>NW_024103540.1:2375064-2975064 GCF_003945595.2 Pipra filicauda
TTTCCAGTGTTGGCATGCTTGCTGAGATCATGATAGGTCAGAGCTGCTGGATGGTAGAGAGACAGTATGGGAATTGTTTAGCTCTCCCTTCTGTAAATAATGTAATAAAAGACCTGGAGCTCAGGGTCACCAGGGCTGTCCCTTAAGCACAGTGTTGTGACACATCACCTGGTGCATATAGCACATAATCTGTTATCCTTTCCACAAGTGTGACAACTCTGCCTTAACGTTCTAATTTTGCTTTTCTCGCCATAGCATTGATTAAAACCCTGACCAGTGATATCAGGAATGCTTTTCTCCCAAAGGAGGAAGCCAAAGAGCTGGGTTAAATTTAGGTCTGTCTTTAACCCTTCTGACCACTAAGCAGAGTCTGTGTATATTTTATCACTGTTGATAATTTAAACTTAATCAACTGCACATCAAATAAATATCAACTAGTTTTCAAATAGCTTATTTACAGAAGTCATGTATTAGCTGACTGAAAAGGAAAAGTTCTCTCTCCTCCTCTCTGTTCTCATGTGTGGAACATACTCAGGCTTTTAACTGCCAAAATATGTTCTTGACCAAGTACTTCTCAGCAGGTGGAGAGAAGAAGAGAAACAAGAGTATCACTTTTCCTTTTTCTGAAGGTGAGAATCTATCTATCTCCTATGCCCAACACATTCCCTCTCATTTTCACTGTAAAGACCAAAAGAGGAGCTGGGCAGCTCTATCCCGACAACACCTAGACAATCTCCTGCTGAAATTGGTGGGAATAGTTACATGCACTGTAAGAGAACATGTTCGATGGTAATACACAGTGAAGCTGCTTTCATGTAAAAGGCTCCCCTCCACTCAAAGCAGCATATTCTTAACCTGACTGTAGTGAGATTCAAGATGCCTCTCTTTCCTGAGTTACTTTTGAAGCTGACTGTGCTTTGAGTAAAGGGTTAGACCAGAGACTCTCACAAATCCCTTCCTGACCAAACTCTGGAATAAAGGTGTTTATATATTCAACACTAGATTTTCAATTCTGCAGGACTCTTCCTTCAAAATTCTTCTATATTATAAGTAAAAATTAAAGGTAAGTTATCTTGCTCAATCCACAAACTCCCTTCCCACCCCAGTACCCTTGTTTTATCTCTACAGGAAGCTGGTGATATTCACTTCCCATGACCTCAGTTTATGGGCTTCAGAATCATCTGTAAAAAAATTAATCTGTTTTGGCCCGCTAGAAGAGACATGAATACTTCAGGGTGATTCACTGGCCTGCTGAGGTACTGTATAAGCCATAGGTTAGGCCCTACAGATGTAGTCCTCTTTGCCCTGAATATTTACATGTATGCCTTTCTCCTGGGGGCATAATTAATTAGTCTTTATTGTCTTCCATCTCCCAAAAGTGTAGTTAAAACAGTGTGATCCTTTAGGCACAGGTCCTTCAATCAAAGCTGCCATTGAAGAAATCTCCAGTCCAGCCACTTCTTTCTTCAAACCAGAATGTTTCTTCTCTCTTCAAACCTCCAGCACTAATGGAAAGGAGAGCACAGAGGAAAAGCAGATCCCATCAGTGCTGGTACTAAAGGCTTGGCTATGCAGTGTGTTGAAGATTACGTGTAGCAGGATCTCCTAAACACTTCTCAGGCCCAGCTCTTCACAGCTTATGAATTATAGATGTAGATGTTTCTTAATTTCTTAGTTTTGTGGTAACTCGACTCACACACCATAGGTGTATGGTCTTCCTTTGCAGTTCATCATCAAAATTTCACCAGCAATATCACTCATAGTCACCATCACACTAAAGATAGCATTCTTTTTTAATCTCTTATTGGCAGGAAATAGCAAGGAAAATAAACAGAATACCTTCAGCTATTTTCCTCAGTTATTCAATAAATATTTGAGGAGAGACATGAATAACTCAACCTTGTCACTGAGTCAAAATGCAGTCATGATGTCATTTGAGAGCTCTACCTCTTCTGCTGTTGGCTGTTGCAGTGTTTGTGCAATAAATGTGTACAGTCTTAGCTAATATCACTGCAGCAACACCCTCAGTCAGCTGGGAGGCTAGTGAGAAAATGGGGCAATAATTCACAGAAAGAGATGAGTATTTCTGTTCAAAAGCATCTGTTCAAAAGCTTGTGGCTGCTGCACTCTTACCTGAAGGCTTGATTGTCTGATGCAGTTTGGAGCCATGTCAGTTAACTCTAAAGTTTAACTAATTGCTATTTATAGAGGGCGCTTGAAGGTCTGTCACTGGAAATGTTAACAAAAGCTCAAGATAGAGTCATCCTGCACGTCTTTTCTGGTTTGTTTGGTTTTTTTTCCGGGTGGGTTTTTCCTCTGTGCCAGCCTTCCCCTGCATGACCTTGTCTCTCTTAATAGATAAAGTTAAGGCAGGCAATTAAGAGGATCTTCAAAATTGTCTGGGACAATTTATTTTAGAAGCTGTTGGAGATTTCCCTGTTGTCATAAATCTTCCAGAAACACATTTATTCCCCCCCCTTTTATGATTTGAGCTCAGCCCTGCTGTCTTTCTGCACACCCAGCTGTCCATCAGAGCTGGTGTGACATGTGTCTGATTCCTTTGCCTTCACCCACCACGAGTGATGTACACAATCTTGACTGTAGTCAAGTTGCCCTTTAGTCAAGTCACTTTGCCCTGCCAAAAAAACATTGAACCAAGTATTGATCTGAAGGTGGAAAGGAGTTGAGGAAAGAGCAAAGTAACGTGGAGCGAGAGTTACAGCCATCTGGGAGCTTACATTAACTGTGCCCAGAGTAAACCCCATGGGAATGGGGGTCCCAGCTGCCAGCAAGGCATCAGAATGCTGGTAGCTGGCCACACACTCCAGGGAATGATGTCTGTAAAAACTAGAGGGAAAGTAGAAAATAAATGTCTCTTATACCTTTTGTCACATAGATCCTTGCATTAGTGTGCCTAGTGAGGACTTTTGAGACAAGTGGGATGGGGTTTTCCAGATGTGGAAAACTAACACTACTGCTTCAAGGCCAAGGGTAGAACATCCACGTTGAGCCCTTTTCCATCACAGTCTGCTCTGTCTTGGCAAATGTTGTATAAAAGGTTTAGAGGCCCTCTGAAGACTATTTCCATAATATATTTCTACATCATTATAGGATCTGGAATTTTGTGCAAACACTTTTGGATTTAAATACAGAGACAGTAAATGAATCATGGATACAATTTAAAGGTGTTGGTTTTGGCTAGAGGTTTTGTTCTGCCTTGCTATCAGAGAAACACTTGTTAATTGCCCTTTAGATAGACAGGGATAAAACCAGAGAGTGGAAGATGGAGACAGACCTCTGTTCTGACAATCCGGAGTTATTGAGGGAGGAAATGCTGCCTCTGTATTTTGACTGTTGCAAAGACTCTATTTCTCACTTTGTGAAATCTTAAGTCTCTATTGAAACTGGAGTACAGCAGCATGGTGCTCTCCCCCATCTTAATGCAGATTTACTTATCATTGATTAGCCTTTCAGAACTGCTTTGGTTTCAGGTGGATGTCACTTTATTGAGCCCTTGTGTATGTCAAATTGATTTAGCTACACTGCTCATTTATATGTTTCTTTGCAGCAGAAGTAGTTGACAGAGCCTTTACAGAAGCCTCTGTGGAAACTGGATAAATGGCAGGAGTCAGACTGCAAAGTGAGCATCACTGACTGACAGGAAGCTGTTATTCACTCTGTGTGCTGAACTGCCAGAAGTTTCAGTCTGGCAAGAAGGAAAGGCCAGCCTGAAGTCATTCACTAGGCTTGATATTAGATTTACAATACCACTTCACAGGAGCCAGTACCGTAAGCTCCACTGCAAGTCCAGGCAAAGCTTTTCCCACAGCAAATTTTACACAAGTTCCAGAAAGCTGTGCTTGCTGTCCTTCATTAGAACCATACTACATAAAAGGGATGAAGAAGCTTGGAAAAAAAAATAAGAGGGAATAGCCCTACCTGAATGTTTCCCTGTCTCGCTGCTTTCTACTCCTTCTTGGACTTTGGCTTCCCCTCCACAACTTCTGGTCTTTGCTCAGTTCTTTCTACTTGCCCAAGGTTCCCAGTGGATCTCTTAGTAGTTTTGGACAATGATTCATCAGAAAATATATTTGCTACAAAAAATCTGCTCTAATGTTAGAAATGCCACTATGATTTTACAAAACTCATGTTTTGACCAGTTAAAAAAAAACCCACAATCAAACAAAAAAATGGATAAAATATTAAAATATTAACAGCTACAAAGAATATGGCACATCCCTCCCCAGCCCTCCTCATTTCAGGAAATATGAATCAGTATTCACAGAATCACAGAATCAACCAGGTTGGAAAAGACCTCCAAGATCATCAAGCCCAACGTTGATCCAACACCGCTGTGGTTACTAGACCGTGGCACTAAGTGCTACGTTCAATCTCATCTTAAAGATCTCCAGGGATGGTGAATCCACCACCTCCCTGGGCAGTCCATTTCAGTATCTAATTACTCTCTCTGTAAAAATGTTTTCTTAATATTCAACCTAAACATCCCCTGGCAGAGCTTAAGTCCATACCCTCTTGTCTTACTGAGAGCTGCCTGGGAGAAGAGACAACCCCCACCTGGCTACGACTGCCTTTCAGGGAGTTGTAGAGAGTGATAAGGTCTCCCCTGAGCCTCCTCTTCTCCAGGCTGAACAACCCCAGCTCCCTCAGCCTCTCCTCATAAGATTTGTGCTCAAGTTCCTTCACCAGCCTCATTGTTCTTCTCTGGACCTGCTCCAGCACCTCAATATCCTTCCTGAACTGAGGGCCCAGAGCCGGACAGAGCGCTCCAGGTGTGGCTTCAGCAGCACTGAGTACAGCGAATGAATCACTTCCCTTTTCTTGCTGGCCACACTGTTCCTGATACAGGCCACGTTGCCATTGGCCACCTGGGCACACTGCTGGCTCAAGTTCAGCTTCCTGTCAATCCAAACTTCCAGGTCCCTTTCTGCCTGGTTGCTCTCCAGCCACTCTGTGCCCGTCCTATAGAACTGCTGGGGGTTGTTGTGACCAAAGTGCAGGACCCAGCACTTGGCCTTGTTGAACCTCATCCTGTTGGAATCAGCCCAACTCTCCAGCTTGTCCAGGTCCTTCTGAAGAGCACTGTGACTGCAACACTTTGAAACTGTCTTTGCTTGCATAAGGATCATCTCAGTTGAAGCCCAGGATATTTTCATTTGGTAATATTACTTTAGAATCTCAAAAGCTTCTGGTGGTCTTCCTCAAGTGTTCAGGTGTCTTCAAACCCAACCTACAAACTGACACCATCTATTGGTTTTGCCACTGGTATCAGGAAGATGTCACACTACAATAAATGAAATCTAAACAAAATGTCAGGATCAGAGAGAAGAATGGGAATATGAGCAAATAATTCCAGAACTCCCTTATGTGCATAGTGTTCAAATTTTTCAGAAATAAAAGAAAATAGGGCAGCAGGGAGTGTTGTGGTTTCCCCAATTTCCCCAAATGACACATTTTAGAATATATCCCTTCATGATGTTGTAAATACAATATTCTATTAGAAAAGAGCTGACTTTTTTTTTAACAAGTTATTAAACAATTCACACTGAAATCTTACAATTTCACTCAGAATACCAGAAAAAACAGTTCTTGTAAAGAGGAAATCAGCAAAATTCCTTTTCAACAATTTACCTTCATGTTATGCAAGTCCTAGAAAGTCTTCTGAAGTTCACCAATTTCAAGTGTAGCTTTAATGTTGCATATGTTGTAATAATTCTAGAAACTAAGCAAGATCAAAAAACAGGAGGCAAATGGGAAGAAAATATTGCTCTGCCTATTTTTATTGTGAATGTTTTGCCAGCAAGAAAGCCACAAGCAAAGGTCAGAGCCTGTAATAGCCATCTCTGGAGCAGGCATCCAAGGATTAGCACGAAGCTAGATGCCAAAAAGCAGGCCAGCTGAAACCTGCTTTGCCCACAGGGATGGACTGGCCTGGCAGAGCCATCCTTGATTCAACCATTGATTGTTATATTAGATCAGACCAAGTACAGCAGAATCAAATTAATAAATAAGCATTTTCTTCTAATTATCCCATCTCAAAAATAATATCTGCCAGAACTTCAGGTTTGAGAAGAGAACTTGCCAGCAGAGATGGTATTATTTGAGTATGTAAAAAACTCAGCAGCCCTCTGAGGTGTGAGGGCTGCTATAGCTGAGCTCACAGAGCCCTGGGTTCATCACTGCTGTAACATTTGCCCCAGCAGTGAATAGTGCGTTATGATACTGAGTAGTAAGGGCATTTCTCAACTACTAGAGTAGGATGCCCCCATTCACTCCTTTTCAGAAGTAACTAGCAGAGAGATCTGACATGCAACCCTTTGCCTGCAGAAAAAATGAAGCAGATACCACCTGAAAATCTGTCCCGTGAAAAATGTGCTGCTAAGGACAACAGGAGAAATGAGCAGCAAAAACTGCTCAGACAACTTTACTGAGCTGTGGAAATCTTGCACCTTTTGGGGAAGAGGAATTCTTGCATCAAGCTGCACCTTTTCCTTCTTCTTAAAAGAAAACTTTCAGACTCAGGAAAGACAAGGCATTTTCCTCACATTTAAAACTGACTGATTTCTAAAAAATTTTAATTACACCATGGAAGTTTTTGCAGGAACTAAGATCTAATGCAAAATGCTGGTGATTTTTGGATCTGCTTAACTTCTGTGTGGCCCATGGTCTTGTTCTAGTTCCTCCAGATATCCAAGCCACCTGGTTTTCTTCTCCCTTTTCCCTGCCTTATTGCAGCTACACACCAGTGCTCCCATTTTGTGCTATGCCTAGGGAAGAAGATTTTTCACTAGCAATACAGCCAGAAAAAGCAGTTTCCACTGCATGTAAAACTTGCTCCAGGAGTTAGAAACTCTAAGCTGGAGTTTCCCACCAAGCTGCTTCCAAATGACAGATCCCTAGTTTTGATCCAGCATTATAGAATCCAGGTTGGTGCACTGGTGTTACCGTACTTTTCTATGTTTTTTCTTGCTTTTCTTTTTTTTTACAGAAATCACATGCGATGGGATATGTTTTGTTTGATTGTATAAAAAAGCTGAAAATGTCCCTTATTCAATTGCTTAGTAATCATAGAATGGCTAGGGTTGCAAAGGACCTTAAAGATCATCCAGTCCCAACCCTCCTGCCGTGGGAAGGGATGCCATGCACTAGACCAGGCTGCTGAAAGCCCACCCAACCTAGCCTTGAACACGTCCAGGCCTGGGGCATCCACAGCTTCTCTAGGCAAAGGAACTTCTTCCTAACATCTAGTCTAAATCTCTCCTCTAGAAGCCTTTCCAGCTGCTGAAAAAAAGGAAAAACCAATCAAACCCAAAACAAACAGCTAAAGAAATAAACATGAAGATGAATACAGTGAGGTAACATATGGTGTTTTCAACCTTCTATGCAGAGGGAATTCTCTTTCTGGCCCTGAACTTCAGCTTCCCAGGCCCCAAATGCCTTTTGTTTCTTACTAAACCATGGACTAGGACCTATCACTTTTGAAAGTCCTTCCTGTACTGCCTCAGCTGACTCACAAAAAATAATTACTATGTAATAAGAAATAAAGGCAGAAACAGGATGTAGATATTGAAATGTAGATATTGAAAACCCATCAGTTCAGGCCATAAAAACTAGGAGATTTTTGGAAGAAAATTCACCAAGCAGTGGTGGTCCATTCTCTTCTCTTCCTTTTACAAGTGCAGAAGGGGAGAGAAAAATCAAAAAGAAACTGGAAGGGAAGGAAAGAAGGAAAAGAAATGCTATGTTTATTATAATTATAACACTGACATGCAAAAGTTTAAAGAGATTGAAAAAATTCCATAAAAACCTTTGATTCATGAAAATATTAAGGTATGCATAGAAAGTCCTTGACAAATTATACTTTTTGAGACCAGAGCCAAATCTTACATGTCCTAAAAGCAACAGATTAAATGAATCTCCTGCAGAGAATTTATTTGCCTGACAGATATGTGTCCAGGTGCAGAGCTCCAGATACGGTCCTACAGAATCAGTTATCCACAAACAGGAATTTGTCATTGCTATTATTGAATATCCACTGGCAGACAGTCAAGTCATATATTTTCTTATCTGAACAGGACCAAATAATTCAACACATATCTAGCCTTTGAGAAATTAACAATATTTCCTTCTGCTTTTAAGTGGCAAAACAGGAATCTCATTTTTGTGTTTCTTGAAGGTACTATTAAGTGTGGGTAGAGAGCAGGGACAGGAGCTTTTCACAGGACACAATATGTTCTGCCAGTGCCCCACCGCTCTCATGGTACTTATAAGTAGCATCATACTGGCAGGGTTGGTCTCACAGTCAGCTCCTGGCAGCTCTGTGAGTTTTCAGTCATCAGCTGACTTGCAGGAAAGCTGTCCCGTGTACACCTGCAAAACTACAGCAAACGTGAGCTAACCTTCCTTCCTTTAACCCTGGTATTCAGCCATTTGGCTGTGTGTCTCCCCACACAAGGATGATCACCAAAATCTATCTTCCCATCAGAGTCCAAGCCAAGATCCAACTCCTCTGAGTTCCTGTTCACGGCATGAAGTAGCAGCAATTAAATTTACAGAAAGCTTTTATTTGTAATTTTGTAAAATTGGCCTGAGCTAGAGTGTTTGCTTTTCAACTTTTCCTGTGTCTGCCATGGGGTTGGATCCAAATACCAGCATCTCTCTAGTTTAAAAAATTTGTGAAGCATAAAAATAGGACAGGAGTGTTACTACTCTGTAAATATCAAAGTATTAATTGTTATTCTCACTCTTCTACAGTGCACAGTTCTGAAATTAGAAATAAATTTTTCTCTAATTTACACTAATTGAAAAAGAGCTCATTCAAATACTGAAGATTTTTTAGTGCCAGAGGTCAGTTCCTTGGTTTTAATAACATCAGGTTCTTCAGGACTCATCAACTCCCACTGAAGACTAATATTGCACAAAATTTATCTGAGGATTTTCTATCCTAAACAAATCGATCTCAGTGGCAGACTAAAGGGCAATGAGCAGCAACATCTTTGATCATCTAGATATTGGACTTTCAAAACCACTCCTCCTCTGTGTGAGAGGAGGGAAAAATATTAATGCTCTTCAGGAGGTAGCTGCAAGGTGTGTTAGATGTCTGACCAGACAAAACCCTTCTTAACTGTGCATTTTAGACGAGTGTCCAACCACCACTGCGAGCCAGAAGAGATAACATTCATCTTCCCCTAACTTGCTTCTTTGTTCTCTGTCATACAGAAGCCTCAGAAAATGCAGAGACAACCATGCTGTTTCCCCAGCCCTCCCTGAGACAGGAGCTCAAAACACAGAGAGTGAGACATTGGCTCAAGGCAACCCAAACACTGAGAGGCAACTCGTGTTGAACTAGGAGTTCAAATCCTCACTTGCTTTGTTCAGCAGGTTGTTCAGTACACCTTGACTGTGGCTAGAACAAGGCCAACCCAAGATTGTCTAACATCTAGTAGGAGTTCCCCTGGTTGCAAAGTGTTCCCATGGCTTCCTATTCTTTCTCTGCGTACCTCCAAAAAAGTGTCTAGATCTGTTTCATTGGTACTCTCCTCAGGCTGAACAAGCTCAGATCCTTCTGCCTCTCCTCCCACACTGATCACCTCTGCTCCAGCCCTGGTCATCCCAATGGCCTCTACTAGATTTGATATAGTACCTCAATGTTGGTCCTGTACTAGGCAGCCCAATGCTGAGCACAGCATCCAGATGTGGTCTTGCCAGTGTCCAGTGTGTGTGTCCAGTGTGTACAACAGGACACTCATGTCTTCTGCAAAGCTGCTTTCTAATCTGTTAGCCCTGATTTGTCCTGTTGGTAGTTGGGTTCCAGCTGCAGAACTTCCCATTTGCTTTACTTAAACTCTCTAAAGTTCCCAAGCAGTTCATCTTGCTTCCACATCTACTTTTTTAATGCACTAACAGGAAAACATAGAAAAGCTGACATTTTTCTCACAAATCCTTAATCTGTTTTATTTTAGTTACTGGCATTGGAAAAATTGAATCCCCACCTACTCAGTTCTTGCTTAGGCTAAATTAATATTTTAAGGCATTTTAAAATATGCTTGATTCCCAATCATAAAATGAAGAAATAAAGATGTCAGAGAGGAGGTTTCAGATTTGAGCTTCCCTGCTGTCAGTTCTCCCACACATACACCTGTGCTCTACAGCTGATCTGTAAATTATTGAAAGAGTATCCCAGGGAGACTAAACGTATATCTAAAATAAGCTACAGAGATTTCCATCCATTCAGGCACAAAACCAAAAAAAAAAAAAATCCATGAGGGAGAAAAAAAAAAGTAAGGAGTGGTGGTTCTCCTAGTGAGAAAATCTGAGAAGCTGTAAGGTAAAAATATCAATGTATGTTCTGGCACCTTTTCCTTCACCGGGATTTGTCTTTTCTGTTTGTTTCCTAATTGCAGTAGATATAATATGTAATGCTTATTTGACCAAAGCTGTCATGCATTTACCCCAGCTATTGTCTCTCCTGGCTGCCACAAACATACAGCTGTTAGCTATATCTCAGAAGATGCAGCCTTGTCAGCCTGAGGACGAGCAGCAAGGAAAAGAGCTCAGCCTAACTTGAAAGGAAAACTGTCTCATCCAGCAATGATTACAGGCCGTCAAACTCCAGAATTTTACCATTTTGTTTCACTGTTGAATGGTGGATGAAAAAAAAACCTAATGTCTGGATAGCTTGTCCATGATGGGTTAGCATTTGGGCCTATAAGCATCGTGAAAAGCCTTTTTAGGCTGTAGATGCTGAGGATGATAAAGAACAACCCTTTTCAGTCTGTTTTCAAATGTATATCTGATAAGGGCAGTGAAGAACCACCCTTCAATTCCCACTGCTGGTGTCATAGAGCTTTTTGCCTGTAACTGGGTTGGAAGGGACATCAGGAGGCCTCCAGACGTGCCTTGCCTTTGGAGCAGGACCACTGCCAATATTGGATCAGGTCTGTCATGGTTCTGTCTAGCCTAACCTTGAAACCTTCCCAGACAAGATAACTCAGCACCTCACCAAGTATTCCAGCTTCTCTAGATATCTAACATAATTTTCAAACAAGAGCCACGGATGCTAAAAGTGATTATGCCTTAAAAAGACTAAAAGTGAGAGAACCCTAAACAAATAAATCTCCAGATTTTAGGACGCACATCAACATATCGAAGAGAACTCCTTCTTAATTTTTCACAGAATTGCCCAGTGGATAAGCAGTCCAAGAGATAGGAAAGCAAAATAACGGGGTTTTTAAATGGACACGAGATTTTTTGCAGATATGTCTTGTCTACAGGAAAAATTGAGACATGTTTGCAAGTGAAAATACAGTGTCTCTGGAAGTCTTCCTGGGTCTTCTTTGAAAAAATATTCAAAGAAATTAAGAAACTCTTTAGTGGCAACTAGACTGTTGAAAAGCTGTATTGGGGGAGAGACAAGGGAAGAAAAGAAGACAAAAATTTTGAAGAAAAGCTATCATAGATGACTGTTACAAGAAACAAACCCATGGAGTCTTAAATGTCTTTCTGTAGCACTTCTATTTCTTGGTGACTCAGATCAGGAGGTTTCACTGTCAAAAACTGAGCACACCTGTCCAATTATTTTACTAATTTAAATGTCTGTCTGATAAAAAAAATCTGCTCTGAATTTAACATATTTCACTAGAAATAACATATCCTATGTAGCAGCAAGATGTTCATGCTGCAAACCAGTAGTGTCATGATCAAATGAGAGATTGCTTAAGTAGCTCATAATTTCTCTCAATAGCAACAGAAAAAAATAGCTGTTTGGAGTGTGACCATGTCAGTGTTTCCAATAGTTACAAGACAAAAGATTTTTAAAGATTTCCACATTAATAGTTCCCTTAACATTTTAGAAGTGGTGAAGGCTTCTAGATTAATGGTTTCTTAAAAAAAAAAAAAAAAAAGACAGTTAAATTTGTGCAAACAATATGGACTTTAAGAGATAAAAAGACCCAAAAAACAACTCTCAAAGTAAAGGTGTGAGCCCTCCTAATTCCAGGGCAGACAGTCAGGAGGCACCATGCTTTACAGAGGAGAAATTTTTCCAGAGGGACCTTTAACAGTGCTGAGCAAAATGAGCTCCTCCATCCAGGGCCACTTAAATCCTAGGAGAACCTGTATCTGGCACATTCTTTTGGCTGTGCCAGCACCTTCAGAGAGAGCAAAGTCTGCAGGACATGGAGTTTCTTTGTTTTCAGCAGTGGTTGCTTTCTGAAAGCTGGAATATGGCACGTGGTTTGGCAATGGCTGTGTTACTCCAGTGGTTTTATTTGGCTATGGCAGGTGTTACCACAGGGTGTGTAATCTGTTCTTGGAGCGAGGAAATGCTTTCCATTAGAGGAATTGCCATTTCCTCCCACTCTTGAGGCCTGCTGTGTAGAGTGAGCTGTTGACAAGAGGGCATGGGATGAGAGTGGTTTTCTAGACATCATATATACCACCTTCCTCTACTCCAAGGATGGGATTGACATCACGACTCCCATCTACTCACACCGAAAGGTGTGCATTTTCCCATTTCCTCTGCTAACTCACCTAAAGAGAGAATGTTAAAAATTAGTGTCTTTCAATTATTTGTTGTAAAAGCAGTGCAGTCCTTTAATCCAGTTCAATCTCCACCTCTTTGTCAGGAGCATGATAAACATTTGAGAAAGCAGTGAGTGCCCTAGACTGAAAAAACTCAAACACAGCTTTTTTAGGGTCTGTATTTTTGGCACCATGGACACAGAATCAGGGTTTTTTTCTGCAGCCTAGAGCACAACAGACTGTCTCTGGGCACAAGACATCTCAACAGACTAACGTGATGCAGAGGAGGAGTAACTTTTTGCAGAGAGGTTGGGTACCTTGATTAATGGCACAAAAAATGCTATTCCAGGGATGGAAGGTTACTCTTCCTGAGTGCCTCTTCTGAGGAAAGACACACCATTTTAGCCCTGACCTTTGTATAGTACAAGCTATAATGCTTTGTTTGGTCATTTTAAGGTATAGCTCAGATTTTCACATCTACCTAAAGCACCTTCCCCAAATAGCCTTGAATATGGACTTGAATGCACTCACGAGAATTTCCCACTAGGAACTCACTGTGGTTTGTCTTTTCAAACTTGCTGTTAAGGACCAACATATGGCTCTGCAGTTATCCTACATCCCAGGGAGCAATCACGTTCAGGATAAAGGCATGATGAGGTTGCACAGTACACCAAAACAATTGACCTTACTGGTGTGTCAGTGTCCAAGAGCTTTGATTCATGATCCCCTTGTGCCTCATAGGAATATTTGTGAATTTATTCCCAGCATATACCACCCTGCCATAGGGACATGTCCACCAGAAAAGCATTTTCAAACCATGTAGACCAGTCATCACCTGTATGTTCCAGGTACCCTGAGGGCCAGGAATACAGAAAATTGTCACTATATGAAAGATTAAAGTTTTGATTCAGCAGAGTAATTGCATACACATTTTATTTGTCAACACAAGACAACTAAACAAAGAGCTTGAGTGTTTGGCAAAAGCTGAGCAGAGAAATCGTTGCTGAAACCCAATAAATCTCTCATGCAAGATTCTTCCAAAAACCCTGCACATGGATCAATATATTTGTGGGGGTTTTTTTCAAGGACTAGGAGAAATATTTCAGAAAGCTGTTTGATGGAGACCAGTCTCTCTTTTAATAGGCAGGGCTAAGTGCAGGACAAGACATTGTGGCAAAGCTCTCTGCCCAAAACACTCATGGGAATATACTTACTTAACAAATGCAAGAAGCAATCACAAGAGTCTTTCCCTAAGCTGTTAGGGAGAGAAGATATGTCATATATCTGAGAGAAGAGCGATGCTTTTTCCGCTTGTTGACATTAAATACCATGCAAGAGTTAAGAAGGTACAGCTGAGCCCAGGGTGGTAGAGACACAGGAAGCAACCCATGGGACTCTCCTGGCACAAGAAAAGAAATCTAAGACCAACAGGCAAGCCTAGATATACAGCCAGGGAGCCTTTCATGCAAAAAGACTGATTTAACATAAGAAAGTTTCATCCTGTGCAGGCACTTTGTGAAGTACAATGGTTCTGAGGACCGTGGTTCAACAGAACATCATTGAAGGCCCAGGTGGAGGAGGGACAGGATGATTCTAGACCCTGCCTTAGCACACAACAGAGCTGATTGCACAGCCTTTGCAGCTGACACAAGGTCAATTTAACACAAAAGGCAGCACCGTCCAAGTCATTAACTCTCTCCTATGACAGAGTAGTTCTGTCTGTGTAGCTAAGCAGACACCACATTTGGCAGGACATTTTGAGATCAACCAACCAGCCAAGAATGAGCAGAGAGAAAAAGATTTGTTTCACCCATGGGAGAACACTGGTAAATTATCATATGAATCTTATAAATGGCTACTGAGACACTGGGAGCACCTGGATGGGAAGGCCTGATTTTAAATCCAGTTTCCAGTCCAATCGGTCCTTGGATTTTGGATTTCCAAATATGAAAGTTGTGCTGCCAGATAAACTTCAGCACGGTCTGTCTTCTGCCATAATTGAGTTTCTGCCTCATCATCCAACAGAGAAATGACTCAGCATCAATTATGGGAGGAAAGTGTTTTTTTCTCTCCTCAATCATTTCCTCCAGGTCCTCTGTCTTGGGAAAAAAAAAAAAAACCAAATCAAACAAAAAAAAGAACCTCTATTCTTGAGATCCCTCCAGTGTTTTAAAAAATCAGTTTTGTCCTGAGTCCAGAAGATTGTCCAGGATATACCACATCCCTCTAACCAGAGACAAGATATAGGGAACTGAGATTATATGACCCTGGGAGAAACTTAGAAGAGGAACTTAGCAAGATAAATGCGGACGTGGTGAGACGTATCCTTGTGTGCGGGAAACTGCAGTAGTGTTATATTTTCATGGACAGTGAATGCTTAACTAAAAAGTAGATATAGAGAAAAGTTACTAACAGGAATTTACTGCTGATGTAACGGGGTATATAAACCATGAAAGAACTGTAATAAATGATTCCATTATCCCACATGGAGTCTGTGCCCGAGTATGTCACGAATGGTACCCTGAACAAGCGGCATGCAAAGTTAATCCAGAAAATGCAGCTGGAACTCCGGTGACATAGCCCAGCTGAACCAAGAGAGTGACCCGGGCCAGGATTTGACTGCGCGTGCCCATCACCTCTGTAGGACAGCAGGTGAGCAGCTGGGAACCATGGGACGATCACTAACAAGAGAACAAAAAAATCAGATGGAAATATTCACAAAGATATTAAAGATGTACGGCAGTAACGTATGCCAGTTATCCCTGGTAACACTACTAGTTTGGATACGGGACAATTGCTCCTGGTTTCCCAGAGAGGGAACCTTGAATGTCTCCGTATGGAAGCGAATTGGGGAAGGACTGGGGCAGAAGCCAGACGAAGCAGCTTTCAGTTTACTTTCAACGTGGCAACAGGTGTTTTCGGCATTAAGCCGCCTGCAAGCCACAATGTAACTGATTTATCTCCTTTTTCGCCGGGTGCACTTCTCGCCGAGAATGATTTTAAAGAGAAACAACCCTTGCTTACAACCCAAGACTCAAACCCCGATGGTCCTCTCGACCCACCCTGGGTCGATCTGAAAAGGAGCAGGATTTATATCTGCCTCCGGCTGACAATGACCCACCACGGAGTGCACCTCGGGAACAGCCCCGCTAAACCCCTCGCTCCGCGCCGCCGCTTCTGCCGAGCCCGCAAATCCACCGCTACAACCCCTCACCCGCGAATTCCGCGTCCTGGGCAAAAACCGCATGCCCCGCAGCGGGAAGCGAGAAAAACAGTGATTCTTCACAATACTGTGGGACTCTCGAGCAGTGCAGGAAGGAAGAAGGACAGGAGGAGGGAGAAGGACAGGAGGAGGGAGGACCAGCTTCACTCCCGCCGCCATCCCGTCCCCTATCCACCCGGGAGCGCAGCGCTCAGCCCCGTTCCACCGCCGCCTCCTCCTCGCCGCCGCCGGGGCCGTGCGAGCCCAGCGGGCCGGGGGCAGCGGCCCTCGCCGCCTCGGGCTGCCCGGCCGTGCTGCAAGCGCTGTCGGCGCCGGGGAACACGCTGCTCCTGGCGCCGCTGGGAGCAAGCACATCTCCCGCCGCGGCAGCCCCCTGCGAAGGTCGCCGCTCCCGGGGCCCCCATTCGCCTCCTCTGCCTCCGCCGCCACCGCTGTGGCCGCCGAGGGAGCCGGAGCTCATGCCCGGCCGCTTCCCGGCGGCGGGAGCCGATGGACATGGCGGCATCCGGGGAGACTCCGCCGAGGCGCGGGCTCGCCACCTCTCGCACAACATAAGAGAAACCGAGTCAATTTCAGTATGTCATGAGTCAAGCGCTTAGTTTATGCAGTCATCCATTTCTTGAGGGAGCAGAGTCAGATGGATACTTTTACTCCAGATGAACAGAAACTGTTGGGCACCATCAGTTGGGTGCGACCCCAATCCCTAACCTACACAAGAATAGGCCCCATTGTTAAAGGGCAATCCTGATTTATCTTCACCTCATTCATTAATTTATGAAACAAAACATGCTTTGTCTTGTGTGCTTCAGGTTATTCAGGATCGATACAGCTGTCACACAGTGTTAAAATTAACAGTTTTCTTAATTTTGATTCATAACACCTTTCAGCCTTGTGCCCTCTTATGCTGATAAAATTAATAACGTAGGCGAAAGGATACACTTATGTCTCCACAGGTCGGGGAGGATCCCTGCTCCATTTGTCCAGCCAGTTCATACCTCAGTTAACAACAACAACAACAACAACGCTGATGCCGACACCAGCAGCAACGATGCATCAGAGAGCAAAGCAGCATGAGAGACTGGATGGTATTTGCAAAGCTAGTGGGACTGCTGACCGTAGTGGCAGTAACTCAAGGATGGCCAGTGACTCAACCGAAACAGAACATATGAATTACCTTAGCCAATTGTGCTGGTTTAGAGTTAACCAGCAGGGGAAATGAACTCAACTCAAAGGAGAGATTATAAGTCAGAATAACAATTTACTAAAATAATACAGTAAGTACAATCATACAAACAAACAATTGGTCTTAACCCACAAAACCCAAATGTATAACCCAGTACCCTGGGGCATGAACAAAGTGGTGTTCCTTGGGCCCCGCTTGAGTCCAAAGTAAAGGGAGAGGGGAAGAACCTGCTGGTGGGAGAGCGGTTGCAGTCTGGTCAAAAAGTGGTGATTGCAGTCCAGTGATGGTTTAAGTCTGGTTGAGAGCGATGAGCTGCAGCCTTCCTCTGGATCCCACGAGGGGTTGAAAAATGTTCTAAGACTCCAAGATTATATATCCTCCAGTTCAGGCAGAAATGCTCAGTGCTTCCCTCAGGGCGGGGAGTTCCACAAAGGGTGTGAGGACAAGAGCATCCTCCTATCTCACAGGCCTCTTAACACCTAGTTTATAGCCTGAGGAGTCAGGCTCTATGGGCAGAGGGTGCGAATAGTCTATTCACAACAGTTTCTGGGAAATGGCATGGAAGGCTATAGAATACACAGTTTTGGGTTACACCCATGCCATGATGAACTGGTCTCAGTTGTCCTAACTAGGACACCAATGTAGTGGGTCAGGATACCACGTGTCTTAGCACTGCAACACCTAACAACCCTTTTTTGACTTGCCTGGTAGGTGTTCCTCTAGATGCGCAGGAGTTGTTCACTCGTTGTAATGACTCACTGCATGCACCATCCCTTTGCCAGAATCTTATGAGAAACGACACTTATGGCTCCTGGGATGGATGGTGGTCTCACGTAGGTCAGCCTTGTACAAATTCCCCTCAAGAACTGGAATTATTAGAATCCCTGAGTGAACATAGATGCATAATATTTAAGAACAATGTTAGCACGCCCTGGAATGTCACAGGTACTGGACCATTTAACAATGCATCTCTAAGATGTTCACACACAGATAATAGTGCTCTATCCTTTTCAAGTCACCTGACCTTACCATCTAGTCTTTTTCTACTTTGTGGAGATCAAGCCTGGGTTTCAGTACCAACAAGAATTATTGAAAGACCTTGTATGGTAGAAAAATTAACCTTGTTTGCTCCTAATATGACAATGGTCCTAAAACACCATAATAGATACAGGAGACATGCACACACCTTCACTAGTGAATGTAGGGATAAAATAAAATTTTGGAATCGTGGGACAAGAATTGCTACCTCTTTCCTAGCACCTGGAGTGGCAGCTGCAAAAGCTTTAGCTACATTAAATAAACTAGGATGTTGGTTAGCAAAACAAACAAATGCTACTAGTCAGACTATTGCAGATTTATTTACCGGCGTTCAATCAGTGAGACATGCTACTTTGCAAAATAGAGCTGCTATTGACTTTTTGCTTTTAGCACAGGGACATGGATGCAAAGAATTTGAAGGAATGTGTTGTATGAATTTGAGTGACAAATCAACCTCCATTCACAAAAACTTACAATAGTTACAGGACCTAATGAAGAAGCTCACAGTGAACGACGGACGGAACCCCTTTGAAGGATGGAATAAGACTTTGGTATTAGGGCCATGGGTGAAAAAGATTCTAACATGTGGCTTGGTTATAGTGTTGAGTCTACTGGGGATGATTCTCTGTTTATCATGCTTGATTGGGATCTCTGATACAAAAGGCAATACATCAAGCCTTGGTGGTACAAGTCCATACAGCTTTAACTTTTAGGTGCCTTAGAAATAAAGAAGGTGGAGATGTAGGGAACTGAGATTATATAACCCTGGGAGAAACTTAGAAGGGGAACTTGGCAAGATAAATGCGGACATGGTGAGATGTATCCTTGTGTGTGGGAAACTGCTGTAGTGTTATGTTTTCATGGACAGTGAATGCTTAACTAAAAAGTAGATATAGAGAAAAGTTACTAACAGGAATTTACTGCTGATGAAATGGGGTATATAAACCATGAAAGCACAGTAATAAATGATTCCATTATCCCACATGGGGTCTGTGCCCGAGTATGAGCCCAGCCCAGAGAAAACAATGTTATTTTTTTATCCTGATGTTCTACTTTCTTTTTTTTTTTTTTTTTTTTTTGCAAAAAAGAAATATCATGTGGCAAATAATGGCTTTCTAAGTCAATTGCAGTTTCCCCCCACCCCAGGAAGACTGAACCATTACCAGCTAGCTCTGCTAAGAGCTAAGAGAATTTATACCTTTTCCACCAGAGTTTATCTGTCAAAACTTTGCCCATTTCTAGTCTAAACTTCTCTTATTATACACATGTGTGGGCAGTAAAAGGGCTCTAATATCTAAGAAGTGTCATAAAAAAGGAGATAGATTTTAAACTCTAAAAAATAATTTCAGTCTCTCCAAAGCAATACACAGCACTCTAGAATATCATAATCATAATCACTTGGAGCACACCCTTGAAGGTGACAGCCAGTCAACCCACCAGCACATCTGTAGTGGCTGCCCATTTAGCATATGGCCAGTCCTGGACTAGTCCTGGCTGTCCCTACACTAGACATCTGTCCCTGAGGTCACCATGGGGAGAGAAGTGTGTTGCTTTGGAATAGAATCCAGTTTTGCAATAGATCTGCTGCTGCCCATGTGGAGTGAGATGAGAACTGGTGGCCCAAAAACAGAGTTAACACTCACTGGTGAGGACCTGGGAGGTAGAGCGGAAAATCTGTGATCAAAGAGATGAAACACACTCTGAAAACAGCCCTGGGCTGAAAGCTGGTGGTGGACAGTCAGCAAAGGAGTGGCATGGAAACGGGATCCAGATGACCACATACAAACACAGAATTGCCCATGGGCAGCCAGGTCACTGAGGAACTAAATGAGGTCTGTCTCATGAAGAATTCCTTGTAGCAGGAAGGGAACAAAGCCCTTGGGATGGAAAGATAACACCTTGGGCGTAGAAGATCTGGAGCCTCTCGATTTGGGTTCCAGGTAGTTGGTTACTCCTCCTTTACACCACGACATGGGAGAAAAGAAAAAAACATCACTACCCACAAATAGATAGCTTGCTGAGGGATGGTGAGTATGACCAGGCAGCACACTCAGCAGAGTGGTTACATTGTTCAGATATGGCCCTTTCAAGAAGAGTTGAATTCTCACACTACACATAATATTTGCAGCTAGGAAAATGTGGTCCATTTTTGCAGGGGATAAAAAGATGCATGTTTTTCACTAACAGCTCATCAGATGTTCTCTGTCTTTCCTAACATCAGCTGACTACTGTTCAAAAAGCTGAGATATATCCATCCTTTTAGTCACATGCTGCCAGTCCCTAATGTAAAGCACGTATACAAACTGAATTAATCAATCCTGTGCTCATACTTTTGCAGATATTTCATCCTTCCTCCAATTTGTCCACATTTCCTTCTCTCCCACTCCCTCCACCTCCCAACAACAGTAAGTGCAAAATCATAAGAAAGAAAAATAAACCAGCACAACACAAAATATAAAACAACAGAGCAACTTAACAGGACCAGATGGCACCCATGAGAAACTGAAATACAAGCACACATCAATTACTGCAATATTCAGCCGTCATAAACTTTCAACAAATATGTTCACATAAACAAGATCCTACATTCTCCATCCTAATTAATTTTCACATTTCTATAAAAACTCTTCCAAGTACAAGAAAAAAATAGTAAAGGAACACTTGCTCAAAGTGTTTTTTCCTCAAGTAACTGAAAGAAAATTCTAGATTTTTTCTATTTCAAAATAATACTTGACTGTCCTTCTCAAATTTTTTGCAGTGATTTTGAAGAGCTGATTTTACACACAGGTGTGGCTTTTTCTCTGGAAGGGGGTCCTAAATACTTCCTTAGATGGGCATAAAGTTTACTTTCGCTTGGCATTTTATGTGAAGTAATGAAGAAAAAGGGAACCTGAATGCAACAGCAAGCCAAACCACAGAAGAAACACAGAGTTTTTCAAATAACTGATTCCTTGACTCAGTAACTGTAGTGAGGAGGTGGGAAGTGGGAAGACTTTTGGGATGAAATCTAGACTGTTCTGCAAGTCAAAGTGACTTTGACGCAGCCTTTGCACTGTCATTGCTCCCTGCCCTAGCTTCAGTGGTTGGAACACCGCCTCTGGTGTGTAAACAATATGGGGTCAAATGTTCAACCAGTATCACAAATTGCCTTAAAATAGGAAGAGATTGTAAAGTAATTAGTGAAGAGTTAGGGTTTTTTCCTCACCATCAAAATAAATATATATATTCACTGTGTTTTTTGAAAAGGAGGACATGAGAGCAGCCTATGGAGAAAATTCAAGGACCAGCCCTGGAGCAGCTCAGCTGACTGGTCCTCAGCCCAGCCACAGCCAAGCACCCACCTCCACTGTGCCACGTTACATGTCTGCCGTGTGCAAAGATAAGGAGGGGCTTTATGTAGGATGGGACTGCTGTTTAATAATGCTGGGGTGTTGTGCTGGTTTAAAGGTAAACTGGCAGGGGAAATGAACCCAACTCAAAGGAGAGATCATAAATCAGAATAACAATTTAATGAAATAATACAATAAATACAATTATACAGACAAACAATTGGTTTTAACCCACAAAACCCAAATGTATAACCCAGCACCCTGGGGCATGAACAGAGTGGTGTTCGTTGGGCCCCCTGAGTCCAAAGTAAAAGGAGAGGGAAAAACCTGTTGGTGAGAGTGCTGTTGCAGTCTGGTCAAGAGTGGTGGTTGCAGTCTGGTTGAAAAGTGCTTGTTGCAGTCCAGTCAAGAGTGATGGTCTCACTGGTGGAGTCCAGTCAAGAGTGGTGGTTGAGAGTGATGGTTGCAGTCTGGTTGAGAGTGGTGGTCATAGCCCTTCTCTGGATCCCATGAGTGGTTAAAAAAAAAAGTCCCAAGACCCCAAGATTATATATATCCTCCAGTTCAGGCAGGAATGCCCAGTACCTCCCTCAGGGTGGGGAGTTCCACAATGAGCGTGAGGACAGGAGCATCCTCCTATCTCGCAGGCCTCTTAACACCCAGTTTATAGCCTGAGGAGTCAGGCTGCTCTGGGCAGATGGTGTAAATGGCCTATTGATAACAGTTTCTGGGAAATGGCATGGAAGGCTATAGAATACACAGTTTTGTGTTACACCCATACAGTGATGAACTGGTCCCAGCTGTTCTAACTAGGACAGGTGTTGCCATGCATTCCTGTGAAAGAAAAGGACACGGCAAAAAAAGAAAAGGCCTCGTGGGCAAAACTACAGCAATTGCAGTGATCGGACACGCCAAGAAGCCACGGCCTATATGGAAAGGTGCCAGTGCACCATGAATCTTCAGGTGCTCTGGTAACAATGAGCACAGCTCCTCAACAATGGAAAACTCAGCCCTCCAGCATCCTAGTCCTGCTGGACCACACAGTTAAGGGGCCCACAGTCTCTAGTGTCAGTGCATTAACTCCATGAGCTTTCATACACACATGTGGCTAATACATAATAGTCTTTCTGGCAAGACAGTGAAGTAATTTCTCTCTCAGGTCAACACCTCTTCTTTGTTAACAATCAGAGCTTTCATATCAACTGTACTTTATTCTGACATAGCAGTAACATACCCAGATAGCCTATACGGCAGGTGTATTGTGGCAACCAGCAGTAATGAAAGAGTGTGTAAGTTTGCCATGCATATGTCACTGAGCAATAAGGAAATCTCTGCTCTGGAATGTGCTCAAACATGTTAAACAATTTAGACTTAGAGCAAGGATTCAGCAATGCTGTAGGTATTTTGGCAATCCTGCAGTTCGAGTATCGTCTGTGCACAAATCATCTCTACTCATTTGACAACCAGTGTTACAGGCACACAGCAATGAAAAATCAAAAGAAGGACTTTCTTGAAGTCTTGTGCAAGTCTTGCAAGTTTGTGCATTTTGGCACAATTTCTATTTTCAAGCATATCTTGTCATTGAAAGTGTCAAACAGCTCTGCACTGTCATGCCCAGGCGCATGGTCCAAGTCTTGGACCCTTCCAGGCAGCCCACAGGCTGCAGAATATGCCACATCTTTCTAGCCAGTTGTGATTAAGTTATCAGTGTGTCCATATCCATATCTCACTACCCCCCAGATTTGGGCTAGAAGCAAACTTAAGCATGGAGACATATATCTACTAGCCTTCAGGAGAGAGATGAGAGGGGCGTCAACGGAAGACAGTTGCCCGCAGATGTAGTTTCTCTGTAGCACACAGCCAAAAGCATATCACTTGGTAAAAAACAAGTGCTGCTTTTTTGGCTGGGAATCTCTTTTGGAAAACTAAGCAGTAGACCTGCCCAGACTTCTTTGGAAAGGGCCTGGGAATGATGTTACATAGATTTTGGATAGGGCTATTGGATGGAACTAAGAAAGTGTGACAGGTAGAGGTCACACTGCCCTTGTTTCAACTCCCCTCGTCCAAGCAGCATCAAACAGAAAATGATCTTCACCTCTCCCTTTCAGTACCAAAACTTCAGTAGCAATTCTGCTGACACCTAATCTTGGTGGGATCTCTCATCTCTATTTCAAGGGCAGGGTCCTGCAGCACTTGGCTGTTGTAATGGGTTGACCCTGGCCAGACACTAGGTACCCACTAAAGCCACTCTCTCACTCTCCCCTCTGCAACTGGATAGAGGAGAGAGGAAAAAAACAGCTAAGAATTCACGAGTAGAGATAAGAGCTGGGAGAGGTCAGTGATTGATTGCCTTCACAGGCAAAACAAGACTCAAAGTGGGGATAATACTTATATTTATTACTAACAGGATAAGAGCCAAAGAGTGAGAAATAAAACAGTTTTAAAAACACCTTTCCTGCACCCCTCCTTCCTTCCATGTTCTCCCTCCTCCCCCCCAGCAGTGCAGGGGGATGGGGAATAGGGGTTGTAGTCAGTTGTTGTTTCTGCTGCTGCTCAGAGAGAGGAGTCCTTCCCCTGCTCCTATCGGGTCTCTCCCATGGGAGACAGTCCTTGATGAACCTCTCCAACGTGAGTCCATCCCTCGGGCAGCAGCTCTTCCCAAACTGCTGTCCCGTGGGTCACTCCTCCATGGGATACAGTCCTTCATGAATGAGCTGTACTGACATGGGTCCCCCACAGAGGCCACAAGTCCTACCCGGGAAAAACCTGCTCCAGCGTGGGTTTCCCTCTCCACGGGCCGCAGGTCTCTGGCAGGACCCTGCCCCATCCTGAACCTCCCATGGGGTCACAACTTCTTCCATGCATCCACCTGCTCCAGCATGGGCTCCTCCATGGGCTGCAGGGGGGTCTCTGCACCTCAATGGTCCCCCATGGGCTGCAGGGGCACAGCTGCTCCACCATGGTCTGCACCACGGGCTGCAGGGCCTCAGCTCCGGTGCCTGGAGCACCTCCTGCCCCTCCTTCTGCACTGACCTTGGTGTCTGCATTGTTATTCCCACGTTCTCACTCCGCTCTTCCCTGGCTGGAATTCTCTCTGCACAACAATCTTCTGTTCTCAACTATGTTATCCCAGAGGTGTTACTATTGCTCCTAATTGGCTTGGCCTTGGCCAGCAGCAGGAAGTCCATCCTGGAGCTGGCTGGCATTGGCTCCATGGGACAGGGGAAGCTTCTGGCAGCTTCTAACAGAAGCCGCCCCTGTAGCCCTCCCCGCTACTGAAACCCAGCCACAGAAACCCACTACAGCTGTTGGTCCTCTATACACATGTGAGCAAGCTGGAATCGCTTCCTTCAAGGCTGCAGCCTGAGCTTTCACAGTCCTAACACCCCTTTCCAAAAGAGAAGCAAGATAGCCCACGGTAGAAGAAAGAGATCCCTGCAACTTATGGTTTTCCCTTGCTCTCCTCTCTTCTACCTATGATTCATTAGCTGAGCAAAGTTGCTTTCCATCTCTTTCTCATCTAAGACCTCAGACATCCACTTTCCCTTTCCTTTTCCCAGCAGGACCACAGGGGTGCAGGGGATGGCACAACACACAAGTGGTACTCATCAGAGCAGAGAGCTCCCATTGCTCTCTTTGAAAGCAAAGGTTCATTGCTTTCCAGGCAGAGTTTAATCAAGATTTAATGTTGATGAATTTGGAACTAGGGGTCCCTAGACTAAATGGGACTTGGAATTAGAAGCTTGTAAAAATAGCCTGCAACAAGGATTGGCATTTAGCTGTGAGAAGGTTTTACTTCAGTGCCACTTTTTCCAGGGCCTGGTAATAATTTGTAAAAGAACACTCATCTGGAGCCAGTCAATGCAATTAGAAATACAGGAAAAGCCTGATTGTTTTTCCATGTATGAAACGTTAAGAAAATGAAGTCATTTCTCTCCAGCCTAATTTTTACTGTAATTATAGGTAGCAGGCAGCCTTAGCTGCTATAAAATATTGACGTGCTTTTATATATTTTACTGTTTAAGGACAGGAGAAAGGTTGCCTTTTAATGAAGTGCAGTTACACAGAACAATGGAAAGGAGGTCATTAATATATAATTCTGCTGCCCTTTCCATTATTAGTGTGAAAGCACTTGCCAGATGAACAGAAACAGGTTTAAACTTGTTTTATGATTTCTATAATGTTAATTTGCCCAGAGCAGCTCACTCTCTGGCTAATCTCTGCTTGGGAGAGAGATTCCTATCTGACAAAACTGTGTTTAGCATATTTTAGTTTCTCAGAGTTTCAAGTGTACAGCCTGGTACAGCCAGTGTCACAGGTCAGGGAAAATAGGTCACCCTCCAAGCGCTTCCTCACAGTCAGGCATTGTCCTTCAGTTGGCCTTAGGCAGTACCTAAGAATTCAATCACTGTCCAAAATAACTCTGCCGTTTCCTAGTTTTGCAGTTGAAAGCTGGCCTTGGAGGGACTGGTACATCTGTGACCCTGGACAAGTTACATGGACTGGAAATGAGTGACCAAGGGCACCTGAGGACACAGCCCCTAAAAGACTCTGCAATCCAACTTTCCTAGCTGTGAAACAGCACCACTATTTCATACCTATGGACAAAATGCATGTTGGTAAAGAACATGAGTTGCTTAGAGGAAAATAATGACAGTCTTATCACAGAGCAGAGACAGGGACTTCTAACAGTGAAATTGCCCAGAAGGCTTGTCTAATTCTCCTTTACGTTACAGCAGGGCATAACCAAGCTGCTGCTGGGCTGAGCAGATGCTTTAAAACAACAAAACACCAAAATCAACAAACCAAGCAAAAATAAAACCAGAAAGGAACAAGTAAATTTTTTTAAAAAAATTCCACTAAAAAAAAATCAAGCTCAAACACTGCCAAAACCCCATGTTTCAGGCACTTTCCTGAACATGTCACCTGGAGCAGTAGTTTCCTTAGAGAGATAAAAGGGAGGTGTCCCTTCTCTCATTCGGACTTGGGGGGCAAAAGGAGATTGGTGAGCATCTCTTTTGCCCCTGGGATGGAAGCAGCAAACACCTGGCAAATACTACTATGTGCAGAGACAAGAGCAGGCTAATAGGACAGTCCTATTTTTCTAGTAGTAGAGTAGACTAGCTGCAATACTCTCCAAGAATTTCTGGGCCCATTATGGGGACAGCATCTCACTGCAGGAGCCCCTGACCCAAGGGGACTGTGTCAAATGGTCTGCAAGGCCTGCAAAGCATCCAATTTTTTCATTCAGATTGCACTGTTTCACTACATTATGCCAAGTTGGCTAAGTATTTTTCAATTCCTTAGCTCACTGCAGGACTTTAAATTTAAAAGGAAAGCATCAGTTAAAATTCCTCAGAAGCACCTGCAATTGTACCTTACCACAAGTTTGTATCCAAACTGTTGGGAAAAGTAAAGGTCAGCCTCTGGAGCTTAGCATTTTCAAGGACTGTCAGACACAGTTGCCCAGGCTAAGGTTAAACCTGAATGTAATTAGTTCCGAGCCTTGAAGGAATAAACCTAGATATTAGAATAGACTAAAGTAATATTTAATTGTGAGATACTTTTTCTGACAGATTAGCTTGAAGAGGTAAGACCAAGCTACAATTGTGGGTTTTGCTCCACTAAAATTATTACAAAGCACCATGTGCAGAAGCAGAAGGGCATCAGTAATATTCTTTGATTAGCAATATTAAAAAACTGTTCTTACATTACAGGGTCTTGTTATCTCTCTTGTACTCAGAGCCCTCTGCAAAAAACAAAAGAGCTAGAAAACGAAGTGAGATACACCTCATTCCTGCATACACTTAATAGGCAGCAGGGCTATTCAGGGCACTATCTTCCACTGTTTCAATATTTCCACTTACCTTACTCAGGCAACAGTTTGGACAGAACAGTTCATCCCAGGAACCATCTTACACGAGCATTCTCTTGCAGTGACATCCTAATTGCTCAGTCAATAGACATCTAAACACAACAAATCAGCACATCTCAAGTCTTTATTTCCTTGCTATCCAGTTAAGAAAACCTGAAGGCTACTTCTTTGTCAGAAGAAAAACACTGCTATTTCCTTTGTGCTAAGTCAGTTTAAAAAAATAATAATAATTCTTAGGTGGTCACAGCTCTCCAATGTATTTTCTCCCTGCTGTTTGAAGAGCCAGATGATCTTTATCAGGTCAATAGCCTTATAAGAGTGGCACAGGGATGTCCTCGCTTTCAGCCTGTTAAGAAAATTAGTGAGGGATATAAAGATCTGGCTGAGAAGGGCCAAGTCCAGGTCTAGATGCCTTTCAGGCAGTTTTGTGCCCCATCCCTGTGCTTTTTTCTCAAGGACTTTGGAAGGACTCTTTTCTACTGCCTATGATACTGATACCTCCCAGACTTTGAAAAGTCCAAGTATCTTTTATTTGGAGTTAGCCAAAGCCTTGGCTGCGCCCTTCTTGGAAAGCTTCAGTCACCCGATGGACCAACACCTCTGCACAGATTTTCTAGAAGAAATACCACAAGCATCTAGAGGAGTAAATGGGGTTGACTGACAAGTACGTTGGCCCAAAACTGGAGGGAGAGAATTATTTCTTGAGTATCATCTTCTGGATGGAAAGCAGTTGCCAGAGCAACTAGGTTTACCACAGAAAGTGCTGTTAACTTCCAGAGTAATCATCTTTCCAGTAAAGAAGCAGATCTTTTGTAGTTGTCAAGAAAAAAACAAAAGTGGCCTCTAAAATACCAAAAATATTAATTAAATTATTTCCACACTCCATTAGTGGTGTAGTCATGGTAAATAATGAGTTTATTTTGTTTTCTTCTACTGGCAAACTGCCTTTTAAATTTTAATCACTTCTCTAAAGCAGCTGCCAGAGTTCTTCTTTTTATATAATGCATTTATATACTGTGTATTAATTTCGTTGCCAGTTTTGATACATAAAAAATAGCTTTGCATTAAAATTATAAATAAAGCACAGTGGTATGCCTGATGGAATACAAAATACAGCAATGATTTTATCAGTATATCAAAGGAGATCTCAGAGTGCTCTCCTTCCTCACAAGAATTTCTCCTGAGAAACCAAGGCAGATTCAGTCAGAGCTGAGCACGAGGAAAATGTTTCTGTGCTGGACTTCAAATACATTTTCAAACACATTAAATAGAATTGTCTATCCTCAAAAGCATCTCATATTGTGCCTTGGTAAATGAAAGATATGTTGGTGTGTAGAAATGTTGAAAACCTGCATAGAAGATTACATGTAGCCATCTGCTCTATAATAGATGTTCTCCTGACTTAGCTGATTTTGTAAAGCACATCACAAAAGGGAGTAGGCACTTTTCTGGATAGCTTGCCTGGTAAATCCACCCATGAGCACGTCCTCAGATTAGTCAGGTATTGGCATAACCAGAATTCAGGTCCTTGATATTTTGTTTATTGTTAAATAAGCAAGAAGCTCACATGAGGATGGAGACATACAACTGTTTAAAAAGATTTCCAAAGCACACCATCAGCACCCACCACAGCCTGTCACTCCAAGGACAACAGTTCAGCAGTAGCTGCTGCCCAAAGACATAGTAGACACTAGATACAGACAGGTGGCATTTTGAAGGCAGAGTTTGGACGTAAAACAAAGAAGGTCTGCAGAGACATGTGGCTTAATTAAAAACTGCTACTTTTTCTTAGATTGCTTTTGGCAATTTACACATGCTAAGGAAGAGACTGTTAAAAAAAAAAAAAGAAAGAAAAAAGCTTCACCATTTTTACTTTGAAAGAAACTGCAAAAACTAGAGCTATCTGAGCATACAAGTTAAAAGACAGAAATATGTTGCCTCCACAAATGTGCAAAGGGATTGGAAGGTATTTGGGAGCCTTGAAGCCCCATTTACAGATTATAGGCCACCATGTTTAGACCACCAAAAACTTGGGTACAAGTGTTGTGCTTTGGCTGCCAAACTTTTCAGGACTACGTGTAACAAGTGAGTGTGTTTTCTGGTCCAGCGTGAGTTTACTGAGTAGTACACTCCTCCTGCCTCCTGGATTAAACTACACAGGCATGCCTTCTTTTTGGACTTCCCAACATGGAGCATTTGTATGGTGCAGGACGAACCTTTCTGGTAAGGTTTGGAGACCTTGGTTACAAACTGGTCACCAAGGAAGGCCTATACCAAACTACCACACTTTCTCAGATTGAACTGAAAACCTGATAGGGATATACAAGAAATGACAAATATGCTACAGCTGTAATTCTTTCCCCACAAAAATGGCAAAATACCTGAAGAGTGAAAAAAAAAAATAAAATCTGGAACAGATTTAATAGGGAAAAGGACCCACTCCACACATTTCAATGCAGTATTGTAAAATTAAATACACTGCTATTAAAGAAAATACTGGGAAACCTTGTATCTCTCTGTGGAAATATCTTTCTATGTGAGAACTGCTTCTAGTAATGACAGCACACTTGCATCTAACAGCCATACCCTCTAAAGAGACATCTGCTTACTGCAAATGTCAGGTAGCTGTTTTAGGGAACAAAGGGAAGTCAGGGCTCCCAGATAAGCAACTACCCTTCTGAGAGGGGAGACAGCAGCACATGGAAAATATCCTTAAGGTAGAGGGTGCAAGTGATGCTTGTTTAAAGAGAAAAGGACAAGGAGGAGAGATAAAGCAAGACTTTAAGGAAGCTGTGAGTGGAAAAAGAGTGCAGGAGAAAGAAAAAGCATCTGTATATGATTTTCCACAGAACATCTGCTTCACAGCCTCTGGAAGACCAGAGTCCTCCATTTCTGACACATAAAAAAGCATGTCAGTGTATGAGATTGATAGAAGAAATTGTCACAGTTAAGATTCTAGATACTGTCACTCAGACTCCCAAGTTTGGGATTGCAAGTTAGAAGGTTGCAAGTTTGGAAAAGCAATTAGGAAGAGATCCTGTCCCGCCACTGAAGGACTCCCACGACCCCTGAGTAGAAAGATTCTTGCCCATCAGCTAGAGTTTAAGCAGGGGTTTTCCTCTGAGACCATGCAGTGACAATAAGAGTTCACCCAGTGACTGCTCCCTGGTAGTCCTGGTGTATGGCTCTCCCGAGCTCCTGGAGTATCAATGCAGCTTTGACCATTGGCAAGACAAGACCAAAAAGCAGAGGGACATTTCACAGCTGAGGCTCTTCAGTGATTCTTGACATCTGAAGGATATGACAATGTATGTCCTTCTTCTTGCTTTCCTTGCTTTTTTACTCTCCAGGCATCTCCTGCTTTGCTTTTATTCCCATGCTCTGCCCAAGGGATACAGGTAGTTCCCGGGGAAGCTCCAGAAAACCAAAACCTCTGCCTAACATGACCAACCAGGTAGAGAGCTGGGGTTTCTGCATCCACCCAAAGTCAGGATGGTGATTTCTGCTAGCATTCTTGTCTAGGGCACATCACACCTTCTCTCACCAGTGAGCAGCCTCATTCACTTCTCATTCTCATTCACTTGGTGGTCTTTGCTTTCCTTACTTTCCTCATTCAGGGCTTGCCTGTACCCAGTTTTCCAGACACAGTGACCCAGTAGTCCCAGTGGATTTGCATCGGGCACTAACCCTATTCTATCTCACGCCATCTCTCTTCCTTAGCCACTTTCACTCTCCCAATGACTCTCCTTCTCCTGTAAAGCATTATTTTTTCTCCAAGTCTTTTCCTACACCTTTTTAAAAACTGAAACTTCCATTATTCCTAGTGCCCTGGGGGGGAGGGGGGGAATCACAGGAAACTACTTCCACATAAAACAAAGGGAAAAGCAAAGTAAAGCAAGACAAAGCAAACACAACTTACATCTTTACATCTAACTAATAAAAGCAGAAAAGAAAATGCAAGCAACAAGACTCCACCTTGAATAAAGGGTCCCCACAGAAATTTCATGTGAGGAGACTGAGCCGTTTTAGACCTTGGTTCTGTTAAAACCTCATTTTTTCTGTTTCCATAGAGGCATCCCATGCTGCTTCACTGTTCTGAAATTGTTTGTTGCAACTGGGATATTAAACTGTTCAATGGAGAACTGCATGCTGGAGAAGATTGATGGTCAAACAACCTGTCACTACCAAGTCACATTTACTTCTTAATTTTCTCTTCTGCTCCTTGTCCCCCTCTTTACCTGGGAAGCTCCTTGATACATAAATGTCCTTCTTGTTTGTCACAAAAAGTATTAATACACATAAGACCTACCATATTAAGCATGGGTGGCGTCACATCACAGAACGGTTTAGGTGGGCTTGTCTCAGCATTGCATCACTCCCAATGGGGTAATTTTCCCTGCTACTCAAGTCTGACTGGAAATTCCCTTCCTGCAGCTCACTGTTCTTTTGCCATACATCTCAAAGAGCTGTCTGGCTCTGTCACGAACCACAAAACTAAAGTTCTTGGGGGGATGAATTTTCTATATGCACCATACAAGATTCCCCTGTCGTTCCTGAACAAAGACAGTTTTCTTGCTGCCCCTCAGCTCCTTTCCCAAGACACACAGTTGCTGTCAAGGCACGGTGCCATCCTGGAACAGAGTTGTACAAAGTTATCAGAGCACAAGGTAGCAGTCTCAAGAGGCAACAAGAGCCAGTTAGAAATTAAAGCAAACTAAATGAGACAGGCAGTTTTACTCCTCACCGGCATGCTTTCCAAATGCCAAATCCACCATGAAAAGCAATCTTTTCCTTTTGGAAAATGCTATTGAATGAAAACATTAGGTCTTTGATCTTCAGACTTCAGAAGATAGAAATAATTGGCTCATTTGGTGACTGGGAGGAAATTAAGAATGCGAAAAAAACCTGAAGGGCAAACAATAGTTAATAAGATATCAGTAGTTTCCAAAAGTTAATTGCAATAATCCTGAACACAAAATTAGAGTGGAATACATTCCCAGTTATAAAAAAAGTCCTTAAAAATCAAGTTGCTTAACAGTAATAAATGGATTAAGAGAGATTTAAGAAAAAGGATGGGGGGTTTAATTTATTTTTAGAAAAAGGATATGTGGCTCAGGTGGATTTGGATTGTCAACATAAGGGTAAAATATTTATGTCTTGGTAAGCCCATGACACCTCAGACAATCAGAGTCATTTTCAAATCAGCCTCATAAATACTTGGGCCAAAGAACAGGGCACTGGGTGGATGTATCCCATTCCCTAGCAGCCTCCAGAAGGATCAAATGATGCAATGGATAGTTAGAGAGTATAGTGAGAGCAATGGGTGGTGGGACCTTCAAACATTGGAATACACATTTAACAAAGGCCACTGGCTTAGTCAACACTACTGGATCTGCCAGTGAGACTTGTCCTGTCCAGTCAAAATCCTTTTGTTCTGTAGAAAGGGAAAGAGGTCCTGTAGTGTGTATTAAAAACATTCTGGGGAAAACAGCATGGGGTTATTCATGTCCCAGGCGAAGGGAAACCCATCCATGGAATTGATTTTGCTCAAGGACCTGGGTGCACTTAGTGGGTAATGCAGAAGGATAGGGAGGTCTAGTGTGTGCCTCAAGGGAATTTCATTTTGGGTGAGAATAAACTATATGATGCTAATTGCCATCTAACTCTGTATATTATCACTTTTATGATGGCTATATCACTACACTGGGCTCCTCATGGCATAAGTCTTCACTGTGACAGATCTGGGGATCTGAACCTGACTCCTGTTTGACTATCAAATTAATGAAAAATGAACTTAGATTAAACTGGATGAGAACAGTGGTGATGGAATCAGAATTGTCTTCAACATGCAACAATCCAAAACCACACACCACCTTTTGTGCCTGACAGACTGTTATGACAGACGGAGCACAAGATCCTTGAGTAAATTAACTCAATGGACTTTTATAGGGCTAGTCCATAGAATAAGGGGATGATTTCTCTGCGTCTATCTATCAAAAAATAGGAAAGGTGATGGAGTAGTGGCAAACGTGGGACCTGGTATGATGTAAATGGTATGGAATAAGGGGTGGATACTGTTCTGGAATCAACAGTAACAAGTACAGTGATGTGTTTTGGGTTGAGGGTGAGAATAACGTTGATAACACGCTGATGTTTTGGTTGTTGCTAAGTAGTGCTTACCATAAGTCAAGGGCTTTTCAGTGCCCACACTCTGCCAGTGAGGAGCTGCACAAGAAGCCAGGAGGGAGGATGGCTGGGACAGCTGACCCAATTGGGCCATATTCCATACCATAGAACATCATGCCCAGTATATAAACTGGTCAGGAGCTGCCGATCACTGCTTGAGGTTGGTCTGGATATCAGTCGGTGAGAGGTGAGCAATTGCATTGCGCATAACCACCTTCCTTGACAGCCTGGCTACACTGTGTTTCATCCCAGGATAGGGACTGCCCTCCTGGCTTCCCGGGCACACTGCTGACTCACGTTGAGCCTGCTGCCAAACACCACATCCAGATTCCTTCTGCCAAGTTGCTCTTCTGTTACCCTTCTACTAACTTATACTTGTGTCCAGTGTTACTCCATCCCAGGTGTAGAATGCAGCATTTGTCCTTATTAAATTTTGTGCCAATGATTACTTCCCAATACTCCAATCTGTCTAGATCCCTCTGCAAGGCATATTGCAGAGGAGAGTCAACAGCATCTCCTAGTTTTTTATTATGAACAAACTTGCTAATGGTGCATTCAACTTCTGCATCCAGATTGTTGATAAGTATATTGAGCAGAAGGGGTAATAGAACTAAGCCCTGTGGAACACCGCTGCTGTGGATCACCAGCCAGATGTAGCACCATTCGCTACAACATTTTGAGCCCTGCCCTTCAGCCAGTTCTTCTCTCTGCACACCATGTACCTCCTCATCCCCCAGTTGGAAAACTTGTACAGAAGGATCCTGTGAGAGACAGTAAAAAACCCCTTACTTTAATCCAGAAAAACTGCATTCACCATCTTTCCTTCACCCACTAGACAGGTGACCTTATCTTAGAAAGACAAGTATAGACTATGAAACATATATTTCACTATACATATTGTCCTTTTAATGCAGGAACAAAAAAAACTAAAAACCAATCAACCAATCAAATAAAAATACCAGCCTCACTCCCAACAGCAACACACTCCCCCTCCTTAAAGTTATTCTTTCTTTTGGTAAAGAAGAAAACCCCAATATGGATCTGAAATGAAAATGTTTCTTCTTTCCTCTAAGCAAACAAGCACCCCTAGAATTTCTTCCTGCAAAACTCTCACTGTTTTTTCTTTTTTTTTTTTTTTTTTTTTTTTTTTTTTTTTTTTTTTTTTTTTTTTTTTTTTTTTTGACATATTCATTTCTGGGTTAAAAGAAACTGTGAAAAATCAATAGCTAAAATAAAACTCTAGTAAGGTGGTGAGCTGCAATATTTTTCCAAGGAGAATACTGAGCTTTCATAGTAAAGATGAGTAACAGGAACAGGAGATGGCAAAATACTCTGTCACACTGTCCTAGTTAATACGAGAACTGACACATCAACAGTGTGATAAAACTATGTTTTCACATCATTCTGCAGCTGCACATGATTTTAGGTAGTTTAATGTTTTTGCACAGACTGTGCCAAAAGGTACGCTCATTTGGTCTCTCCAGCCATGAACAGTGTAATGACACTAATTTACAATTGCCACTACTTTGTTTGATGACATTTGTCTACAAGCTTTTGCCCTCTGCAGCCCATGGGCTATTTTCATTGCTAAAACATCCATGAGGAAGAGAGAAGAGCTGTCTCTAGTTGAGGAAGAATGAGAGAGATCTTATCTCAACCCAGAACAGGGTGGCAAAGTCTTAGGAGCTGAATTTGACTAGGTAAGAGGGAGTCCAGAGTAAAGAAACCCCTTATTGCTGCATTGCCACTATATGAAAACAAGAAGGCCTCCTGCATCACTGACAAGCACAATCTTTTGAAAAACAGCCTTGTTCAACTCTTTGGTTTTGTATTTAATTCTGTATCCCTATTTTGAGAACACTCCTAAGCACTGCACAAGGCAGCTGGAATGTAATTCTCCCTATCCAAGGTGCATACTCGTTGAAGGAGTCACCTCAAGGTCATTGCTCTGATGTACCAACGTGAATTTAATTATCCTAAGAAACAGCTTTAAGCTGAAGGAGAATTGCTAGGAAATCATTCAATCATTCCAGAGAAGCTCACATGAAAAATAAATATGTCCTTCCTAACCCAGCATTCCCTCCTTTCCCAACCCACCCCAGGAAAGAAAGTGAAGGGAGGCAGTGGTTACAACTTCCAAATTAGGCTCCAGTGCTCTGGCAGGCACAAATACCACAATCATTCAGAGCTGTTTCTTTTAAAAATCAGTCTAAATATTATGGGCCTTATGCAAAAATAGTCTTAAGAGCAAGCACAAAGTGATGATTAGCTGAGCACAAAAATATCTTAGGAACCCCAGTCAATACTCATACCCACATACTCTGGTAACAACAGGCCTCAAGCAATTGCTGTCTTAGAGAGACATTTAACACTCTCCTCCCCTCAATTTCTAGAAATGACATTCCACTTAATCCCCCAAAACAAAAGCACCCAAGCTGGGAGTGTGAGTAGTCAGCAGTGCTTCGGACTTTGAGGTTCACGCTGAGTACCTGGGTAACAGACCCCAAACAAGCAGTTGCACTCATTCCTGCAACCCCCCCAGGACAGCTCAGACCTATTCAGATCACCAGAGACCATTCATCTCCAGCTCCACTGAGAAATTGCTATTCCTGTAGAAAGGTGCATGCCCAAGACACAAGGATGGGTGGTTTCCCCTCCAAGACAAGTTTCTTCTAGAACTAGAAGTGATAATTTGAGTGAGAGCACCCTATGCATTCGTGGGAAGTTAAAGAACATACCTGAGACAGAGGAAAAGCAGCAAAGCAACCAGTCAGCAACTCTCACCCTAGTGCACATATCCCCAGCTGTGGATAAGTTTGTTACTACCTGTGACAAATTTTTTCAAACATATTAAGAGTTGCCTGGCTGAAATAACAGTTTAAGTGGAGCTGATTGAGAGGAAGGGCTAAGTCACCCTTTCAGAAAAGGTCTGAGCAGACTGGAGGGGTCTATTAACTCAAAAGGGGTCCATTAGCTAATCCTGGAGGTCTTTCGAAATTCTCACCTTCTATAATGAAACAGAAATTACCAGTGTGAGATTTGACAACACCCATCATGAAACCTAGATTTTCAGACTTCAGCATGTGCCTGTTCACACTTCAACTCAAATGAATCTTTTTTGAAATTTTCAAATCATTTCCAGTATGTCCCATATCATATATGGGACATATTATTTCCTCAGCAATATTATTTTCCTCATATTATATTCCTCAGCAATACCCATGATAACTGAAATTCCAGTGGGCCTCACTACCTGTGTTTTCGTTGCAGAAAGGTGCGTTCCATTGGTTTGCATTACTTCTTGCCTCCTACAAAGTTTTGTGCCTCCAAGACGTACAGCAGCACACTCACAAAATAAAAATCCCTTTGGCAGAAAAAAGAACAAGAGCTGAATAGTGAAATTTGCAGTTGTATACTTCCAGTGGTCAGTATGGCTACGGCTCTTTTTTCTTTCTCAAGGAAGCGGACGGAAGATATTAGTACCCTTTAGGTTCAATTTTAAAAGACGGCTATCCACAGTAGATGCTAACAGAACTATCTTAATATTGTTCATAAAAGCAGAGATGAATCGTTCATGAAAATACTAGAAGGAAAATACTAAAAGGGAAGAGACTGATGTTAATTAATGCTAAAGTGTTTTTACTTGCAAAAAAACCTTGAAGAAAAAATCTTATTTATCCATAAGATTTCCTTCCAGAACAGACCAGGAGATCATCAGGTTCGTCCTTTTCTGTAACCAACTACAGGCCATCACTCAACTGTGCCTGTGCTAAAACAAACAATTTGCCAAAAAGAAGCTATGTAGTTCATAGCTGTACAACTATAGCTTTATAGTTGTAATAATTTAAAGATATCAAGAGCTGAAAGAGCTTGGTGGATGCTTAACTGCAACAGTTACTCGGTACAGAAGATATCTGTTCAGCATCCAACCCAAATTTGCAAAGCCTTGATGTTAGTCTTTCCTACTAATTTGAAGTCTAGTAATTTCTCTGCATTTTCTCCCTATAATACATATCCATAAAACAACTAAATTTTAACATCTGAATGACTTACTCAGCTCTTGATATTTCTTCATGACATACCTAAGACATCACCAAATCAGAACCCAAATCTTTGTTGATGTGCTCTATATACTCTGAGATGAAGGGCTAAGATTGAAGTTCCTGAAAGGTATCTGGGAGATTTAGGCACAGGTCTTGTTGAAGAAGGGGAGATACATCGTTTCTCTCCCTAATTTTCTTAGTTGGAGGATTGACAGATTCTCACAGAAGAGCATCTCTGAATAAGACACCACAGCGTAGTAAGGAGCTGGAATGACAGTGCAGGGATGACAACCAGGTATGGTGCTGACTGGCACTCTCTCCAATGACATCATCCCCTGAGGCAGCATCTACATCAGGCGGGTTCACTCACACAAAAAGTGGGAAGTGAGAACCAGGCAGTTACAGTCAATATCAATAGTCACAGAATGGCTTGGGATATCTCTCAACTAGTCTTCCTTCAAATATAATTTTGAAACAGATTTGTTTTAAAAAATCATCCAAGTGTCCATCTGTGGCTTAAATTTTTAAATCTAAAACCTGTCATGCTTTTGGTATGAGTCATCCTTCTACTCTACTGTGCCCAAAGGCTGGCAAAATCCAGCTGCATCCCAGAGCAACAACAAAGCAACAGAAGTGACCAGGGTTTGAGCAGCAATGGATCAGATTTACCACCAAGCCTCACGCATAATTTTGCACTTCCAGTCACAATCCTCCCACTTGCTGTGCAGCTTTTCATTCCATATTTTCACCCAGGCACATCTCCATGTTATCATATGCCCCTCCGTGTACTGCCAACAGGATCTCTCCTGCTGGGAAACAACCCCCAGAAGAGTTATTACTGTCCTGATTCTAATGATGCCTTTGATTCGAATGATGCCTTTACAGTCCCCTTCAGCTCTGCCCAGGTAGACATACCAAGAACCTGAGCAGTCACAGCTGGGGAAATTCCCACTGCCCACTTGCTTATGCTGTCTAGACAGGACAAGTTCAGCTCTAGGCAGCTTCCCAACATCCTTCTCAGAAACATACATGCATATACTTATCAGGGTCAGCAAAGATGACTGTGCCAAGACTCCATGCACCAAGCAACTGCTGTGTTTGCCCCAGAGGGGTCTGCAGTGTGTCTGTCTTCTCTGGAGCTTGTAGTGACCCTGTGGCCATTTAAACCATGTGGATCCAAGATCTCTCTCACTGCTGATAAACAGTGTCTGGTGGCTATTCACAAACATCCTTTTTTAGGTTCCTCACACATCTGAAAGCACATCTGCACCTTTGTCCCAGTAGGGCTTCACCAATTTTGACAGGTGCCAAATCACCTCTTCAGATCCTTCTTCCAGGGCATGCTCCTTCAGAACAAGTTTGCTTTAACAGAATCTGGATGTACTGTGAAATAACAAAGCCACAACAAAACTGATAGCACAGGTTCACTCTTCTATAGGTCCAAGTCTCTATTGTGTTTGGATTATCCCTGGTGGCACTGGATATGTGTCCAGGTGTAAACTAAAATTTGCAAAGGAGAAGCTCCACTCGAGCTGGATGCACAACTCAGAGCTCCCAAACAAGCCAAGCTTCAAAAATCACCAAAGCAAAGCACCAAGCTGAAGATGCACAGCCATGTTTCTGGACTGCCTGACGTGTTGCAATCAAAGATTGTTTTCTTCCACTAGATCACTTGATGTGAGCGTTAGCTTTTTTCACCTCATGCACCAGGAACCCAAGTAACAGGCTGGCTTGAGACAGCAGGTGGAAAGGATATACTTGAAGAAAGGACAAGTCACACAAGAGGCTAGCTACACACCTTCCCATAGGACTAGAAGGTATTTGGACAATGCAGCAACAGGAAAGGTGCAAACTTTCAGTGGGAATTCTCCTTCTTTTTCTGGTTCCTTAACAGACCACTTTACCAATCAGTGGAATTTATTCCAGCATATTTGTATCCTCTAACTTTTTCTTCTATACTTTTCCCCACTACAATACTCACAAATTCTCTCTCTGTCTCACAAGATATTTGCTGGTGATCTCACCTTTCAGTTGGAAAGGGTGCAGCCTGCAGCTGTCCTCGATGCTTATTTGGGTCAACTGCCAGCTGATGCACTAAACTTCTGAGTCAATCAGAGCTCTTTCTTTGGCCAACAATTTTCTCAGTTTTTGTAGAAATTTATTAACTCTGAGAACTCTGCTCATTCGTTAGATCAATCAAGTTTGTCAACCAGGGTCAGGAACTAATGGGTGTGGAAGAAAGACCAGACAGACATAATGATCACGCAAACTTTATTTCTTTAGGAAATCATGGTAGTACTAAATCTGGGGAGCTGTGCTAATTAACATTAGCCCATTAAACCTCATATCTCCTCTGGACCACTACTGGAAAATACAAGGCTTGCTTCTAGCAATATCCTGGCATGGGTAGCCCTGGGTACATGATTCAGCAGTCTTTCTCCCACTTTGTCAGTTACAGCACAATCAGTAAATTTATCCAAGTTGGGAGAGTGGTGAAGTACCCACTCACACCTCTCCTTGCTATCAATTTCATCACCCTGCCAAGCAGACTCAAAATGACAGCTGTGCAAACATGACACAAAAACAAGAACTGCTGCATCACACTTAGTTTCCAGAGGCATATTTAAAAAATGGAAAAACCCAAAGATGTAGCAGTAGAGAGCTGACCAAACACCGTCTCAAACCAGTTTAGCTAGGGCTGCCTATTGAGAGGACATACACTCCACAAGAGACACATAGCCATGGCTAATGTAGTGATCTTGCACCCTGAGTTTAATCCTTCCAAAAAGGAACAGACAGAAAGAACATGTAGATGGAACAGACTATGTTGATTGTCCCAAAATTGTTACTGTCCTCTTTCCCTCATCATCCTAATTAGAAGCATTTCTAGCTAGCTGAAATGATAAATTTCAGTTTTTCATAAAGAAGAGATTTTCTTTGCTGTTCTGCCAAAGTAGAAAGGATTTCAGGGAGTTTACAGATTGTCTCAGAAACTTCAGTCTAAAAATTTTTCCCTAAATTGCCAGAGCACCTCCACGTTCCTTACAGTGGCAAGTGGAAGACTGGAGGCCCTTGTGCCTTAGCTGTAACTGGGGTAACATTCTCCTAACCACATGCATTGTCCATTGTTGGGGGAGTTTCCATGTGAATTGTTTCTCTGTGAATCTTTCTAGTACCCTCTTTCAGTAGTATGGTTGCTGCTACTGTTCATTTTCTTATCTCATTGCTGTTTTCCAGTAAATTGGTCTTATCTCAACATGTGATCTTTCTGTGCCTTCATTTCTCCTCTCCATCCCAACTGCGAGGGAGGGGGAAGTGAGCAAGTTTGGAGACTCATGCTGGGAGCACTAAATTGGAGAGTACCATTCCTAAACCACAGGATGAGAGAGCTAGGATAGACTCTGGATGTATCTCCAGATGAAGTCTCTGCAGAGCAAAGATACTGGGAAGTCAAGGAAGCTCCACATAGGTCTATGTAATGCACTTCTGACCTCCAGCCTCTCCCTACAGTCCCCTTCCCAAGCCAGGTTCACTTCAACCAACGTGGCAGCTGATGCTGCTGCCTATCCACAGGCTCCCAGAACACCAGGACCTGAATCAGCAGCTCTTACAGCTGTGCTCACTGAGAAGCTCTGGACTTGCCCAGTGGACTCTATGCACTGTGTTGCAGCACATCTTGGGGGCACAAAACATCCCGAGAGAGCTCTGCTCTTCTCAGCAGGCTTGGAAAGCCCCATCCCCAGGGAACTTTTGTACCTCTCTCTTCTCAGCACTGCAACCAAAAAAAAAAAAATCCAACCAAAACTGTAAATGATGACAGGGACAGTTATTGCAAAACTTCCTTGAGGAGGAGACCCTGGAAAGGCTGTGTTCCCTATGCTTGTGGTGTTTGTCTGCAACTCTAGACACACTTCTGCTACAGCCCACTCCACCGTGACCATGGAGTTACAGGATTGGTGGTTAAGTGAAGAGCAACTGATGTCATCTACCTGGACTTGTGCAAAGCATTTTGACACTGTTCTGCATAACATCCTTGTCCCTAATATGGGGACACATGGATTTGACAGGTGGACCACTCAATGGGTAAGGAATTGGCTGGATGGTCACCCTCAAATGTTGCAGTAAATGGTTAAACATACGGTGGAGACCAGCAATGAGTGACATTCCTCAGGGATTTGTAATGAGATCAATATTATTTAACATCTTTTTCAGGAACATGGGCAGTGCACCCTCAGCAAGTTTGAGAATGACACCACATTGTGTGGTGCTGTTGACATGCTCCAGGGAAGGGATGCCATCCAGAGGGACCCTGACAGGCTTGAGAGGTGGGCCCATACAAATTTCATGGAATTCAACAAAGCAAAGTGTAAGGTCCTGCACCTGGGCCACATCAAAAGAAATATGGCCAGAAGGTCAAGGGAGGTGATTCTCCCCCTCTACTCTGCTCTCATGAGACCCCACCTCAAGTGCTGCATCCAGGTCTGGAGGTTTCAGCATAAAAAAGACACTGACTTGCTTGAGTGGGTACAGAGGAGGCCCCAAAGGTGAACAGAGAGCTGGAGCACCTCTCCTGTGAAGACTAACTGAGAGAGTTGGGGCTCTTTAGCTTGAGGAAGACACTATAGCAACCTTCCAGTTCTTAGAGAGGACCTACAGGAAAGATGGAGAGAGAATTTCTATCAGAGAGTGCAGTGATAGGACAAAGGTTAACAGCTTTAAACTGAAAGAGAGGAGGTTTAGATTAGATATTAGAAAGAAATTTCTTACTCAGAGGGTGGCGAGGCACTGGAACAGGTTGCCCAGAGAAGTCATAAATACACAGCCCCTGGAAGTGTTCAAGGCCAGGCTGGATGGGGATTTGAGCAAGCTGATCTAGTGTGTGGCATCCCTGCTCATGGCCTGGGAGTCGAACCTAGATGATCTTCAAGGTCCCTTCAAGCCCAGATCATTCTATGCTTCCATGACCTGGGAAGAACAGTGGCTGAGACACACAACTTCCCCCTCTCTAGCATTGTCTCCTTCAGTACATTCGCCTGGGGCTCCACAGAGCCATACTGTAGCTCATAGCTTCAGAAACCTACAGGTACATTTTACTGTGGGGAACAATAAGAGTACAATTAAAATAAAAAATTAGCAATTCCTTTGTCAGGAGCTTCAGTCCAGCTTTCTGTTTTCTGTTAAATTGCACTTTCATATTCAGTAAAAAGTCTATTTACCCATTTTAACTGCCATAATAAGACAGGGCACTTGGATGATGGCTGAAAACCCCATTTTTCATCTTCAACTATTTCATGCAGTTGCAGCAAATTTGAGAAAGGGGCCAAGCCTTGCTGACTCTTAGGCACAAATTCAACAGCATTCATTCCTGCTTTTCCTTCATTATTTGTCCCTATTACAGAATCAAATTGGAAACCCCAGTATTTCCACTTCCAGAACCCTTCTAGTTTGCAAAACATTTTCCATTCTATCAGAAAAATTGGAAGATTGTTAGAGCAATAGGTTACTTAGGTAATTCATCAAAGGAAAAAAATCTGATCTCTTTCCAGCATTTAAACTCTTGATCTTGTAACAAGTGTTATTTTTTTATTCATTGAGGATTCATTTTTTTCGAGAATTCTTAATATTCCTTATCACCATAGTGTCCTGTGGCTGGAATGACTGTTACGTATTCTGCTACAAGATAGGCTCACACAGCACATTGCGAAGCGTCAAATTTCTTGTTAAGAAATTATCTAAATTCTGGAAGACTGCCCAGAAGGATAGTTCTGTATGAAGAATATGCAACTGCCTAACAGTAACACCTTTGGGGTTTTTTTAAACTCTGTTTATACTAAGTCACCCCGCAAACAGAACGTGCAACTCCTGTTCTTGCCATCAAACTTATTTGAGAAAGGAGCAGCCAGAAACGGAAACCAAATGACAGCACAGATGATGTACCACATTCTGAACAGAAGTACCACACCACAACATGAAATCTTTCCCAGGCTAAACACCTGCACAGAAGTGAGCAGAGAGCTGTGAAAAACCTTCCTCAGAACAGAGAACTTGGCTGGTCCCAACTTCCACAACATGATTTCAAAGCCTCTAACTGAACATTGGCCTAGCCCATGTTGCTCCCTGCAATGCTACCAGCAAAAAAATATTTATATCTGTTTTCTACAACCTTTTAATTGGTATTAAATTCAATTGATTTCTCCAAGTTGAGACTGTTTTGCCTGTGACAGTAGCTGCTGAATGATCTCTCCCCGCCCATATCTCAACTCATGAGATTTTTGTTGTATTTTCTCTCTCCTGTTCAGCCAAGGAGGGAAGTGATAGAGTGGCTTTGGTGGGCACCTGGCATCCAACCCAGGTCAAACCACCACATTCAGATAAAAGTCATAAAAATATCTCTGCTGCACACTCAAAAATCACCAAAATGATCTGACTTCATGACAGATCTCTGATTGTCTTTCACAGAACTGATGAGTTGGCTTATAGACAGGAGGAAGTTTCAGTCCCGGGCCTCTCACAGGATAATTCCTCTAAGAAGCCTGCTTTCCCAGCCCTAAAATAACATGATGTTCTCACCCCCCACACATAGTGAATAAAGTCCTGGTGATTAAACACACTTGTCATCTCGTTCCCCCCCTCCCTAGTAAAGGTTGGGTACTATTACTGCTCACACCTACTTATCAATAATTAGAATCAAGTGCATAAAGACACCCACATTTATCACAGAGATACATAATTTTTCATCAGGGCAATGAACAAATTAAATCAGGCTGAAACATCCTTCAATTAACCTCAAAACATTTGCAGCTTTTGATGCTCAAACACATCTTATGCTTTTAAAAGTCTCTTAGGACTCTTAAAATTGCCGTCTCCCTTTTCCTCAAGAGCTAATTTTGCCAATACGAGCTTTCTGAAGAGGGAGCTAAAAGGACTAGCTCATTAGTTCAACTGAGCTGCTAGAGAGCTCCCCATGCACCACTTCTCTGTCTTGCCTGCAGGTCTGCCCTCTCTGTTCTAGTGCTGGCTCTTGAGAGCCTTGCAGAGGACGGGGCATTGATCAGAGGGACAGCAGGAGGGGCAGGGTAGTGCTTCTCTGCACATCTGGGCTGAGAAGGTTTGCTCCAGGCCGGGCAGCAAGGATTTATTTTGCTGCACCTGAGCGGAGGGTATCCCGTTAGCACTCATCTCACCCTCCAACATTATCCTGCACTGCCCTAGCTCCTCACTGGTATCATGTGGCACGTACTAGGGCATCTTCTGAAGATTCAGGAGCATCTGATACCCTGCTCCATTCCAATGGAAAGTGATATTTTAAACAGACATTGTACAAGGGACTGAGAGACAAGTCTGCTCACTGAGAGTTTCTCTGGGTCACTGGGATCCTGGTCAGTAAGGAGCCAAGCCTTTGCCATGATCCAATAGCCTGTGTTTCACTTTGGCCATTCCTGTTTACTGAGTGGTCACCTCTGCCAGCAAACATCTGGGCACTGGATGAATTTCAGTGATGTGAGGAAAAAACCACAAACAACACAAACCCAAAACAACAAAAATAAAGCAACAACAACAAAACAAGAGCTGTGGGATGTGTCAGTTTTTGGCTTTTCTGCCTGTAGGGGCAGCTGGTCAGCCACAGGATCAACTGAGTAATTTGCAGCCACTGGCCTGTCCTTCCCACAGTACTACATCACTTTGCTTCCTAGAGGTCAGGGGGAAAGGCTGGCCCTATTCCTGCTGGCAGAAAGTCCTGCAGCAACCTGTGAGACCCAAGCTCTGCCAAAGGACAGGACTTTCCCTCCCAAGCTTTCTCATTGCTGCCAATAAAACAGGACCAGTTGTTTACCCACCCTGCCTCTCCCCCAACCTGAAAAAAGTGCTAAGACTGAAGAATTCAATCAGTGGAATTCAGAGGGAAAAAAAAATAATGTCCTACATCTTTGCAAGGTCATGTCTCAAAGCAAGGACTATGTCTGAATTTACTTTTATTTATGGCCATCTGGGGGCAGGCAGAGAGGAGCCATTTTAGTCAGGCCTGGCTGGATGATATAAAACAAGTTTAGTTGCTTGGTAATCGGAAGCATTACAGATCTGAGTTTCCTCACTAGCACAAGGTAACAAACTGAGCATGCACATGGGAGTATGATGATGACAGTACTGTCTCTATAGTATGATTAGGCTCATGAAAGGTCTTTCAGCTTGTTTCTAGTCACCTACATGTCGCTTTAGCAGCTGCCTAACTTTGGATTTCCTACAATTTATACCACACATCAGAGGGTGCAAAATAAGGTAAAGCCTACAATATTTCAATATCAGGCTTTGTGCCACTATATTTAAAGCTGTGTTAGAGTTACCTTCGCTGAGCATCCTTCTTCTGTGTCTGAATCAGAGATATTCCTGATGCAAGTAACTAAAACCTACCAAGAGCTCATGCCTTTTTCCCTGAACTTTTTTTTCAAAGATGTGCTTAGCATCTTCCAAAAAGTCACAGAAGTTATCTGAGCAACAGGGTCCCCTCACATCCCTTCCTTGCAGGTTGCCTCTGAATTAGGCTACTACAGGTTTATAGAGCCCAGTCTGAACAGTCTGTGCAGTTCCTCCTGTGGTTAACCAGAACACTGACTCTTGCAAAAGATGTCTGCAGAACTGCCATGTGACCAGGACACTGGCTGTAGCACAGATAGGTGACCAAGAGCTGAACACCTGCCTCAGAGGAACAGACAAGCCCAGCAGGGCCGAACAAGTCCTCAGTCCCATAGGACAATTTATCTCTTTCTTTCACTCGCTCTGTGAGACTGAGCTGAATCACCTCAGTGCAGCCTGGACAGGGAAACAGCTGCTGGGCTCAGCCTAAGCTTGACTAGAGCTTCACCCATCTGTCAAAATAACAGCTCACTACAGCTCATGTAGGAACAGGAGAAGTTCCCTCCTCCTAGGAGCTTGTCACAGACTCCCACTCCCTGTCAGAGGACAGACAACTCAAATCACCTCTTTTCCTAATGTATCCTGAGCCAAGTACCTCCCCAACCTTACCCCATCATCCCAAACATCTCCACACACAACAGGCTAAGGTAACTTAGGGTAAAATTGCTCCTGTGCAGCATTAGCTCATGGTCTGGTTGCTAAACACCTCAGGGTGAGTACCACTGCCGGTGCATTTAGCTGAATAATGCTCATTTAGAGAGCAAAGATGAACAAGAGCATCGTAGGAAAAAAAAAAAGTGTTTTCCTGTCTCAAGAGTTAATAACACCTTGGTCATTCCTGCAAACCCGTGAAGCAGGAAGCATCAAAGCAAGTTCCTGATAAGAGCATTTTTGAAAAAGACAGGGATAGTTAAGTCATTAGTTCTATCTTGAGTGGTATATTCCACACTATCCCAAGCAGGGAACTTCCAATTTAAACCTTTCTGACTCCTTACCCTTTACAACATTCACAGAAATACAGGACACATTGACTACCTCTGACCACTTTCCTTAAATGGCCTGTGATATTTTAGATGTAATCAACAACTTGCCCTTAAAATTCTTACTGAGCCCCTTCAGACTTTCTGAAGATCTATCTATTACACTTTTATGTAGAGAACCCTATGCATTAGCATTCAATGCACATTGCTATATTTAGTTTTCAGGAAATATGACATGCATTCCACAGGAAGACTGGGAAAATATATAACAGTGACCTATTTCTTTATTATAAGTGTGTTGCCAAGGTATTTCCACTGGTTTTCCTCTATACAGGATATTTCTAAAGCACTGTAGGTGTAAATTTAGTATCCAGACGAAGAAGAAAAAAAGTTTCTTTAGCAAACCAGAGTTTGGTCAACCAACCATTATGAAATCAAGTAAGAGAAACTAAATCCTTCTTACTGGCCCTATGAAGTGATGCACTGCAGTTCCTCAGATATGTGTAGGCCTCCTGCAGGTTAAACCAAATTTGTTAGAAAGGCTTGAGATAGGTTTCTTGAGAAGTGAAAGCAGTAAGACACCCAGCATCCACTACATCTGCTATTTGCCATTAATCACAGGCTTTTCTGCTTCCAAGCCATGGATGGGGAGGTCTCGTAGCTTGAGGAGCAAGTTTGGAGCAACTCTTTCCTTTTCACCAGAGACTGGACAGACAGAAGATGCAAGTTACAGGAGAGGATTCAATGCAACAAGTCCAGCCTCCCATCAAACTTGGGCCAAGAATCACCTAAGCACCTAAGTCCAGGAGTGAGGTCCTTAGGAAAGCTGATCTGATACTACAGGGAGGAGATCACATTTGTGCAGGTGAAGCTTTCTGTGGATACTGCTAAGCAAACTTTCCTGTGTGACTATTTAGGACCACTCTGGGAGTCACACTCTCACCACCCCAGACTTTCTTTGTTGGGAGCAAAGCCCCTTCACAGTGGGCAGATCTATGGGTGCCCCAATTGGCTCCCACTACACATCACACAGACGAATTTTGCTCATCGTGTGGCTTCAGGTTTCCCATAGCAGAGTCCCACATGTCTAGTTCATCTAATTTAATTGTGGTGCAGTGACACCGTAACAGCTGGAGCTGGTGCCTCCAGGGAGGGACCCCCAACAAAGGAACCCCCAGATTTTTGTACCCTCACAGTCTGCGTTCACGTTGTTGACCACAAAAATTGGATTCCTTACTCAGTGTGCGTCAAGCCCATAATTACACACTCGGGAGAGACTGATTATTTATTTCAGAGTTGCACAAGCCTGGGTGCTTGCTGGTATTCCACAAATCAAGCACACCAGCAATCAAAATTTTTTACTGCTTATATATTTTAGCAAAGGAATTATTGTTCATTGGCTACAAGTTACCCAGTTCTCTTATTAATTTGTATTCTATCTTCTATTCTCACTTCTCATGCTAAGTCGCCCACATGCTCAGTCTTTCTCTTCTTTTGAGTTCTTTTGAGTTTGGTTTCTTGAGTCAGTGGTCTCTGAGTCGGTGGTCATGATCTCCCTCTCCCAGAGTCACCTTTTACCCAGCTGGAGGTGATTCAGCACAGTTGCTGAGTTGGCTTTATTAGTTTCTTCCTTATCTTGGGAATTCTGCCAAATGTCCTTGTGGCCCAAAAATTCTGCATTCCTTGTGTCCACTGTCAGTGGGACATCCTTCTTCTCAAGCTTGTTAACCTTCCCTTAGGTCTGAAATCACTGAAGCATGTCTAGCCCTAAACTTTAACAAGGCAATTCTACCAACAAGTAATTTGTTTTTCTAACACCTGGACATCACTTAGAGCTTGCTTGTTAGCTGCTCTCTGTTTAGTGAATTAAGTCTCCCTTCTTGTTGATTAGTCTTGAAAGTATACAAAGATCAAACATCAAAGAACATCCGTTCTTAAGAAAATTTTACGTATCTCACATTTTGCAACACAGTTCCAATGGTGATACTTAGTCTGGGGTCTTCTCGCTGTTAATTTGGGTTCTACAGAGTCTGTGGGTGACCAGACACCCCCTCTGCCCTGCCAGTGTCTCAGGTTCCCTTAGGCAAAGGTCAGGGCCCCTTGCTGGGTTCTCCAGCCATGTCCCCTACCTCAGGACCAACCTGCAGCTCACACTGCAGCTGCACAAGGAGATACCTCCACTAGTTGTATTCCTCAGTGCCATGGGGCCAAACCTTATCCAACAATTACATCCTCGTGGTTGAAAACAATACAGGTAAGAGCACTGCTCCAAGCAGTCCCTGCCGTTTCAATACGCAATGCGATTGCTTTTCCAGCTCGTAGGTGCAATGCAGCACTCAGAATTCAGTCTCAGACTCTCTTGTCCACTTCCTGTAGCCATTCAGTGGCCCTACAAAAAAGGTACACCTACAGTCCATTTCCAAGTCTGAATATAGCATGAAAACTAGCGCGGGTGTTGCAGCCCATCCACATTGCATTTTTTATTAAATCATGTACACTGTTTCAAACATTCAGAAGGCTAAAAATTAGATTAAACCTATTTCCATTGTACTTGGTGGAGATTAATTGTATGTACTACAAGATAACAGATACAGCCTCGTTAGTACTGCTTACAGTGCCTATCCATGATATGACAGAAGAGAGTTAAGAAATAATTTAATCTCATGTGAATGAGCAAAAACAAGCACATCTGAGACTTCAGTACAAAATTCTGGCCTGTGAAGCAAGCTTATTTAGAAATCACCATAACAGGATGTGACCATTTGACAAATTGCATAAGGTTCAGTTTTCTTAATAGACAATTTCATTCCAGCAACTTCACCTCCCCCCAGCTGGGTTATATAAGCAACTTGCTTCATCTTCTCTCTCTGGGGCAGTGGTTTTCAATCCAAACCCAAGGATTCATGGACTTCTGAGGGATTGCAAATGATCACTAACAAAGCATATACATAGGGCCTACATGGCCCCAAATAATCCTAAGCGGTCTGGCCCTTTTCTGAGAGAATTAACGTTCCAGGAATTTGGATTATTTGAAAAATCACCTGCTTAAATGGTAAATTATTGGGAGTAATGACTGTATCATACACTGGAAGTGTACGACACCCCATTTTCTTCACTGTAAAGCAATAGAACAGAAGCAAACATGAATAATGTTGCTGGACTGACACGGTCTGGTTGGAAATTATATATGTACTTTTCTTTGCAGACTTCCATTTAGTTCCACATTCAGATGCCGAGTCCAAGTTCAGGTTTTAACAGTTTGCCAGCCCAGGTGAAAAACAACAGCCACCTTTCTCTATAAAATTTTCATGCTGACAACATCCTTCCATTCCCCTCAAACGGAATAGCTGCCTGGTGACACTAAATGGATTGTCAAAACTGCAGCAAAACTAGAAAAGGAGTGGTGGTGGAGCAGGTGCTAAGACTTACTTGGCTGTCCATATGGGCTAGTTTTTAGCAAAACACTCCATCTGGCACTAATTGGTCCCAGTCCCAATGAAGCCTGTAGAGCCAGACCAGCCTAGCATGAGCGAGTGCCTTACTAAGCCACTGATTCCAGAGCTTATTTCAACTATTCACCTATTCTTAGTTGCCTGGAGGCTGCACCCTCACCTTCAACTCATGAAACTCTCATATATAACTCCTTGCTTTAAAGCATCTCATTAAGACCTGCGTGTCCTTTTAAGTATGATCCTGTAAATCAACAGGCTTTCTACTGCAGCCAATAAACCACATAAGCAGGGGTTACTTTTTAGTGTCTGGCTCAAATCCACCTCTCTTTTGTCTAATTGATATCTCTAAGTGAATAACTGTGTAGAAGTGACCTTTGGTGGGAAGAGATTTAAATCTCAGAAGTGTTCCTGATTTTACTAACCAGGGCTGCTGCCTTCCCAAAAAAGTCAGTCTCTTGTTCCCAGCATAACTACAAGCAGAAGTATCATTCGACAACACTATTTTTTGGTTCTTTCTTTTCTAGCAAAGCCAATTGGCAGCCGAAAAATGGCTGAAGTCAAATATATATTTTCTTTGAACAAATCTTAGTATCAGGCCTAGAAACTCAGCAGCATCCTGGAGATGACCTTGAAAGGAAACAGTTTTGCATAGCCCAACTCAGAGCAGAAGCAAATAAAGCTGCCTAGACACTATGTACGAAAGCTTGTTATCAGGCACAACACAACTGAGTGCCTCAAATGCCATGTTGTTGGCCTTGCTGCAGACATCTATCAACACTATCCTTAACACTGCAAGAACATGCTACAGCTTGAAGCATGTGGATAGTCAGAGCAGGTGATCGGAAAGTTGCTTTAGGCCTTAGACCACATGCCTGAGGAAAGCTTCCTCCAAACAGCAGGCAGTCATAAATCCATGGACAAGCTTTCTGACTCAGCAAAGACAGCATCACCTTAAGTGACACTGTGAAATTTGCTTTGCTATGCTGCCTTCTGTTTAGCTTCCCCTGAAATTTAAATGCATAAAATAACGTTAATATAAAGAGGAAGCCAGCTGTGAAATGAAATAATTCAGATGCAATGCTTCATCACACAGTTGTTGGTATAAAGTGGAAGAAGGCATATTCAAGCCAAAAGTCTAAAGAGTCACATGAAAAGGAATGTCTAGATATAATTTATGTATAGGACAGTTTGTCCTGAGCCCCACCACATCCCCTGCAGAGAACAGTTTAGCTGTATTAATTGTCAGCTTTCATGAAACACTTGGGAAATTTTCTGTGCTGAAACTTCAGCCCAGATCCTGATCTCAGAAGAGCTGAGTAATGGTCCCTTGTGCTCACCCTTGCTATCCCTCAATCGGGAGCCACCTGGAAACAGCCAGTTCTAAGTGCCTAGGGAGATGTCAGTGGGATTCTACTCTGGCTTTTGAGAGTTTTGTGGGGTCACTCTGCAGGATCACAAAGCAAAATAAGCCACTGTTCAACTCTGGGGTACAGTAGAAGAAAAGGTAGACATGGAAATCGGGACTTTTTTGGGAAATACAAGGAAAGCAGTCATTAGCACCATTGTTAATAAATGCTGTAATTCTTTGTATGTTTAAGACAGCTGGTGAATAACCATGTCTCATTTTAAAACCACTATGTCTTAATGAAAGCACCCATAGGGGAGTCAGTATCTGAAAGAACTTCTATAAAATCAATTAATTTTTAAGGATATGAATGAAAGCGTAAGTTGTGTTGTAATGGTGCTTTGGCTTGAATTAGTGAGATACAAATTTGGGGAATTACGCACAAACAGAAAAGGAAAAAAATACTTCTTGTAAAGAGGGAAATGAACTCCACTCAGAAAGCTTAAATGGCATTTACCTACAGTAGAAGTAAAGGTTATGCAAAGATTAAAAGAAGAAAAAAGTTTTCAAAACACACATGGACTTCTGGTAATATCCCCCACATCATCTAGTAGCAGCAAGCTGGAATCTCTGTCCAAACCCTATCTTTTCTTTTTCTTTCTTCCATCCTCCCACATATTCTCTGGTATAAGTAATGCCTGGTCATGACATCTCATCTTTGTGAAAGTAAAATCCAACTCTACTTGCCTTTCTGTGTTAAATCTGAATCTCAGAATCCCAGAATGGATAAAGTTGAAAGGGTCATCTCGTCCAACCTCCCTGCTCAAGCAGGGTCATCCTAGAGCACATGGCACAGGATTGTGACCAGATGGTTCTTGAATATCTCTGGTGAGGGAGACTCTACCTGCCTGGAGAATCTATTCCAGTGCACGGTCACTGAATGGTGAAGTTCTACCTCATGTTCAAGTGGAATTTCCTGTGCATCAGTTTCTGTCCATTGCCTTTTATCCTATTTCTTCAAACCACCAAGTAGAGCCTGACTCTACCCACCTGGCACCCTGCCAGCACCCTCCCTTCAGATGCTGATAGACATTGATGGGATGTCCTCTCAGTTTTCTCCAGTCTGAACTGTCTTTGTAAGGGTCACATTTGTGTTTGTTGCCCTCTGCTGGACCTGCTTCAGAAGGTCCATGTCTCTCTTGTCCTGAAGAGCCCAGAACTGGACACAGCACTCCAAATGTGGCTTCGCTGGGGCTAAGTAGAGGGATAGGATCAACTCCCTTGACCTGTTGACAATGCTCTTCTTCATGTACCACAGGATCCCCTTGGCCTAATTTGCCACAATGGCACACAGCTGGCTCATGACAACTCAAGCTTGTTGTCCACAAGGACTCTCAAGCATGTACAGGTACATGGGGTTATTCTTCCAAGGTACAGGACCCTCCATTTGCCCCTGTTGAACTTCAGGTAGTTCTTCTCTGCCCATCTCTCCATCTTCTGCCCATCTCCTTTCGAGGCCCTTCTGAAGGGCTGCACAGCACTCTAGGGTATTGGCCACTTCTTCCAGCTTTTTGTCATCCGTGAACTTGCTGAGGAGGCATCTGGCCCTTCATCCAAGTCATAAATGAACAAGTTAAACAATACTGGGTGTAGGTCTCCAATCAGGCCCTGTGCCACTGATTACAACCCTCTGAGATCTGTCATTCTGCCAGTTCTCAATGCACCCCACTGTCCACTCATCCAGTCTAGACTTCCTGAGTCTGGATGAAGATGTTTTGAGAGACGGTGTCAAAAGCATTGCTAAAGCCAAGGTAGACAACACCCACTGCTCTCCCCTCATCCATCCAGATAGATCTTTCATTGTAGAAGGCAATCAGATTGGTCAAGCATGACCTTTAGTGCATCCATGATGACTACTCTTGATCACCTTCTTGTTCTCCTCTATGTAGGTAGACATTCCCTCCATAACAAAGTGCTCCATCACTTTCCCAGAGGTTGAGGTGAGGCTGACCGGCCAGTAGTACCCTGGGTCCTCCTTCTTGCCCATTTTGAAGACTGGGCTGACAGTGGCTTTCTTCCAGCCCTCAGACACCTCTCCGGATCTCCACGACATTTCAAAGGTGACCATGAACAGCCTTGCTATGCTGTGCATGAGCTCTCAGCATTCACGGATGCATCCCATCAGGGCTGAGGCACTTGTTGATGTCAAGTTTACCTAGGTGTTCTCTAACCTAATCCTCTTTGACCAAGGGAAAGTTTTCCTTCCAAGAGTTCTTTACCCTTGTTTCCTGGATAAGAGATACCTGAGGGCTGATCTTTTCAGAGAAGACTGATGCAAAGAAGGTGTTTAGTAACTCTGCCTTCTCTGTGACTTATTTATTTCTTACCTGTTAAATCAACAGCATGACTGCAGAGGAAAGTTACAGGCCCACTGCTGGAATTACCTCAATTTGCAAGTTCAGTGGTGTCTATTTGGAGGGAGCAAGCTACTATTTAGAGGCTGTTGGCATTCTCAGAAACAATTTCTGGAGAGAATTTCTATTTACGTTAGTGTTACTAGTCTGCATGGTTACTTCCCACGAGAAATATGGACTGTTTTAACAATAAACCAGTCACCATTTTTCCACCAAAGAAATGCTATGCAGTCATGTGAGGCTGATTCCTTTGGACCGATTTATTATCTGGGTTCCCTCCTTTGTACCAGTGTTGCATTTTATTTCCAGCTGGGTTCCATGTTCCTTCTTGGCACTTTGAAAGATTCTTTTAAAGTATCTTTGTACTGCACAGGTTAAATCAGATTTTAGGAGAAAGAAATGGAAAAATTGATCATGGTTGGTTTTGTCCAACAAAGGTACCTGACAGTCTCCAGCTCTCTCTCTCTCTTCTACAATTCAAAGGTTCTTGAAATGAGAGTAGGGTGGCATTTTGTTGTTGGCTGAAGGCTCAGCTTCTGCAGTCTCAAAGTACAGGTCTGCCTACTGGCACAGGCTGCATCCACACCATCCTCCATGCCTTGACCAGGCTAGAACTGGCAGACCATTTTGGGGGTTTTCTCTGTCTTCCTTTCATGAAAACTCCAGACTAAGAAAATCAAACCCTCCCTAAAACAATCAGAAAGAAGGGAAAATAGAAAAGCAAGCTCATTGGAGGAATTCAGCAGGTTGATTATAATTATAAAATCCTGACAATATAGGTGAGAGGCATCTTGCTTACATTCTGTGGGCTATCTTTAATTCACTATTACACAACACAATAGTCCAGCCCCAATGGAGAAAATTGCTGTTCATACTGTGAACTTCCACGAACAATAAAATGCAGTTCAGTCCTTCTTATTCATCATATCCCCATGACCTTGAGATATTTTAAAAGACAATGAAACCACCTGAGACCTTCAAGTCTGAAAAGCTCTATGCACATAGGAATCACTTCTTTTTCAAGAGAAGCTTTGTTCAGAGTTAGTGAAGTGTGTATTAGGCATACTAAAAGGTGAGAGCAACAGATAAGCAATAAACAGCATTTCCTAGCATAGAAAAATAGGTTGCATCTAGAATCTTTTTCTTTCTAAACTTGAGGTGCTTCTGTTCTCCTCCCTTTCTTCTCTAGACCTTTCTATAAACTTCTTGAGAAGACAAAGAGCTCCTTTTTCTGATCCAAATGAGGAAAATACTTTTCTAAGCCCACTCTGTATCTCTGCAGTTTGTTTAAACTCTCCACTGATCGCCATGTATTTGACAAGAAACACAACATACTCTGCTGCAGTAGCAGATGTGATATAAATCGTATTGCACAAAAGCCTGGAAGGAACTACACCCATTCTTGCTGCCAGGGTATTTAGTGGCAATCAACTCCTGTCCATCCTCACCTTCAGCTCTGCAACCAGGGTTCTCCATTGCTGAGGGAGTCCCTTGAGAGTGGTGTCATGAGTAAAGCTCTGACAGAAAGAGTTATATTCATGCATGTTTTGTCCTTTTTATTAATATAAAGAGATGAAGATTATTTTGATTTCGAACAAAGATTTAAGTCCCAGCTGGGTAACCCTGTTTTTTGTTACATGGTACATGGGAGCACCTGAAATACTGGGACTGCTCCTGAAGAGTGCTGTAATAAAGGAGCAATAGATAATTTTCAGGGCCTGATATGACTGTGAAAGCTTGTCATTTATGGGGTTATGTTAATTTATCTCCTGAATCTCTCTGGGGACCAATAATATTGATTTAGGGGTTTGTTCTGATGACAGCTGAAAGGTATGAACTGGAAGAATTTTCTGTGCCTTTTCAACTGCTTCCCCCAACTACTGCCTGCAATAGCAGCCTGGAGTTCTTGCTCCTTTTTCACCTTGAGTCTTAAGACTGGATACTACCAGGTACTATGCTATCTCTCTTTGTATCCTACACCAGGACACCTGGTACCACATTCTGGAGTGATGCTCCACAGGGTAATTGCCTACTGTGTGTACCTCATTGCAGCTCTTGACATGTTCTTAAAGTTAAATTTGAGCTTCTTTCTGTATGGAACTGAATACCAACTTACCATTTGAGTTTTTCAAAGCTTAGAGTACAATGCAGATGTTAACTATTGGGGTGGCAGGAAACCAAGAAAAAAGAAACACAAAAAAAAGAGGAAAAAAAAAAAAACACACACAAAAAAGCAGCCCTGAACTTTGTATTTCTCATAAGGGTGCAGAGCAGAAAATTTGTCCCATGGGTAGAAATAGCCAGAGACACCACCTTTTAGCACATCAGGTAGAGTTGTGCCTGTTTATACTGTATACAGTTGCACAAATTCCCTCTCTCCTTGCAGTTAAGGGGGTCGATAGCTGTTCCCCTGCTCTCTCTGAACTCAGTCAGCATTTTTAGCTCCCACCTGGGGTGAGACAGCACTACCTTGGCTCCCCTGCATTGCCAGTCCAGATTTAAATTGGTCTAAGTAGGATGTTTTGTGGCGATTAAGGACACAGACTTCGCATGATGGTGAAAGCAAAGACATCTATTACTTATTTCAGCAGGCTTTTTGTACCTTTTATACAATAGGCTGCAATTGTTCATTTAGGCCCTGAGTCCTTGCTGCTAGCTACAATATTATAATATTTTTACCTATTAGCAATGTTAGTTCCTTTCGTCCTCTGTTCAAGTTCCTCTTTCTGCCCTAGAGAACTGCTCCTCCTTACTTTTCCCATGTTACTCTTCCCAATAGCGTAACAATGTCCATTTCTTGCTGTTTTCCCATATTAGAAATCCCTACAATGTCTCACTAAGAAGTCACCTCCGATAGGGCCTGAAATACCAAACCAACCTCCCTTTTGTGGACAAAAATGCTTTTCTGACACAGTAGTTGTTTTGTATATCAAAGCATTTTATTGTGTTCTAGTTTAATGGCTTAATTTGTCCTGTGAACTTCTTGCAGTGGGAGAACTAGACATGACACACCAATTTTCTCTTCTAGTAGGAATCATCAAAGTTCCTAAGTTTCATCCTTGGCTTTGTGGGAACCTGGATAAGAGCAAAAGATCAGCAGCTCTACAGTGAAACTGAAGAGCATGGAACAGATACAACCACATTTTCCTGATGCTTTGCAGTGTTTCACCTTGCAAAGCATCCCTGAACCACAGGAGGCTGATCTTACAGCTTAAGCATCGTCTGAGCAGAAGCAGCTACTGCATATTTTGGGGATGGGACGGGGGCAGGGCTTGATGTTATAAATCTTCTCTTTGGGAATTTTTCAAATTTGCAGTATCTTTTTCCTTCTGAAACAAGGAAAGCATGAAAACAAGACACCAAGTCCTCTGCTAATATGTTTGATGGCATCTGCTGCTCTTCCTGAAACTTCATCTCTTCTTTGAAAATAGGAATTTTGCAACCCTATTGCATAAGAAGAAAGTCTTGCAGATATTGAAATAAGTGTAACTGGTGCAGAGCTACTTGGCTGATTCTGCAGAAAACCAGAAGGAGTGGCTTGCAGACAATAAATGCTCCCCTTTCATCTCTACTCAGAGATCTAAAGACGATCTCTTTAATGCCACAATTGCTGACTGCTTTCTTCCCAAAGAAATCACCCCAGGGAGGAGAAAAAGAAATTTTCTTACACAGTATGCTGCCCACAGAGGCACAGACAGCCATTTCGGATCATATTTTGAAAATCTCCCTAGCCAGTTGTTGGCAGCTCCTCTCATTTTAACAGCAACAACAGCAACAAAGGTTTTTGCCTTACTCCATATTGTCTTTTACTGTTTAAGGCAGAGATGAACAAAAATTATCTTCATCTTACCCTGTACTGTTTTGGATGGTGGGATCAGTGCGATCTTACCTCTCAGACCTTCCTTATCAAACACATCCAAGACTCACTTAACCACCTGAATGAGATTAGGGAAGCTGTTTTTGCTCCTGAGACTTCCCAGAGCTGTACTGAGATACTGAGAAGTGATTGCATGCCTAGAGAGGATGTTATGAAGAATTTTTGTGACCAAAAAGACAACATATTTTCTTGTCTTGCAGGGCTGATTAGAAATCACACAAGCATCACAAAGACATCACACAGCTGAGGAGCTCTAGGAAGCCCTGAATCAGTGGAAAACCAGGCATTCATGTCTTTGCTAGACAAAGAAGAGCTCTTCAGTGTCTGAAACAAATGCTGGCCAAAGGCTTTGAGACTTCAAGCCCTTGAAAGCCTAGAAATCTGCTTGTTTAATGAAGGAAGCATGGTTTAGCCCCATGGAATTTTGGAATGAAGGTACACTGGCCCATCTGAACGTTGTCACATTGCAGGTTTCAGGCTGCAAACATGCTCTACAATTAGGGTTTTTTATTAAAGGATACACTATGTCTTCCCCTGAAGACACATCTGGTCTCGTATACACACAGCTGTTTTTCTTTCTTAATTCTGTTAGTTACTCAGACCTAGTACTAAAACTGGTCCAGCTATGCTATGAGTCTGACTGTTGTCTCTCACCAGAGTGCTAACATTTAGTAAAGTAGTAGAAAGGAGTAAAGAGTGGGGAGACTGACCACACATGAACCTGCCTGCAGGGGGAAGGAATTTACAAATGAAAAGGGAAAATGGCATTGCAAGAATAGCTGGTAGGCTGGACCCGTGGCAAGGAGGCTGGGCTGACCCACAGGTGTCCAAGGGAAATTGAGGGCAGGAGGGCTGAAATACAACCCCAAACTCACAGCAGACAAGAGTTCTCATCTCTGAAGTTCTCCTTCCAGCTCAGGCTCTGACCTGCAGGGTCCTGCAATTTGGGACTGAAAGACAAAGACAAGCTTCATTCTCCCTTTGCTGTAGTGCAGAATGTTGCAGAGTTTTATTGCAAGGCTCTCTTTTTTTTCCCATCATCTTTGAAAAATCGCGGAGAATAGGAGAAGTGCTCAATGATCACAGAAAAGACAATGTTACTCCCATCTTCAAAAAGAGCAAGAAGGAGGACCCAGAAAACTGCTGGCCAATCAGCCTCACCTCCATCCCTGGAAAGGCTATGGAACTGATAATTCTGGAGGTCATCACCAAGCATGTAAAAGAAAAGAATGTCATTTGGAATAGTCAGCATGGATTCACCAAGGGTAAATCAAGTGTGACCAATCTGATAGCCTTCTATGATGGATGCCAGGATGGGTTGATGAGGGCAGAGCGGTGGATATCATTTACTTTGACAACAGCAAGGCTTTTGACACTGTCTCCCATAAAATATCCTGATAGGGAAGCTCAGGAAAAGTTAGATGAATGGACAGTGAGGTGGATCAAGAACTGGCTGAATGGCAGAGGTCAGAGAGTCATGATCAGCAGAGTAGAATTCAGTTGGTTGCCTGTGGCCAGTAGTATTCCCCAAGGATCAATACTGGGTCCAGTCTTATTCAACTTGTTTATCAACAAGCTGGACAAAGGGATAGAGTGAATCCTGAGCAAGTTTGCCTTGGCAGGGGGGGTTGAAATCTGGATGATCTCCAGAGGTCCCTTCCAACCCTGACTATTCTGTGATTCCACTCTGCCCACCTCTTCATTTTTGGAATAAAGAAACTGCAAAAGTTAACTGCATAGAATCCCTGCCGTGTTGTTGCTACTGTCCCTGCCCCAGTTATTAGGCAGCAAACAGGTACGTCAGAAAAGCATAAGCCCTGGAACTGATGTTTTGAGAGTCTCTGTTTCAGCTTCATAGGAAGTTAGGGCTGCCCGACCAAGCAGAATTTTCTCCTATGAAAAAGCAGAGCATCACCAAACTTGAGAAGCAGTATGCTTGAGTTAACCTGGACCAAAACAAATAGAGTTTAGAAGACAACCCTAGCTTTTTACGTACACCTTCTCCCCCCTTTCTTCAAAAAGTCTCCTATTTCTTCAGAAAATTTCATCTCCTCAGGAGAAGGAGTACACATTTTTCCTAAACCTGGCATTTTCATCAAAGGTAGAGTCCTTTCTTTTCCCTTTGTACTCCTTCATCATCCTAGTTTCTTGAGCACTCTTGCACTCTTGAAACCCTTCACATTGCTCCATTGCTCTGACCATTTCACTGTCTCTCTCAGAAGTAATGTTGGTTAAGGCTCCATAAGAGGCATATAAAGGTCCTTTTGAAACTGCGGACCGCAGGATTTCACTGTATAGTAGCAGAGGTAGGATTGTCTATGCCAACATAGCTTCTAAATCAGTGTGAGTGTTAAATCAGCCCAAGGAGGGGCAATGTCCAAGGCATCAGGCACATCTGCAGGCAGGGCCAGGCTCTTTGCTGGCGTGAAAAATACTGTAGCCTTTCAATCCTGCACTCCATTCCTGTGCACAATACGTTTGTATCCAGCCTGAGCTCCCTTCTGCATTCTGCTAGAAGAGCAGCTCAGAGTCACTGCAAAATTGGAAACATGTAACTACAGAGCTAGAAAATTAATATCTGGAATATCCCTTTAGGCTACTGGGTGCCTTTGCTTAGCACTGCAGTAAATGCAGGGGAAAAGGAGAGGGTAAATCTCACTTCACTTATTTGAAAAAGTTCTGAGTAATTTACTTAGTTTAATGTTGCATTTTGATGAATAATGGGCCTGTCTTGGTGTGGGAAACACAATTACATATTGTGAGGAGAAGCCATGGAGCAGGATTCAATCAGTACACCGGATGCCAGCAGGGAAATTACCTGCAAATGATGGGGTTTTTTCAGCGATCCCAGTAAATCTGCCTTGTTTCTTTCTGTCAGGTACCACTGGGTATCCACCGTAAAAGCATGATGTGCCAGCAAACAGGCAACAGTAGCAGCCTAAAGGTAAATATGGCAAAGCTCAGGAGGCTGCCAGGCTTACAAGTCTGCCAACCATGTTCTCACACTAGGCCCAACTTCCCATACCAAGGCACAACCAGTCCTCCCTGGTAGCAAGGAAGTTTGTGGGATGTCCCTGCTTGAAGGGCGAGTGACCTGATGTGCAGTCCAGCCGCATCAGGGAGAGCTCAGATTGGACCCATCCGGATGGGAATATTTATAGAGTGAAGTAATTGACCCCTAGTCAATAGTACAGACAAGAGAGATGTCTTCATTTTACCCATTCACACCCTTCCATTTAAGCCAGAACCTTTTCAGGTTGCAGGTTCACCACAGGGCATGAGACCTATTGCTCCTTAATCAGCCTGAACCAACGCACAGCCTTGGTCAAGTGTTTCTGTCACGTGACTCCAGCCATTCAAAGGAGCTGTAGATTCCCCATGCTGGCACAACAGGGACACAAAGTTTTTTCCATGCTCCTGCCCAGAGATGGGCATTTTTCAAGAGCAGCCCGCAGTGTCCTGAACTCGCCTTTGGTTGACAGCTGGCAGCAGCTCTATCAAAAGCATGGTTGGAGCATACTGGAGCTCCACAGAAGAGGTGGGGGAGGCATTGGGGGCCTCTTTTCCTGGGAGTCATATCTTGGTTTACAGACAGACCTGCAAGACTGTCCAGTTGCTCATTACCTGACAAGTGTCAGTGGTTCCTCTCTGTGACCATTATCCCTTTAATATAAAACGGCGGGGAGATTAAATAACCTGAAAATGCAGCCAGGCTTTGCTAGGTCTTGGAACAACCATTATGACATCCTGGCCAGCTCTGCTTTATTCCATTTCCTTCCCTGGCAGACAGCACAGCTCATTGTGCATGTAAGCGTATTCAAAAGTGTGACATAAAGGAAATGCACTTATCTTGATGGAAAATATAAGAGTCCAGATTTGCCAAGGCCTTCAGTTATTTTACAAGGTCCGAAACAGAGGGAGGAGGTGCCAGTCAAAACCTTTGATTTCTTCTGTCTCTCTCATCTTCCCTCTTTTTTAGAGGTTTCTTGGGAAATGAGGTAAGGGAAACCCTGAAATTCCCCCTTGGATCAGCTCAAAGCCTGCAAAACCCCAGACAGAGATCCTCCTGCCGACAGCTTTCCCCCCTGGCTATTTCTCTTCTGCAGCCTGCCCTGCAGAGCTGTGCTCTGGCTCTGCCCTGCTCATCTGGAGCAAATCCTCAAGCCCCCAGGTGCCTCAGCACTGGCACAGGATCATCCAACAGGACTCTCAGACCCAGCCCCTGGCTTTCTGAGGGATAACCTGGCAAACGTCAGCACATGCTCAGCTGATCTGCTCCTCATATGCAACCTCACAGACCTACACTGCATTCCCATGGCTTGCCAAATACCCGCAGGGATGGATACAGATCTCCTGCCAATCAATCCAGACTGTAGCTGAGTAATGAAGGGAGAAGGTTAGCTGCCACAGTGATCCTAAGGGGAAATGTTTAAGCTAATGTATACTTCTAAGACATCATACATCTAAGGGTTGATTTCTTTTTAGCAATCATCTGATCACTCCAGGACCCCACTGCAGTACAGGTTTGGTAACAGGCATCTGTGGTTCTGAAAATAGTGTGACCTAAATATAGCAAGCAGATAGAAAGAGGGGCAGAAAAGCTGCTAGAGAGAGTTGGACAACCTTTTATTCACAATAGCAGCTACAAACGAAGTCTCATAACTCCCAGACAGGTTCGTCAGTCCATGCTGGCTGTGCACACAACACATCAGCAATATTTTAATTCAAACACAACACAGGACTCTTCTAAAGTAGCTTCATATGTGTGTTGTTTTTCAGAGGAACACATATACATCAGATGTGCTGCTTATATCTGGGAAGAGAGGACATATGTTTCAGGTGGACAGATACACCAAGGAAATGTAATTCTATCGGAATATAAAGTGTTTGAGACAATAGGCAGTTCCAGTTCTTGTTAACTCTGTTGGATACATTATCTCAGTGATCATATGGATAAAATTTTCAGATTGGAAGCTGTCACAAGACAATGAGAATGACTGAAAATGGAGCACATTTTTCTGTATCTCCAGCCTGCAGAGGAGGATCCAATTTCCCAATTACCTCTTTTGTCTTCATCCCAACTGCTGCTCCAATAATAAACCAAAATCTTTTTCTATCAGATTTCCTCCAGGATCTTGGTTGTGCTACTTGTTGTGAGCAGGAAGGAGTCTGTGGCTTTGTGAGCCCAGATATAGGAATAATATATGAATAGCATGAAAAGCTCCTGCTGGAATATCAAACAACTGCAGATGGATCTGCATGCTGTTTGCCATCATGAACAAAAACATCATCAATAATGAGCTCTCTTGCTTTGGTTCCAGCTCAGTCAGGAATTTCCTCATCCAACATGTCATGAGGAAAAAAATCTCAAATATCATAACTTACCTCTTAGAGATCATACAGCCAGTGATTTGCATGCCTGAATATTCAGAAATGAAAATGAGAGGTGTCGTGGTTTAGGAATGGTATTCCCCAATTTAGTGTTCCCATTGAAACATCCCGAACCATGAGCCGCTCACTCACCTCCCACTTCCTCTTCCCCTGCAGCAGGATGGAGAGGAGAATTGAAGGCACAAAAGGCAAAGATCACAGGTTGAGACAAGAACAATTTACTGAAAACAGCCATGAGATAAGAAAACAAACAGTAATAGCAGTAGTATTAGTAATAGAGTACAAGAGAGGTGAACGATTCACATGCAAGCACTCACCATGCAGAACACAACATCCCAACCTCTCAACTCCCTGTACCTGACTGGAAGGGACCCCTTTCCTCATCCCCTGCGCATGACATGAGGTGGTATAGAATAACTTGAGGGTCCTGGCCATGCCCCTCCTGGCTACTGCAAACATTAACCCTGTCCTGGCTGGAACCAGGACAAGAGGTTATATGATAAGTTATCATAGTGGCACTTCCCAGAACAGCTACCATAGTCCAGGGTTTGTCACGTGAATTAACAGCAGATAGGTAAAAATATGTAGGCATCAAGTCACTTTTCCACCCTCTTCAAAGATTAAAGCAAATATGTTTCCATATGTACAGACACACAGAGGAATATTTATATGGACATATATTTGTACATGTAGTTGTCTCCATACATCGCCTTTTAAAACCTCTTGAAATATATGGAAATCTTAGTTTAAGAAGGAATCCTTTTTCACCTCCCCTTTATAGGACTTGAAAGAAAGGAAGGAGAATTGCACAAAAGTTTGTCATAAATAAACAATTATTTTCTCCATGAAGTTGTGTATGATGTATTTTTTAGCTGGCTAAATACAGATTATCTCTTTCACCAGTTGTCTCTTGATACGGTTTTCAATTATCTGTTCAAGTTGGCAAAAGGCATAACATCCTTCCATCACTTTTAAAATGCTCAGTGCGCGCTTCACAGTATTCAGTGGGACACCCAGACTTCCCCTCTGGCCTTTATACTTTTAACTCCAAGTCAGCACAAAAATGAAGCAAACTCTCAGTTTCCTCAATGAATTCAATCTAAGCAGGTGTTTCAGTACTGTACCCTTAACAAATTCGCTATGGGCTGGTTTCCTGTATCACAGTAAAATTTTGATAAAGCAAAGTTTTCTTCAGTTTTGTTTTCCCTTACTGTTTTCCCAACCTGCTTGTCAGCAGTATTTTTGTACTGTGCTTGTGACAGTGGTTCAAAATTGCTGTAAAGTACAGCAGGGCACTAATTTTGTGTGTCAATCAAACCTGTGACATTTTTGGTGTGGTAAGCTGGAGGAGACAGCAGTGTTAGTTCTGGTCTGCCCTGTCTTCTCCTAACTCCTGCATTTCTTCTGACATTTTGGTTTCAGTCACTTTTTTCTAACACTTTGCTCTATGGAGAAGCTTATTTTTTACTGAAACATCCCCAATCTAAGTCTGTCAGTGTAGAATAGCTCACAGGAACCTTTGTGGGAATTTCAGCACAGTTATTTCATGTGGCCATTCTCCTCTCTTGGAGCAAACAAGGTGTCACGGGTACCCACCAGACAGAAGGATACATCCCCTTATCCTGGAGTCTTGTCTGCAGAGTGAAGCAGTGAAAGTATCCAGACGTAAGGACCCTTGAGTCACAGAGGTTGTGTTTCCAAATATTTTCATTTTCAAAGCACTTGGGTTTTGCAAAAATGATCCCAGAAATATCTTGCAAAAACACATTTTCCCTTCTGATCAGTCCTGCAGAGTCCAGGTGATGATGTGTTTCACTCGGCATGAATCAATGTGTCTCAGGAGATGCCCTCCAAACTCATGCAAGATGTGACTTGCTGCATTGCCCTCAGTCACAAGCAGAAGGCAAAACTGGGAGAGAAAAGTGTTTTAATGACTCATCTCGAGAGAGTACATTTTACAGAGTGTAATAAAGTGTAAGAAGTAAAAGACACCCTAAATCATTATTTTATCAGTTAACTGGCACCAGACAAAACTATAGGAGATGACTATTACTGCATTTTAGTCACATAATCAACCAGAACAGTGAGAATCGTGGTTAGAACATCTATACTCTAATAAGACAGAATTAAAAAAAAAAAAAGTAGGGAAAAAAATGGGAACAAGAGCTGGTTTTTTAAATGAGTTTCTACAAGGAACATTTAACTTATAAAGAAAGATAAATTATAGGTATGCACTGAGTGTGTGTTTATGGCTTAGCCCCCAGGAGACAGAAGGAAGAAAAATTATCTCTGCTTTTTTCCAACCTTTCATCTAAGCTGCAGTAGAATGAGCAGTTGGGGCTGGTCCATAATTCACTGAGAAGTGGCTGTACAGAAAACCTTCTAAACATCTGCAGGCCTGCCACAACGCTGTCTGATGAAGGAAAACAGTGTCTGTTCACTGCCCACAGGATCCCTGTGGTAGAGTCCCTGCCTGAGTGAGAGGCAGTTGTAAGGGGAAGACCCACAGCCAATTAGCAAGGCCTGAAGTGTTTTCACAACAAGGGCCTTGGTTTTGTCCTAATTTGACAGAAATTCCAGAGGAACTCCACCTCTGTTTTCGCTGTTTAGCTGGTGTGGTTGGTCTGTACACCCCAGAACGACAGGCATTTTGGTTTTGCACGGTTGCAGGGATGGTAGTTAAATCTGCACACAAAGGGGCGTGTGGGTGTACCGAGGCTGTTTTCCTGCGCTGCCCACAACATCCCTGTCCATGGTTTCACCTAGCTAGCATGCTCCACACCCACACTGGTGGGAGGAGCAAGGGCATTTCCAAAATGCTGTGCCCTGGAAATGGGGCAGCACTGTCATTATCTGTAACTGCTGGCTCTTAGTGGATTTCTTGCACTGTGCCCCACTCCAGATCAAAATCCAGCACCAGGAAAGCCAGGGAAAGCTGTCTTGTCTCAACCCTGCATCAGAGCTCACACAACCTCCCACCAGTGGTGGCACCAGTTTGACTGACTCCCCAGTTCCATCACACAGTGCTCTTCCTCTTCTCTCCAGTTCTCTCTTTCATCTGCACTGATGTGCTCCCTCATTCAGGGTCAAGCACAGTGGGCAGTGAACAGACACTGTTCCCACATGCACCTGGGCTGTGCAGCAGTCCCAGGCTAACCAAAGGGCTTGATTTATTTGTCAGATCTGGACCTAGGGGAGGAAGAGTGGTCATTGTTGGAGAGAACAGGCACTTTACATTGTTGAGGATACAGAGGTAGCATATGCTGTTGACAGCCGACTGTATTAAAGGAATAGAACTCAAAAGAGATTATTAATATAAACTCTCCCTGCCAAAGAAAACAAAGCCACTTCCTAATAAAGCCCAGAAACAAAAGGAACACTGCATCCACAGTGTGCTGTTGGACTGTGCTTGAACCAGCAGAGCCATAACAAACAGAATCAGCTTTGTATGCAGAAGGAGGGGGCCTGGGTGGTGAGATCTAAAAGGCAAAGGCAATGCAGATGGACAGTGGCTACATACACAATATTCTCTGCACATATGGGATATGTAAGAAGAGCTTTCTGTGACCGTATTAAGTAGAAATCATGGCATATCCTGAAGTGACCAGTTCCCAGATGGGCAACTGAGCCCAGCTGTCTGCTCCTGCTTATGTCACTCACCTGAGAGTCACAGACATCTCCCAGGGAATCACCACCACTGTTTGCTATTGGAGATGCCACAAGCCCACCCTAGGAGGCTGTAGCCTTTTTTAGGTCTAGATTACCCCACTACCAGTTGATTTGGGGAAGACAGGGCCTAGTTACGTGTCACAAATGACACATTCCCCAAAAACTTTTCTCTTCCAAAAATGCTTGTCCTGATTAGCAGCATGTTGAGATGAAGCATGTGTCTCCTCTGATGTCTCACAGCATCTGGCCTTACAGTGCAGGCTTTCTGGTGCCATGGTAAAGACTGTTCTGCCCCTGTCCATCTCGTTTCACAAAATTTCAAGGTACTCCACATCTGTGAGACCACTGTCAAATTTGGGTAAGATTGGTCAAGAGACTCGAGTGCTCTGAGCTGCAACTGTCTGACAGGCAGAATGATCACATGTGCCTTGTGTCCTAGGAAACCACGCTAAACCCAAGGCTTCAGAATGGATAGGCTGCATCGGAGCAGTCCAGAGATTCCTTTGCCTGTGATGAACTGTCAGTAACCCCTCACCTGACTGAATTGTAGCTGGAGGCTGTGTCATCTCTTGTGGAGCAACACATTTGCTGCACTTTAGAATGTGCAAAGGAGAAAATGAAGGTTATCCAATCTGATGCTGCAAACATAACTTACTCTGAGTCACAGGAATGTGTGTCTGGCTGCAGGTACTTGAAAATATGTGAGCAGATATTGATTTTAGGAGCCTTCTGTAAGGCTTCTAACTTTTTGAACTATTAAAGCTGTTAAAGCTGAGGGTCAGGTATGGACACAAACAGGAGTATATTTAACTTGCTGCTGATTACATAACACACCAGTTTATACGCACATGTATAAATTGAGCCATTGTCCCTAGCTAAGATTAATGTATCTATATCTATCTTTATGTAGATAGATATATATCTTGATCACTGGCATCTTCATGGAGGCAAAGCTTTGCATACAGAAAGATGGAAAGTAAGCAGGGGAAACAAGGGTGAAAACATTGTGAGGCAGCAAGGATTTAATTTTGGTGCTGCAGATGGAAAATCTGATGTATAAATGTATCTTAATGTACATGTTGGGCTTATTGCCAGAGTGATATAGCAAATTCCAAATTCTAACTTCCAAATGTATTAAAGTGTGAGAAGCTTTAAAGAAGAAAGACAGAGACAAGTTGTTTGTTCTAGAATATAACAATATTAGCATGGAAATCTGTCAACTTAAAGAACACAAACAATGTATTTTAACCTAAAACATGAAGAAGAGAGATGGAATAATTGGAAGGATAGTGAAAATATTCCAGGTATTTCTCATTTCTAGAGAATCCTGTCCTACGTCTCTTTCCTGCACTACGGAATACGAGTGAAATGAGAGCTGTGTACATAACCTCTTTCAGCTGATCTTAAATCCCAGTTCAAATGCCTTGACCTCTAATATTTTTCCAGACCCACTGATCTGACTGAGAACTTAAACTTGAGTGAAGATGATGAGATAGAATCCAAATGTAGTTACATTATTGTGACACTAATACAATTCCTTTGGGGGGAGGGGATTAGAGCCTTTTAATACCCTGATTTTATAGGTTCGTGCAAAATACAGCTTCAGTTTAGCTGGAAACATCTGGACTCTCACTGTTAAAGGAATAAAGGCTTTTTTTATGCAGTGGATTCTCAAAGACAATAAGAAGTTCACTAGTCAGTGAATAAAACATGGAATAAATCTGAAATGCTCAAGAGGGAAAGAAAAGCGCTGCATAAAATAAATAAAAAAGATGTAAGGTTCTTGATAAAGGAAAATAACAGAATGTAACACGTGAAAGGCTATGTAGCCATGAGTAATGACAAAAGGTGATATTAAATATTTCAGAACCCTGATTAGTTTTGTAATAGTGTATAAATCTCTGAATGTACAACTTCAAAAAGAAGATTTAAATGTGCTTCTCTAAGGAGCTTACCAGAGCTTCATTTTTTAAATCTTCATTATTGTTTCTCGCTAATTTTTTCTACCAGATTCTCCTACTGCCTCCTGTGCACTCTGATTATGAGGTGTTAAAAGGATTAGGAGCCCATGGATTTCAAGAGCAGTTGATCTTTTCTACACAGTCTTGTTCCAGGAAATGAAAGCTTTGTTGCTAACCTAAACTCAAAGTTGACTAACACAGGTTATCCTTTCAAAAATAGTTGAGGAGAAGATGCAGGCAAACAGCTCTGTTTGCAGCTGCTGACTTCTACTCTGGGGTGCATATAGCAAAAATTAGAGGTATGGCAGACTCACCACTTCAGCAAAAATGCTGCCCTCATTTCAGGATTATTGCGAGATCATGATGCCCACCACCACTAGTCAGTTGCTTGACAAAGAACATCAGAAAGCAAAATAACTCCACTCTTGAAGAGTAAAATTTAAACCCCAGATGCTTTTATTATAAAACCAGATGCCACTGGCACAGCTTCCATTTCTGTGATCCCCAAATCTAGAAGAACCAGTTCCATTATGCCCAGGCTTTTTTATCCGAACTCATAGCAGGGAACACTGTTTCCCACAGCTCAGTGATTCCCTTGGTGCACATGTGGACTGAAGGGTTGCTCCACATCTGCAATAGACCTTGGAAATTTACTGAACCTGTAAACTCAGTTTTGCAAAAGTGGTGTTGGATATATGACATCTCCACAATCCCACCAGAGCCCAGACGGCTGGTCCATTTCCTCCCTACCAAAATGATCCAGGCCTAGAATGCATGAAATAAAAGGAACAGTGGAGGGTAATGGGCGGGATTAATGTGGAAAAACAGAAACCAAAGGGACATAAAATTTCCAGCCTATAGTTTGGGCAGCAAGTACCAAGGTAACAAATCCAAACCCTCCTTGGCAGGTACAGGTGATGGAACAAAGGCAACAGCCACAGTTGCAGTTTGGGATATTCATGTAGGACATTGGAAAAACTTTTTCGCAGGATGGTCGTGCATCCCCAGACATTGATGAGATGGAGCTAAGGGTTTCAAAACTCACATAAGCAAAACCATAGCTACTCTGATCTAGCACTTGGTGAGAATTCAGCTCCAAGCTGGTCCCCTCTGACCAGCATCTCTGTGAGTCTGTAGCTCTGTGAACAGCCATGTCTTCTTCCATGATGCAGCAGCCCACGGTGTATGCCATGCTGGAGTGGGTGGATGTGCCCTGAAGGAGCAACCCCACAGGAAGCTCATGCTGGACCAGACTCTTGGCAGGACCTGTGACCCCACTGCGAACCCACACTGCAGGAGTCTGTTTCTGAAGGACTGCACCCTGTGGAAATGACCCATGCTGGAGCAGCTAATGAAGAACTGCAGTCCATGGGAAGGACCCACATTAGAGCAGGTTGCAAAGGACTGTATCCAGTGGATTACAAACTGAAGCAGTGGATGTCATGGTGGAGCAGGGGAAAAGTGGGAGGAGGAAGAAGTAGCAGAGACAAAGTGTTATGAAGAGGCCATAACTCCCATTCCCCATCCCACCACTCACGGGCAGAAAGTGAGAAGGTGGGAGTGAAGCTGAGCCCAGGAAGAAGGGAGAGGTGGGGAGATGTGTTTAGATTTGTTGTTATTTCTCATTATCTTACACTGCTTAATTGACAATAAGTTAAATCAGTGTTTCCCAAGTTGGGTCTGTTTTGCCTTTGAGGATTCTTGGTAAGTTATCTCTCCTTATCTTGATCCATGTCATCCCTGTCCTATATTTTTCCTCTGTCCTACTGAAAAGGGGAGTGATAGAGTGGCTTGGTGGACATCTGGCAGCCAGCCAAGGTCAACCCACCACACACCACTTCTCTCAAATCATCTAAACACTGATCAGTATCCTGTTTAACTGACAGTTTATTTCACAGAATCCCCAAATCACAGAATGGGTCAGGTTGGAAGGGACCACAGTGGGTCAACTGGTCCAGCAGCCCTGCTCGAGCAGGGTCATCCCAGAGCACTTGGCATGGGATTGTGTCCAGGCAGTTCTTGAATATCTCCAGTGAAGGAGACTCCACAACCTCTCTGGAAAATCTGTTCCAGTGTGCTGTCACCCACTCAGTAAAGAAGCTCTTCCTCATTTCTTTGATAGCCAAGCCAGCGTGTACCAGCTTTTAGCCTGTCCTGACTAATGCACTTCTTTCTTACTTTGCAAATTACTATTCCCTTGGTTTTTTCTGTACAACTACTCTTGGGAAACTCCTTGCTTGCAAACAAGCTGAGGCAAGTGAAAGCACTGTTAGCAGGAGAGAAAATGTCACACACTATACCTTCAGAGCAGACACAACCAATCTGACCTTTTCTTCAAAGTTGCTGCTTTTCAGTTCTGAAGAAGGGTCTGTACACCCGAAACTGGGTCTGTTTCTTCTGGGAACACTAGATAGTTTGATAAAACATACTTGCTTTCCCTATAAAAATTTATTTTCTCTCTTCAACAACCACTTCCTAAGACTCTGAAGGCTTATTCATCGTAGAATATCTTCAACATATTAACCTCATAGACATGTTGCTCACAGACAAAAAAAAATAGCATGGGGCTGCAGTAACCTTCCAGGCTAATCAAAGAACAGAAAGGGTTTTTTCCTTTCCATCTAAAGGCTATATGATTGAATGTGACAACTTCTTGCTGAATTGAAGCATGTAATTTCAGAACAGGGCAGATCCAAGATTTCAAGTGATGCAGACCTCTGTCTTTCTTAAAGTCACTGAAATATCTAGCTATCCACCCCAAAACCAAAAAATGTTCCTTTCTTGCACTCTCCTCTGTGAGTTGAACAGGCTCACTGCTGGATGCTTTCCACATCTGTAAGCTTCTGCAGCCCCACTTTTAAAAGTGAGAGCAAAACCAATTTTTCATTAGGTAAACTGAAGTCTCTCAACCATTGTTTTTTTGAACTTCATGTAGCCATGTGGCTAGGACTTTTCACACCAGGGCAACACCTCTCTTGTCTGCTGAGATTAATGTACAGATAACAGAAGCATGAAGGAAAACTGAAAGCTCCTTTTTCTGTGTGACTTCTGGGGACAAATCCTGACAGCTTTTAGCACAGTGTGGAGCAGAAGAAAACAGAGCTGCTTTTATCGTGACATGGTGCTGGGTAGCATAAGCAGAGGGTTTGCCATTCAATAAGAATTAACTCAGTTATTAATTAGCATAAAAATCCCTTAAAATTTTTATTATTTCATCAATAATTCACCCAGTTTTCATAGACTCTGATTCTCTGTCTCACTGTGGGATTGCAGACTCTTTCCCTCTCTCTCCCTCATTCCGTTCATTTATTTCTTCCCTCCTTTTTCTCTTTCCTTCTGTTCCTACCCCTGAAATTCGTTTCTAATGGTTGGCTCAGTTGCCCTCCATAAGTAGTTGGGAGGTATCACTGACTGTTAATGAAAGAGATGACAATTGATCTTAATTTCTGAAATTGGTTTGGAGACTCTTCATCACATTCATGAACATGTAGGCAGAGAAGAATAGCCACGGCACACGAACTTCAGTAGTACACAGGAAAATGGAACAGGGTGGGAAATTTTAATGGGGATGGAACAAAGGGGTTTGAGACAGAAAGACAGAGAAATACAAGACCCAGAAGTAGTCTTTGACAAAACAGCTTTAATTTGCCAAGCAGAGAAAGATTTGCACAGCCAAATGAAGTTTTTCACTGGATGAATGGAAATGAAAAGACAAAAACTGGAAACAAAGAGATCTGGGGCAAATAAGACTTGTAGAGCTCTGTATAAGGATACCTGTGGGTTCACAGCTCCCACCCCAAGGTTTTATTGGCTGCAGAAACAGTACCACAATGCCCATCACTTGAACAAGGCTGAAAGAGACAGGTACAGACAGACTGCAGGATGAGGTGAGAGTTCGCAAGGGGCCTCTAGAGAGGTGTAGCCTGGAAAAAGGTGGCAGTAGTACCATCTACTTTAGGAAACCCTTCAGCAGTGCCACAGAGTGGGAATGGGCCTTCATTCCAAAGGGGAATGGAGCATATGTTACAGATGAGCTAGTAGCAAACAATACTTCAGGAAGATACATTTTGTATGATTACTGGAAAATAGAGGGAAATAATAGCTTAATTAATGGGCTTAATTAAGGGTTGTCAAACACTGCATAGCCAACAACCTGATCTCTGTGGAACCAAGGGACTGGAGTAGGAGGAAGTTTGAGGCAGATGAGCTTTCAACTGGTTCCAACTCAAAGCCTAGAGAGCTTCACTTATCCAGACTGAGGCACTGGGAAGGAGCCCTTTGCTCTAGGACAGAAACACCTTGATCATGTTGGTGTCTTCTTCCTCTAGAAGTCATAGGAGTAGACAAATAGGCTGTCCTCACGACTCTCAAGATGGGACAGTCTCCTGACCCTGCTGAACTTGCACAGATATATCCATAAAGGAAAAAAAATCTGCTTATTCCAAGGGTAGAAATTTTGGAAAGGTGTATTTCTACTATTTTATAGGCTCAGCAGGCTGAGAATAAAATTGCAATGGCAGTTAACAAATCTGGGATGTGTGCAGGTAGGTCAGAGCTCAGGAAGCTCTCAGCAGGCAGTGAGACAAGGAATGGTAGCAAGGATGTCAGTAGTGTCCAGTGGCAAATCTGGGCTTGGCCCACGTTCTGCACCGGCCACTCAGGAGCAACACTTACACAGACACTTGCTGTGGGATACCAGAATAAAAAATATATCAGGATGCCGAAAGAAAAACCCCTAATGGAATGGCAGGAAGGTTTAAGCTTGCCTGCCAACTCAAGCTTCACAGACACTGTTCATATCTGTGCAACACTGTATACTACAGGTAGGCAAATGTTATCCCTGCTTGCCAAGGCTGCATCTCACACACACACACAGAAAAAATTCATGGTGTTTTGCACTAGGCTGAGCAGCTCCTGGTCCTCAGGGAGATGCCTGCCCTATTTCCAGATCTGGGACTTCTCAGCTGACAGCCCAAAGGTCCTGCCCTGGCTTGCAAGGGCCTGTCATCCTGTATCAAACAGAGCAAGTCATTTCACCCAGCCTGCTTAATGCAGAGGGGATGTCTGTGCCCCACGGAGCAGACAGGCTTGGCCCAGCTTAGTGAACCTGAAGCGTGTCTTTGCAAAGGGTATCTGCTCTGACTCCAAGGACGTGGCTCTTCCAGCGGCCCTGCTTAGCTGGTGCGGAGGCCCAGCTCTAAGGATTCACTCACAACACAGCTTTTCCTTGCCTCCTGCTCAGTTAACCGGAGCAGCAGCTGAGCATGAAGTATGCTCAGAGTGGCTGGCTTTGGGAGCATTCCATGCTGTTAAGAAAGGGCACCCGGGATGGAAAAATCCCAGCTGCCTATAGCTAAGAGAATCCATCCTTATTTTTCCCTGACTTTGACCTGCTGCAGGCAGGAGATTTCTTTTTTAAATTCTGACCTGACAAAAGCACTCTGAGAGTTGTTTATCAAACAGGATTTTTTTCAGAAGGAATTTATTTTACAGTGACAGGAAGATGCCATTGCGCGCCCAGCAAAATTAATTTGGAAAGGCTCATTTTCTGTGTACCAAAGCATCTTTTTCTGTTACCATAGGCAGGAAAGTCTGTTCCAGAAGCAAACTGAAGCTTTTTGTCTCTTTTGCACTACACCTACTGTCCTGACAGCCATGCTTAAGCTCATCAGCCAGACATTATGAATTTCAGGGCAGAAAGAAAAACCAGAAGTCTGAGTTGCAGCATAGTAAAATTCACATTTTTAGGGCTGACTGTTATAGGTTTGAAAAGAGATGTTGGAATTTTTTCCCAGTGTCGGTAACCACCCCCTCTCACCCCATCTGCTTCTTCCAGGGTGGGGGAGGCAGGAGGGGGGACGGAGCTGGGGGGCAGCGCGGGAGCCCGGGGGGGGGGGGAGATTCCCTTTAAAAAACGGATCAGGGCCACGCCTCGGAAGCCCTTTTGTCCAGAGGATTTGTTTTGTCCACCGACCGACAGAGCGGGAGTTGCTTTTGGTTTTCGACCGCCTCCTCCTTTTCCCTGAGGGGAAGGGGTTTTTTTTCCTTTGGCTGCGGGACACCGTGCGGAGAGCGACTGAGAGAGACCGACCCGTTCGGAGCGAGGTATTCCGCCCTCGGGGCGTGAGGCTCCGTTATCAGAGCTGCCCGACCTGAGGCTGCGCCTGTGGGAAGAGGGACCCTTTCATTGCTGGTCGCTCAGGTGGCTGCGAGCAGCTGCTGAGCTGCCAAGGACAGTTTGCCCTCAGCCCCCCGGTTTGCCGTGGGTTTTTCCCCCGTACCCGGGGAATTAGGACTTTGTTTTGTTTCTTTTGAAAGTTTTGGTTGCACCATTGTTGTTTATTCGGGTTTGTTGATAAAAAGCTGTTCTTTTCCTCTTCCACACTTTCACTTGAAGCCTCTTAATTTCAAAGTTCTAATCTTGTTAAACTAAGACAATGACCAACAAACCAAAAATCGAAATTCAGCTCGTGGATTCAGGAGAGATATATGAGGGAATTTGCGTTCCTGTCCTGCAAAGCATTTTCTCATTCTTACAGGAAGGATAAGATTTAGTAGATCTAGATTTCTTTTAGAGAATTGTTTGTAATGTATAAATCTCTCCCTTTGCTGATAAGCAACAGCTGCTACATTATTTCTGTATATGAATATATATCTATATGTGTGTATGTGTGCCGTTATCACCTGCTGTCTTCCAAGATGAGTGAGCAAGGACCAGTAGCAGTGCAAGATTCCAGGGGTAGGGCTCACATGAAGGGCTCTGTTGGAAGAAGCCCCTTGTGCTCATTACAGCAGGTTGGGGTTACTTTTCCCCATGGGTTGTTTCACAGTGAAGGCATATTTCCCAGGGGACTCTTGCAGCCCTCCACAACTTCACTGTGCAGCACAGGGCTTGCCCATAAAATCATATCAGAGCTTCCAGCATCATTATGTTGAAATCTGCCTATGCTCACGGTGAGATGTGCACTGGGGAAACTGGAGTCAGTCTTTTTGGGTTGCCAGCAAAGGGCTTTTTTCTGGAAATGCTTTGGAAAGATCTTTTGCAGAGCCCCACACGGCAGACTGGTTGTCCTTCTCTGCCCAACCTTCACCTTGCCCCAGTGACTATGCAAGGCTGGTGTGAAAACAGACCCAGAACTGCTGTATGCAACACCCATCGATAAATTAATGGTACCCACAGCTAATTTGCAATTCTCTATAAGAAGGCCATGTCCTCTGAGCTTTTTTAATGAGAAAAGTGACTTTTAGAGGGAACTGTTCATCAACAGAGTGTGTATATGCATCTATAAGGATGTATATCTAATGTCAATATACAGGGTTTCTTCTGCTGACTCCAAGCTCTGGCATCACCTTGACAAGTGTGGGAAGGTGGCTACTGCCCAAAATTATTGGGAGTTAACTACTTGCTTGATACAGAACATAGCTACAATTAATAGAATTTGGATGTCTTTTTGTGGAGGAAGAAATGGTCTAGGGGTTTTATGTGTCCCAGAAGGGCAGGTGAGGATGTGATGGAGCCTCTGGTACTACATGGTTCAACTTCGGACAGTGCTGAGCCAAGGGTACTGACAGCCACTTTGTATTGCTGAATTATTCAGGAGTCCTTCACAGATGACTGGAAGCAAGGGGTGTCTGGGAGAAAGTTTAGGAGGAAATGTTCAGTATTCAAGGAGAAGATTTAGCATAAGACAGATTTTCAAAGGACTTCAGGCCAGTAAAGGGTGGCAGACTCTCATGATAGGCTTTACAGGGAAGGCAGCTTCACCTTGTTACTGCAAATCATTGCAAGTGAAACTTTGTGAAAATGAAAAACCTTGTCTACAAGTTAATCAAACCAAAGTAATAAGGTGGAAGAGACCAAGTTAAACATTGGTAAGGTTAAAGGAAAGCCATATGTTGTATTATAGCATTTATGTGGCACCTCTGAGAGTGATATGGGGCTGTTCAGCCATCTCGGAAGAGATGACATTTATTTATCAGTGTAGCAGATCTTCTTCTACAGAGGTCACATATTAGACATGTCCCTTCCTTCAGCCATGGGACACATACATTTTTCTTCCAGATGTGTGAAAGGAGTGATAGTAATGTACCAAACTGACACTCAACCTGCTGCTCAGACAAAGGCTGAGAACTGATGTCCCCAAGAGCTTTTCAGAGGTGTTTTCTTGTTCAGTTTCCCAAGAGCACACAAGGCTTATAAGGCCCAACAGCCCTCAGAGCTGCTAGGACAGTACTTGAGTATAGACAGTAAACAGGACTCAAGGTGCTGGGACCTCCAAAAAAACCCATCTTTCCCAGCAGCAGCTCATCATCTTCCTCCACAAGAGGTATCCAATTCAGACAGCTGTATATACCATACAGCGGCTCACAGTTAAGACAACCCCATACCAAAATATCCTCAGGGACACAGTTCAGCAAGAGAGCTGCCTGAATAGCCTAGAAGATTACCTCAGCAGGATGTTCTTGTATCCTTCAGAATACAAAGGTCCCTTCAAGCACAGGTGGCAGGTATTTAGTGGTAAGTGATATGTCAGAGACAGCCTACAGGTGAAGTACACAATGGATAAAGGATAAAGGATCCTATCCATTTATCAGGATGTCTGCTCTTTGCCAGTAGAGATCAGGAAATGTCTTTAGCTGTTTTTTCACTACTGCTTTTCTCTATTGTCCTACTGGAAGCTTTTGCTTCTCCTTTTTTCCAACTCTACTGCTCTCCAGAGTGGCAAATCTTAAGAAAATCTGGCTTTAGGGTCATTTCTGGTCATCAGGACAGCGAGATGATGTTGAAGAAGGCAAAGCATTTGTTATAATTTCTCTGAGGCCTTCAGGAAAGCAACAGCTCTGTGTTGCCAGTGGCAGAATTATAACCTGACAATGCAGATGCCAGCAAACTCTGGTAGGGGGTTAAACAGTCTTAGCTGGTCTGGGATGTGCAGGGCCTGTTTATCCTTGAGAAAGAACCACTGAAATGTTCACACCAAATTTCAGTTTTGATGAACAACAGATTTGCTGGCAGCAAGCACACCATCCGGAAGTTCTCAACCAGCACTAATAAAACTAAATAATAATAAAAATAAAACCAATAAGTTTTCTTTTGCTTAGTCACCTGCTGTTTTTCAGACAGATCATCAAGGAAACTTACCCTATGATAGTGTTCCTGCTGTGAGTATAAACGTCCTTCTCATTATCCAAATTACAAGTAATGTCAGAAATTGTTCTGTCTTCCAGTAAGCCACAGTGCATTTATGCTTAATAATTCCTTTTTTTTTTTTTACTTCTCAAATTGAAATTCAGAGTCTCTACAAATTCTTACCTCAATTATCACTGACTATGAGTCAAAGAAACATTGCTTAACTTTCCATAAAATGCAAATCATGAGTAATCCAACACCCTCCTGATTATCTTGTATCTTGAACCTACAGAGTGAGAATCTACAGACTGAGAATCATCTCTAAAAACTACTTTGTTAACCTGCTCCTCTGTCAGCCCAAGAAATAAGACTTCAAACAACTTAAGCAAGTTCAGCAGGGACTATGTAGTTTTTAGAGATTCCCCAACCAAGGTAAAACCTTCCGTTTTTTCCTCCCTTTGGTTCCCCACTAAGCATCCCAGAAGACCCATGCAATTCCAAACCCCTCTTCCTTTGCATCCAATAACATGGCTCACCTCGAAGTGTGACAGGTCATCTGGAGAGCTGCTGGGTTCCACCTCTGGACAGTGGGACTGACGGCAAAGACACTTCAGGCTCTGGAGATTTCCTGGTATCCCGCAATGCATTTGGGACCAACCATCTGTTTGGAACAGTGCTGCAGTGCACCTCTGATGCTCCCCAGGCTTTTCCCTTGTGCTGAAATGGGAAATAGTGTGTGCTCCCTGGCTGTCTCTCTCACCACAGCACCTCATCCATGGCCAAATTACGCAGCAGGCTCTCTTGCAGCGCTGTCAGCACTGGCCCATCTCTCCTGAATGATGACTTTGATGCAGCTGACCCTATTTAGGATAACACTTCCTAACAGAAGGTGAATATGTCTGTCCTGCTTGGAGTCAGGCATTGTAAGTACCAGCCTTCAGTACCCATCCAACATGCATTGCCATCTCCCTACACCCTAAATTGTGTGTGCTGATGGGTATCACTGCACTGTTCTCCTCTGCAGAATCAACTAGGTAACCTACTTATAAAACACCTATATCATAGTCCAGGATGTTCGTTGCTTTTATCCCAGGAACTTGTGGTGCTCTTGGTTTACCTGCATGAAGGAGGTCCAGCACTGAGGTTACTGTGGCACACACGTTGCTATTTCTCTGGCTACAGAATTATAAAGGTGGTTTTTGGATACTGAGTGCTTCAGTGCCCTTTTGGGACACAAAACTGAAGAGCAGTGATGCAGCCACAGGGACAGAGCAAAGCTGATTAGATAGCCTAAAAAAAGAAATGTGCAGGCTTTGCTTTCAAAGCATGACTGTTCCATCCCTGCTATTCCTTAGATTTGACATTAAGATTTGATGTCCAGATATTTTTTCCAACAAAAACTCCCCAGAAAATATTAATCTTGCTCTTTACCCTCCTTCTAAATTTCATTGGAGGTAAAACATAGCTCCTCTGTGGGATTTGCTTCTCTGGCACAGAATTTTTTGTGCTGGTTTTTAAAAGAAATGAACAAGGATTTTGTTGGACAAACTGACTTTCTCACAATAAAAGCCTTGAGTAGTTCTAATTGGGTACTTGGCTTTGTTTACAATATCAGCTTCTCCTTTCCCTGTAATTTATTTTCCAGTGTTGTTATCCAGCACACCTTTTTGCGATTCTTTTTTTCTAAATGGGCTGATTGTTCCCCAAATGCCTGGAATTGTTGCTGTGTTAATTTCTTGATTCAGTTTTCTCTCCTGTGCTACTGTCCTTCTCACATCCCTTGACAAAAAAATGGAGAAGCAGAGGTCTACCATTTTCTAGAGTTCTGAGTGGCAGGTTGGTAGCAGCACAAGGAATGCAGAGGATGGATTTCCCAGATTTTCTGCCAGAAAAATCCCATTTTTTTTTTTCTGTTCAGATGAAAGCTTTTCTCAAAGTCTGACATAGGGTTTCCATGAGTGGAAAGCACTGGAAACAAATTTGTGTTTTTGTTAAAAGATCAACATTGTGGCATTGCTTTGAGCCGAAAAATATGTCTAGAAATATGAAAGCAACACTTGTCTCTTTATCTTGGTATTTTCCTTTTCTTGTATATTCATGTTGATGGGTAAAGCTTGAATATCTGGGTGTTACTTGAGTGTGTAGTTAAATATACGAGAGTGTCTATATATAAAGGGGCATCCATAGATACAGATACGTAAATATACTTTTTTTTTTTTTTTTTGAGGGGGGGAGAAATGAGAATGAAGCCATTTTATTTTCATTTTTCAATCATAAAAAGACCACAAGGCCGTGTTTAAAGCCTAGTGGTCTGGATAGTGTCAGTTTTGAGGAGAGGAATTAAATTTGATGTATGTATTTCTGTCCCGAAGATTAAGACCTTAGGAACACTGCAGATGTGAGCTCTGAAGCAGCTCTTTGTACGGTAGATCTTAGCAGCACAAATAACTAATAAAGACTGAGACAGGAGTAGGGGGAAAAAAATCTCTAAGAATGAAGCATATACAACATTCAACAGTCCAAGCCAAACCCAGCATTCATCTTACTCGAGTTTCTGGGTTGTCTTATGTGTTCTGTTCCTTCCCTTTTTTCCCTCCTCAATGTTAGGCTTTTCTCCCGGTCACTCGCTTCCTTTTCCTTGCATTTGATTTTGTTAACACTGAAGTCAGTGTAACCCCTCACACTGGCCAGGACACGGACCTCCATATGCTACCCTTGTGCAATGATCTGATTTCAGTAATTGATCCCCTGAAGGGCACATTGAGCATCCACTCTTATAAATCCCATGTTCCCAGGTGATAGAAAATAAGCTACATTCCTTCAAACTTCAGGTTCTCCTGCAGTCCTACAAAACATGGTAGATGGTGAGCATGGCCACGTGAACACCTGAGCTACAGACTGTTTTCACTTTCTTTCCTACAAAGTTTTTCAAATTTCATTTGACAACTTGCCAGATCATAAACAGAAAAGCCATGGGGTGCTGAAGAGCTTTCAGCACATTCAGTGCTTTTCTCTGTGAAGTCAAAATTGTTCTGCACTGCCTTTGGCTACTCCAGTGCCGAAGTGGATCCTTCTCTCCTTCCCTGTGAGACCATCCTAGCTCTCCTTAGCAAAGAATAATTAATGGCCCTTCTACAGATTAAGAGAAGCTGTTTTGTGAATGTAATGCTTTTACCATATTCCTCTTCAGTCTTCTCATTTCTAAACTGTAGCATCCCTCTGCAATTCTTGCACAGATCATTATTCTCTGAGACACTAAATCAATGTAGCACCTTGAAACCTCTCTTCAATTAAACAGGATGTTCCTCATCAATTTTCAGTTCTGTAATAAACACAAAAGGTGGTCTCTGGAAGCAAGTATTTCTCCTTGTCTTTATTCCATGACCTGTCATCCCCCGATCCGAGTACATATCCATCCCATAAGAGCCTAAACAATCAAGAACTATGTTGAAGACCCTCCTCTCCTAGATACAATTATCATCCATGTCTCAGCCTAAAATGTGATGCAAGCCAGCTCCTGGCCTTGTGGAACTGGAAATGGGAGGAATAGGATGGATGTAAATCACACCAGATGGCTGGGGACCGATGAAACTCTGACAGTCCTTAAGGAGTCTGACATCCTCTAAGGAAGCAGGTTAAACAGCTCATGTTCCTCTAGGGCATTTAATCCTCTTCCAAACCTGGTTCTCATTATGTCACATATCTTCTCTTTCCCCTCCAGCAGAACATCTTTTTACCTGATACAGTCCAGGACCCTCTTCCACAAAACCTTGGAGAACATGAGCTGCCACAAAACTTTAAACTGGAGATATTTAAGAGCTGGAGAAAACTCAAGGGAAGCTCACTGTGACTCCTGACTTTTGAGATAACAACCTTGTGTATTGAAACACTTCCAGACCTCCTACCTAATTAGTTAATTTTCTCATGCAGACACATAGATATGATTTTGGGTGATGAACAGAGACATGTCACAGTATATCAGAGGGCAAGACAGACTCAAGGCTCTATTTGTAGACCTGGAAGAAAATCTAAGTCTGGAAAATGGATGAGGGACTGCACTGCTTTTCTCTACTCAGCTTGGAAGAGTGACATCTCTACTTATAAACCAAAGTATTCAATACATGAAAAAGTCCCAGAATTGTAGAAGAGCAAGTCGATACTGCTGTGAAAGTTGCTTACACTTAGAGATGGTCCCAGGTAATGTCAATTCCAGCCTGAACTCTTACAGCAGTAAAAAAAAAGTACAAATAATCACTCATTTTCTGGAGAAAATGATAGGCAATAAAAATACTCCCAGAGCACACAGCACACTATAAAACCTGACAGATTAGAAAATACTTGCATTAATCTGTCAAGCAGCTCATGTTACAGCAGGGAGAAAACACCAAGCACAGGAGCTAGTACCTTCTGTACTTCGGGAGAAATTGCAAACACAAAAGCAGCAGAAACTTCAATTATCCTGCAGCTTGCATGAAATTTTTGCAACTTGATCAACCACACTAAACACGGGAAAGGACCGAATGACCAAACCTGGGCAGAGGGACTTCAGCTCAATTCAAGAAGCATCTGAGCCTTAAGATATTTGTGTAGCTTTACCTCTTTGCTTACAAAGCTCCTCTGAACATTATCCAGCAGTATTTCCTGCTTTTAGCTTTTCTGGTAAGGCTGCAGTCATAATAGAAGTTTCCATGTCAGGAGGAAACTGAAAAATAGTGAACTATGCAAACAGGGGAAAAGAACAGTAAATCACAGATTTATTTTTAAGTTCATAAGTTCATTTTTACTTTTTTTTTTTTTTGGTAACGATTTTACTTATTTCCAATTTATCTGACCTCAAAACTCACTTGGTCGAAGAAATACTATAATCTCAGAGGGAAAAAAAACAACAACTGGATGATTTTAAAGGAAAAACCATTCAACCTCTAGTTTTTGTCAGCCTGGTCACAGTTACATTGTTAGTGGGGAGCAAGGCTGGTGTATGTGTGTCTGTCTTTTTTCCTTCTCAGTCAGGCTAGGAGTTTAATCAGAGGGGACACTTTAGGAACAGTCAGGGTTCCCTAATGCAAACCCTCAGGGCTCTGAGACAGAACCCCCAGTAACAGATTCTAGGATGGCAGAAGAACAACTTAAAAGTTGGTACCTTTAATTAGTTAGCACATATTTCCCTGTAGGGCAGAGAGGCCAGGGGTTCTGCTAGTTCACGCAGACATGCTGGCTGTTCTTATTTGTGTACCCACTTGTCATGTAAGCCCCAGTCTGGCTGATCTTAGCTTCAAACTAGTGCCTCAGAACTCCTGCACTCAAAGGATTTAGTTTCAGTGTGGGGCTGTGAAGAACTTATTTGGCTTTTCAGGGCTGAACACTGAGGACAGAGAAGAAGAACATAAGAGAAGATTGGGAAGGACACAAGCTCACCCATTAGCAGCAAAAGAAGCCACTTCAGCTTCTGTGAGCTCATGAGGCAGAGGTTTTTCATCCTTTGTTGCTGGAAACTCCCTTTACTCCTTGCCAATTTGTTTAACCTTCATTGCCTCTAACTCTCCCTTCATAGAAAACTAGATGACACTATGACACAGCGATTTCACTTCATTGCCAGTTTCCATTGTGTTATTTCTCTCTCACAGCCGATGCGTTCGTATGGCCAAGGCAACGCGCAAACAGAGCAGCACCGAGCTGCTCTTTCTGCATGGTGCAGGTGCCCGGGTGCAAATGACCACACGTTGTATTAAGCAGACGTGCTTAACAGCTGAACAGCAAGATTCACTGGCTCTGGCTTGCATACTGCAACAGAGATGATCAGAGGAAGGGAAACTGAACTGAATTTGTCCTTTTTCCAATCAAAGTGACTGCTTGAAGGAGGGCTCTGTTCTACTTTTGTATTTCACCTCCTACTTGACCAAGAAAACTACTTGCCATCTGCAGAATAAAGGCTGACCTTGTGCAAGGCACTGCAATAAGGAGCCCCCTTTTTAAGTAAGCTCTGGAAAAATCACTCACCTCTTCAGTCAACAGATGAGAATGAGGCATCCAGCCCCTAGAAGTCTGCAACATGTAATTCTGTCCACAGTATCCTAAAAGCCAAGGACAATGGAGAAACACTGGGGGGGAGCAAGCACGAAAGACCACCGAGTGATCCAATTTGACTACTATGTGGATGACTGCTCTACTGTTATCAGTGACTCTTGCACAGCACGTGCCTCCCATGGTACCTAAAAGCTATTAGGACTCTTGACAGCCTACCTTGTCAAGATCTGAATCTGTTTAACACTGCCCTGACAGTTTCCTGGCTTTGCCTTCTGTCTATTTTCATTTTAGAGCACGTTCACGCTAATAACAGTGACTGAGATATGTGTTCTCATTATGAATGAAAACTGCTCTCAAAAAAACTAATAAAGCAATACATTCTTGCCTGAAGCAGCATTTTAATGGAAGAAAAGCTTCATGTGCACATTACTAAATACCATCTCTGTACAGTTGCACATTGTTTCCAGACTTTTCTAACACTCAGCCACACTGATAAATGTCATTTTTCATTATATGAGAAAACAGAGACATTTGCACATATTGGTCTATTTCACATACCTGCCTATGAAGTACATTGAAAAACAAAAGGAAATACCTTCTCTTCCTTATAACTGTGTTCTTGTCCTTGCATCACAGAACAGTGGATTTCCCAGACTCATATCCTCATATTTACAAACCTATTTCCTAATTATCAGTTAGAGAAACATATGGTGATATGGTGACACTGTCCCCAAAGAAGATCATGATCTAGGGGAGCTGAAGATTGATTTCAGCTGTGAACAGAAATTTATCAATATCTTCTTAACACCAGCCTAAGCTACTTGCTGGCAGGATAGCTTTATTTATAACCATTTTGTTATTTGGAATGTGCTGAAAGACAGTAAAAGTGTAAGAGTTATATACTTCATTCCCTCTACTGAAGCACTGAGTTTTGTTCTAGTAAGGAATGGGAGAGTTCATTCACCCTGCCACAGTTAACAAGCTACACATCTTTCTAATTCTGGGCACGGTTTCTTCTCTCTTCCCCGTAAGGAGAGAAGTGGTCCTTGGCCCTGATAGTGAGGCATCAAACAGGAGTGTGAGCTATGGCCTACAGCATTCCATCCTCTCCCCGGTCCTTGGCTCACTCACAGCTACAGACACAGAACAGAGCTAACCCAGGAGGCACTGACAGGGCTAAATTTAGAGAAGCAACATGCAGCAAGATACAGTGGTGTTCCTGGTACCTGAAATATGACAGCTGCAATATGACAGTGCTGCATCTGCCTGTTCCCATGCTTACAGCTGTACACCTCCCACCCCCTGAGTAGGTGCACCCACTTTTCTGCCCGGGAGACTGTCACAGATTGGCACAGGCACTGCCAGAGTGGTCACTGCTCCCTGCTCCCTCCTCCCCTTTTGGTTGGCAGAGACACTTCAATTCTGCAAACACGAAAGAATTAGCAGCCCCTGAGAAGTGAATGCAGTTTTTCTTCCAGTGGCCGGTGGCTCCAAATGAAATATATCAGCTGTTGGTACCAGGATGGCAAATTACAATAATACTTTCTAGGACATCTATGTTGTAGAGTTGTTCGTGGCATACAGCTACGCTACAACTTTGCCAACTTGTAAATTAGAAATTATGGGTTTACTCTTACTGATGGCACCCTCCTACCTTGTGATGGATGTGTCTTTGCACTAGAAAAATATAAACTATAAACATAGCTCAAAAATAGACTCTTAATATGGAGTTGAAAAATTGTTTTAGCTTTTTTAATGTAGTCTGTATATTAAAGAAAATGGAGTCTGAGTAAGGTGAAGAGCTGAGGGAGGCTACTGGGCAAACCAACAAATCTCAGGAACTGAATGAATGAGAAAGAGCCATATGGTCATGGCACTTACATATCTAATAGCCAAAACCAGCCAAATCAAACAAGTCTTCACATACTGAGCTCTGAGCTACTCTATGTTTGTTATGGGATTAAAAAAATGTGAAACTGGAACTACAGAGCGGGGAATGGAACTTCAGTTCATCTTCTCAATTTCTTCGTTCTCACAGGCTGGTGCTGCTGCAGCATTGGCAGATGGTGTAAAGCAGAATGGTTCACAAGGAGGAACTTACTCACTGGGGATCAATTACGCAAAGGCACACCTGACATTAAAAATATCCTAACCTGTTAAGTACTTGGAGCCATTTTAAACTTCTAGGGCACAAAAAGAGGTGTTTGATTGTGTCGCAGTGAAACTCATCATCCCTCCCACAGTCTGTCTACAGTTAATCACTACACATTCTGATTTTGCATGGCGTGACACAGGAAACCTGCTTACGGCTCCTCTGAAAGGAAGTGTTTCCAGCACTTATGGAAACTATTTTCTCAGACAAGACCACTTGCTAAATTCAACCCACAAGTAGTTTCCATGTCCCCGAAATGCCTTTTCTTTGATCAGTTTACTACTGATCAAATTTTCTCTGCTCAGATACACCACACTGTCCCACAAGCAGCGTGAAGAAGGAACAAGCTGAGGTTCAACCCTGTCTCTGCAAATACGTCCTTTGTTGGAGAGGAGACTGTCAATCTGCGTTGGACCTGTCAGAAAGCCACCGGAAAAAAACACAACTAAAAAGACAAGTGGGGTTAGAGCTGGCACTGCGGAACACATCTATCTTTTCCTACCACAGTGTGATGCTGCGTCACCCTGGGGATAAGCAGCCCATCCCAAAAACCTATGGGCAGCTCTTTGCTTGATTCATGGCCTGATTAATCTGTGTCACCTTCTGCTGCCCAGGAAGACAGAAGTGAAGCAGGGCACTGCTCTTCCTCCATGTTATAGGAAGACAGAAATGATGCAGGGCACTGCTCTTCCTCCATGTTATACCATCTCTAAAAAGCAACCGCAGAACCTTGTCTTGCATGTCCTCAGTGCCTCCCACTCTCCCATCTCCATCTACCAGCCACAGGAAAGACCAGTTACCTGGGGTTGTTTCAGCCCAGCTACATCAATCAGGCCTCCAGCCTGCTTGTACAGGAACCTGCTTTTAGAGAGCAGCGTTCGAACAAGCAGCACTTTTGCCGGTATTCTCCACAATAGGAACTAACAGAAATATAGCAGGACGTTTCAGCAGAGGGAGGGATAGTGTGACAACCTGAAAGTCTGTTGATTTTTCTTTTATATTTCCAAAACAAAATATTCCTGATGTCTATCCAAATATATTTTATTTTTGACAGTACAGGTGAGTTTTTCTCTCCAAAACACGGGAAGAAAAGGACATCAAAACATAAGCAATTATCTTGACTTCATATTTTAAAGTAGAAATATATGCAAAACAGCAGCCAGACAGGAAGGAAAACCTGCCATGAGATTGTCCACAAGTTTGCCCGACAATCGTCAAGCAGAACAAAATCAGCGAAGAACTCCACAGAAATTGGAGCTGATATAGGTAAATTCAAGGGTAGATCTTTGGTTCACCATCCCTCAGCTAGGCCAGGAACATGCTGGGAAGAAAAACTTTTGGCACAACTGACACTGAATAATACAATTTCTCTCCCTCATAACTCTTCCCAGCCACAGCAGCCTCTGGGCAGATACTGTGGGCTGACACCCATTTGTCTAGCCATAAGTAACCCTCCTCCCCAGCTTGCCCTGTGCCAAGGTTTTCTAATGCTGCTCCCTGGGTTTTGCAGCCCTGCTCTTCCAGGACTTGGGAACAGCCACCAGGATCTGCAAATCATGGGAGAGAGCCAGCATTCATGAGCCCCTTGGGGTGTACAAACACATAATGTGACCAGCAGAAAAAACACATACATAAGATTTTGAACCTGGATAAAGATACTGGGAGAGAGTAGATGGCAAAGAGGAAGTAGGGAAGATTTGATCAGGTAAAACCCATCCCATTGCTTGCTCATCATTTAGGGTATCCGACATCACAATACCCAAGGCTCTCCCACCACAGGCACATGACGTGGCCATCAGACAGCATTTGCTGGTGGTGCTGGACACCCAGCCCATGCTACACATCCACCTTCCAGGTGTCATTTTGCACCAGACAGGGGCCCACCTCCCCACACCAGTGAGCAAGTATGCACTTTGATGCTGAACAGCTTGTAAGCCAAGACTAAAAACTCAGCATGTGTCTCCCATCCTCCCCTGCATGCCTGACTACCCCCCAGCATGCACGCTTGGCATTTCCTTCCAAACAACATTTTCCACTTCTGATGAAGTGATATTGAAATAGGTATGCTGTTTGCCCTCTGTCATCCAGGTCCAGCTTTAACATCGCAGCTGTCTTGGAGATACGACCTGCAAGGTGTCACGAGTCCATGTTCCCGTGCACAGACAGCAGACATCTCCAGTTCTTTCTGCATGTTCTGGCTGAGTTCTTTCTCACATCACTATGCCTTCGTGGCAAAATAAAAGAGTTTGATAAAAGGCAGGACTCACGATGAGAAGTGCTCATGAGACCTCACCACACAGTGCCAGCAGGCCTGGCACAACCTCTAGGTTCTTTCTGTAGCATCTGATTTTCTAATTTCCAAGGAAAAAAACCCTAATCCTGCATCCCTAGCTGAGGCTGCTCATGACTAAGGACACTCTAGATTTTAGATTGGTTTGCCTCACCTGTGAAATAAAATCAGCCAGCACAATTACGAAGCAGTGGTCAGTGTAAAATCTTTTTCCCTTATATTCAGGATCTCTGAGGCTTCACCTGATAGCCACGTGAAAGAAAGATGAAGAATTACCAAGCAGAGCACAAACTACAAACTCTGTAACATTCTTTTATCACTACAGACACAGAAGTTTATCTCAAATAGAAATAGATAATATAAATGCAGGGAAATGTCAGGGACAACATACTGAAATCATTTGAAGAAACAAGGGCTGCTGCTGCTGAATCTGTTGTATAAAATAAAACCAAAACACTTTTCAAAGGAGCTTAGAGGAGAGACAAGGGGAAAAGAACCAGAAAGAAATTAACACAGACAAATAACCAGCTCCTTCCAAAGGCCAAGAAACAAACCCCAGCAAATCTCAGAGAAGGATTTATAGAAGGACTATTTAAAAATCTAAATTTTTCAAAAATTAGGATTAAAATTTATAGTAAGATTGTAATAACTGTCCCCCTTTTTTCAACTGCTTACTGCCACTCTTTCAAACAAGACACTTGTAAGAGTATGTGTTTGACTGTATACAAAGAACTGATGGCCACACCACAGAGAAATCCCATTGCTTGGTCATTTATACATTTTTTAAATGAAATGGATGGCAGATTTATGCTCCTGAACTTAGTATATTAATAGTGCTGGATAAGACATCATGCAGTAGGGAGTGTGCTGCTGCCAAAAACAACAAAGAGGAAAGCTGAGACATCAGTTAAATGTTGGTTACTATGAGTAAGATTACTCTGATTTAAAGCAATCCTGTCAAAACGTATCCACTATCATAACCAGAGCAAAGCAAATGAAGAAACACTGTTCAAAATCAGGCTCCCCATTCAGTTTGCTTCTCCAAGTGTCACTGGAGCACTTGGAAATAGCTGGAGTCCAAGGAGAGAGCTGAAGTCCAAATGAATAAGTGTAGAGTTCGTCTTTTGCAGAAAAAAAAGGCCTATTTTGCTGATTTCCTTCAAGTATGAAACCAGATTTGACTTTGCATTGTTATTGGCAAATGACCTTTAAAAATAAAACACAAGTGACTTTTCCAAGTCATTTGCAGTCTCTATAGAGTGGAAAGATTTGAGATGAATGACTGGTAACAGGAGATTGGTTTGGGCACTAAGTAAACATAAGTGGATGCAAAAAAAAGCAGCAGAATGAAAAGAAAAATGGATTATCAGGGAGCCTGACAGGAATAAAGCAATGCCAAGAAAACAAATGAAATGTAATAATGAAATCAAATTTTGTCTGTGATGCTTCAGTCTATACCAAAACAAGGTTTATTGTCCTTGGCAGTGGACTGCCAGAGAGGGGAAGTATAGCAGTCTGAATACAGCTGTTTCTTTTTCCTCTGATCTGGCCTTCATCACAGCATGATGAGGAAGATGTATTTCCTAGAAGTGTCTAGCTTCCAGACAAAGATAAATACTGGAGATCTTCAAACTTGTTCCTCATCAAAGTCCGTTCAAACTGCTCCCCCATTCTCTTAGCAGCACAGTGACCAGTCATGCAGGAGAGACTTGGCTGTCTTGGCCATGAGGGATGGGATGGTAGCTTAGTTTGTGTGTGCACCCTAGTAAACCCAAAAAGCTCCATCAATTAGCAGCAAACCACAAGACGACTCTCTCTGAGCACCACACTGGGGCCAAAAGGCCCTGACTGCCTCTCCTTCCATTGAGAGGAACCTGATTTTGGTACCAGTGTAAGAAAGACTTTGCTATTTCAAAAATCCAGGCAGTGTCACGGCAGGGGCAAAGCCATCAGAAGAAGATAACTTGGAACCTGTCAGCTTCAAGGTATTACTTGTTTAAATGTATGCTTTTTGCCAGAGACACGAAAGGTCCAGAGAAGTTTGACCACAGGTCCGCAAGAACATCCTAGAGTGAAAGCACCCAGGAAAGGCTAACCTTACTAGGAGCAATGCCATAGGTTTTCCAGATGAGAAACAGAGCTGCAACAGAGACAGCTGAGAACAGCCACAACTCACAGGCTGGAGATAAGGGGTGTATTTTAAGTGCTGCACTGTGTTGCACTCTGGATTATGCTATAAACTGCCCAGAGCAGTTACATTTTTATTTAAGACTTTTTAAAAGCCTTTTGGTTCATTATAACCTCTAATTAGCATCTGGAGAAAGAGTCACACACTCTTCTCTAAGAGAAATTCTTTTTAATTTAGGAGAAAAATAAGGTATTTTAGCAAAAGGTTTTTACAGGAGTAAAATAAAATCAAGAAAAAAACATTTCATGAAAGCATTCAGCACAAAGATCCATTCCACAGTTGGTTTCGACCCATATCAATAATTGAGTGAGATTCAGATCCAGGATCTCACACACTGGAAATACATGACCTTGCTATGTGAGGAAGAAAGGGACTGCCCCTACCCCCCTCAAAGTCAATGGAACGATCTCCCTGCTGGATCATCAAAATGGGGGGAAAAAAAGGTTTAGCTGTATCCTTTCCTTTGCTCTGCTGCTAAAAGTGCAAGGAGGTTGTGACAAGACACCCACTCTTTGAGGTTTTTAATCCTCCTATTTATTCCGTCTATGATTTCTTATATAATTATGTATAATATATATAGTTGTCTAATCCTTAAGAGGACGTGTCAACTCTGTCTAAAACATGCTGAGCAGGCACACTGCTTTCAGGGATCATTTTTTTTCCTGCAAAGAACAATTTATTGTCTTAGCAAATCAAATGCTGAAATCTGCATATCTCTATTTGTTCAAAGAAGTGCTGTGGTTTGGGGTTTTTTTGTTCAAAATTCAGACCTGAAATACTTTCAGTGAGCACTGAGGTATTTGTCTTGTGTGAGTTCAGCTGCTATATTGTAAAATTATTTCTTGCATATTTATAAGGCAAACTGTTCGTGATCTTTCTGGTATTATCAGCACAGAAGGGAATCCCCCAGCTCTGTGAAAACTTTGTTCTAAAGCAGATCTGCACAATACACTGAAACATGTTTTTCTTTCCTCTGTTGAGGTGGGACAGACACCCAGAACTGAGAGCATCTCAATTCTGCTAAGGGTCCCAGAAAAATGATTCAGATTGGCAAGAGAATTTTCATCCCTCTAAGTACTCTGGATCATGCAATACAAATCTCACGTGCTTCTTGATTCTTATCAAGACTGAAATTGTGACACTGGCTGGCGCTGGTTAACAACTCCAGCTACTTACAGAACAAATGAGACTTTGCTTTGTCATTTGAAACAACTCAGTAGTGACATCAGGGTTTTTTTTGCAGTAATGTTGAAGAGAGATGATGCACTCCTCATTACATACACAAGGAGGGCTCTCACACCACCCTTTCACATTTGCCAAAATAATGTGGTTTTGACCTAATGTGTTACAATTAGACAGTAATAATACTTCAGGGACTGGCACAGTTAGTTAGAATCATTTAACATCTATTACAGCTGTATTCTTCCCTTTCATCCCAAAGGTACTCAGTAAGACAATCAAGTGTACTTATTTGTATAATTGGTTTACAAAATAAAACTGGAAAAGTACATATTTTAAGCCCAATTCTACTCAGAGGAAGGGGAATGTCTTTATAATAAAACAATACAAATGGTTTAGTGCATGCTGGACCTCACAAGTCAGAGCTGAGAAGCTGAAGACACTTCAGGAACTTCAGAAAAGTTTGAAATTAAACCAGACAAAGATCAGCAGATACTTACAAATGTTTCAGGAAAGGGAGAGGGTTCTAATGTTATTCCAGAAAATGCAATCTAACTAGAAATTTTTTCCCATCCTGACACAAACTCACCTGTTCTTCAGTTGGTTTCATGAAGACAGGAGAAAAGTTGGAGACTTGAAAAACCACTTTGCCTATCCTTATCCAGCAATTTCATACATGCCTAGCTGTTAGACCAGACTCTGCAGTGGAAATCAAAGCACAGCGTGTGTTCCGAAGCCCACAGTAATGGGCAGCAGACATGGAACTGCTCATTGTTTAGCTTTGCTGGTTTTTTTCTTGCTAAATCACATACCTTAACTCAGGTTTTAATGTTTTGTCTAACCCAGTTCAGAATATTGATCAACATATCTTACTGGCATGAAGCACTGTGAAAATCTTGGATGTGACCATAAGCAAATTCCACGCACATTTTGCAGCTACCAAGCAATTTGCAAAATTAATTGAAAAGCAAACTCAAGAAAGACTTTGGATTTTGGGTGTGAACCATGTGAGTCATCTGAACATCCAGTGGCTTGCATTCACATCAGAGTAGGGTTGTCTGCAGAGGGTCATTCTGAATCAGTTTGTATTCTCACTTATTACTGTACTCTGAGCAAGACTTGCAGAGGAAAGTATTCTCATAATGGTTGCAAACTGAAATTTTGCTATAGAAAAGAAATGCCACTACCTAGCCTATTTTCAGGAGGCGAGGACTGTTCCAGTGACACTAACAGAAGGAAGAGGAATATCCTCTAAGTCCCCAAAACATAAACAGTACTAAAAATGCTAGCCAAACTCAGATGAATACCATAGAGTACTGTCCATTCAGACCTAAGACATGAGAGTAAGAGCTATGCTTTTGGAATGATGACACTCAGAAGGAATTTTTTACTTACACTCAGTCAGGAAAAAAGCCTATACATCCTGGAAGGCACTTAATTCAAGATGTGCATGCAAACTTTGAAAAATTTTGCAGCATTGAGCTGTACCTGATTTTGATGGTATAGGACACATCAGATGATGCAAGGGAGGGCAGGAGCTAGAAGAGAACTTGTCTAGAATGTCCAGAAGTGACCAGACTTGATCCAGAGGCTAAATGCAGTATAAACTTGGTGCTGTATGCAAAGAAATGTGCCCCATGAACAGACATCAGACCAGGTTATGAATGCCTCACACACAGGAAAAGTCTTTAGACAAAATAATCCCATCAATTACAAAACAATACAAAGATTTGCCCTCCAACCCTTTAGAAGAAGCAGGCATATTTTATGTAGTTGGTTTTAAATATCACTGCAACTATGATACCCTAAATCACAGGAGTACAGGCTCAACAGTCTATTGTAAGCCTTCACCTAGATTTTTATTAACTAAGAAAAAGAATATTCTTGAATCCTCCAGAGAACATCTTCTTTGCTGTTCCAGCTAAGTAAGACAACTTTTTGTAACATGTGCTGCACGTCACTCACATATGAAACTTGTAGAGAAGCTGAGAGCAAGGTAAAAAAGTTACAACATTCTTGTAAAGGGTGCATTTAAGATCTCTTCTGCAGCAGAAGCAGTAAGTGTAAACATTAGGTTAGGTTCTGATTTCTGATCAATGGATTGTGGAATTTAAACTATATTTAAACTATTCAAATCTTCTGTAGAGAGAGAAAGGGGATAAAGACATAAGTAATCACTGTTGATTGCACATTCTCGTCTTCACTTTTGGCTTCATTTCTTACATCCATGATGTTTAAGAGATTACATTGTTCATGTATCTTTCAATAGTCCACTAATAAATTTTAACTCACTGATCAATCTCACTGAGTAGCTAATGTTTCCAGGATTTTATACCCCTTTAGTTTTTGTCGATATTGGCATCTGGCTAGATGAAAGCAATCCAGAAATTGTTCTTGCTATCTGCTAGAACTGTGCTTGGCAGCAGCTGGTGACATGTCAGCACAAGTGTGCTGGCTGGCTAACGAGCATGGATGTCATTTATCACTACCTACAGGCATCATCAATGACAGAACAGAAACTGTCTATAAAGGAAACAGGACAGGAACCAGATTTATGTAGGAAATGAGTTTTAATTAATTCTTCTGCTTATTGAACACCTTGTTTTATGGGACATTGAAATCCTTGTGGTGTGTCCTGTCTTCTGAGCACTAGTCAGAAAAAGAGAAACACACAAAATGTTGAGACAGGGAATGCAAATGTGATTTTGTGATTCCTGGCTCTAAGTGACCAATTTCTGAAGGGTGGGCCTATGCCCCTGTTCTGTTTAAAGCACCCAAAGATTTCCTCCCATGTGATCCAATGCTATATCTCAGAAAGAAAAGGGACAAAGTTACACCTTAGCTAGTGAATCAAACATGCCTTCAACCTGAAGCCAAACTGCATTTATACCACAAAATACTATCCTCCTTAACAGGATGGCTGCATCCAAACTGACTTTTGGGGCAGCAGGGAACTCTTTACCAGTATGTGTCAGTGTGTTGTAACAGCATAGTCAGGAGTGCACAGTTCTCTGCAGGACAGGAATTCTTTTAGTGGAGGTCTCCTTATAAAGTTCAGGGAACCATCAGAGCAAGCAAGCACCAGTCATACCACCACCACTTACTCAGCCTACAGAGCATCAAACAAACAAATGATCTGTTTGGATTTTTTCTAGAAAGTCTTCACATCTTCTCTGTGGAAATTCAAAATGTGCAAGTCCAGTGTGGGAAGGATGTACGTATTATCTGTTTATTTTCATGGATGGACCAGAAGATATTTGGGTAATTGAAAGTAACTTCTCTCACTTCATTTGCCCTTTGTTGTTGTTGTTGCTGCTGTTTTGTTTTGTTGGTTTTTTGTGGGTTTTTTTTTTCCTCTGTGTGCCTGAACATTCATTTTGCACACAGTGAGTAACATCACTTGGATTTTTCTTAGGAAGAAAAGTGTATCTCTACCATCACATGAAGAAGCTTTTGGCCTTTGCCCAGGCAGGTCCAGCAAACAGATAATGGTTTAATAATCCAGAGTGCCCCATAATCCTTGCTGAGGAGCAAACCCAAATGCCCTAACAGCTAGTCAGGGCTGATGCCCAGAATCATTACAAGGTCAGCTTAAAAACCAGCCACAGATCAACGAGCAGACACTAATTCCTGAGGGGCCAAGCGAAGGCTCCAGTTAGAAGCATTATTCCATGGAATCCTGGCTGTGTGCCATGAAAAATATAAGACACTGCTAGAAGCCAGAGCAGTCTCTGAAAGGGATAGCACAGTTTTGATTTACATCAGCCCTGGGCTTAGGCAAGCAACCCAGTTAAAGCATTGTTAGCACTTCAGCAAAGGCTCAAACAAAGCTGCTTTGTACAGAAAAGAGGCACAGGGCACCCAGTCCCTCAGAGGAGTCATTTGAACCCACAATTTAATTCGGAAAAGCCAACACTGGAAACACTCAACCTGACTGTCAGAGGGATAGTCTAACCTCTGCCCTCCCTTCTCACCTGGGAAGCAGGGAAAGTGAAACAAGTTACAAGATGACATTTCACTTCATTATTTTCCATGTGCTTGCATGTGATACAGTGATACAGTAAGACCCAAATGCATGCCTAAGATCTTCAGGCACAACTGCAATGTAAATAATTAGCATAACAATGCAGATTACAGGCAGTGCTTTAGGTTGTAGTCAGTTTATACGGCAAATGTGAATTTTTCATAAGATCATAACAATTATGCATGTTTATAACACCCTTTCCTCTTTTTTTTTCTGAAAAGGTATGAACATCTCATTTTCAATCATCATCATTTTTTGAAGGATTTTATACTACCTCTAGTCATGACTCATAAGAGTGGGAAACAAATTACTCCTCCTCCAAGTATAAACAGTGATGGTTCAAAATGCCTTTGGTTTCTGTCTTCTGAGCTGTCTGATTCTCAATCAATTGGAGGATATAAGAACATATTTACTGTGAAGAATAACAGATGTTTTCATCTTAAGTTAAATTTAAACTCAGCATCAATCTCCCAGAGAGAAATGAGATAACACAGGATCCCTTTCAGTCTTTTAAATATGCTGAACTAAATCCTGAATAAAACAGCTCAGAGCTGAGACTTGGATATACTGTGCCAGTTTAACTAAATTCATTTCACTATTGTTAAGAAAACTTTCCTATCTGACCATTCAGGACCACTCTGGGAGTCACACCTGCACCACCCCAAACTTTCACTGTTAGGACTGAAGCTTCTTCAGAGTCCGAGAACAGTCCAATTTCATATTCCTAAAGTATTACAGTTGGGAATTTTGAAGAAAGGGCTATAAGAGACAAAATCATCTGACCCCAAAAACTTCCCTGAAAGCTTACTTTCTGGGTTCTTGTCTAGCAGTTTTCTACTTCACAGCACTTTGTGAAAACACCCTATAAATATTCCTATTCCTACTGCCAGGGCAACAGGGGTATAAACTTACAAAGATTACCTGGACAAGACTTTCTTCTCTAGGATAAATTTTGCATGGCTCACACAGCACAAACAGAAACAGCAGCAGGATGGGGGGTGGGGAAGGCGTGGAAGTGAAGAGCAAAGGTCCGGGTACCACGTTCCCTGAGCCAGTTGAGGAAGCAGCAAACCTTGGTGTGGAAAGTCAGACTTTGGAGATCTATTCTCTGAGCTTTGTTCAGCACTTGGACCCTGGGTTGTAACGTTCCTTCCTCGCTTTTCTTCCAGTTCACTTCTGTGCAGCCTGTGATCTCTTCAGTCTGGGGCAGTCTCTCCTGAAGGCCCCTACAAGCTAAGGCAATGCTCCTCCAGGTGAGGAAAGCTGCTCCACTTCCCATGTGGACAAGCCTCACACTTGGACAAGCCTTGATTCAGCAAGTGTCCTGACTAACCCAAGACATTTTGTCCAAAATAACAGAATTAAGAAGGTGTGTTGGGACCTTTCAGGCACTGGATTTATCACAAAACCATGTTGTTGTTGAAATCTGACAGGTTTCACTGAGAGCTGTATAAGTTTTGTGACTACTCCTGATGCAGTACTGAGCTTAAGCCAGTGTTCAATAAACCTGTGAGGAAAGGCCTTTCCTGGATTAAAGCTGGCAGCACACTGCTGATGTCCCCAAACTGTTTCCTTCCTTGTAGGGCTGGCAGGTCTCCCGCAGCCTTCTGCTTGGCTGACCCAACTCCCTGGAGCACTTTACCACTGTTACCTTCTGGTGATGGATGGCTAACAATAGACTCAAAGCAGGTGTTCTGAGCACCAGATGTACTGAGTTGAAACAGTGAGTCAGTCGATGCAGAAAGCATCATGAGGGCCTACACACAAAGACTTTTCCTACAGGCCCATGGGAGCAGCAGGAGCAGCAATATATATTTCCTGGCCAGTAGCATGGTGCTCACCCAGCAAAAAGCAGCGTCCTCTGCTTCTTCTGAGACCCCAGCACCTGGTAGAACAAATACAGCCCCAGAAAGAGAAAGTAGGCATCCACCCAGGTTTCTGGCTGTGGGACATGGGAAGGGATATTCCCAGAGGCAGCTAGCAAGAAAGTCTGTGGGAGGTCTAACCAGACTGATAAACTGCTCTGCTTAGTGGCTGAACTGCAGGAGGAGGTGAGCAGACTAAGAAGTATTCAAGAGTCTGAGAGGGAGATTGATCAGTGGAGCCGTACTCTGACATCTATGATGTGTAGTGTTTACCTCAATCCCCACAGTAATGGGGGGAGTCTTGGGAAGAAACAGGCAAGTCCAGGATATCAATACCTTACTCTGGGACTGGTGATTCTGCTAAAACTTTGGGCTTTTAAACCATGGAAGAGCCTTAGAGACAAAAGGTGTGTTGGGGCCCGATGGGATCCACCTGTCCTGATGGGGAAAAGATGTTTTGGGTGTAAGCTGGTGGGCCTGATCAAGAAAGCTTGAAACTAGAATAAATGAGGGAAGGGGATGCTAACAGGATTGCAATAGGTAAGCCAAGAGTTGGCATGGCATTATCTGAGGGCAGAAATATTAGTGAGAACATTTACACTGTTCATAGGATCACAAAGGGCTTCGGAGAATGTCGGAAATTCTGGCACACCAACACATACAGTGTGAGAAAAAAACAGGATGAAATGGTCAGTTCCGAGAGCAATATCACTGGTGTTAGTGAGACTGGATGGAATGAGTGCCATAGTTGGAGTACTGGGATGGAGGATAACAGGTTGTTCAGGAGGGATAGGCAGGGCAGGTGAGTTGGAGGTATCGCTCTATATGTAAAATTTGATTGCACAGTTAGTGATGATGTGGTAGAAAGGATTAGAGGAGTGGAAAACAAAGGAGATGTTGTAGTACCTGTCTACTACCGATACCCCAGCCAGGACAGGCTAACTCACTGATGAGTTATTCCATAAGCAACTAGGAGAAATTCCTGGAACAGTAGCCCTTGTCCTTACGAAAGATTTCAATTTACCATCAACTGGAAATACCATGCTGCTGTGATGAACAGGTCTTGGAAATTCTTGAAGTTTGTAGGAGATCATTTCTTGTCACAAGTACTCGGTGAGCCAACTAGGAAATATGCCCACTGGATTTTCTATTTGTGAATAGAGAAGGACTCATGAGGGATGTGGTGGTAGGTGGCTGTCTTGACCACAATAATAATAAAAGAGTTGAGTTGAAAATTTTCTTTGCAATGAGAAAAAAGACCACCAGAGTAGTTATCCTGGACTTCAGGAGATCAAACTTTAAGCTACTCAGAGCATTATTTAGCAGAGTACCTTGCTTTTGAGAACCTAGGAGTCCGCGAGTGATGGTCAGTCTTTAGGAACCACCTTTTTAGTAACACAAGAGTAGTCAATTCCTCTGTGTTGTAACTCAAGAAAGAGGGGTAGAAGACCAGCTTGGCTTAACAAGGAACTCCTCATGGAGCTCAAGAGGAAAAAGGAATTGTACCATCTCTGGAAGCAAGGTCAAGCTTTGCAGGAAAATTGCAGACCTGTAGTTTGTATATGCAGGGAAAATTTGTCAGGAAGTGGAACTAGATGATTGTTGTAGACCCTTCCAACTAAAATATCTGATTTTATTTTACAAAAATACCCAGGAAAGCAGAGAATGTCAAACCTCCTGGCCATGTCAGGCACCTATCTGGACCACGACAAATGTCCTTGTGTCTAACAAGACCTCCTGACTTCTAGTCAAGAGTTGTTTACCTGTGACATGGCTCACTGTTTATTCTCTTTGCCACCCTCCAGGCAGTGAGCAGGGATAATGTCACTCAACTCATGTAACCAGCAGCCAGGATGCAAGCGGCTGGCTGAACACCCACACTGACAAAATGATTTGTCCATACCATTTAACAAATAAATTAATCCAGCAAACAAACAAGACAGGTTCATTCCTGCAGAAGGAACACATCAGCCCTGGAAGAGACTAATTTGCCAGTAACATTACTTCTGAAGCCCACCACTTCAAAACCTACAGAAAAACTGACAATCTGCTTCAGATTCAAGGTAGGCTGAACATTTTACTCCTACTATTGTCTCAACATTTCATGTGCTTCCTAAATTTTGTATATAGATTGGGAAAAGCTGAAGGATATGGCTGAGAATTGTTGTGCTTCAGTTCAGTTGGTTTTTGTAAGTGTTTTCTGTGCTAACACCATTAAGAGCAGATATTGAGACAACACAGAGGTCCTATATTAGCAGTATTCATTTCAGAGCAGGAAATTCAACCTTATGCTGATTGGGTGACCCATACACACTTATTCCTAGCAGGGAACAAAACCTAAAATGACCACCACTCCAAAGCAAGCTGATAGAGCATTGGGCAGTTGGCAATCCTGAATCACCAGGGTTTTGCAAGGACTACACCAATTTTTATTTCAGAATTATTGTGAGCAAGAGGCCAATTTGTGACCTATTCTTCCTTTCCTTTCACAAATAATTCCAGCTACTATTCTGCACAGCAACTGTGCATCAATCTTAGTCTGCCTTTTCCACTCTGAAATCTCTTTGCCTTTGGTTACTGGTGCTATGCAGCTAGGAGTGCTTTCACATACACACAGTTTAGGCTAGGATGGTCTCCATCACTAATGCAAATCTTCCTGTTTTCAGCATCTCTTCCTGGGTATGCCTAGGTGTTGTTAGGAAGGGAATGGTCAAAATTTGGACACAAGACTTCAGCACAAGGTGATCATGTTGCTTTGCTACAGTGAGCTACTAGCAAGTTTGGCTCCATAATTCTGTATTCCCAGTGAGCCTGGGAAATAAACAGCTTTGCAATCAGTGTGGAGCAAGTCAGCAAGACAAGGCAGCACAGTTCCCAATGCAATATACTGACTGCAGTAGGGGATTTACTCTCATCGGTCACAGCTTGGGTTTCTGTCACCACAGGCTCCTCAGAACAGTGGTGTGAAGAGGCGTGTGAACATCAACAGGTCCGAGCGGGTGCACACATCGTCTTCAGTGGCTTGGAAAATTTCTGTGGCTCTATGCACAGTATGAGGATTTGCAAGGAATTTGGGGACTGATGTGCTCCTGAAAATCTTGTCAGTTCCACTGAGGGATTGGTTACATAATTCAGATAAATGCCAAGCTCCCTTCTCTGTATTTTCAGGATTAAGTGTCTGTTCAGTCACAACAATTTTTTCTGTATTTTTACTTCAAGCTAACTGTTTCAAGTAAAGAAATCACTTGCTATCAAAGCAAAAAATCTTATTCTGTCAGCGAAAGTAGTGTTTCATTTTTCCACTTTCCGAAAGTTTTCTCTTTTTTATGGCTTTAAAATTTCCCATCTTTGGGGGGAAATATTTCACACAATATTAGAAGGAACACTAGTGATTTCCTAACTGCACTTAACCATGCTAGGGTAAGATGAAAATTTTCATCACCCAAAACTGTACTTCTTGTGAGGCAGGGTGGAGATACTCTGTTTTAGATTAAGTATCTGGGAGGACAATAAATAAATAACTGGTACACCTTTATTGCAGTCACTGTGCAGTTACAGAAAGTATCACAGCTTCTTTTGTAAAACCAGAGTGCAAAGATGTCTGTGAATGACACATTCTGGACAGTTTTCAGCATGAAAAACTAACATCTCTGGTTTGCGGAGTCTCCCTGGAGACTCTGTGATGGATGTGCCCATCCCAGATGGCATTCCCATGTACCATGGACATGCTGCACCTGGCCCTCAGCCACAGGAAAATGAACTTTGCTGCTGTGCAGCTATGTGAATTTGCCCTTACTTAAAAGTGCAGCAAAAAGTTCTCATGGCAACATGCATTCTGTTTAATAGTAGAAATGATGCACGGAGTTGTTTTCTTGGAAGAAAATCATATAATAGGTCAAATGACTGAACTAATGGAACCTCTCTATGGATGGGTTCTGCATGACGCACTTTGCCCTCATCAGAGACCAACAGTGACACACAGGTAGGGGTTCCCAGTATCTGAAGGGGCACAGTGCTAGCCCTCATAAACAAGCATTTAAATTATACTTCAATTATACTTCACAGCACCTGAATGCTTTTCTGACTGAGATCATAATGAAGCAGCACCTCCTGGAGCATAACAACACCCCAGTCCACACATTTTCAGCACATTCCTTATGGGCACATCAGGCTGCTGTAGTACTGGTTAACTACAAGCTCAGCCCTGAGACCTCACCAAGAAGGCAATTCTCTTCCTAGAGAGGTCAGCTTCTACCTCCACACCTTCCCTGCTATGGCAAAACAAACTCCAAATTAATAGATAAAAATAATGTATTTTTTAAAAAGTATGACTAATGTTTTCAGGATTTTTTTTAAAGTATCTTTGGAAACCATGAGAAAGTTGCCTTGGCAACATTGTTTTCTGTTCCTCTTTTGCTCACTGTTTTCTTGTGTGCCTATTGCTCTGGCTTACATTTCTGACAGTACACACAATAAATGCAGCTCTGGGAAGAAAATCAGTATTCAGCCAAATAAAGGTCTTTCTTCCCTCTCACACCATCAGGATGGAACAGTCTCATCTATGATTAACAGCAGTCAATTATAAAAGCTAATTTAGAAATTTTCAGGACTGAAAAGACTTATTATTCATTAAAAATTTTTTTCAATATCTTTTGAAGGACATACAACTCAGATAATGTGGGAGGGGCAAGTACTGCTCTGAGCCTTTTTTCAGCTGAATATGTGCCCAAAAGGAGCTATTACCTCCATGTAAATGCCAATTTTCATTAAGCAAAAAAAGTAATGTAGCAGCTACAAGGTAACTGGAATATAATTCAGGTTGACAGCTTTGAGATCCCTTTCCTTTGGTTAGATTTCATTGAATTTGGCAAATGGATTCAAGAGATGGGAGCTTACAAGCAGTGAGATGAACAGGAAAAAGACCTGTATGTCCTTTATCTTCCCCCCACCAAAAGCTATACTAAAAATGTAAAGCGGTGTTTAGAAAGACCAAACATCCTGCTCAAATTTTTTGAACTTTATGTGTCATGAAAAAGTGGTATTATCATCTATAAAAGCAAAAAATAAAACTTAAATGTAACTGTTGTAGTTCTCAAATTAAAACCCAGTCTCTGCACAGTGTTGTCTTCTCCATTACACTTCATGGAATGCATTGACTTCCACCTAATTCAAAATTAGCATTTCTGGCCACAACACTATATCATTACATTTTAGTGTAGTATATTTTAGCTGAAAGTTCCACTTCATCTTCTTCCAAACAACTCTCTCAACTGTAAGTTTATAATCCACTCACCCAGCAAGGTGAGGTGCAGAAGAGCTTCAAGAGCACAGATCTCAGCATCACGAATGCACGTGTCCCTTCCATGACTTTAGTCAAACGACCTGAGCTTCACAATTTGGAGGCAAACTATTTACACAAAGCTTATAGCTGCTCAGATGCTCTGTGCTAATATATGACCTGGCAGTTGAAATGTCTGCCAGATTCATATCTTTCCAAGTCAGGAGATGGATTCTCCCCTTGAGAAGGATGTAACCCACATTTAGGAGTTCAAAAACATTTATTGCTCTCTGTAACTAGTCACCAAGAGGCAACTGACAGTGTGTTGACACAATTTTGCCAGAATTAAAACCTTTAGATTTTCTGAGAAAATACTTAAAACCTTAGTTATTGCTTAGAGATTAACCATACTGCCAAATATCCCAGGGTTTCATATATCTAAAACTCTATTTTATACAAAGTTTAAGGTGTTGAGTTTCTTTGCCTTGAAAGTTTCCAATACCTTCATGTGACCTTGCCTCAGGGAAAGAAAAAGAAACAGAAAGTTAATTCAAAACAGTCTCAGTCAGCACAGATATGTTCATTTCCCTGCTTCCCTTAACATTGGCATATGTGGCAAAGTTCTCCATCAGAGCAAATAGAGTCATCACAGGATCTCATTTGTAATGTATGGCTCCAGACTTACTGTAGTAGCTATCAAGAGTAGATCATCTGACTGTTTCTGCCTAAAGAGAGAAAGCTTGTGCTTTTCTTGTGATGGACTTTACTATTACAGCAGCAAGTTGCAGTCTAAGGTGGTGAAAGACTGCTGGAGGTCTGTAGCCCAGCTCCCACTTGAGACCAGCAACACTTCTCTTGCATTACTTGGGTCCCATCGACTACTTAAAGAGAAATTTCCCTCAGAGATCAAGACGGCCCATACCCTTAGGTTAAACTCTGACAACGCTAAGGCCAACAGAATCAATTTGCCTTCAAGAGAGGTAGGATTTTGCATATTATATGGCATATCTAGGACAGGTCAAACTAGCAAGACAGGATCTTAGTCAGACCAACAACAAGAATGAGATGGAGGGGCAGCAACCATAAGGATGCACATCCAGGTGAACAAGAGCAAATCCAGAACATGATGAATAGGATGTGTGAAATGTGGGATAAAAAAAGTGGTGCTGGACAGAAAAATGCATGGACCCTGATGCCTGGTTTCACATCAGTGTTGCTGTGCCTCACCCTCTGACAACCCCTGAGGGACACCAGCTTTGACAGCTTTTAAAAGAAAACTTGCAACAACATATCACCCCCATTTTCCAAACAGTGTAGATGATGATCATCCTGAGAAATTACTGTTAATCAATAGGCCTCCCAGCACTCATTTCTCCTACTGGAGTATGGATGTTCCATTCCCAAGTGCCATTGGGCTGGTGTTACCAGAAGACTTGTGAACACACTCAAAATTTCTACCTCACCACTCCTGCTGCTCAGATTAATTGACACTTTTGGGGTTGGTTGCCAGAAGAGTTTTGTTGTCCCTGCTTCACTGTTAGCACTGCCTTCCTTACACTTTCAAATTACAACTCAATTACACTTTCGAATTACAACTCAAAAATGGTATAAACACATCTTGAGCAACAGTGGTGGTTTAGCTTTCAATTAACATTCCTCACTACCCCAAAGCTGGCAGGGAGTTTGCAGAGTGTCTTTGGTCTTTGGAGTGAGACCCTGTGTTTTATTTGCAAAATATCTGTGGGCACTTCTGGTTGACTTTGCAAAGCTCAAGTAGATGTGAATGACTCAGAAGCTATTCAGCCCACTGAGGAACCCCACGGGTCACAAATGAAACAGGCATAGTGGGACATCGGGGCGCCTACCTTGGCACAGTCAAGTATTAAGCGATTTGCGCTGAAAAACTGAGTCTTCAGTTAAATGTTGTTTTGCAGAAAAAGGTCTGGTTTCCAGCTAAACAAATCAAGTCTTCAACCAAAGCCAAAGTCTGATATCTGAAAGCTAAATGAATAATCAAAAATTGGTAATAAACTATTGAGACTTGTTTTGGACAGATTGTACTATGACTTCATATTAAACCAACACCTTCCGAAACCCAAGAGGAAGGCAATTTGAAGGGCTTGTCCACTCAGGGTATAACAGGTTGTGATATTTTATACCTCCTCATCAGGTTTTTCTGCTTGAATAGGGCTTCCAGTTCCAGTTGTATCCACTCAGGAACCTTACGTGAGAAAGTAGTATCCCATGTGGTGAGGCTTTTCATACGTTCAAAGGCATCCACATGATCTACCATGCACTTCTTTCCACTTTCTTCCTCGGAAGGCGCAGACACCTTTTTTGGTCCCTGACAAGGTAATCATCGTGGCACTGGAAGACTCCTCTTTTACTCATCAGCAAATCAACTTTATCACCAGCCTTGTGGAGATCCATTATTTTTTTTGCACTTTTACCTTAAGATCTTTAGTGACTTCAGTGACAACACTCTCGGAGGTTTGAAAAGTCCTCCCTGACAGCACCTGCAGGACTGGCAAACTTGTGTGTTCACAAGCAGAACCAGAGTCTGAAGAAAGCTGAGAACCCATCACACTGTCATGGATGTTTCCAGAATTAACAGAGGTGTCGGACACTTTCCCATAGACATTTCTGTTCCTACTCCCCTTCAGGACTCATTAATTCTAGTCCTTTAAGAATCAAATTACAAAAGTGCCCAAAAGCACTGAAAAATACATGTGTATGGAGTACTTCCCCCCCCCCCCCCATTTCTCCACCGTTCCCAGGAGCACAATATTAAACAGAGGGTGTGAAAATGAGATTGGGCTGCTCACTTGAGGAACCAAGAGCCACAATCATTTGTAGACTGTCCTTTACAAATTAGAAGTTGTCATTGTGTGTCTCAGTCAGTTCAGATCTGCTTACCTTGAAGTGTGAACACCCATTTCAATTAATTTCCCAGCCTGTGCAGCAGATAAAAACCCTAAATCAAGGCAAATGACTCTAAGCTCTTTGTATTGAATGTCTTTGCAACTTGATGGACTATAGCAAGAACTGGACTGACTTGGGAATATATCTAGAACAAAAAATAAGCTTTCATTTGATGGGATTTATTATTCCATTCAGGTTTTTTTCAATTTAGGTTGAAAAATTATTTATTAGCTATGCAGTCATTTAGTCACTGTCATCGGGAACTGAGACAACTTAAGGCTTCTTAAAAGTCACATTTACCTTTTGTAAGCTTAATTCTACATCCTCTGATATCAGTGTTACTCACTGTGCTATAAGAGGACATTTCATTGACCTGCTGCTTCTCCTGTAGGGGGAGAGCAGTCCCAGCCTATGCAAGTACCATCTTGACACGAAAGACTGGTCACTGGCTCATTAAGCAGCCCATTACTGAAAAAAAAAGGTGTTTTCTTGCCTCCACTGCCTTCACAGCAGCATGGTTTAGTCACAGCCCCTACCACTCATTAGAACAGCAAAAAATCCCAGGACACTACAGAATTACAGAATGGGTCGGGCCGGAAGGGACAACAGTGGGTCATCTGGTCCAACCTCCCTTCTCAAGGGTCATCCCAGAGCACACGGCACAGGATTGTGTCCAGATGGTTCTGGAATATCTCCAGTGAGGGAGACTCCACAACCTCTCTGGGCAACCTGTTCCAGTGTGTGGTCACTGCACAGTAAAATTCTTCCTCGTGTTCAAGTGAAATTATCAGTAAGGCAAAAATTCCCACTGGATAGCACAACAGATGCTGCAGCTTAACTTCCGGGACCACATTTTCAACCTTTCTAGCAAAGTAGTTCAAATTTTGTACTTTCAAGCGCCTACAGCTCATTCTGTTAGAACAAGGTAAAAACGGAGAAAAGGCATGAATCAATCAAATAATGTTTTATTTTGCAATGTTTGAAACATATCCAGCTTAAACAGAAATGCAGGATCAAGCAGTAAGCTTTCTCTATGTTTTACACTAATATTAATGAAATCACTAACATTTTTCATTTGCTGTTAGAGAATTGACTTCAAATTTCACCAAGGAGCAACATCTTGTCTAGATCATTGGATCCTAAAACTTTGTATGCAGGGTGTTTGGCTACACAATTGGAGACTTTGAGCTAAACCTTACTGTCAGTTTTGGTGCTAACCTGTTTCAGAACCAGTCTGAAATTCAATAGCTGCAGAAAAAGAATAAGAACTTCCGGAGAAGGCAACACTCAGCACCCTATCCACAGTGGTGGCCAAGCAGCACATGGTTTGGAAAAGCATTGCAGGCTGCACTTTAGCAGTCCACGAAGAGGCAGAAGAGACATCCAATAGCTACACAAAGGGCAGTTACAGCACAAGGAGCCACACTCTTGGAATACAATGCAACAGGGAACAACAGTGGAAAGCTGCAGCCCAGAAGGTTCAGGCTGGGCCTTCAGGGTAATGTCTTCCCTGGGATCTGGGTCACCAGAGAGATTGGATATGGAGAATCTCCACCCCTGGAGATTTTGTTGCCGAGTTGTGACAAAGCTGCAGCCAACTCGATCTAGTGTTGGTGACAGGAGGTTAGATTATGGATCTCCAGCAGTCCTTCCCTCCAACACTGCTGGGAATGCATAAAGCATGGCAAAAATGCCTTTCCTTTGCACCTCACACACCATCTAGCAACCTGCAATTTCAGCACATCCTGAGTCACGGGGTCTCTATGTATGCTATTGCTACACCCTGAACACCATGAGGTAATCAGAGATGGCAAACTCAAAATAAGTTAATTCAAAATTACACTATAGGAAAAAAAAACCCACCAGTTCAAAGACTAGAGAGGGCTGTTAGGAATTGGGAACAAGTTTCCAAAATAATTTTAAACAATGAGATTTTGTGCTTCTTAAAGGCTTTTCTAAAAGAAGTAGATTCTTTGTTTAATTGGAAATAGGAAAGCAACAAAGCTCACCCTTAAATATATTTAAAAGCTTTGTAAATGGATTATCTGAGCACAGCAGGCATCATGCTTTTGGTAAGTGCAAGATGATATAAGCCTCAGGGAACTTTTGAAGATACTTCATTCAATAATTCATTCACTTCCTTCTAATACTGTGTTGAAGAAATGTTTAAACACTGGCTCTGCTTTAATAAATGAATGATCACTCAAAATGTGGTTTCCTCACAGGATTAATTCAATTTGTCATCTTCCTCAAAGTAACTCTTTACAAGGCAATATCAGGAAAAAGGCTCAGGAGCAAAGGACCATGCATTCACCGTGAGATAACTTATTACCATACTAACACTAGTTCTTTCTGACATACAGATACTGAAGTGCAGATATTGCAGATGGTGACACGTTTTCATGTTTTGGCACAACATCTGAAGCTCTCTTCTAGACCTGATTATTTGGTACAGGCTGCTTCCTGCATAGGAGGGAAGGCTTTCAAAAAGCTTTCGTGATTTTATTTTGGGAACTGCTTGAGTGATCCTAGGCAAAATTCAAGAGAATTATATTGGCTGCAGGAACACAGGAATTTGAGTACATGACACTCCATTGTGTCCCACATTCCTGCTCTGGGAAATGGTGTGGTGTGTACATAAGAGCTGGAGAAGGGTGTGTGCAAATGTCCTGCAAAATACTATAAAAAAGATAAGACTGATACTTAGCAAGTAAAGTATTTCCAGAATATCTCTCAAGAGTGCCAAAACCAAAAAAAAATTCACAACAAAAGCCTACTTTGATCCCTTTGAAACAACAAAAGAAATTAAATAAACCAATCTAGATTATTCAATAATTTGAAAGTCTTTCTTTCTTTATGGGGAACAAGCTCCAATTTTCAAGCATATTAGAGAAGTGCTCATTTTATACAGCAAGGCTCAAAATGTGGGATTTTATTTGGGATTAACTGTTTTGAAAAAGTTGTTCTGTTGATCATTTGTTTAATTGTTGCCAAAAAGCAGCACTTAAAAGAAACATCTAAGACTCAAATTTGTGAGTTTTAGAAATCAGGCATTCTTTAATCTGCACCAGGTGCACTGGTCACCATTTCACCAAAATGCACATTGAGGTGTCTTCACTACAGCTCATATGTTAGCATTATACAATTATTCATTTTTCACTCCCGCCATTCCTAGTACCTATTCACGACATTTCCCAACACTTATTAGCATATATGCATATCCTCATAAGGTCTCTGAGGGTCTTCATCGAGGGTCCTCGGTGGTCTTCTCTGTCTGGAGCCACCAAAGTTCTAAGTGACCACCCTGTGAACTTCCTCAAGACAATGTACCCGGTTACAGAGTAACTGGGTTTTACCTGGCTGACTGCCTCAGTTTCCACCCCCCCAGCTCATTGTTCTTTTAAATCACTTGGCTCAGCTATATGTAGTTTCTATGTTGCAAATACTATCAGTTCTCGCTACACCTCTAAACCCTGATGTCACTCCCCCTTTTTCTTGAGACTTGGTCATTAGGAGCAAAGTCTCAGTATTTACAGTGTATTTTAAACCATAAGCATCTCCAATAACTAGAGCATTGAATCATAACACGAGTTATTATACAAATGCAAATGATAACTACAATTACCACATACAGTTGTTTTAGCCAATTCCAGTTTAGTAGCCATGAAGTGAGTTTGTTCCAAATATTTTCAAATCCCAAAGAGATATTATCAAGGGTTACTTGATATAAGGTTTGGGTATCTTTCTGAATTTTGTCAAGATCCATTGCAATCCTTCCATTTTGATCCACATAAGTACAACAACTGGTATTAACAACAGTGCAAACACCTCCTTCTGAGGCTAGCAAAACACCAAGGACCATTCTGTTCTGTAGAACTACATGAGACAAACTATGGACTTCTTGTAAGGCTGTGATAGCATCTAAGATTTGATTTTCAATCTGTTCAGTAGTGGCGGAGATATTAACAATTGCCTTTTCTAATTCACCCATTCCTAAAGAAGGAATGAACCATCTAACAGAACGGCCATGGGATGTTCAACAAGGGGATTATTAGATCTTTTTATTCTCTTTATATAAGTTCTTACCCATCCGCCTTGTTCGTTAATCCAATCGAGTATCGCTATATTTGGGACTAAGGCTCCAAGAGCACAGGCCCTGTCCTTATCAAGGGGTAAACCTTTCCATGCTTCATTTTCACATACCCAATACCATTCTGAAACACGTGGAGGAGTCATTCTAAAGGGTGTTTTTACCAGTTCTTGTACAAATTCTGTAAAAATTAGTCTTGTTCTGGACTTAGTTCTTGTCCTGGACTTAGTCTTGTCTTGGACTTAGTTCTGTTACAATATGAAGGAAAAATATATTTTTTGTCTTTAGCTACTCCTGTGACATTAACAACTATGAAGGGAACTGTATAGTTTTCATGGTTAGGGATTATGTTGCTTAGAGCTAGGGGCATGTAACTTTTATTGATCCATTCCCACCGATCAGATCCTGTCATTGCCAGTGTTCCTGAGATTGTGTATGTCGTATGATTCTGGGGCTTGAAAACCTCACTGAGACTTGTTTCATTCATCAGGATACCAGTCAAAGGCTGGTTGGCATTTGAGTATACTCATTACTGCTGGTTGGCATTTGAGTATAAATCCAGCAATCGTTTTTCATAAGAATGTTGGAAATACTTTGCATCAATATTAAGTGGGTATTGCAATTTCATCCTTGAGCAGTGTAACAGGCTACCAAAATGGAAATAGCTAAGGTGAGAATTATCATTCTGTGTTCTTGCTGATTTTCGATTTTAGTGGTCCAGTCTGTTCAGCTTTCTAACCAAATGGAGAATTCTTAACTTGAGAATAATGTATCCAAGGTCCTTTGTCCACAGCCTTAACTGCTGTAAATGTGGTCAGCAAAACCTGGAAAGGTCCTTTCCACTTTGCTTGCAGAGGTTTGGAGTCCCACCACTTGACATGGACCCAATCGCTGGGCAGGAAGGGATGAGCTGGAGCATCCAATCCCACAGGTTGAGATGTCACCATGAATCTCTGGAGTTCCTGTAGGGTAGATCTTAAAGTTATCAAATGATTATTAAGACCAATTTTTCCTTTAACCACGTATATCTCCTGGAATGTGGGGAGTTTTTGATAAGGCCTATAAGTTCATAAGGGCTTAAGTTGTCTCTTCTCCTGGGTTGGACCCGAGTTCTCAGCAATGCAATAGGTAGGGCTTGCACCCACACCATTGAGGTTTCCTGACAAACTTAACTTATGTGCAATTTAAGGGTATAATTCATCTTTTCAACTTTACCACTTGACTGTGGTCTATAGGATGTATGCAGATCCCAAGCCATCCCTATCGACTTTCTGACTTTGTGTACCACTGCTGCAATAAAATGTGATCCTCTATCTGACCACATTCCTAGAGGAATTCCAAACCTAGGAAAAATGTGGTTTAAGTTTAAGAGAACTTTCACTACTTCTCTTGCTGTATTCATGTGTCAGGGATGGGTGGTATCATGTTCTCTTTTAACTATTTTTCCCATAATTGGACAGGTGATAGGACTTGACAGTTAGCTTTGAGAGACTCAACTAACTGAAAGTCCTTTTTATCATACTTTGGGGCAATTTTAGGTAACACTACTTCCTTTTCTGGGATTAATGCCAGAATGCTTTTTTTATAAAATGAAGTGGGATCTTACCTTTGTCCCAGACTGGTCCAGGGATCTGAGATCCTTCCTGAGAAAATCTAGATGCTGGCATGAAGATCCAGAGATCCCTTGGACTCACAGGAGAGCAGGCAGAGCTGTACCTTCATGGTCACCAATTCTGTTGTCTAAAAGCAGCACTTAAAAGAAACCTTTAAGACTCAATTAAGGTTAGAGGGTTCTTGTAAATCACAGCCTGTAAATCACTGACTGGTAAAAAGTGTTGATTCATATGTAATTAGTGACATAATGCTCCCATTTCTCAATTTCTAAGATTATTTAAGATTATAGAAATGGATATTAAGGAATAAGTGTTTTCAGTAAAGTAGTGCCCTATTCCAAGATAATTCAGTATATGATAAGTGAATTTCCAACACCAGAAAAAAAAACATGGGTTAAGGAAATTCCTTAATAATTATTTCAATGCCACAGAGTTTTTGGTGTGCACTAAGGAAAGCTCCCAGAAGTCTCAATGTCAGGCTAGGACACAACACTTTGGTGAAAAGACACCATTTTCCTATTTGTTTTGTCTGTCCTTTCTAACACCTGAATTCAGAGGGGTGATCCAAGGACAACAGATTCCACAACAGTTTGCTTTGCTGAGTTTGGCATACCATTAATTAAAAATAAATATCATTCAAATAAATTCAGTGGTTAGAACTGTGCACACAAAAGCAAGAAATCTGATCATTAAGGCCACATTATCCTGTTTCTAGTGACAAATCCAAAATAAACTGGTCCTACTTTGACTTTCCCTTTTTATCCCACAGGGAAGAAATAGAGCTTTGTGGTCTGAATCAAGAGAAAGTGTAGCTTTATAGAACCATAGAATGATTTGGATTGGAAGAGACCTTAATGACTGTCTAGTTCTAACCCCCCTGCCATGGGCAGGGACACCTTGCACTAGACCAGGTTGCTTACAGCCCTGTCCAAGCTGGCTGGGAACACTTCCGGGGATGGGGCATCCACAGCTGCACTGGGCAGCCTGCGCCAGTGCCTCACCACCCTCACAGTGAAGAATTTTCTTCCTAACGTCTGATCTAAACCTGCCCTCTTCCAGTTCAAAGTCATTTCCCCTTGTCCTACAGGCCCTTGCCTTTAACACAAGCAGGTACAACTTAACCTCTTCTCCTTTAGCTCAGGAATTTCAGCCATGCTCAGATATTCAGTGATCAGCTGCAATAACAGAAACAGAAACTCTGGACACGGTGAATGATGAATCAGCAATTGCAATGGATGCTCCTAGAAACCTGGATGCACCAGAAAAGACAGTCTGTGCGAAGTGGTCCCCACCCTTACCAGATAGAGGTATTTTCATCAGAAGACAGTGGGTACTAATGTGCTTTTTCATCAGGCTAAATGTCCTTTTGCCAACAGAAAATGATGCTGATTTCTTTTTTTTCTTCCCCCTCCCAACCCTGTACTCTGGCAGTTTTAGTACAGTCAGAGAAACAGGCAAATCTACAGTGTTTGGCACCTTCAAAACTACCTGGCATGTCTTCTTGGAGTCAGACAGAGCTGTTGCAAGCCCAGTATTTGGTATCAGGGTAAATTTTGGTGACCCACGTTGCATTACTTTTTCCTGGAGTACACATAAGTTTCTTGAGAATTTAGAATGAAAGAAGTGCTCCTATTCCCTGTGTACGCCTCTGTCTTCTCAATCACTGATTTGTGCTAGTTCAAATCCTGGAGCACCGCATCTCTAAATGCAGTGCTCCAGATGCATTGAGGAGGTGAAAATCATATGAAACCTTCTTTCCACGATTTGGATAAAGCTATAATAATACACACTAGCAGGAAAAATCTAGTAAGTTTACCAAAAGGCATAGACCCGGGAAATACTCCAGCTAGCTCATTGAAGATGTATGCTTGTGTTCAGAGACAGCAGCATGACAAAGCATCAGGCTAAATGTAGTATCTGAGAGAGAAAAATCTTACAGTAACGAGACAAAGAAATCCATGCCAGCAAAATACAGCCATTAAACCATCCCCATGCTCTGCCAGGGACAGGACACAGCATCTTTCATCTCCCACTGAACTTTTCACCAGCTAGTGGAAGGAAAACCTCCCTGGCTGAAGAAAGAGCATGGCTTCTGTCTTCCACTGGCAGCCCAAGACATTTCACCCGCCGAGCTTCCCTCCAGCAGAGGGGAGTGCAGCCTGTACAGCAGGAGCTGTCAGAAACTCTAGGAAAAGGGCTTGACATTTTTCACCAAGCCTGTAAGGATGATTTCATCTTGCACAAATATCAGTTAAAATCACTGTATTCTTTCTCATTTAACTCAGACCTGTAGGAAAAGTAGTCTGAGGTTAACCGGCATTCAGAGGTAATGAAGTTTGGAGAGAGGCTGGTGATAAATGAGAATATTGCTACAGATCAGTTCCCTGCTTACAAGGATTTACAAAGAACTGGTCACATATTTTGTTTACAGTGACAAGTGAATACTTGGAAAATGTGTTTGCAAACTTGTTTGCTGGGTCAGACCCACAGTTCAAGCTATCTCTGCCCATTTTACTTTTCTACGTAGTATCTGCTCTCTACTCTTTCACTTACACAAATGTGTAAGTTAGTTAACAAATGTGTTAGTGAGTTTTTATTGTGAACTGTAATGGATTCACCTTTTCCTCTTGATACTGCTAAGCATGTTCCAGAACATTTTCACTTCCTCTAAAAAGACACTATACAGCAAAATATACCTTAACATCCAGCCTTTTGGTATAAGCAGGTAAGCCCATTTGTCACAGTATAGCCTTCTGAGGGAGTAATAATCCACATCAGTGTGGTTGAGGTCACTGCTAAAAGTTTTGCAGGAAAAAAGCCAGACAAAACTGAGAGAGTCAGGCACAAAGACTGCACACTTGCATGATTTTTCTTGCAATTTTCATTTCAAAAATTGATTTTCAAAATACATTTGCTTTAGTATCGAGCTGTATTATCTCGTTATTGCCCTTTCAAGTTCACATTTGCCCATATCAATCACCATAATTGCTGTGCTGCAAAGAAAGTCTATGAGAATTATGTCTGCAAAGATTTCACAAGTCAGTGCTAGAAAGAGCCCAGATCATTAACAAAGTGTAAGAGTAGTCCAAAATCCAAATGTGTGATTGTCTTTGTCCTTGGGTACATTTCAGCTGTTAACTTCAAAGGGGAACTGAGGAATCCTTTCCTTTGTGCTAGTGAGATTGCACTCTCATTTAAAGTCTTTTTTCTAACTACTACACAGCATCATGATTGGTCCTGCCCTGTCCATTTCCTGACCTGGGCTCACCTCTCTGCTTCACTTATTCAGTATAGACTGAGTAAATCAGTTTGTTCCCAAGGGAATGCAGTGTCAGCAGATTTAGACACCAGCTGTGGTAACTTCAGTTTCATTTTGCTCTGGAGAACTGGCATCTGATCCAGCATATAAATATGTTTGCCAGACTTCTTCACTGATGAAGGTAAGAGGAATTGATAGCTCTTGTAAGAAATGTATGTCAGAAAGGCAAGGATGTTATTAATATGAAGAAGTAGTGAAAGTAATATGCCATATGGAACAGCTACCAGACAGAAATTAGAGTCCGTCAACAGAAAAGAGGAAACAGCACAATTTGTTCCTCTTTCCCCAGGCATAGGACTTGATAATAAATTACTATACCATGAAGATGAGAGATATTTAGATATTCTAAAAGTGTTAAAGCTTTCTTATATCTAGAGCATCTTTTAAGTTAAATTTCCAACACAGTTTAGACCCTTGGCATCCCTCCCACTTCAAAGGACAAATAAAAAAGGCCCCAGAAATGGATCTGCAACTCTATCCATCACTAAGTCACCACCTCCTCTGTGTATTAGATTATTTTTTTAAATAAAACATTTATTTTGTCCCATAAATGCACCTGTCTTCACCACACCACCAAGGTGATATTATTCTCAATTTACCAAATGAAAGCTGTAATAGATGTTCGGCTCCAAATGCTGAAACCTGTTAGGTCTTCCCTTCCCTAGGTTTAAGGGGAGAAAAAACACATTTGAAGTGGCACAGACTCACATGCCTTTTCTCCTCTTATTTGATCTCTGACTATGATACTTTGATTCACTGTCTTTTCTCAAGCCATTCCAACCTCCCTCCCAACTAGCCTGGGTAACCAAGTCTCTTCCTCTACCCATATGCTGTTTTCCCAGCTCTCTCTCCTCACCTTTACCTCAAAATCAGACCTTTCCCAGCCTATCCCCCCATCTCTATCTCCACCCTGTGCAGTATGGTCTTCCTTACCTGGGAATCTGCCTGAAGTTTGTTATCCCTGCCACCAGTATCCACGCTCCCGATCAGTAACCAGACGTGCTACCTGCCACCCTAACTGACCATGCAGTATCTAGCTTACACATCTATGGCTGTGTTTCTCAGCTACCAGTACACAGCATACAAGAGGAAAGCAGACAGGAAAGACCCCTAAACTGCCCTGCCTGAACTACAAAGAGGAGCTCGTTTTCAGGCCAGGCTTGGACAAGCCACTATCACTGTCTGTCTTGTTCAGAAACAGGGATGAACTCTTCCCTGACAGAGCAATTTTGTGCTGTTCAGAGGCCATTGAATTCAATCACACATCCAGAAGATGACAGGTAACCAAGAGAAACTGAGACCAAATTCCCTAAACCACAGTGAGGGACAGCCTTGCAGCAGAGACCACTAAGCAGTCTGTTTTTAGCTGCTGCCCGTCCAAGGGATTAAAAGCGTAATTGCTTCCCTCAGAGGTAGGGAAGTCCCCATCTTTTGAAAGCCCTCCCCCAGATTTTGCTTCTCCCAGACTGGAGAAGTTGCTGGAGTCCACAGTTTCAAACCCAATCTTCATTTTGAAGCAGCTGGTGCTATCACTGAATGATACAGCAACTATGCAGTTCCATTTGTGAGCTCACCAGCCAGCTCCATCCTTCTCCCAGTTTTCTCTTTAAACAGTCAAATAACTCAATCTCTGTATGCATCCTGGCTCATCTGCCACCCACCACGAAGAGTAGGGACAGTGTGGGAGGCATTGTTAAGGAAACTTCCCAGTCTGACCATTCACGAGACTCTGGCAGTCACATTCCCAAAGCCAAAAACGTTCACTCTTGGGACTGGAGCCCCTTCACAGTGGGCCCGGTTTAACTCCCTGCACACTCCACTCACACGCAGTCAGACCAGGTTTCCTTGCCGGTTCGACACCAGGTTTCTCTTAGCAGACTCTCAGATGTCTTGTTCCATAAAACCATTTATTCACGGCGCAGTAACACAGAAACAGCCCGAGTCTCCGAGGAGGGCCCCCAATAAAGGAACCTCTCGGCTTTTATACCCTCACAGTCTAACCTGCGGGCCAGTCTCGCTCTTCCTCCTCAGTACTCTGCTCCTGCTCCCCTCTCCGTGTCCATCCACCTCGCTGGCATCACCTGTCTCCTTTGTTGTCCGAAAGGCCGGCCGTTCCCGGCTCCTGCTGGGTCTCTCGCTGTCCATTCACCGGCCATCACCTATCTTCGTGCCCTTTGTTATCCCAAAAGTTGGCAGTTCACGGCCTCTTGTCTCGGGCTGCCACCCAGAGCTCAATCTGCATTTCAATCTGCATCTCAATCTGCGGCTTGCAAGCCGAGCTACCTGGCCCAGAAATATTCTTCAATAAGCATCCCCCAGATATTCACCTGATGCTGAGCCATGGGAGTTTAGCTTGTACCAAGAAATACCACCTTTTAAAAGTCTCATAAATATACAAATGCAAAATCGTCCATGTCAAGCAAAGGGATAAAATAAACACTGTAAGGTTTTTTCCCCCTCTCCATCAAATGGGCAAACAGCAAATGCTCACCAGGTTTTCCTTGCAAGTGAAGCAGTTCATAAAACAAATCAAAGCACTTCCCAAATCTCAGCAATAGTACGGATCATTTCTGAGTAACACATCCCATGGAGAGAGCTCTTTGCAGGGGCTGCACCAGCCAAAACAGGATTAGCAAGTGGTAGAAATAAAAAGAAACTTTCACACTTTCACTCTAGCAGTGAAAGCAGTCACTGCTAGAGTAACTCAATATGTGAAAAGTGCTTTCGCTTTAAAAGATACCCAGGTTCAGGAAAAAAATATACGAGATGGGATCCCATGCCACCAAAATGCCACCACTTTTGAGGACAAGCATTGAAACTGTTAAATCACATTTCACATTCTTGTTCCAAGTCATTCTGAGGCACATGGAAAACATTGACTGCAAGACACCTTGTACTTGGGCTCTTGAGATTATGTAGAACAAGATAGATTTATTGTCTCAAGTGTACTGCAAAATCTGACTATCACCTGTCCTTGTATGCTACATTGTCATTATTCTTTGGAGGAATTAAAATAGAGACCAACCAAAACAGAGTTCCCCATGCTTATTTCTGTAAATTCATACAGTGGCACAGCCCCTCTGTGAACAGCCTGAAAATTCATTGGCAGGAAGGAAAATACACATGGCAAAAATTATTCTTTCAGTAGATATATAGACCAGACCCATTATGCATCTGTCTGCACTATATGTGATCACATGCTGCTGGGGACAAATTCTAGGAGAGAGACACCACAAAAACACCTATTCCTTGCCGTATTTGCCCAGTATATTAGCTGACAGTGTAGGCCATAGGAATTATTATCCTGTTAAACAACCTTTGACAGATCAACTATGGAACAGTTTTCTAATTATTTTTCAAGCTTTCTCTCATTTAGATTTTTAGTTTGTGCAGCATGTTCTGGCAGGGAGCTCCACAGCTTTTCTATGGAAGGATCCATGCCAAAGAGTCCTTTCTTCAGTTTCTTTTAATATTCCTTTAAAAAATCTTTGACCATTTTTCAGTTATGAGAAGCAGTAGCTACTGTTTCTCTGCTCTTACCCTTATACATGTATATGAAGGATCTGATTACAGCCCTTTCAGTTGTTTTCTTCCCACTCATATTTAAATTCTTCTTAAAGAACATTCACCCATACCTTGGTTCCCAGATCCCTTCCTCCTGTTCCTTCACAGCCTCCATGATATTCTCTGAGACAGGGTGCACAAAGCTTCATGCCATGTGCAAGTCTGATGCACATTTGGGGTTTATACAGCAGGATAACAATGTTGTCTGGTTTTCCCTGGATATCTTTCCTAATGGTTATTCACACCCCATTTTCCTTTTTGACCATGCTAAGAGCTGCAAATTGATGTTTTCAGAATGTTATAAGCAGTCTGTCAAATTCTCAGATCCTCTTTGTAAATGGTACATGATAATTTAGAGATAAACAACATATAAGCATATCGAAGGCTCCCCCACATGCATAGATATAATTTTGCAGTTAAATAAAGTGAATTTTATTTGCAAATTCATTCTGAAGCTCCTAAGTCAGTTTGGACCATCCAGAACAGGTCTGTATCAGCAGTAAGCTTGCCATAGTCTCCTAGATCCCGTGGAAGAGATTCCACAGGCAAGTTCTCTCCATGGAGAAAATAAGAATTTATTCCTCCTTTACCTTTTAAAACATTTATTAATATGCTTTCCTACACGGCTCCATTTCTTATTTCTATGTCTCCACTAATTATTTTCTTTATTAAGATTTATTACTAATGTGCTTGACAGATCCAGTCCCCTGCAACACCCATTGCCGCCATCAAGTTTGCAGAACATTTCTGAGGACTCTGCAGTCTTCAGAGATTTGTTCACCAGACTAATGTAACTCCATCTAATTTTCCTCTCTCTTTACCATATAGCAAATTTAACAACCTGACAATCACTAAGATCTTTCAAAACACTGCTCAAGTTACTAGTGTCTTTATTCCAACTTTCTTCTTAGGTAAGACGTGGAAAATCTCATCAGTTCAATCATTAAAACTTCTGTCACCCAGCATCTGCCCTTCCCTGCTCACACAGAGAAGGGAAAATTAAAAAAAAAAATCAAAGTTCTAAATCTAGGAGGGGAAAAAAATCATACCATAAAAGTTTATAAGGGAAGAGCAAATGAAGGGGCTGCACTGGAGAACATATGTTCATTCTGCAGAGACACCCCAGCTGATGCCAAGAGAACACCGGCTGGTCCCATGCTTGTCATAGCATCAGCTGACTCAGTTGCAGGCAGATAGGAAACCTTAGCAGGATCACACTGCAGTTTAGCTCTGCAATGGAGTTGAAATTATTAGGAATCTGACACTGCTTCCAGATACACTGAAAGCACAGACATAACATTATTTGGGTATATTAAATTTGGAATCGTATACTTCCAGCAACCTTAAGAGCTTAGATCATTAAGAATAACTGTATGGTCTTGAAGACAAATTTGACCTAGAAGACCTAGCTACACTCTGAATGAAGGCTAGAGTTTAGCTAAAAGCATAACCCCATTGCAAAGAAGTGTAGGGGTTTATGTGATTTTTTTAAATTGTCTTACTAAATCCATGTCTGAAGATACCACATCTTCTAATTTGAACTGGTAAACCTTATGTTGTAGGAGAAAACATGCTATGTGATCACTCAAAGAGGACTAGCCCATGGCCATAAACATACTGGTCACCACTGGAGGTTTTTTGACACCTGCTCTCTAACCCTATGTGCCTACACACTACCGAATCATGAGGTCTCCCTAAGAGAAGGCTGCATATTGCATATTGCAATGGGCTGCAAGTGGATCTGATGAGGTTCTTGCCCTCTAGAGGCAGCCATAAATGATAGAAATAGGCTGACTCAGGAATCACATGTACTTTGTATATGTGGTCAAACTACTCACTAAGGCACCCACTGGACTAGGACCACCACAGTACCTTCCCACGGCATATCCAGAAGGCCACTTGCCTCAGCGACCTCGTTCTTATACAACAGAGTAGCAAATGGCCTCTACTCAACAGACCATCAGGAATTAAAATAGGCTACTAAACTCTGCGAAAAGGTAGCCTTAAAATGACTGTCATTATCTAAAAGCCAGCTGTTACAGATTTTTTTACACAGGCCCAAGTATGTCACTGTACCTAATAAGCCATAAAAACTAATACTTTCCATTTTCCTTCTTCAGCACACATTTGTGCATCCTCAGCTGCTTGTGCTATTTAATCTCCTCCAAGCCAGGAGGTGACACCAAGGAGGCTCTGGCACAGCAGGACTGTTAACCAGGGCTAATTGTGGGGAGCAGACAGGCAGAGAGACAAACATCAAACTGCAACTGCTTTGAGAGAAGATAGCAAGGGTATATGCAAAGATGCCATCTCTGCCAGCCAGGATTTTCCAGACTGAACCAGGTTTTTTCAGAGTAGAGCACAAAAATAAAGTTGGAAGCAAAAAAAAAACCACAAAAAAAATAAAATGGTTTTGAACAAGTGAATGCTTGGGAGGTTAGGTGAGCCATTTCTAAACCAAGGGCTAACTTTTACAAAGAGCTTTTGTTAATTAGCATCACCTTCATTAGTGGAAATGGCAGACCTAGGGGAAGGGAGAGCAGGACACTTGGACTCATTGATCCAAAAGCGCGATTAGCCTGATTTTTCAAGTGCTGTGAACAGGGCATGGATACTCATGGTCTATGGTAAAACAGAAAACCTGTTAGTATCAGGGAGGTCCAGACATTTTTCTGAAACTTTTATGCTCTCTTGGAGATGTCCCAACCCCCTGCCCTGTCCCAGTCACGGGGATGATGCCTGGGGAGCAGAGAAACCCATAAGTGAGAACAGACTTTGCCTGTGCAGGATTGGAGTCTTGGTCTAGGGCTATACTGAACTATTTCCCATCCAAGTCCTTTGACTTCTTACTTGACACAATATTTTTTTGAGTGCTTGGAAGCCTGCCTCAGCCAGCTACTTCCAGCTGTGGCTTCAATCCATCTCTTTGGAGAGAAGGAGAACATTCATGACACTTTGCAAAGGTTATCCCGCTGTCCTTGCCATAGGAGGAAGGGAAAAATAGTGCCTCTTACTGCCTTTCCTCCCAAAATACAACTATTTAAAACCCTCCTCAGGCAGAGGCGCAGCATGGAAAATTTTAGCCCCAGAGATGAATGTCTCAGAAAGTTATGGGGAAATGAAAACAAAAGGGATTGAATAGAAACTGACTTGTGACCTCAGTGCCAGTGGTTGCTACTAGATCCCAGAGCATGGATTGCTTGTGACAGGTTGAAAGCAATCTTCCTCACACAGCTCACAAAGATTAATCAAAGACCTTGGAAATTTTGATTTATAGATCATATATTCTTAACAAGGATGTATTTATTATTATACATCAGAAAATATCCATACAGATGAGACATTGGTAAACTAGAACTGTCATATATTTATTTTTGCAGTCACTAGAAGTAATGTTATTAAACTATCCAAAGACAGCCTTCAAAAGCAAGAAAAACAAATTCCAAATTGGTTTAAATAAATGAATTCATAATAATCACAGCTGAAATATCAAGTGATCAATCTCTGTCTCCACTGTCTTCCAATCCTGAATATTTAATTAGCAGAAGACAAAACACAGTGCAAATGTTAGGATGTCTGGGGGTAAATCCGGAGCCAGCCCACTCCCATGAAAGAAGTGCTTGGCTGTCTGCTTGGGGCCTCCTGGTGGATAATCAACAGTCATCAGTTCCAGAAAACTTCCTCTATCAAGCCTTTGAATCTTGGAAATACAGAGAATTACAGAATAACTGAGGTGGGAAGGGATCGTGGTAAGGCTCAGATGAGGTTGCTCAGGGCCATGTCCAGCTGAGGTTTGAGTGTTCCAAGCAGTAAGATCCCACAGCCTCTCTTGGGCTTCCATGCCTGTGTTGTAACACCACCATGGGGAAAGAAGATTTCCTAGCATATACTGTTGTATTCCTCTGGCTGCTGACATTATCCCCTTTTCTATGCCTCAAGAAGAGCAGGGATGTTGGGAGCAGTGCTAATATGGTGAAGACCAGTGATGTGTTTCACATAAAGGTCCTCTGGGTATCATTGCTGCCGAGCAGTAGCGGGAAGATGAGAGCTCTCTCTGATGCCTGAGGAGTTCCTGAAATGTCCTGTCTTGAGCAACATCTTCCCATGCACAGATACATGGTTCATGGTGGCTGGTGGGGGGAGCTATTTCCTTACCCGGGTTCAGGCAGGTCTTTAATTTCTGAGGACCGAGAACATTCTGGAACATTTCAACTCACAGAAAAAAAAACATCTGGGGCATGTTTGTGACAGTATGAACAGAAGCAGCAGGCAAAATCACCTCTCTTCTGAGAGTGAAGCAAACAGGGGGTAGATTTAGATTATATATAAGAAAGAAATTTTAGAGAGAAGTTGTGGATGCACCATCCCTGGAAGTGTTCCTGCCAAGTTGGACAGGGCTTTGAGCAACTTGGTCTAGTGCAAGGTGTTCTTGCCCATGGTAGGGGTGCTGGAACTGGATGACCTTTAAGGTCCTTTCCAACTCCAACCATTCTATGATTCTGTGATTCTATTTTTTTGGGCAGATTGTCTTGGGAAGAGAAAAAAATTAGGACATGTAATAATTGATGGAACATGCGATATAGGACTGCTGCTCTGCCAGCCTGGAGCTTGCTTTCAGACCCCTGAGAACATGCAGGAAATTATTAGTGATTACCTAGTAATTATTTTAATTGTATATTAAATCTGCCCTGTGTTGTATGAACTGCATTAACAGCATTAAGTAGCAATGTGTGAAGTATAAGCAGTAATACCCAGCAGTAAGAAATTCTGTTTTCTCCTCTGCTTTCCCTTCTGTTTCCAGAGAGGTGGTAAAGAAGGAAGTCACTCATGGAGGCTGATGGTAGGAAAAGAGAAGCTTGGGATGCCCCAGACCTGCACACTTGCAGCTTTATGGCCCCAGCATTGGCAGCGTGAACCATTGCATGTTTTTGGTGGGAAGTGATACTATTAGGTTTTGTATTTCAGTTTTATAGGCCATGAAACGCTTCTGAAATTTTTCACCCTTGACAGGTTTATGGGCAAATAGATATCTTTCTTTTATATTTAGTCCTATTCGTGCACAAGTTATCCAACTCCAGTCACGCTAACACTGACATTACGCCTTTGCATTATCTTTGGATTTGAATATTTATCTACACCAATTAATACCATTGCAACAGGGAGGTGTAAAGAACTGCCATTTTGCAGCCCCCATAGCAGTAGCTGATGCCTTCAGCAAGGCTCACACATATCCAGAAGAGTCTGAAGTACAGAGCTGCCAAAGGGTAAACAGAGGCAACCACTTCCACTGGGAGACCTTTTCAGCCTTTGAAAGAAAGCATTAACAGGTGATTTCAGCTTTGCCCTTTGTCCTCAAACACTGTATGGACTGTAAGTCACCGGCACACTAAATTGGGACATTTTTTTGACTTAGGTAAAAGGTAGATGAACAGAGCTGGGAGGGTGTCTCCCACTACCCATCCCTGAATGGCATGGGGTTCAAATCCCCAGGCTGCTGGGATTTGTGGGGAAGGGTCAGCAGAGCAGGCCAGATAGTTCAAGGGGATGATGAGCAGAAGCATGTGGCTTTCCCAAAACAGTTGCTATTCTATAGTAAGACATACATGCCTACAAACACATGAGGCTGGGAAACACTGGGCACCATAAACAGAGAGGGGCAGGCACTGAGAGGCTGTCAGAGATGGAAGAAGGACTCCAGCTGCCTTAGTAAAAGCCTTTCCTCCAGGAAAGGAGGAGTTAATAGCATGTATTTTGGTTGGAGATAAGAGATTGGATAGCAACTCAATGGAGCATATGCACAGGCATCTCTTGTCTCAAGGGCATCAAGAGTTTCAGCCCCAGACTTCTCTCCCTACCCTGCAGGTCACTGAGAGCCCTGGTACATCTATGGACTATACAAGGTTGATAACACCAGGGAGAAACTCTGAATCTCTTCAACAGGCAGCAGGATCTGGAATGAGGGGCACTGCAGTAAGCAGTGGGAAGCTGCCAGTTCTTCAGCAGAGGCATGGGTCAGGTTTTCTGTTTCTGGACTGCCTTACCTCTAGGAGCCAAAGATGCTCACTGCAAGTGTCTGGACAGATGACAGCATAAGAGAGAGGCCACTGACATACTGAGGAAAGTAAGACTTGGAAAATGTGAGGTATGAGGACCATCTCTGCTGGGGCGCCTGCCGTGGTGCCACCCTCTCTGACTTGAAGCATGCCTGGCTTTGTCAAGCTAGCACGGAGCTAGTGGATAACGGTGGCTTTGGATCAAAATGCATTTTCTCAGTGAAAGCAATTTTGCTGAATTTAGGCTCCTTAATTTCAGCAATACACATCAGCAGCTCTTCATCCTGATTACAATGTTTGTCTCCAAAAGCTGTTTCCACAGAAGTGCTGATTAATGTTATCACACCAACAAGGTCTCAGGGATGAAAACACTGGAAAAAAGTTGTCAAAATCCCATCACCTCAACATGACTGTAGATGCAAGGGAGCCCCTGAGACACAGGATGGGAACTCCTTCCTATTCCCAGAAGGCTAAAAATGACCTCTGTGATTCCTGGGATAACAGACATCTTCAGATAAAGTTTTGTGACCAAGCATTCTTCAGATAAAGCACTGGCAGGTCCACTGGACTGGGTAAATATGGTCATGGTTTCACAGCAAGGAAAGAAGTCAAAAGATGGGATCTCCAGTTTATTCAAGACAAAGACTTCATCATAAGCTAAGTGTAGAGAAAAGACATTTCTGAAATTCGCTATATTCAACCATTCAGGGCTTTAAAATCCCCTCTGGCTGCAGAACAACTGACAGAGCTCTGCTAGTGACATTTGTTCATGGTTGAACCAGACCTGCCTTTGGTGCCTGCTCTTAGGTGGTTTGCTGTGATTGGAAGTGTGCAACTCCATTCTTTCTGCCTCTCTCTTCCCTTCACCCATCAAAAGAGTGTGAACATTTTGAAACCTTCAACTGTTGTGTTACTACACTTCTGTCATGTTTGTTCCTGTTTTCTGGAACAGGTGCCATTTTTCTTTTTTTTTTTTTGCCATAGCAGTTGTACCACCTGTCTCACTGGTGAGAAAAATAATTGTTTTCCCTAACTGCATTATGGTTGAACCAAGAACCCAGCAGACATTTCTGCTCTAAGTGCCTCCATACCTCTGGTATCAGACAGAAGTTGCCCCTCAATCCAAAGAGACACAACAGTGGAAACAAAGCCTTATCACTTCTGTTTTGCACAGAAATGAACCAGAACAGAAAGAGATCAGATGAGACACCCAGTTCTGCTTGCAAACTGAGCCCCCAAGCTGCTAATGCGCCTGGCCCAAGCATCTGTGAAGCAATAGGTTGGTTTCCACAGGAAACACCAAAGACTAATTCTTTCCCTGCACTGCCCTTGTGTGCTGGCTATATAAAGCAACTGGATTGCAGGATTGGCAAAGGCCTGAGGCTATGAGCTAGGCATGGTTTGTAGTCGGGGGCAGTAAGTTGGACTAAACTAGCAATTCTGCAGGAAAGCCATGCAGAACAGAACTTTCCACTTTCCCCTTTTGCAGGTTGAGAATGATTTTTTCGATTACCCAGACTCATACAAACTAGACAAATTAGAGAGATGAGCAGTCACCAGCTGTATGAAATTTAACAGGGGCGAGTGCTGGATTGTGCACCTGGGACAGAGCAACCCTGGTTGGGTGTATAGACTGGGGAATGAGATACTGGAGAGCAGCACTGCGGGAAGGGAGCTGGGGGTTCTGGTCAATGGTAAGTTGAATATGAGTCAGCAGTGCCCGGGCAGCCAGGAGGGCCAACTGTGTCCTGGGGGGCATCAGGCAAAGCACCACCAGCCAGTCGAGGGAGGGGATTGTCCCGCTCTGCTCTGCACTGGAGTGGCCTCACCTCTGTGCAGTTTTGTGCACCACAATGTAAGACATTAAGCTATTAGAGAGTGTCCAAAGGAGGGCCATGACAATGGTGAAGGGTCTGGAGGGGAAGCCTTATGCAGAGCAGCTGCGGTCACTTGGTTTGTTCAGACCAGGGAAGAGGAGGCTGAGGGGAGACCTCATTGTAGCCTACAACTTCCTCCTGAGGGGAAGTGGAGGGGCAGGTACTGATTTCTTTGCTCTTGTGACCAGTGACAGGACTTAGGGAAACAGCATGGGCAGGTTAGATATCAGGAAAAGGTTTTTCATACAGAGTGGTTTAGCACTCAAACAGGTTCCCCAGGGAAATGGGGAGCACCAAGCCTGTCTGAGTTCAAGAAGTGTTTGGATGATGTTCTCAGTCACATGGTGTGATTCTTGGGGTGTCCTGTGCACGGCCAGGAGCTGGACTCAGTGATCCTGATGGGTCCTTCCAACTCAGCACATTTTATGACTCTATGATTCTATGAATTTAACAGAATGAGGTGGTGTTTGGGCAGCAGAGAGGAAAGAGGTGAAGAAGTGGCTTAGACCACAGTGGTGATTAGGGAAGAAAAGAAAGTGTGGTGATTCTCCCTGGACCCCTGGGCGGTAGCTGGAGAAAATTCCTATACACTGTAAAACAAGCAACTCCTGTTTTCCAGGATCCACTACAGGTTATGAACTTTTGCTCCCAGGCTCATCTTTTAATGGCATGTTTGGAGATGTTCCTTGATGATCAGGTTGGGAAAATGAGAAACAAAGGTACTGTTTAATGCAGAATGTTCCTTTGCTGGTAACCAAGTGTGCTGTCCTTTACAGACTGTTTGTCTCTGTTTGTGCTATTGTACCAAGGTTTCTTGGCTTCCCTCACATAGTTTCCGTGGTGCGTTGGGTGCTTTTGATGCATATTGTGTTACATAAAGCAGCTCATTTTAATGTCACATGGATTGTGCCATCGTCTCCCTGCCCTCTGCTTCAGGCACAGAGCAGCTATGTGATATGTAAGAGAGATGCTACCGCCAGAGTGAACTCTGTGTAGACCCAGATGGCTTTTATCAAGCAAGTGATGCTGCTATCATCAGCATTGGGCCTGATCCTCATCAGGTATAAACTGCAGCCACTCACACCAGGATGTTTCCAGGAAAACAAATAAATCAAGGAGAAAAAAAAAAAAAAGCAGCAGGATTTTTTCTTCTTCCTTGGCAACCAGCAGTTCATTTTTTTCCAGCTGTGGTTTTCAAGGTTTAGATGACAACCCAAATATTTTCACTGAAAAAAAACTTCCAGGGAAACCCTCTGTCTCTTTTACTTTTTTTTTTCAAAGGCAAAACTTTCAACAAAATTGTTGAGCCCAACCAGTGTTGAAACACCATCAGGATCCTCTGCTTTCTTCTTCTGGATGGATGTCTGGCCTGTTGAGACCTGAGGTTTCTAGCAGAGAATTTCAAAATTGTCATTTCTATGAAGTTTTAAATAAATGTATGCAGCTGTCTGAGCCATACATCTACCCCAGCCAAAATATTGTTCATTCCAAGATGATTTGCTCCATTATAAGTTGCCTACAAATAATTTTGAAAAGCGACACTGTTTCTTAAATTATCTTATCAAGCTCTTTAAATATTGAAACACATCAAATATTAATGCTTGGCAATTCAGACTATCCTTAGTCCTGGTTTCTGCAATATTCTGATCAGCATTAGAGCTGCGTTCTGCTAGCCCTAGGATCTGAAGAGGTGATACGAGCTAAGGGAAGGGTCATGACCACCATCCCCATGGGTGCTCGGCTCCAGGGGTGTTTCTTGCAAGAGGGAAATGTGAGAGGCCAGAGAACTAGGATAATTTCAGCAGGAGTGGAGCAAAGGAGTTAGCAGGCACAAGCAGAGCCAGGAGCAAACATACACCGGTGCATGCACCATCTGAGCATGCTGCTGATGGCATGTCTGCAGTGCAGGTCTGGGCTGAGCTGATACCACCAGACCTGTGCTCGTGGGCTTTTCAGTCCCAGTTTGGCCGTAGAGCCCTCAAGTGTCTCGAGTTACTTGCAAATTGAAGCTTACATGGCTGTTTCTGAATTTAGGACTATCACAGGGACCACGCTGCTGCGATCCTCATCTCTTCAGTCGCAGAGGCAGCTCTGTCAGAAGGCAAGGAAGTGTGAGATGGAAAAAAACCCACTGCGTGCAGATTTTACACGTCAGGGATGGAGAAGCTACACCTGTAGAAGCCTGAGTTCAAATGAACACAGATAATATCAGAGCAGTTCCTCCTTCTCCTCCAGCAGAAATCCCAGAACAAAATTCAAACCTTTTCTTTGGGAACCAAGAAGAAGCTCTGACTTAGCTGCCTGAAGTATCTCATTTGGAAACGTTGATGTGCCATTTTGCATGGACGTTCCCAGGCTGGTGTCCAGAGAAAGGGAGATGGGGAGATGAGAGAGGACTCCTGACTTTTGTATTTACGACTCCCATCCAGGAAACAGGAATTTTCAGGACTCGTCCATCAGCATGTTTTCTGCATGGCAGATTGCCCTGAACTCCAATCCTTAGCAGTGCCACAAGGCTGGGAGCCAAGTAGATAAATTGTCAGAGGATCAGCAAGAGCTTTTTGAGGGATTCTCTCTTTCCCTACTCCCACCCCACCTCAGCTCACCCTGTGGCATTTGAGGCTGAACAAAATCAACATGTTCTTCTGGAACATTTCAACTTTGACTAATCAGGAGAGTTTCTGGCAGAAAAATGTTCCACTGGAAAATTTTTGACCAGCACTAATTAGCATTTTTTCTATTAGCTTTGTCCTGAAGGCACAGTAATTTATGCCTTGGTGAAATAAACAATCACTAAGAATTGGACACTCCCCAGGTTAAGGCATACTTGCTTACCCTAAACAGAAAAAGTCTTATTCGCTTGCAAAGCTTTACATACTTAACACAAGGAAAGAATGACTACTTGACTTTCTTGCGCTTTACCTGGGCACAAGCCCAACTGCATTTTAATCACTTTGCTTTAAAGAAAAAGGGGGAAGTAGTGGATTTTCACTTTGCAGCACAGGAAGGTTCAAGCAACATTGGAGACAAGTCATGTATGTGGAATGAGAGCTGAACCACACTCAAAGAGCTTGTCAGATAGTCACAAAAAACAAGAGGAAAACAGAAAATTACACAGGTGCCCTAGGAGTCCAGATTTCCTTGCTATTCCTTTTTCATATACTTATACCTAAAACTGAGTTTCTCATTGAATCACAGGATAATTAAGGTTGTCAGGGGCCTCTGGAGGTCCAGTCCCTGCACAGACTTGGACTGACTTCCACAGTAGATCAGGTTGCTCAGAGCTGTGTCCAGCTTCCACAGCACATAAGGCTACATACATGCACCTGAGCAGTGCATCTGACGGTGTTGAAGTCTGCCCATCCATCCTTTCTCCCCAGAAAGCCTTTATTTTGGAACCCTGTACAAGCCAAATGCAGAATGACAAGTCCCTGGCGGTCTTTGGAAAGCGGCTGTGAATGCTGGGCAGATGGTGCAGCTTTTGCTGCAGTGAGAATACAGCTACAGGGTCTCCCAGGAAAGCAGACAGCTATATTTAAATCACTCTTACGAAATCCGCATTGATATTCATAAAAGACACTTCAACACCTCTGTGGTGGCTTGAAACTGCAGTACGCAGCATCGGAAAGAGCACTCATGTTTCTGAAGACCAAGGGCCCATTTCATTTCACAGCTACAGCATTGACAGGCAAAGGATGGATGGCACAAAAATGCACAACCTCCCGGAACACAATCCTGGAAATGTAGCGCCTAAATGCTGTGGGAGAAGCTGGGGAGAATTTTCCCCAGGAAGGTGTGCAACCCTGAGAGGGGTCTCAGGTGGAGAGGGGGATCCCCACTGGGGGACCAGGCTTCAGCAGATGAAGCCCAACCACCCTCACCAGGCACAGATACCTGTTGTGATCCTAGCCCTGAGTTCACCAGCACTTCTACAAGTCCTTCTGGTGCCAGGGCAGGCAGAGCTGCTGAGGTTCTCCACAGGTCTCACGGCCAAAAATGGACTTCTTCCCCTCTATCCTGCTTGTTTTGGGAAGAAGGATAGAAGTCAGTGGGCACAAAGATCAATGGTGCTTTATTTCCATCTCCCTGTGGCTCACTCAGTGCTTGGCAACACCACTCTCTACTTTTCCTTTTGCTTCAGCGAAATGTCTTTCACCTTATCACCCACATGCCTTGACACAAACTTCACCTCTCCCAGCATGGGAGAATGGAAAAAGCTCTTGACAGAAAATTTGAGAAGCTCTTTGGCCACTCTGTGTAGGGAGCAGAGTTCAAAGAGGATGGTGTCACCCACATAGAGGGTGACACACGGCAGCTGTGCCAAAGGGCAGATCAAAGCCAGAAAACAGCCTACCCCCTCGCCCTTGTAGTAGTTACCAAAATTATGAGTGCAGCATTATCATGTTAGTCTCACAGCCACATACATTTTTCTTCAGCATTGAAAACCACTCACACCTATGGTTTTCAATATTTCCTTCATGGAAGGGAGGACACAAGGCAATGAATTGAATCTTTCTTATCTTAGTCCATTTTGGTTGGCCCTAAGTCTTCCTAGAAGCAATATCTGAAAGTCAAGACATCTGTAAAACACAAATACATTCACATGTGGGTGCCAAATCTTGTTTATTTTTCATGCTGCTTCATGGCAGCATCACGTCTGTATCTGGACAACCTAGTAAAGCATAGAAAGAAAATCACATTAATAACCCCAGGGCAGTCAAAAGTGTTACTCAATATTTAAAATTAAGCAGGAATTTAAATGCTTTGCTGAATCATGCTCTCATTTGTGCTAGAGGATAGACCTCCTGAGTCACCAGGCCTGTCTAACAGGACATATATGCCACAACAGTGGCATATATTCCCATTCAAGAATCCTCCTATGGTGAGCTTGGCTCCTGCTCTTGAAAGGCTGGAGAAACTCCTGGACAGATTTCCAGAAGGGATTTTTCTCATCCCAGTCCTTTCTACCACCCCAAACAACAGGCGACAATCATTTGGCTGGTGTGCTAAAAACTGGAGGGTCCTCTTCATAACTGCTCATCTTTTGCAAGAGAATCCTTTTGCTGCCTGTTGCATGCTTCCATGGTCTTTTTGCCTGCTCTGGATGCAGGGATGTGCTCCCAAGGAAGCTGTCTGTTTGGGATGCCGGGTAGATGCTGGAGATTTCCCAGGATCTCCATCTATACACGCACACGTACACGGGTACCCACACATATTCCCTCCAGTTTCTGAGGCAGCAAACAGCAGGAGTCAAATATGCCATTTGAAGCAGTATTTCTAACCAGACAATTTGTAACACAAAAATGAAATAATGTAGTTTATCATTAATTTTAAAGGTGGAGCTGGTGAGCTCTTAAAAAAAACTTTTCTTCTGCCTAGTGTTCAACAGATGTTCAGGAAAAATCTCAAACAGTCAAGGTCATTGGTGTGTGGGAACATACAAGGAATTTCCATCTCCTGCAATGAATCAAACCCATCAAGTTTGAGGATGCCATTTTCCATACAAGAGTAGGAACACCTACATTCAACCTTAGATATCTAATCTTTCTGAACATGTCTTTCACCAGTTTTCTTTCATCCAGGGAGCCCAGCCTGAAGCAATAAATAATAAAGCAATAATAATAAAGACATTTTCCCCTTTCACCGGAACCTTTAACATTCCCACATTTGCACAGCAAAGATTACAAAGGGCAGAGTTAAGGGTAATTATATGACTACTTTCCTGACCTGTACCACAGGGTTCTCTTTGCACATTTTTGTTCTTTAAAAGCACTTTCTGAAACTGAAGCCTCAGAAATAGGAAAGTACCTAGGAAGGTAGGAAAGAGAACAAGGGTGATTTATCCATAAATACATCTGCAGGGAGCTTCCAAACTGCAGCTTCACTTTTCAGTGTTTCAAGCACGTCCCACGGTGGCTACTGTAATATCAGAGGAATGCTTACTCCTGCCACTGCTGCTAATTTCGGAGCAGTCACGTGGCTCATCTGTATTCTCTCTCTCCAAAAATTTGACTTTTAACCTTCCTTTGCTACAAACATGATGTATATTGCCTTGACATGCTTCCAAGTAGAAAACATGCAAAACTCTGACCTATAAGCAAAGCAAATGGAAAAAGAAAAAAGTGTTTCTGAGAATAAAATTGTTTGAGCCTGCAGGAAAGCGAGAAAAGAAATCTGCCTTGGTCATTTCTGTTTGCATTCCCCTATGAATTACTTGAGGAAAACTAGCAAAACGTTAGACTGGGGAGAAGGAAAAAAAGAAAAGTGTTCTGAGGTGCAAACCAAAAAAAAATAAAGAGAGAGAGAGACAGCAGAAAATATAATTATTTATTTCCGCTCATTTACGTGTCAGATGAAGCTGAGAGCTGCCGGATAGCTTCTTTTCGACAGCTTGAAGTTACTGTTGGGAACAGATCCATGTATGGAAGCAAAAGCAGAAAAGCACAGATAAGCTGAGATCCAGCTATGCAAACCATCTTTAGAGACACTTAAAGGACAAGCACCCCAGCTTCTTTCTTTCTGGTAAATTTAGAGACACTATCATATGAGGGCTTTTTTTCATTCTGCATTACCCACAACTGCTGAGACTCGGTGGGGGTAAGTGAAAAGCAATTCAAGCATTTCTTGGGAACACCTAAGTATTTGGTTAGACTGACATCCTGGGAAAAGCTGTAAATCTGGGGTGATGGGATGACTCCAATAGCTGGATAATGGTTAAGCTGTCTGAGTAAGAAACACGACATATAACAGCTTTGCCGCTGGAGGGACAGAGACTTGCCAAGTGGCTGAAAAAGGCAAGAGAAAAATGTTGGAAAACAAGCGTTTTATCACTCATGAACTGGATTTACAGGCTGAGTGACGATAGAGCTTCGGCAGACGGGAGGGAACAGTGGTGGTTTCCAGTGTCAGTGTCTTTCTGTGTTTCTATTTTAAAAAATTCATAAAAACAGGAAAGGGCTTTTTCTTCTCTGGTGTGTACTACTTTCGTTTTGAGAAACATGTTTCATTTGGGTTGAGCTGACTGGACACTAGGAAGAGCTGTTGTTTTTCTTGGCACTTGAAGGCAGTTTTTCAATGTTGCAATGATTTGAGGTTGATTACATCCTGTGCAAGGATTTTTGGTACAGTTTTAACAGCCATTACAGTGTTGTGAAAGTCAACTCCAGTGAAAACAGCTGTGTGCTATTGTGAATATTTCCAAAACATTCAAGTAATAGGTCTCCTTCAAACTAGCACAGAAATGTGTTAGCTCTGGGAACTGGGCACTGTCAAAGAAACAGAGTATAGCCTTGGCAGAAAGGCGTTATTCACCAAGCATTTTGTTAAAAAGAACACAAAAAAAGCTTTTTATAGCCTTGGCTTAAAAGCTTGCTAGTATTTGGTTGTACAGTTAAACATGAGATTTTTCTTTAAATGCTAGAGAATGGCTTTGGGGTAACAGTTCATGTGTTCTCAGGTGTTATAATATGGTATTCATAATCCCATTGCAAAGTTCTAGGTAAAGCTTTGTCATTTTTCAAGTGGTTAATAGACTGGAAAAAACACTGGAGCAGGTAAAGTGAAATTATACAGAAAGAACTCAAAATAATATCAGAATATGACCGAAATTGTAGGAGATTTTGAGATATGAAAGATGATTGTAAAGGGGAAGCACTAGACCACAAATGTCATAAACATTTTCATTCATGAATGAAAATGCTCTCCCTTGTCCTTACATAAAAAGAACATAATGGAAGTGTTTTTGCTTGTAACTCTGTAGTAGAGTCTGCAGCTGAGAGGGCCCATGTGTATGGCCCTCATTTCCCCTTATTTAACAAGCATTTCCATAGATATTCCCACCTTCCTTGTTTTTTACAGTTACTGAAATACACATCTTTTCTTTGTCTGCTTTCTTTTCAAGTGCTGAAAAGAAAATACTCAAAGCTGCAGGTGAAATTTGTCTGTGCCAGGCAAACTTGGATTTTTTGAGAGGTACCTTTTAAACACATATCACCTGCCTATAGAAACGCTATCACAGAAATCAATGTTTAAGTAACTGGGTTCAATAGATAGCTTTTTAATTGCTAGTGAGTCACTAACAAATATACCTTTTTGCTGTTTTCAATATGAAATAATACTTGTTAATTTCAGACTTACTCAGATTGATTCTATTTTCTATTGGATATGGTTCTGGTTTATAGGTTGCTGTGAGCCTGCTGATAAAAATTCTTCCTCAATTACCCCCCTTCCCTCTCTTCCCCCCCCCCACTAGACTATGAACTTTCCTTTCCCCGGAGACAAAGAGTAGCTGTGCATATGGTCCCTGAACAAAGCGTTACCCAACAGCTGTGCTGGGCAGGCCAGAAAGAGGGTGGCAGGATGGAGCTGGAAAAGCTGGGATTTATTTAATTTGATATTTCCATTTGGTCCAGGGCCTGGGGCAGTGCGGCCTGGTAGACAAAGCCCTGGTGGCATGAGTCATTTCTTGGTTCCTAGCCCCAAGGCAGACTGTCCTTTGCCCCCACTTCTTTCCCTCCCTCTATCAGGAGCATTTTCAGGCAGGCTTTGTTATCACTAATGTTTATTATTATTATCAGTGTACCAGCTATTATTATTTACTATTGATTAGTCGTAAGTATTGCCAGTGTTTGTTTGGTCCCTTGTGCAAAGCTGATGGGAACTCATTCAGAGACCCTAGACATTAATACAAATAGTCATATAAAGCATCAGTGATAGTATCACTAACATCTTTTATAAGTGACTAGTCATTATGAGTGCTGCAGTCTCTGAGCATCCGCTGTGAGGTCCTCCCACGCACCATTCTTTGCCAGAGTGCAGGGAGGAGAGGGGGAAGGGGGAGCTCTGCACTTTCTCACCATCAGACATAGCAAGGCTGCTGAGCTGAGTCGGGGCAGCACAAAAACCAGTAGTCAAGTATCAAGGGCAAAACTGAGCTCAGTACTTGTTCTTGCTAGCCACTGGCAGGGGTAAAGCTGCCCTAGCTTGGTAGGAAGCAGGAATACGTTTTGTGTCTTATGCAAGGAGTCAAAGGCACACAAGCCTTTTAGATGCACTGGTGGTTTGTGTTCCTAAACCTCAGTGGCTTTTTAAAAAAAAAACACACACTCGGTTTTCGGACACCACGTCTGAAGAAAGTCTTTGCATCAGACATCCACACTTGGTCCCTGCATTCAGACTTTCTTGTGAGAAGGGAAAGCCATCTTTGTGATTTATATTATGCCCAAGAAGAGAGCATCCTAAAAAATAAATCACACTGCGGAGAGTTACACTCTGAAGTCACTCAGCGAGGATTTTGCAAACTGGCTCTGACATGAACTAAGCTGTCACGAAATGAGCATTTTAAGGTCACTCAAAAAATCACCAGCAAAGGTATCAGTGAAAGTAGGTTTAATATAAAAGCAATGCCACAATAGAGTTCTTGGCAAGGTTCACTCTACTACTTACTAAACAGTTAAAATACACTGAGAAAAAACACAGAAAAATCTAAAGTCAGTATCTGTGTGGACTGAAACAAATGCAAGACCATGTACGTGGAGGCTGTGGTTGTGGCGGCAGGGAGAAGGGGAGGAGGTAAGTGAGACAAAAAGACAGAAGGTATAAGGACAAACAGGAATACAGCCCAAAGGCCTGATAACACTTAACTTATAACTTAAAACTCAATAGCATTAACTTAACACTTAACTTACGACTTAACCTATTAACAATTTAACTTGGATCCATATATTATTTTCTATACTATAACAGTAACTTATTAATCTAAAGCACTTAAGAATTTAAGAAAACAGTATCTCTAGCACATTCAATATAGCATATGCACACAGATATAAGGAGTCTGTACAAGCGACTCATGAAAAAATTCCCTCGAGTCCTATGAAATACTCACTTTGAATGTTTTTGCATTTTCCTCAACGGGCAAAGGACTGAGTTTCAAGGAGTGATATGTCAGCCCAGGATCTGTTGGTCAGGATCCCCCAAGAAATTGCAAACATGAAAGCTGCTAACTCCAAGAGGTGTCCCAGCTCAGAGGGAGGTCACTGGTTGCAGCCCACTGTGGCCCAGGAGAGCTCAATGGGTCCCATTTTGGGCTGCTGTTTATAGCGAGCTTTAGTCATAATAACCTTTCATCTAGGCCACACTTTTCATTCTTACACTTTAAAAATGCAGGAACAAAAAATGTTATTCAGACAAAAAGTTTTCAAGGACATTCCTTAGAAAAGCAAGGAACTCATTATACAACACAACACTGTCTAGGAACAGACTGTGTTTCTGATAAGCTTAGAGGAGCTCAGCCTGAGTGTTGTCAAGGCTGAGGCCTAACAAGCATTACTCAGATCATAGTGGAGTCTGTGAGGGGCTGGGGGGGAGAATGCACCACCACATAAGCCCACTGTACATTCTTATCCTTCAGACAACTTCAATATTTTTATGGTTATTCCTGAAGGATGGTATTTGGATACCATCTCTGTCTTTTCCCCAGGAAGTCAGAAGATTGGAGTAGATTCTGAGTGATCCACTTCTCTGTCCAGACACACATTATTGTCTGTGTCCCAGCAAAATGGGCTTTATGCAATGGCTCTGCCTGCTCCCAGCCTAGAAACATGCAGACCCATTTGCCAATTGAAATCTGGTTTGGCCAAGGAATTGAGGCCTAAAGAACATGTTTTAAAAAACTCTGAAAATGGTCAGCTCTCTTCTTTGGTTTTCTTTCTTCCAAAACATCATCTTCCCATTCTTGTCTCTCCTTCTTCAGGGTAAGGGACAACGATCTATTGAGGGAGGGTTTCACCAGAGGGCTCATAAAGACAGCCAGTTTTCTAGAGGGAATGGCAGGCTGCAAGCACCACATGTAAGTACTGCAGCATGTACCATGGCAATCACTGCTTGCAATCTCATGCATAGCAGCAAGAATACAATCAGTATTTTCTGTGCACACGTGGCCATAATCCCTTTCAACAGGAGTGGAATTTCAGATGGGAAGTAACAGTAGCCTGTGTTTTAGAGAAACTGTGTTGCCACTTTTCCTTCACTGTATTAAACTCTAGATCATCCAGCCTCACAAACTTTTTCTTCTTTATAAAAACAACTGTACAACAACTGACTGCACATCATGGGGAGATGAGTAAATAGTCCTCAATGGCCTCAGCTGGTCTAAATCCAGCTATGATTTTTGGTCAGTCACTCACAGAGGTTAACTACTCCTAAATTTCCATCCCATGGTACAAGTTCCTGTTGATGCCAACCTGGAGTCTAAGCTCTTACAAATTAGCTCTGGATGATACCAAGTTTTTGGGTACTCAGCATTCCACTAGCAAACAGAACTATGGCATTGCTGAATTGTGCTCAGGTGGGAGGAATCCCAGTACTGGGGTTTGCAGACAAGGCATTCAGCAAATGGAAAAAGGCTTTACAAATTCAGGAGAAAATAATCTGAATTTGGAGCTGCATGCCCCTGAGCTAAAGAGCTGAAAAGCTCAGTTCAGGTGGCCGGGATGTTTTTCCCTAAGCAGTCAGCAAGATGTTCCAGGCCACTGGTTAGGCATATAGCTGCAGAGATCTGCTGTTCCAGTATGCTTCAGACTCCAGCCATGAGCCTCATTCTTCAGACCCACCATCTGCTGATCTGTGCTGCTCTGGGAAGAGGCAACAACACGACAGCTTTAAGCAGTGGTGGTGTTTTCTGCCAATTTACAGGTAAAGTAGGGAATTCATGAGCTGGCAATCATTTTGGAGTTGATCCTTTAAGAAACTCACTATTATTCTGGCAACACGTGGGGGAAAAACACAGCAACAATACAGTAAACCTAGAGGTCTTCAAAACTCAGTTTATTCTTATCTAGGGCTCCAACTGTCGCTATTATCTAATCATGAGTGTATTCTTATTGCATGAGGTCACTGAAGGGCAAAGCTGAAGTTATCTTGATTTCCATGCTTTCAACATATTTGGATTTCTCTGATATTTAATGCTGAAGGAGAGAAGAGGGAGAAGGAGGGAAGAGGGAGAGGGAAAGAGAGGAAGAGGAGAGGGAGAGGGAGAGGACCGTGCATTTCAGTGGAAAACGGTGGGCACAGGAGAAGGAAAATACTAACAGAATTAGTAATCCAGAAAATGCCAGTATTTGAGTAAAGGTACGGTGAGTAGACTGGTTTGAATTCTATTCAGCTTAACAATGATTAATGACTTATCTGTAAATACCAAAAAAGGACAAATGCTCAGGAACAACTTCTGCCAAGGAGTGCTGTTCAGGTAAAGATTTTCCCCTATCAGGCTGGGAGATTCAATGCATGGGTTGTTTTACTCCCCATGGGAATACAGTGTACTGAAGAGTGTGTAAAATCTTTTTCCTACCATCAGTCCCCCAGAGCTTTCAAGCCCCTCACCCTGCGCAGGATAAGTTTCACCAGAAGCTTTGTCCCTGTGATGTTTCCCAGGTTGTCCCACAGACTCCAGCATGCCCTGGAGGTGCAGACTAATCCTGCACGACACCATCACACACTATTTCCTGCTCTTCCAGAGAGATGACCTTTCTTTCATTGGAACACCGATTTGGATTTTCTTTCCATCTTATATAAGCAAAAGCAGGAAACTAGAGGAAAACGTAAAAATGTAAAAATGACAAAACATGGAAAGTGCAGGAATGTGGCCTGTAAAACTATTGTTGCCTTTCTATGCCTCTCCACCACCAAAGGCTTCCTTGAGTCACTGTTGGAAACTCTGCACAGAAAATGTTCCCTTGACGTGGTTTAGGAATGATACTCCCCAGTTTAGTACTCTCACTAAAACCACACACTGCTGTCCCTCCAATTGAAGTGAGTCACAAAAGGCAGAGACCACAGGTTGAAATAAGAAAAATTTACTGGAAACAGCAATGAGGTAAGAAAACAAACAGTATCAGTGACAATACTAATGACAGAGGGTATAAATGAGTCACACAGAAACATCCCCCTCCCCTTGATAACAGACAATACTGGACGACTCCCTCCACCATGTTTCCTTCCAACCAGAAGGAACTTCTTCTTCCCAGAAGAGCGTCCTTTCCCCCCATCCCCAGCAATGACCTGAGGTGGTATAGAATAACCTCCATGTCCTAGCCATACCCCTCCTGGCTACTGCAAAAAAGGAACCCTGTCCTGGACAGAATCAGGACATCCCTTTCTGCTTTCTTCTCAATCTTGAGATATATCAGACCCTTCTGTTGCAACAGGGTCAGAATGCGGTTATGGTCTCCTCTTGGTCAGCCAGATGGGTCCCTGCAGATTGTCTGGACAGCAATGTGTGAGGAGATAAGTGGCATCCTGCCATCCTGGGCAGTCCCTAACTTATGGAGAGATGGGCTGGGATCCTGTGGTGCAACCTACCTGAAAACACTCCTCCAGACACTCCTCCTAGGTCTCCCAGACTACAGGGAGATCTCACCAAGACGCTGAGTTTCATCTGCAGTGTTCAATGAGCATTAGGAAGCAAGGGACAGCACATAAGCTTAGTGGAGCTGATGGAAGGGCCTGACCTACAGTGAGGGACTTGGGCATGGTTTCAGCCTGTCAGGCCTCAGGCAGAAGCCTGAAGGTTCCTGAAGCAGCTGAGGGGATGTGTTTGTCCACCTAAGGCAGCTCTAACCACTCTCAGGCTTTCCGCAGGGGCCTAGGGTTTGATGAACTAGTCTTATCACTTGCCCTACAACCTCTTCACCCTTTCAAATCAGCTTGATTTGATGTCTGTTTCCAAAAGAGGCAACCATGCATCAAGGCTGAGGCTTTAGTGAGGGAATAGGGATCCTATCTCTTTGAAACAGCCCCCTCCCATGCTGATTCCCAGCATCAGCAGTTGCCATATCCACACACTGGAACAAGGAAGCAAATCCAAGGTGACAACTACTTTCCCAGCATCTAATTCCTCAGCTCATCACTTTTGCTGCAGTCTGGCAAGCTTAATATGAGAAATACCCCACATTATTTCTTTGGCTTACAGAAGGGCTCCAAGCAGAGACCTTGTGCTTCTGTCCTAGATGCAGCAATAAACTTTTGGATTTGCTGCTAGTGTGTTGAGACTGCCAACATGTACACAATAAAAGTAAACCCTTTCTGCGGCCACAGACCACAAAGTGTTAGTGATACACGGTATTATCCTGTTATTTAGTGAGTCATTGTCGCTGCTGAAAAATACACACAGCTCAATAAGTCGTTAACAATAACACTGGAACACTGGAACTGGAAAGACAATGTTTGTTTTACTCTAGTGTAACTTATTCCATATGGTCCTTCTAAAGCATGTTAAATGCTAAGTCAGTTTGGTCTGAAACTACTATTTTAAGATGAACTCTCAGATCTAGAACACACCTATTCAAAGCAAGGCTCTGAAAACATCTCCTGTCCAGGATAAACTCCCAGTTCAGGAGCATGACAGATATTCTAGACTGCCCTATCATTAGCTGAATTACTAGGTCTCCATTTTTATTTACTGTCTATAACAGTGATGTTTACTGCTGCTCTGCTGCCTGCTTGAACATCTTTCAGATGCAAGCCACATGCACATGGCAGAAACCATATCCTGACCAAGGAGATAACATAGGTTTAACTTCTAGCATTTACCTCCCATGTGTGCTTTTTCAAGTTGCTGATGAACCAGTTCTTTGTGGAAACCTAGTAAGTTTTCCAAATCTTCTTGGTAGCGTTAATTCATGGGACAAATACTGCAAAAAGAAAGAGATGCAGATTTGAAACGTGTCCTCATTTCACTCTCTGGCTACATTACCCAAAGGTTTAACATAATAAGCTCCGGCACCACAGTGGACCCTTGTGTGATACCCTGTACTTATGTTTCTACCATGTTCTTTACTGGGCCTAGTCCACAGCACAGCTTGGAAAACAAATGCATTAAAGTTTCTCTCATCACTAATGGCGTTCCCCAGACCTCAGTATTGGAACTAGTCCTACTTATTTATTTATTTAGGAAGTGGTGGAGTCACCATCCCTGAAGGTATTCAGAAAGTATATAGACGTGGTGCTTAGGAACATGGCCTAGTGCTGGACTTTGGTGTGTTAGGTTAACAGCTGGACTCATGATCCTAGAGATATTTTCCAACCTAAAATACTCTGTGATTCTATGATTCTACTTTTTTTGCCACTGGTTATGGAAAATAGATGTTCTAGTTTCTTGATAACTGAGAGATTTGCCTTTTGGTTTGAGTTGATTTGATCTGAAGTTCTAAGAGGAAGAACAACTGATACTTAGAGCATTTTAGAGCCCTACTGATAACCTCATCCTTCCCCTAAAGTGTGGCATATTGTCTGAATTAATCTTGACTAAAGAGTTAATCTTCAAGGTTCTCTGCTGTGTGTATGAGGATCATGTGGAGGAGAATAATTTGTGCAGAACGTGAACCTTTTATTATCAGGGAAATCTTTGTGCTGCTTGCCACTGAAAATCTGCTTAGTTGGCAGTGATTTGTCTATTAAGGTATCAGTCATTGGTTAAAATTCAGGACAAATCATGAGTATTTCAGAAAAATTAGTCAGCCCCTTTCTAGACACTTAAAATCTCTAATATAAATCACCAAAGACCCACCAGAGGATCCATAATTCAGTGAGAGTCCTTGCATTTTTACAAGATAGGACAAGTCTGTCTAGATGTGCACCTTGCTTCATGTGCACCTGGAAAGTGCCTTACGTGTTCAAATCCCTAAAGATGTACCTCCACGATAATGCACTAAAAAAACTTTTGACTCTTTACCCTTAATTTCAATGTTCTTACCTAACAGGCAGATTGTTTTTAAGCATGCTTTGATGTCCAGACCCAGAAGAATGCTACAAAACAAGGCAAGTTTATAAGCATTAGAAGCTGTGCCACTACCCATGTTTTCTAGACATTCTCTGTCCCTATTGATAAAAACATGCCCAATTTTAACATTCTTCTCTTTGAAACAGACTGATTATCTTGAAACGTGCCTTGATGTACACAGCCTTTGGAAAATCACAGAACAAGACAAGTTTGAAGATTCTAACCTTAATAGAGTTGATGTCTCACCAGCACAAATGCCCTGCCTTCATCCTCAGTTGTATCTTCATTTCTTGTCTTTGGAGTGGATTTCATTTGACATGTATCCTTTCTTTTGTGGCAGTGTCTTATGCAAACACTTCAGCTGGTTCCTTGCCATGCAAAGCCATCTGCAGGAAGGCACAGTGCTCTTTGAAGAGCTGGAGGTGTGCTGAATGTGGCAGATGTTTATGACCTGACTGTACCTTCAGGTACAGCCTCACGCATGTGTTGCTCATTTGTCATGTTGTCATAATTAGGCACACAGCTGACCAATGGCCCCAAATCAATCCTGACTATGTCACTTGCTTTACTTTATATTCTGGTTTTGCCTCTTTTTTTCTTCCCAGGTTCTGCCTCTTTATCAAGTCTCTCTTCTCTCACACAAGCCATTCACCTCTATTTACTTTTTCCTTGCTGGCCCCAGGTTTTCTGACTTTATACATTTATTTGGTACCCATGATATAGTTGCTTTGGTAATTTCTGCCGCAGTCAGTGATTAAGGAAGCACCTGCATTTGTGATAGGCAATGTTTCTCTTTTCTACCATTTTTCATGCTGCTGTCTAGTTAATGTAACTACTGATCAGGTATGGTCAGCTGCTCACACAATACCCCTCTTCTTACAATCTGTGGGTTCTACTAGCTTCTCATAACTTTATTTCATGTTGTACCCTATAGAGCCATAAATCAGGATTAAGCTAAGATAATATCATAGAATAGCAGAATGGTTAGGGTTGGAAGAGGCCTTAAAGATCACCTGGTTCCAACCACTCTGCCGTGGACAGGGACAGCTTGCACTAGACAAGGTTGCTCAAAGCCCCATCCAACCTGGCCAGGAACACTTCCAGGGATAGGACATCCACAGCTTTTCTGGGCAATCCGTTCCAGTGTCACACTTACCCTCTGAGTAAAGAATTTCTTATTGACATCTAATCTAAATCTCTCCTCTTTTAGCTAAAAAACATTACCGTTGTCCTATCACTATCTGCCCACGTGAAAAATTGCTCTCCCTCATTTTTATAAGCCTCCTTATAGTATTGAAAGGCCACAATGAGGTCTCGGCAGAGCATTCTCTTCTCCAGGCTAAACAACTCCAGTTGTCTCAGCCTGAGTATGAAACAGTAATGGAAGAGGTTTCTAAGTAAATTACATGGATATAGGCCTGTGTCCTGGTTCTGGACAGAACAAGGTTAATTTTTACAGTAGCCAGGAGGGCACATGGCTGGGGCCTGAAGGTTGTTCTATACCACCTCATGTCAGTGCAGGGAGTGGGGGGGAAGGAAGTCTTTTTCTTGAAGGAAGGGCTCTCTTCCAGTTGGAACAGCTTGGCTGCAGTCAGGCTGGGAGCTCTACAGTGAGAATTCTGGCATGTGAATCACTCTCTCTTGTACAGTTTTGTTATTAATAGTGTTGCTGTTAGTGTTCATTTTCTTATCTCGTTGCTGTTTCCAGTAAATTGCTTTTATCTCAACCTGTGAACTTTGCCTTTTGTGCCTCCAATGGGAGCGGGGAAGGGGAGCAGCGCATGATTTTAGTGGGAGTATTAAATTGGAGAATACCATTCCTAAAGCACTAAAACAAACCTTGGCAGGACAAAACCCAAGTGGGATATATCACAGGCTTCAGAGCAGCAATAAGCTCTTTTCCCTAGTGTCCTAGTAGCTAAATGGCTTATCCAGCCAGGAAACTGATCACCAGCCTGGAACTAAGGTCAGTCTACTCCCAGGTTCTACAAGCTTGGATAGTATTGCCACCTAGATCTGTTCTCCCAGTATGGCCTAATTTTCAGTGCTTTGACTGTTCTACTAAACCAAACCTTTGTCCAAAGGCCAAAGGTGTATTTTCTTTCAGCCTGTTAACCACAACCTTGATTTTCTGTTTATGATGTGCTGAATGTTCATCTCTCAGATACATCTTTCTGATGAAATGATGTTGAGAACTCGGTCATCTATACCTGATCCGAACGCAACAGAGGTTTGCTCATCCTGATTTTAAAACCTTTCAGTTATACAATACACACTTCTTCCTCTCTACAGACAATCCAGCTGCCACCATTACTTTCACGGCTATAGAAAGCTTTTCCTTGTGCCAAACTTTGGTGTCCCTGCCTGTAGTTTAACCCCCTGACTTCTTATCTTGTCAACAGAAGGAATGGAAAACATCTATTCTTTCAGATGGATACAAGTCTCATATTGACTTGGCAGTTTGCATTCCTGCAATGTTTCCTCTTGAATCATGCCTTTTAGATCTCTCACTTCTCTTATTTCTTCCCATTGGTGGCTCTGCAGTTGCTGCCTGCTTTCCTGGTGCCACTAGTCCTATAAATACAGCTGTTAACTCTGGAGTCTACTGATAGCAAATAAAATGCTACATACTGTTAACAGCCCTGGCACAAATACAAAATACCACACTGATGTCTTGAGGTGCAGAGGCCAGAAAATTTCTCAGTGACTTAGGTGCACATGGAAGGGAGCTGAATGAAAGAGGAAAGCCTGTATTCCCATCAGCCCTATAAGCCCTGTAAGACACTGGTCTACTAAACACAGAGCTGGCTACACACCACTGACAGATCTCTGCTCTCTCCCCACACAGTCAAACCATCCCATCCGTGCCATTCCTTCCAAACCTGCCACTGCTCTGTTTGCACTGCTAGAGCAGGAGGCACAGCAGCAGCCAGGTAATGCTTGAATCCCCAAGCCCCTGTCTCCTGGTCTCCAGCCTATGCACATATGCTCCACAGCAGCCTGTGTTCCTGGACTGACCCTTACACTCAGGATATTGTCTCACCTGCTGAAGAGATGGGAGCTCTTGAAGGAGCAGGAGCTCATCTGGATAAGCAGAAATACAGGAGAGGGAAGAAGTCAGAGCTTGTGCAGTCTACATATATGCACTCACACATCCACGCCCCTCCTGCACATACAAACACAGGAATACAGCCTCAGAACCTTAAACAGGTTTGCCAGAAGCTGGGTTCAGCTTCCCATAAGAGCAGAAGACTTTATAAGGCACTTGGGGATTTCTAACCATTAGGCAGGTGGCAAAGGAGCCTCTTCAATAATTTTAAAACATCATCACAATCCCAGAAAGCCATGATAAAACCATTCAGCTCAGCGTGGCTTTCAAACAGGCCGTGTTTGAAATTCTAAGAGGGGAACAGACTGGCATGCAGCAGCATTGAAAGAAGAATGTGGTCTTACAAATGGTGCAGTTTCATTTCTCCAAAATCTGCAGCAAAATGCCCAAACCCATAACCATTAAGTAATCAGGAAGTTAAATCCGGTTTTTTGGTTTTTTTCTTTCTTTTCTTTTTATTTTTTAAATTACATTGTATTTACATGCAGGGCTTCAATTGCTCTGTTTAGGGCATGCAGTATTGGTTACTACCTCACCATTTATTGAGCATGCACAACAGAGAGGACACGCATTTTTGGTTCATACATCTTCAGAAGAAAATAGAATAAATGGAGCAAACTGTGCCAAAATAGCAAGATCTCTGTGTGTACCAGTGCTAGTCCTCGGCCAATGGGCTAACATCTAAGCTGTGGGAAAAGAAGGAAACTGGAACAAGAACAATTCTTCCGTCTCAGCTATTCCGGTGGCGAAGTCAACCAGGAACAAGGGCATAGGCCTTCTCCAAGGTGCCTTGGGAAGAATGAGGAGCAGAGAAATTCCCAGCCACATGGGTCCCTGTGGCCTAAAATTGACTGCTGCATGCTGATAACAGCAGATAGCATGTTCCTTGACACTGGTCTCTCCCCAGGACTCACAGGCTCATCTCTGGCAGAGCTGGCCAGTGCTGGAGGGACACCTAGCCAGGCAAGGCCACTTGGAGGTGAAACAAGTCAGAGCTGAGGCAGAGGTTGGTAAAGTCAAAGCAGCAAGCAGTCAGGAAAGATTTCTGACCACCCTCAAGGACAGCAGATTAGAGTCCATTATAGTGAAGAAATGTTTACCTTTAAAAAAAGTAATTTCGCATCTTCTCACCTAAGGGGCTTGGTTTTTGCAAGGTATTCCATCAGCTTTCTTGAACTGGAATATATAAATAAAATATAAATAAGGTGCTTTATGCAGCTGAGGTCAGTCACTTCTCACTTTTAATAAAAAAAGTCTATTTTCCCTGGAACATCCAGCCTTGCTCAAGGCTGGCAAATAGATGATAAACAGGAGGCCAAATTACCTTCACAATCAAGGGCTGCAGCCAGAGTCACACACTATGTCTGATTCACCCTGCACTTCCCACTAATAGCTATGAGAACCTTGCACACAGATCAAATGAGGAATATGGCTTCATGTGACCAGAGCTGCTGAGAAAGCATCACAGTCTCCAGTTTGCATGACACAGTTCCCACATCTTGCCATATGGCACTTGCACTTCCATCTTTCTAGAAGTTGCAGCTCCTGGAGTCGTGTGATTACGTATCACTCTTATTTTCTTTGAACTTACATTTGGTTGCCAAGTAAATTGGAAAGCACCAAACCTTCAGGTTTCAAAAGCAGAAGACAAATCCAGAGAACACGGTATTTGTTACTTCTTAATTCTGCATTGGGGGGGGGATTATTTTTTTCTCAACCTATCTTTTTCTCCAAGCTGGGACAGCTTTGGAATGGCGGCGAAAAGAGCTGGAGCATCAAGTGGAGAGTGCTAGTGCCTATTTGGTTGTAGTGCTGCCCCAAGGCTGGCACACTGCACTTCCATGGCCCCTTGCAGGGAGGCAGCAGAGTCACTAGGCTATTGCTTTCACTGGGAAACACATCTCAGTTGATCTTGCTTCTGCATTTTTAGTTCCTGTATTCTGCAGTTTTGTAACAGCAAAACAAAGCCTCATTGGTGTCGTGGTTTTGGTGGGCAAAGATACTAAGGGCCAGGCAGTTCAGCAGGGGACTTCATTTTTCAGTGACACCAGCTAGGAGCTGTTTTTTGCCTGAGAAGTAGGAGTGAGATGCTTGTATTAGCATGCACTGCTCTTGAGACAAATGACAGCTGCCAGAAGGCTTTTTTGTCTCTACCACTTTGAGAAGAGTAGGGAGACAGTTTGCACCTTGTACATCTCTTACAATAGGCTCAGGTGCTGAAGTCATTCTATGCACGTACTGAATTTTTTTGTATATGTCTGGTGATCAGAAAGCAGTTTTCTCAAAAAGAAAAAATTCTGAAGCAGAATTTGAAGAGAAGAGTGTGTGGCTTGTTTTGCAGACTAGATGTTTGCAAAATACATGCAACTCTCCCCATTTCCAAGCTCCCTAAGTTCACATCCAGCTCCTCTAACTACTTCATTCAAGCCCCATACAGCAGGTGGTTTCCAGTGCAAAAACTCTTTTGTGTCTGCCACACATAAGCAGTGCTCTGCAAAACTTGGTCAGTCACTGCTTCTTCCAGGAAAATTCTCTCCCAAGCTGCTAAATGCTATGCTCATGAATTAGTGCACTGGATTTATTGTTTAAACCTGCACAAAACACAGCACAGAGCAAGTATTCAGGTGAAAGCTCAGAAGCACCACAAGCATGGTTTCTCCAGTTACCTCTGGTCTGGGTCTCAAAGTGTTGGAGTGACAGCAAACCATAAGCTCTTGATTTTTCACAGGTGTGCCAAAACATTCCATTGAGCACTGCCTTCTCCCTGGGATACAATCTATACTCTCGGTTTTCCAGGGGAGAAGATACCTTTCACATCCAAGCCCCCTGGCCAGCTGATGGACAACTGTCATGCAATCAGACCTCCCTGGGATCATCAGGACTCAGACCAGGTACTTGGAAACAGTTAAAGAGGCACTATCTGGAAAGCTCAAAAAGAAACATATGATGTCCAGCACATAAAATTGCCCTTCCTACTCACTACTGTGTCCCACTCCATTTGCCACATTTCTAAATGCCTGATTTATCCTCCTAACAGCAAAGGCAGGTTTAAAGGTGTCAGTGACAGTGAGTGCTCAAATCACTGGAAACTATATTTCTGAGCATCTTTTTTAGAAACACCACTCTCCAGGATTCTCCAGGTCTCTGCCAAGAACATGCATAGGAGAGCCAGAGAATGTTCAGTGAGCGCATGCTCAAGTCTGCTGCAGCGAGGAGCAAAGATAGATGAATGGCAAGCCAGAGGTGACAACCCATCTGCTTCTGCAGGACCTCTCTGGCATCTTCTGAGGGACTCAAGGAAAACCACGAACAGAGATAACTAGCCAGTGAGGACTTACTGGTTATCCTCCAGCATTATCTGAACCCAAAAGCTGGAGCAGAAACCATAGCATTGCACTGAGTGTATGTTCCAAACAGGGCCAAGAAAGGGCAGTAGGACAGCTGCTTGGAGGTGATCATGCTCTGGCTGAGCTGAAGACTAACCCTGCCCTGACCTCTTGTCTCTTTTACAGGGAACATAAGGCAGAAATTTTTCAAGCAAAGAAGTACTTGACGTTTTGTGTCCCCCACCTCTAAACTGTGCAGCAGCTCAGATGTCTTTTTTTTGCAAGGCATCTAGCAGAGAATTGGCCTGCACCATTCTGTCCTGTGCTCGAGATTCCACAGTCCACTAACCCCATTCTTTCCAGGGACAAATAGTCTTTCTGCTCTACATATGTAGACAATACCCAGAAACCTCCTCCAGCAACTGCAGAGAGATGCAGGCTGCTGTCGGAGAGAGCTGTGGGTGTGCATGAATGAGTGAGGGAATGAATGAATGAATGAACCATTCGCTAGTATTGGCATGAGAATCTCCATGATTTTGCGACGACTAATTAGTGGCTGTAAGCATGTTTGCAATGGTAGGTGTTCACTTCCATGACTGCAAAGAGAGACAGGGAAGTAAAGGTAGCTGGAAGAAACTGCTACCTCTCCCAGCACAGCCCAATCTGTAATCATGTTGAAGCATAGATGTGCCCACACTAACAAACTTGCTGTGTCAGGACATGAGGAGTCTTATTGCATTTTTGCCTAGAGCATCAGGGAGACCACGGGAGTATTTGCTCAGCTTGCCCAGCAGATTTCACAGCCCATGCAGAGCTCTATTCTGTTACAGCTACTTCAGCAGGCTTGGCTGAGAAAAAGCAGTATGAACCATGGACACTGCAGTGTGGAGCAGTCCTGTAACACAGTATCTCCTTTCAGCAATTGGAGTCACTGTCTCTCCTACTCACTCCCTGACTTCCACTCTTTTCTTTCAGAGTCTAACTCCACCTTTCTGTTGGAGACTGTAAAAAACGAAGGTCTGAATTTCCTGGAAAGGGATGTGTGAAGGACTGGGAAGTGGGGTACATCTTATCTCAGGCTCCCTGTTTCATATTCCTCCTAATCAGTCACTTTTCAAGCAGATGAAATCTGCTCTTATGTTCAGGAGGGATAATAATGCTTCATGTTTTCTGTCCCAGCGCCACTAAGGCTGGATGATACAAAGGGTTCATTTGCATGGACTTAATGGGCATCACCACAAACACTGACAAACTCTTGTTTTCTTCAGCTCCCCTCAAATGGCACAAAAATCCCGCAGCTGAAGCAGCCTTACTGAGGATCTCAGCAGGAGGCACTGGGAGACAGGAACACTCACTGGAAGCTGGAGAGAGAGGTGAGCTGGGAGGAACTGAGAATGTGCCTGGCTCTTCAGAGGGCAGCTTACCAGTGGATCCCCGTTAGCAAAGTTTAGTCTTGGTGATCCAGAAGAGTTGGATACTATATTCACTGAAAGATCTGGAAGTAGGTCAGCAACATCACTGAGGGAAATGGGAAGCTTTAGGGAGAACTTCATGACTAAAATCTGAGTTCCACTGCTTACTGTTGCAGTGATTAGATTTCAGTATGCAGGGTGAAAAGCAACAGCAGGGATTGTGTTTGCTGCAACCATGCCAATTTTTTTTCTGCTCACACTATCCTTTTGCTATGCCAGCTTGTGCAGCACCTTGCATCCTGCAGCCACTGCCAGAACCAAATGCCACTGATACACATCCACTGCTCTGCTCAATTCCTGATCCGAGCACAGCACTCTGCGTGCTGTACACATTTAGCTGTGCTCATTTTATACCAATGGCCCTGCTGGGAGAATTGAGTACCATCAAAGTACCCCACACGGACAGATGCAACCTTATCCCTCCTCTGAACAGTTTTAAATCAAAAGAGGTGAGACAGAAAATCAGAGTTAGCTACTAGACACAAAATCATGGGCTTTTTCTAAACCAAATTCTTATATGGAAATGCCTTTCATTCCATATGTAGGCAATAAGCTCTTAAAGTAAGACCAAAAGTAAATAATATCAATAACAGCTGGAACATTAAGTAGCTGGTTGGTTGGTCAGTTCATCACAAAGTGCTTTACAAAAGAGTTTTGTGTCGTTGTCCATACCTTACATCTCATCTTGAAAAGAGAAATTTAGTTTTCCATCTCTGCTGAAGGACATGGTGATGAAAAATCTTAATAAGTTTTTTTTTGAAAGTAAGGAAGAAAAGCACAGATAAAATCCAAAGATAAAATTCTGGGTTTCTGTCTCACCAGTGGTGATAAAAATCACAGGCACAGCTAACAAGATAAGAGGGGAAAGGTCTAAGAGGGTGCAGGAGCTAAAATAATGTCTTGATTTTCCACAGTTCTTGTTGCACCTGAGGATCTGGGCGTAGAGGGCTAGTCAAGGTCACTGGGTACTTGCAACGACCAGTGTGTGAGTTATTAGCTCTGGTCCTATTTTAAGTTCCTAAAGTTAGAGAGTTTTTCCTGGAGGGCGGGACAACGGGTTCATCTGCTCCTTGCTGGAGCCAGCGAAGGGTGGAGGAGTCATTCAGGCATGGTGAAAGGGGAATTGCCCACAGGAAGGACACTTGGGCCAGCCTGAGGTGCAGCAAGTCCTTCTCTGCCAGGCTGCTGCCTTCCTGCAGGACCTCCCCAATGCTGGTGACCCTTCTGTGGGGACAGGAGGGCCTGTGGGTTTAAGGGCTGACTAAACTGCCAGATGTGAGGGCAGTTCCCAGAAAGGTCCTAGCTGACCCACATGCTCCTTGCCTATCACCCCATGTCCCCCACTGTCCTCTGCAAACACCGCAACTCTGAGGATGTGATAGGGAAGTGAGTCCCAGTCCAGGTCCCCTGGCCTCCTGCCTCCCCACAGGGACCATGGGCAACATTGTGGGGCACGGGGACAGGCACAGCAAGGCACTCCTTGCACACACACACGTGTTTCTCTTGTCGCCACCTCTCCCAGGGTTCGCTCCTTCCTGCAGAGTGAAAATGGGTTCGGGATTGCCCTGGCAGGCTGCAGGGCGGCCGGGGAGATGCGACGAGCCACAGCGGGCAGGACCTGACCGGTCAGGGTGGGCTGGGCTGGAGTCAGGCAGGGCATGCATGGGAACTGTCCCGGTCAGGAGGGGCAGGGCTAGGGGCAGGCAGGGCAGGGCTGGGGAACTGCCCCAAGCAGGGAGGGTAGAGCTGCTGGGGGTGGGTCCGCAGCCAGCCCTGCCTTTCAAAGTCCCTCGATCCGAGGAGGAAATCGGGAAATATTTCCAGCAGCAGGGGGACGAGGAGGAGGGCTGAAGCTGCTACCGCGGAGGAGGGAGGTCTTTCCCTGCCCGCGCATCGCGGCGGAGGGATGCGGAGGGAGGGGAGGCTGCCTGTGGGGCGGGCCGGCTGAGCGCATCCCCGGGGCGCTGCGCGCGTGTGTGTGCGTGTGTGTGTGTGTGCGCGCGCTCCCTCCATCCATCCCTCCATCCCTCCCTCCCTTCCTTCCTCCCTTCTCCCTCCCTCCCTCCCTCCCTCTCTCCTTCCCGCCCGCCGCCGCGCCTCAGCAGCGCACCGGGGCTCCGCCGCCCGCCCCGCCGCGATGCCCCGCCGCTGCTGATCCGGCCCCGGCGACGCCCGCTCCTGCCCCCCGCCAGGTAGGACCGAGACCGACCGGCCCTCGCCCCGGCCCTGCCCAGCGCGGCGGGTCCCCCGGCGCCTGGACACTGCTTTCTACACCGGCGTCGGAGTGCCGGGGGAGGCTGGGGGGGGGCCGGGAGGGAGACCCGGAGCCCTGTGGGAGCCGATGGGGAGGCGGGGGTAGGATGCTCACACATCCACACACACCAGAGAATGTATTTTACAACCCAGCCACGGCACCTTTAGGCAGGCGATGGGGCTCGCCCCCCTCCCCCGCCGGCCAATCGCGACATGTCGCGACGGGAGGCGCGGCTGCGGCGCGGTGTTGCCTCCCCCCTACCCCAAGAGCCGGGCGTTGTTGGGCAGGTGGGGTCGGGCAGGGGGCCGGAGCAAATCCCCTTCCCCGGGGGGCTTACGGGCGCATCCCCCCGTGCGCGGCGGGGTGCGGTGCCTCCGCCTGGCCGGGGCTGTGCGTGCCTCCAGGCAGGGCTGCTTTTCCTGCCTTGAGGCGGTTCCTGAGGTGAGTGGTCGGAGGCACCTGCAGCCACGCTGAAATTTCCATTTTCATCTCGAGCATCATGTGTTATTAAGGGCTAGTATTAAGCAGCGCTCATCACGTAGGCTTTGTCTAGGTGGAAGCATGGCTGGGGCTCTTCCGTCATCTTGAGTTTAATTCTTTATTCACAGCCTTGTTGCTTCCCTCCCCACCGAGCCATGCAAAACAACTCCGCACTCTGCTCTGTCTCCAAGGCGAAAGCAAACTGCCAAAATGTTACAGAAATGCAGCAAGCACTAGGGAGAATTGGAGTCTGAAAATGAAAGCTGTAGTAAAACCACAAGGTCACAGGCATGTGGGTGCAAGTGTGTGATTGAAGGGGACCTCTTTGCTTGCGCTTTACAGGAAGATGTTCCTCCAGTCCCAGATGTTGGAAATTTGCGAGTCAGGTAATGGAAATGAAGGCTGAGAGAGGCTGGGATCCTTTGAGTGCTCTCCTGACACTTGCCTAGGTATTCATGTGCTTTTTGTCACTACCACAAAAAGGAGAGATGCACTTTTATTTAGAAAAGGGAAGCTGGGACACTTGCATGTTGATGTGATGGTGGCATCCAGGAAAAAAAGAGCTGTTCTATATGGCTTTGGCTGGGGAAGTGGATATCACCAAAGAAAGGCATTTGTAGTCCCTTGGGAGCACCTATGAAATGTTTCTTTCTCCCCTTTCCTTCCGAATGATTCTTCAATAGCAGTTTTGCCCCTTGTTCAACACAGACATTTAGTCCAAATAGGGGAATAATCTAGCATTTCTAGAGCCATAACCTGCCAGCCAAGCCATGAACCCCCCCCCACCAACTCCCCAGGAAAGCTGATGCATTTTCTGACTCCTCTTAACACCCCACCAGCTCTGTTTCTCTGGAGACGTAAACAACTCCTAAGTCAGTGTTGGGAAGCCACGTTGGCCAAAGCTTCCTCTGTACCAGGGTTTTCATTCAAGATACCTGAGGAGGTTGGACGTACTCTTTATGTCGAGCATCTCTGAATGCCAACACCAAGTAGCACAGTTTTAAGGTGATGAAACTTTGCTTTCTTCTCTCTCCCCCCACTTTCAGAAACTAAGGTTTTTGTGATCTATTGGCTGTGAATTGCTCCCGAGACTTAAACAGGCTTCACCTGTTTAAGTACCAGGTTTTCTCTCCTGGTACTGCTGTACATGACATGGCACAAACTTTGGCTTATGTCCTTGCTCCTGGGAGTCTCTACATCACCTTAAATGATGTTATATAGGCACAGCCGCTTCTCTGCCTTTTGTAGTGTCCAGATCTGCTCAGGGCTTTCAGAGTTGCAATTTTCTGGCATTGCATCTAGGACAGAATTTGGTTTTCTGCTGTGGTTTTCAGGGGATACTGTCATGGCTTACCAGGGTAAACCTGTTGTTCTCCAGCATCCCAAAGAAACTTAGAACCTGGAATAAAGCCCAGTGACCCCCAAGACACAAGCATCACTGGACAGCCAACCAACAGGTTGGTCATAGACAACACATGTCTATGGCTCTCCTTGTGACTGGTACAGGGAAGAACCTGGAGCCCTGTTCAACTCTACGTGCTGTAATCTGCATGTGCTCCCAGCTCACGGACACTGGTGCCCACAGCTGTGCAAATCTGGGCTCCACCTGGGTCTGCTGCAGGATGCTCAGGGTGCTGTGCTGTTGAGACTCTTGGCATCCAGTATGGGCTGAGCCCACTGACCAGTCTTTCCCTTGCAGAGGACATAAGTGGTATCTCTCCAGCTATTTTCAGGAAGCTTGTAGGAACTTGTCTTTTTCTGCTATCTCTGTCCCTCTGGTGATTTTAGCTGAAATTGGAAAGAGGGGGGAGCGATGTGAACAGACAGACAGACGTGGAAACTGTGATTTCATATGCCCGGCTTCCTAAGGAAACCTGGCTACAAATAGAAGTGAGATTTGGTGCTGCAAAGAGCTCCTGGGGAGACAGAGAAGGAGGGGGAATCTGAGGAGAAGGGAGAGGTGGTTAACCTTGTGTTTGAGGTAGGTAACAAAGGCCTGGCACACACCTGGGCTTAGATTCCCTTTCCTGAGATCTGGGGGTCTAAAAGCTGGGCGTCTGCTCGGCGCTAGCATTCAGCTCCCTCTAGAGTCAGCCATGCCAGAGCTGTGCCTATGGACGGTGACTCTGCTGGGAGGTGCTACCACCCTTCCCCAGCCAGGGCCAGTCACGAAGCTGGTGGATGAAGCATGCCAGGGTGAGCCTTTGCCCAGACTAACCTGCCCAGCTTCTGTCTAGTATCATGTCCGAATCACAGGTCAACACATTCCCATGGATGCCTCCCAGCTCTTCATCCCTAGAGGGTCGCAGGGAGCTGGGGCTGGGGATTTGTCTCTACTCCCTTGAAACTTTCTGTTCCTGCAGAGCCTAGGAGAGCATCCTGCTGCACAGAGGACCCACACACAGCTACAAACCCAATGCCCAATGCAAAAATAGTCACAGAGGTAGGAACGGACACAGGCATAGAAGAAAGCAACAAGCCTGTTAATTCCTCCCTTCTGGTCCCTTTGGGGCACTTCTGGGCAGATACTTCCTTCCCAGGCTACTCAGGAGCCTCAGGCTTATTAGCAGTGTTTTATTCTCCCAGCACTCTCAGGAGATGCTCTTCCCATTTTACATAGGGAGACACGGAGCACAGGGAGATAAAGGGCTGCCCTGGGATCGCACAGGGAGTCTGTTGGCAAGGCAGCCTCAAAGCTGGCTCGTGGAGACCAGGCAGACTGCACTGTGCTTAAATCAGCAAGGGAGATCCACGGGCAGAGAGGAAGGCATTCACAACCGAGGAGGAATCATAGGGAAGAGCCTGATGCTGCTTGACAAAGAAGAGACCAGAGGCAGGTGGTGGAGATAGAGAAATGGTCTGGAGACAGCAGCAAGTAGGAAGGGAGATGTTTAAACAAACAAACAAACAAACAACAACAAAAAAAACACAACCCTAGAGAAATGTAGTATATTTCTTCCTTGCTTCTTATTTTCTGGCGTATTCATTGCTGAGATATTGAGTCATGGGGGAAAGGGACAATTTGACACTTGGTCTCTGTGAGTGAAAAGCAGGACTGTAATCTCCCTAACACACTTCCAAGCTCGTTCTCTGCAAGCTGCCCCCAAATTCATCCAATGTGGTTGAAATTTATGTTCTGGATGTTTTGTTTTCTCTGTTTATCTGTTTATTTTGGAAAGTTGCTGGGGACATTGTGGGAGGAGATTGGATGCTTCATTGAAGAGATAGGATACTTGGAAAAATAAGTTGCAGACTGATAATTATTCTTACTTTTTAATGTCCTTTACAGAAAACAGGGTGGCCTGCTGTGTATTTTACTTGATCGGATCCATGGAGGGCTTGTGCCTCTGACTATATTTGGAAAGGTTTTGATGTTTTTTGTACTGATGCAATCAGGATGCTGATGGCCTGGAAATCATTTTCCTGATGTGGAGATCTGGAGGATCATGGGCAGGGGATGCCAACAGGCTGTGCCTGTTTTGGAGTGGCAGAGCTGGGTGGAAGGGAGCAGGAGCCAGGCAGAGCTGGAGCAGGGAAGTGAGCCAAGGGTTTTCCAAGCTGTGTTTAAAGTGCCGTCACGCTGTGCAGCCCTGAGTGGCAACAGAGTATTTGGACTTAGCAGCTTTCTTCCTCCATGGGCCTGGATGTACAGCCAGTGTGGGGGTAGGGTCTTTTTCCTGCCTTGATGGCTAAATCTCACAGCTGTCAGGAGCTCAGTTTTACCGAAGCTGTGCCATGGGGTCATCATCAAGATCAGTAATGAAGCCAGCAGAGCCTGTGGCTGCCTTGACAAAATCTCCAAGCACCCCATACCTCCTTGCAGGACTGTTGGCATCCGTTTTGTGTCCCTTGGCTGTAGGAAGCTGGACCTGGGCTCTTGCCTGATTTGCCGATTGATGATCAGAGACCATACAATTTATTTGGTGGGGTTTTTCTTTCCTACAGTCATGTCTTTTCTTAGTACAGGCTTTGCCCAAGATGCCTGCTTTAAAGCTACTTTCAATGAGGCACAGTGTACAGGCTTCAGCAGGGCCAGGAAGGGCCAGCAGGAGAGGAGGGGTTTACTAGCCCTCCGGAGATGGGGCAGTGGGTGTAAGTCCCATGTGTGGAGGCAAGGTATGCAGTGCTTTCTCCTGGGAATTCTGGTTATTGCTTGCAGTAGACTCTTTAAGTGCTGGTCTGCTGCAAGAGAAGCTGGGAAAGGGGTCCTGCAACTTGGAGATGTCAGGTCTGGCCATGGGGTAGGAACATGGGGCATGGCAGGGAGGGGAACACTTGTTGGCCAGGAGAGCCTGCCTTTTTGGGGCTTGTTGTCTTTTACCCAGGGACAGTGGCAGGAAAGTGAGCGGTTAACTTGCTTTGATGTTGTCTTTCTCTAGCTTACAGGCTGTCTGTGCCTTGCAGTAACTACTAGCTGCTTCTTCATCAGTTTTTGGCCTCTCTGGCTGAAGGGAGACCGTCTTTCTCCTGCCCCAGCAAAGGATGGTTTGAGCTGCCTTCTCTATCTCTCTGCAGCAGTGCACTCTCACTAGGAAAAGGTCTTCTCTGTCTCTGACTATGGGATGTGGAAGGGCTGTCTGGTAGTCTCTATAGTGTTGCAGCATGCTCCTGGTTGTGTTCCCACATCATGCTGAAAAGCAGCCACTATGTGAACAGCAAACTTTCTGCTGGCCCCCAGCAAGTGACCAGGCACCCTGTGGGGAGAGGGTGCTGCTCCAGCCTTCTGTACACCAGTGACACAGCTGTGAGGACACCTTCTTCCATACAAGCTGCCAGTAAATCCACAGTAGTGATGTTTATTATGAAGCTGATGTCACAGGGGTAGGCACCGTTGGGTAGCATCGGCAGTGGCTGTAATGGTGAGAACACTGCTGTGTTACAGCTGCTCTGTACAGGTTTTCTATTGAATGCTGGGAAAAAATTTCTCCATGGAAAGTCTCTCAGTCTCTCTTTGTGTGGCCACTCATTCCTTGTGAGCCTAGGCCATTTTCTTCCTTGCCCAATCCTTCTGTAATTAAAGTGTCTAGATTAGCAGTGTTTTTTCAGTACTCTTTAACAGTGCTTCCAGTGTGTTGCAGATGGTCACAGACCTGTGTGTGATACAAAGGTGTAGGAAAATAACAGGAAGGGTCTTAAGGTGGATATTTTAAGGCTGAAATGCCCCAATGGGGATGGGACTTTTGGGGGGCTGCAGCAAAGCAAAAGCTGCGCTTTTTTTAAATGCAGAGCAGCTTTCAGGCTCACTTTGCATGCAGCGACAAGCCGGCCTGAAGGAGCAAAGCTGTCAGAGCAGAGTCTAAAAGGCTGTTTCCTCCCTATCTGGCAGCTCCTGAGCTGGGGGGCAGGAGCATGAGCTGGCAACATGAGCTCTCTCCTACCAATTTGTAAAACCTAGAGCTCCCTTGTCATGCAGGGAGGCAAGTATCTCTGCAACCCTCCTAGCCCTGCTGTAAACAACAACTGCCCTCCTGGTGTTTTGCAACACCAAGGTTGGAATAAAAGCTGGACCAACGTCCCTTGGCCGGGAGCTACATCTAAACTGAGCTTGCCATGCTCTCATGGGCTTTTCTCCCTGACTGTGCAAAGTGGCCTGCTGGCACCCCTGGGGAGCTTGTTGCAAAAGGGAAGGGGCTCAGCTGCAACTTCAGGAGAACCCAGGTTGGGCTCTGTCTCTCCTGGCTAGCTCTAACTTTCCCTTAAAGCTCTCCAGCAGCCCCAAGGCAGTTCCACTCCTGCAGTGGTAAAAAGGGCTCTGGGTGCTGTCCCTGAGCATCAGGCAGTGCCTATGGGCAGGGCTGTGCTGGCCCAGGACGGTAGTTTGGGATTTTTCACCACACATGTATGGCCAGCGCTGAGCTCCAGAGCAGCCTGTGTCTCTGCCCAGTGCAGCCATGATCCATCTGATCCCAGAGGCTTTGGGGTAGTGCCTCCAAGGCCACGAGCACCACTGCAGGCAGGGTTTGCCAGGGCTGCCAACATCAGCACCCGCACTTGCTTTTATTGTTGATAGCCAGGATGGGAAATGCAATTGAGACACCTTAATGAAAAGCTAACAAAGTTGGGTTTGGAGGAAGGGCTGTTCTTCTAGTAGCCTTGCTTCTCATTGTAGAATAATGTAAATGGTTTGTGTGGGAATATTCCTACAGCAGTGTGATGACCATGGGCTGAGACCCTAGGCAAATGCAGAGTAAGAGGATCTCTGGGGGACCAAGCTGTTTATTTTGGATTGTACAAATAAATTATGATGATTTAATAGCAGCTGCTTCTCAGAGATATTTTGAGTGTCAGGCTCTGGTTACATGTGTGTAACTAGCATGTTGTGGACAAGCATTTTCTAGCCCTCCCTAATTCCTGAGTCTCACTGTGAATTGGTTTAAGTAGGAAAGCTGGTGATAGTATGTCAGTCTTGTTTGATGACCACACCACAAAATGCTGGAGAAAGTACAGCAGAGAGCTGGGGGACGCTACTGCTGCTCAAAGAAGGCACGTTGATGCGGCCGATGGGTTTCTCTTCCAAAACTCCAGCCATTTCTTGTCCCTCTGAGATCTCCAAAAAAGTTCCACATTTCTTACCTTCTGCCATCTGAGGGAAAAATATTGTTTGTATGTGACATGCTGGTTCAAAATGCCAGAGAGATGGACTGCTCAGATGCAAACCTCTAGGCCTTTTTTCCTCCTGTTTAACATAATATGGGACTTGATTTAAAACCACCAACCAAATAGAAAAAAACAAACCCCAAACCAGCTTGTATTAGAATGTTTAAAAGGGAAGAACATGGCAAATAAAGTTCAAATGACTTATTAATTTGATTTCATGCATGTCTTTTTTTCTGGATGAGACTTCCAGTGCCCAAATCCTTTTGAGATTGTAGACTTGGTCCAAAGTGTGATGGGACTCTCCTATGACCTAAATCAGTGACCCAAAGCATAATATTTTTTCTAGAACCATCTGTTTTCTCTTCTTGCCAAGGGGATTTCACAATGCCTGATTGCTCTGAATAATTGTACATGTGCAGGGATATGACTTGCCACAGGGAGAAATATTAACTGAACAAGGGCAGGTGGATGCTCTTGAGTTTTTTGAAGAAACTACTAGCCTTTAGAAGGAGAGGGTGAAGAACCATGCAGCTGAGTAATATCTTATGCCCACAATGAATTTTTTTAAGCCTACATATTTAAAAAGGAAACAAAACTACACTTACGAACTATCTGGGATAAACAGAGTAGGTACCAAGTCAGTCTGTGTTTTGACAGCCCCTTTATCAAATGTCTCTGTGATTTGGTTTGGAGCAGTGTGAAACACAGGAGTACAGATGTTGGGTGACTAATTCATGCTTCAGCTAAACTTCAATGACCATGAATGCACATCTGTTTCAACTTAGCTATCTGCTGAATGGCCTGCAACAAGGTACTCTTCTTTACAAACATCATGTTTTCATTTTTTTTACTTCACTTCTGTAAGCAGTGGCTACAGTTTGCATTTGGGAAAGTGGAAGGCACCAAGGGGCTGTGATCAGGGGTACAATGTTCAGGGCTTCTGAATCCAGCAGTAAGAACTTTTTTGTAGCATTAGCAGGATTTCCAACACAAACAACTTTCTTTTAAATCTGTCTTCCTACGAGAGATTTGCTTTTTCTTGTTCATCTTATCTGTTCTTATCACCCAGCTCTCTGACTTGCTCATTTCCTCCACTATGTATCTTTTTCTTTTCTTAATTACAAAGCTGTGGAGCGGGGGTTGGAGGCAGACCAACAGTTCCTGGTGAGAAAATGTCGTTTATATGAAACTGCCTTGATAAATTCTCAGTATTATTCTTCCAGACCAATAATCCTACTACAATATCCATAAATAAAAGCAAACAGAGGAGAGGGCTTTGATCCATCATTACAATGTCTCTTTTGGAGTAGACCCCGTAACATGGGTGCAGGATGCTAGCTATTGCTTCCTCCAGTCAGGTGTTCACTTGTGCACAGCCTTGTCTCTGCATAATATGCCCCTGCCCTAACAAGGAGGGGCGATTTGTCATGGGGGAGAAGGAGATGGGTGGTGGTTGACCAGGTGCTTTTCTTCAAGGAGGTGTTGGTGTGTTCCTGTTTAGGAGGGTAAATGCTTCTCCTCAGGAATGCCTGCCTGTACTATTGCAGTCAGCAATGCAGCATGTGTAGCCTGTTCTGTGGCTGGAGAGGCAGCCCGAGTCCCAGCTGTGCTGTGAAACAAGACCTCTTTCAGAAGGAAGAGGGAAGGTATTCTTAGCCATCCCATTTGGGTCCCAATCACTATGACTGGGCCCGGATGACAGCTGGGATGCTGTCACTGGGTGCCACCTTTAGTGTGAATGGGTTGGTCTGTGTCTCCCAGTGCATGCAGCTGTGAGCTGTCAGACCTGGTGTGTTTTTGCTGGAGACCAGGCAGATGGCAAATGGTAGAGTGAGACCTGCCAGGCGCTGCGAAGACTGTACTTGAGGAGGCATTGACTGTCTCTTGCTTGTGTCCCATCTCTGATATGGGCCTGGAAATGAGATCTTTCTCTTAGAAGTTAAAACCTTTCATGGCTGAACATTTTTTTTCCTTTCAGGAGTGTGAGTTTTTTATGAGCAAAACCAATTCAGCTTTTTGTATTTCCCAGCAAAGTCAGGATATCGATGTACTCATTTTCTTCTCTTCATAGAAACATTTTAAGCACTGTGTGATTAAATTAACTTGGACAGGAGAAGCATAGTATAGCAAAGGCTCTCCTTGAGGAGAAAATATAGCTTTAATAACTAGGGATCTGGCTTTTATTGGCTAGTAAAATTGAGAATGTAACACTGAGCATGCTCGGGTTTTTGCACTAAGCATCTCTTTGTACTTAAAGGCATCTGTTCTGTCGGTTTATTCACTGTTAACTAACTGCAAACCTCTTTAACAGCTTCTCTACATTGCTGGAAAATCCTGAGGCAGGACAAGGGCAAGTACAGCTGTCATGCCTGATGACTGATGTTGTAAATGGAGTGAGAAAGGCCCTTGAAGGGGAAGCCGTCAAAGCTGACCTAGTGGGAAAAGAGCACAGGGACATGTTTCCTCTCGAAGCATGCCAAGAGAGCCAGGCTTCGATGCATATGGGGCTTTTTCCAGTTTTGGGAAGGTGCAAAGTGATGCGCTGTGGAAGGAATGGCTCCAAAATCATTAATTACAGACTGCCCTTCTGGTGCACCTTATGACCAAGTTACTGTTAAGAATAAGGTTTTGCCAGGGCTTGAGAGCTCACTTTGTGCAGATTTCTGATGTGGAGTAGATGTTTAGGAGGACTAGGAGCAAGAAAAGGCTGTGAAATACATGGATTACTGTGATTTCTAAATGGCAAGTATAAAAATATTTTTTAAACATGATGAGGGGATAGTAGATTCTCTGTCCTCTCCTGCTCTTACCCTGAATTCCAGTGAGAGAATGCATTGTAATTTTGAAATGGGAAACACTTCTACCAGCTGTGAAGTAGAATGATGGACTTTAATTAGATGAGGAACAAGAAAATGCAGTTGAACAAACAGGCTTTCAGCAAAGAGAAAGAAACATCATAGTAGCTAAAGGGGGTAGGTGTTATCCCGATGGTAGCATCTGAATCCACCCTTGTTCAGATGACTGAACTAGATAATTTCTACATGAAAAACATCAGTAATCATAACAAAATGGGCTCATTCAATGGGTCTTCTTGAGTAACAGGATAACTTGATTATACGTTTGGGAAAAATGAGAAATAAAGAGACTGGAGAGGAAAATCTGTTATCTCTGGTTGGCCTCACTTAATGCATCTTTCCTTTTGTCTCTGAAGGTTGAGGATGTCTGGGATCTGTTCAGAGGAAGTGGCCATGTCACGAGTAACTCGCCCACCCACCTTGCCAGTGAGCTTTCAGCTCCTTGTGCTGGTGTTGCTCTGCCATGCAGATGGCATACATGCGGAGAGCCCCAGTGAACTGCCAGGGAATGACACCGAGGAGTGTGCTGGCTCGTACATCTGCAAAAAGGGTGTGATTTTACCAATATGGGAACCCCAAGACCCCTCATTTGGTGACAAAATCGCTCGGGCAACAGTGTATTTTGTAGCAATGGTGTACATGTTCCTGGGAGTGTCTATCATAGCTGACCGCTTCATGTCCTCCATCGAAGTCATTACATCCCAAGAGCGAGAAATAACCATCAAGAAGCCCAATGGTGAGACCAGCAAAACCACTGTGAGGATCTGGAATGAGACCGTTTCCAATCTCACACTGATGGCCTTGGGCTCGTCCGCCCCCGAGATCCTCCTGTCCGTCATCGAAGTGTGCGGCCATGGCTTCACAGCAGGGGACCTGGGGCCAAGCACGATTGTGGGAAGTGCTGCCTTTAACATGTTTGTCATCATTGCGATATGTGTGTACGTGGTTCCAGATGGAGAGATAAGGAAGATCAAGCACTTGCGAGTGTTTTTTGTTACGGCGGCCTGGAGCATCTTTGCCTATACTTGGCTTTACATTATTTTATCTGTGTCTTCACCTGGGATTGTGGAGGTTTGGGAAGGCTTGCTCACCTTCTTCTTCTTCCCCATCTGTGTGGTGTTTGCCTGGATAGCTGACAGGAGGCTTTTGTTTTACAAGTACGTCTACAAGAAATACCGAGCTGGCAAGCAGAGAGGTATGATCATAGAGCATGAGGGTGACCGACCCTCCTCCAAAGCTGATATCGAGATGGACGGAAAGGTTGCTAATTCTCATGTGGAGAACTTTTTGGATGGGACACTGGTGTTGGAAGTGGATGAGAAAGACCAGGATGATGAGGAAGCCAGAAGGGAAATGGCTCGGATCCTGAAGGAGCTGAAACAAAAGCACCCAGACAAGGAAATCGAACAGCTTATTGAGTTGGCCAACTACCAGGTCCTGAGCCAGCAACAGAAGAGCAGGGCCTTTTACCGCATCCAGGCCACTCGGCTCATGACCGGAGCTGGCAACATCTTGAAGAGACATGCTGCAGACCAGGCCCGCAAAGCCGTCAGCATGCACGAGGTCAACAGTGAGGTGACGGAAAATGATCCCATCAGCAAGCTCTATTTTGAGCAGGGTACCTACCAGTGTTTGGAGAACTGTGGCACTGTGGCCCTGACCATCATTCGCCGGGGAGGTGACTTGACTAACACAGTGTACGTTGACTTCCGGACAGAGGACGGGACGGCTAATGCCGGCTCCGACTACGAGTTCACTGAAGGGACAGTGGTCTTCAAGCCTGGAGAGACCCAGAAGGAAATCCGTGTTGGCATAATCGATGATGACATATTTGAGGAGGATGAGAACTTCCTGGTACATCTCAGCAACGTCCGTGTGAGCACTGAGCCCTCGGATGAGGGCGTTCTTGAGGCCAGTCGTGTCTCAACACTTGCCTGCTTGGGATCACCATCTACTGCCACTGTCACCATTTTTGACGATGACCACGCTGGTATCTTCACCTTTGAGGAGCCAGTAACTCACATCAGTGAAAGTGTAGGAACCATGGAAGTGAAAGTGTTGCGAACCTCTGGTGCACGAGGAAATGTTATTGTGCCCTACAAAACCATTGAAGGCTCAGCCAAAGGTGGAGGAGAGGACTTTGAAGACACCTGTGGGGAGCTGGAGTTCCAGAACGATGAGATAGTGTAAGTGAAGGTTTTACTTGTTGCCTACAGTCTCTGTTTGTCCAGAAATAAAATGCACTTGGCTCCCAGAGCTGCATTAGAGGTGTTTGGGTGCCAGCATATTGCAGTAAACCATGAATGGCCATATGTGCTTTGGGGAACCTGAAATGCTGCGTTCCTGCCTTGCTAACAGGCCGGAGAGTGCCTGGTCATGGGCACTCCAGCATTCAGCACTAGGGAGGTGGAACTGATGTGGGAGCCCAACCTCCTGCACCGTACCCACGTGCTGAGCAGAGCTCTATAGCCTCAGCTCTGCAGTGGAGCAGAGAACAAAACCAAGATACCTGTGACCACCCAGTCACAAGGACCTGTCTTGCGAAGGGCTTAAACTGAACATATGAATTGTGGTACCTACTTCCTCTTTCCTGTTGAGGGTCACGTCATCCGGGACTGGGCCACAGTCTGTTCTACTGCTCAGGGCTTTGTTGAAGGTCACTTTACCTCCTCCTCTTCTAAAGGCTGTAGGCCTGGGTCATTGTCCAATACATGTCTTGAAAAAATGTTGTCATGTAGGGAAGTCACATGGTTAGGATGCAACTGCAACCACATTTGGCTGCTTGAAAGTGAAAAAGAGGCTGAAAGCTGTTGGAGGCTACTCCAAAGTGTTGCTCTGTGGATGGTGAAAAAATTAGTAGTGCTGTAGCCTTATTACATTATGTGGAGAATATAAACTATCTCAATAAATCGTGGTAGAAAACGTCTATCCTTTGGTATGTCATGAAGACATTTCCTTGCCCAGCTGGTGTTCTGGGAGGAGCAGGCATTAGGAGTCCTGTTATTCCAGCCTGAGGCTGTTCCTACAGTAAAGTCTGTGTTTGCAGATCAATCCCTGCCAACAGGGACTTATCTCTGTAGCACAAAACCATCGCATAGAACTTAAAGCAGTCACTGATAAAGGGCACTGCTGTGTTGGAGAAGAGCGAACTGTTGGCTTGACTGTTATGTATTATACCACTGGTCTCTTGGGAGCTGAGACAGACCCATGACGAGTGCCAAGAGCGGTCTTTGTGTTCTGTCTGTTACCTGTATCTGCTGTGTGTGCAGAGGGAGAATAAAACTTCTTCATAAAACTTCTTAAAGTAAGAGGGAGAAAAAAGGATTGGCATTTTGACTTCTCAGGAAAAACTGAGCAAGAAGTTCAGAGCTCCAGCAATCTGGAGGCCAGAACATGCATGTTGCTCACACAAGGGTCAAGAGCACATACTTCTTGGTTCCTGAATGATAACTATAGTAAGAGGAATGCAGTTATTTGATTATATTTTTTCCCATTTGGGGAGAAGCAGGGAGTTGTCTGCAGAGATGCAATGAACTAGGCTATAAGGATATCTCCCAAAGGCTCTTTAGGTTTTATCCAGGTCACTCAGCACTTGCAAAACTGGGTTACTAGTAGTTAGATTTTGACATTTGTTCTCAGTTCCCATGGGATGTGACATGTTTACATGGCAGGCCAAACACACAGACTCTGCAACTGTGCTCAGAGGGACTGGGACTCCCCCTTGTATCCACCACTCTGGTTAGGATCTCTGTGCTGTCCTTCATCCAAGACCCGTGTCTGTTGGTGCTCAGTCTGTGATGTGGGGTTGTGCAGTGAGATGGTGATGCCTTCTCCCTGGCACTGCTGTGCCTACTGCCTCTGGTGGTGGCTTTCCCTCCACTACACTATCCACTGCTGACTTTTGCCAACAGGGCAGTAACCAAGGGGTGTGCTGGAAATGAGCTGACCACATCCTGTTGGGTCTGCTGCCTGGCCTCCTGGGGTGTGCTGGTGTGCCCTCACCAGGGCAGCAAGCCTCCTCCTTCCTCTTTTTACTGGCTGTCAGAATGTGCACTGCAGGCACAAAACAGGGGAAAACAGTTTTCTTAGAAACTTCAGTGTGTTTTTTTCTGTGCAGATGCCATCATATCTCTATTGCCTTTGAACTGTCTCTCCCTGTAATCACAGGGAGGGACGATACATAGGAAGCACCATTTTAGGAGTTCACAGTGTGGTACAGATGCTTGGGGAATGGTGCATAAGGAGATGGTGGCTACAGGGCCAGGTATTGACTAAAGGGTTTTCTGCATTCAAGTGGGAGAGGACATGCACAGAATGAAACTCATAGTACATATTCCAATCTGTATCTGAAAGGCAGTAGATACTAGTCTAAAACTGAGGTGCTACAGTCCATGTTCAGGTGTTGGATGGTACAATCTGACTTGCAGAAGATTTCCTGCAGGCCCATGTTTTCTTGGGCACAAATTTAGGGCAGCCCTGCAGCACAGAGGCTGAGTGGTCCTGACACTGAGCTGCTGCTTACAGGCATCCTCCCTTGGAAGAATTTGCTCCAATGGTAATAAAGAAGATATATTAGCACAATATGTGGATTATAGAGCTACAGCCTGTTCATTCTGTCATTGCTTGATAGTGCCGTGCTTTAGCTAAATCACAGTTACGTAGAATGGTGCAATTCTCTAGCACATTGGATTCAATAGAGTTCTAAAATTTCAGGTTTTCCCGTGCTCTGGTGGCCAAGAGATGTCTTTGCTGCCCTTTCTAAAGGTCTTTAGTGCCTCTTCAGCTCTACCACTCAGGTCTGTATCAATCAGCTTGGTAAAATTGAGTAAGATGTGTTTTTCTGGGGCACTAATAACAAAGGTAGGGCAGTACCGGGAGACACGAAGATAAAAGAAAAGCATTCGCGAGCCTCTATTATTAGAAGGCTGGCTTGCTGGTAAGTCCCAGTAAAATTAGAAAGCGCTGGAAGGACCCTGATCTTCTGGAGACCTTCCTCTGGTTCCAAAAAAGCCTAATTACATAATTTGTTGTTTGTTTGCAGTGTCCAGAGAGACTTTCCCATTTGGCAGTCTGTTGATGTCCCCCTTCCCAGAGTACACAAAATAGCTGTTTAACTGCTGAAGCCATGCTACTTCATTTGTTTAAACAAACATCTCATTCTGAGGCTACCAGAAAAGATATGTAGTGGAGAAGATGCTGGTTCTCCTGTGGAACATTTTATCCCAGCTATGCCTCTTGGAGTGATGTTTTTCTGCTCCTTGTTCCTGAAACACAGCTTGTGTGTTCAGTGGATGCATATTACCAAGTGAAAGAAACAGCATTTAAATGCATTTTGCAAAGGGGTTACCTGTGTTTTCATGACAAATTGTTCCAAGCTGTGTGGGAAAGCTTAAGATGTTCGACTGGGGTTCAGCAAGGTCAGTCTCTGTGGTGCTGCACTGGTCCCTGGGGCTCTGAGACATTGCTGTAGGACAAGGTACTATGATTTAAAGTGTAAGAGAGAGCCTTCCCTCTGGGACCATCCTCAACAAGGTGATTCCAGCCTTGTCTTGCGTCTCCACTAACAACTAAAGCTTTCTTGATGAGAACATGGAGATGTGTAGTTGTAGGCTCTTCCTGTCCACTCGCCTACTACAGCTATTGTGATCATAGAAGAGGTCCCTGGTTCATCTAGCCAGGCTATTTTTATCTCCTGAGTGAATGGTAAATAATTCAAAAGAAGTCCAGTTTCCTATATTAGAGAAGGAAGCACTCCTCTCAGCTGATATCCCATCAGTTCTTCTCCTTTCTATCTTGGAGCATCAGGAGGGGTACCTCTTCCAGAGGTGACTGCAAAGCTATATGGAAATAGTGTGTTCTTTCGTATTCAAAAAATTGTAATTTTTTTTAGAGGTAACATTCAGAGATAACTAGAGATCTATTACAGTCTGCGTTCCAGATGTCTGCCCACACCACCCTAAAAGAAAAGTTTTTACTGCATTAATGTCAGTGAGGAAGATGGCACATACAGTTATGTGGACAACCAATCAAACTTGTATTTCACCAATGCATTCACACCTATAAATGCTTGGAAAATCTTATGTCAAATTATCTCACGGTTCGTAGTATACAGTTCAGCTGTTTTTATAAGAGATGTCTGCTGCAGGTTTAGGAAGTGACAGAGATGCCCACTGAATCTGACTTGCCCAAGTCAGCTTCAGTATTTCTCTGGAAGCATAAATCTAGGAGTTGAATGCTAAGAGAGACAAAAACACCAGCTAAATCCTCTGATTTTTTTAGGGAAAGTGTCCCCAGAAATCACATAACTCCCAAGAGCCCTTTAAAAACATCAATGTCAGTAAATATAGATTGTGGCAGGAGGGGAACCAAGTGGTACTGCTTTTTTAAGTACCCCTTTTCTTTTCCAAAAGAAATTGGGTGAGGTATTTCTAAAGAAACAGCAAAAGCAGTATCCTGACTCAGCCCTGGGACCCCTCTATGTCAGTTTTGCACCTACAGCCTGCAACTTCAGAGAAAAAAAATAAAGCCTTCAGCATGGGCAGCCTTGCAGTAGGATGCAGTTGAAGAGCAGGGTGTCTTCTGCTGTGGCAGAGACACAGCTGTAAACCAGGCTGAAGGAGAAGCAAACAAACATTCCCCTTTGAAGGTTTCATTGTTGGGCACTTTCTCCTGCTCTCTGTGGTCCCACTTTGTTTGGCTGGACCAATGTGCATCCCCTCAGTGAACAGCCCCAACTTGCATAGGGTTAATATCTGGCAGCACAGTGTGAGATATCAAAAGAGACCAAACAAAGATTAAACTCTTACTTGGCCTACTTCCAGAGCCCAGCTTGGGGTTTAGAGAGTGTTTTCCCCTCACCACTGGAAGTCTTGCCTGTCCCAGTGGGATTTGCAGGCAGTACAAATATGGCCACCTGGATCTAGAGCTTGAATCTTTGGCAGGAACACCCAGTGCTCCTGGTCCACCCAGTAGAAGTCCAGCTTATGGAAGGTGGCCCTGGCTGTGGCCCACAGCAGGGGTCTGATTAGGTGTGTTGCTCCACGCTGGGGCATGGCATGGGGGCCTGTTTCTCTTTCCAGGGGAGTTTTGAGGAGGAAAATTCACTGGGTCTGAAATGAATCGTTGCTTTGGTTCCTGAAGGCCAAAAGTTGGTTGTTCCTTCTTAAGAAGGGAAGATGCAGCTATAACAGGACTGTCTTTTCTTTTTCTCCTCTTAATTCAAATAATGTTTAGTCTTTCCTGAACATGACTTAATATCTCCCAGCCATGGGCATATCTCTTAAACTGCGTGGACAACCCCACACAGTTCTGTTAGGAGGCATCAAGGAAATGAGGTGTGAACCCGCTGTGCTGTGCCCAAGACAGGTCTCAAGCCTGTGAAGCATGTACTTGCAGCTGTGTCTCCAAGCGTCTCATGGCTTGGTCTGGTCCTCTGCTCCCTGGAGCAAGAGCCAGTGTGTCTGCTCCTGTCGCATGTCACGATGGTGTCGTAGGAAAAGTCCTGCCTGTGGTGTGCTTGGGGAGGGTGAGCATGGGATGCTGCAGACTGTGCTGTTTGCCCAAATAAGTCAGGAAATCTAGGAACTTGATTTGGTGATGTGTCCTGTGGAGGGGCTTAGGCAGCAGAGTTGTGTCACTGGATGAAGCAAGTTGTGCCAGTACATCACTGGGGGTGAATGAGGCGGGGGAGAAGGGTGAGGACAAGAGTGGTTAGCTCTCTCTGAACAACTGACACAGTTTTTGTCCTTGAAAAACCAATGTTTCCTTATTTGTAATGAACTGTTGTTGGCAATTTACTGCTGCCAGCTGCATCTCTGTGGTTGATTAAGGGAGCTTGGATCTTAAATATGTAATAACTCCCTGAAAGCCATTGAGAGGTAGTTATTAGCTTCATCAGGGCCTGTGTACACATCCGCTGTGCTCCTTTATGAAAAGGCTACCTATTAAATGCATTGTAGTAATTTCTAAAACGCAGGATCTAGGCTTGTTTTAAAAATTAAAACAACAACCCTAGCAAAGCCTGTTGGCATGGGAAAGTTTTCTTGGAGCGAAGCACTGCTGCACAGCTCCTTGCTGGGGAGACAAGAATGGGGGATAGGAGAAGTCCTGTCCCCCTTTGCAGACCCTTCTTTCCCTGGCGTGTGCTTGAGCACTGCTGGCAGCAGCATTGGCACCAGCAGTGATATTCAGGTTTTGTCAACAGAGCCGTCATCCGCCCCTCTCCCTCCTGAGCACATGGGATCCATTGCTGTGGCAAAACCTTGAACAGGGAGAGGTAATTCATTAGTACACGGGATCCTGATGCAAGTGCAGCTCAAGTTGTGCATCTGGCTTGGGAATAGACTTCTTTCCTCTGTCAGTTTGCCCTCGGGTTTGAACTCAGTGGATGGCACTCGGTATTCTTGCAGCAGCAGGGCTGAATTTGTGGGCTTAAAACGAGAGTGACAGAACAAAAAGCAGACAGCTGACCACAGACGGCATCCAAGCAGATGGGCAGAGAAACATCTGCTGTTATCCAAAGCCAAACAGAGAGAAGCTGGACCTGCCAGACAACCGACTGAGTCAGAAGCAGACCCTCCTCAGAGGGAGAGGCTGAGCCCAGAGGCATCATCCCACATGCTGCAGGCAGATAGAGCACGATCAGGCAGCTCTCTGCTGACAGGGGGATGTGATGTTGCTCTGCCCTTGTCAGGCAGGCCTACCAGAGGCGATGCACAGTCTTCCATGCCTGGATCTGGCTTGTATATGTCTCTACTGGCATTGCTCACACCAGGGACAAAATCATGTGTTCACTATCAAGGACATGCACATCACTGCCATGCAAGGGAAAAGTCACCTATCCTATGCCTTCTCTCTGCTCCTTTCCCCGTTCTCCAGCACCATAGGATAACAGTTTTAGCTTAACCTTCACAGTCTGGTCTTGTCAAACCACCTGTGTTTCTTCAGTACTCTCAGATGAGGAGCGTTGATTAACAGTCTTTCACAGCCACAGTGTTTGTAATGCTGGGTGCACGGCCTCGCTGTGCTGGTACTACTGGGTATGTTCTCTTTTTTGCAGTCTTGGGCATGGCTGGAGTTAAGGTCAGCCCTCTCCAAGTCATAAATGCCATTTAGCCTGAGGACATCTTGGGAGATATCAAAAGCTATACTAATGAAGTTTCTGACAGTGACATTTGAGGCTTTGTGCTGGTTTCCAAGAATGGCAATGCTGGATCCTGGGTGACAACAAATAATAACGGCATTCTCCGTTTTAAAAATATCTTAGTGTAAGAGAGAAAATATTCCCACTGCTGTGTAAGTGAGAGGGTAACCAGCATGGGCCTCCTCCATCCAGTCCCTATATGGCTCCATTTCCATAATGTCTGGACTCCTTCCTACACAATCAAAGTAACAATAAAATGTGTCTGGCAATGGGAAACAAAGCAGCAACAAAGATGGGGGTATGACTGGATCCCTGTGAATTGGGTGCTGGAAGGAGAAAGATGGAACTGATGGCATATGCCTGCCCCATCAGAGCAAGGTCCTGTCCAGAGGAAGGTCCTCTGAGTGCAGATCTCTCAGTGGCTGAAAACAGGGGTGGGGACCAACTGAGTGGAATTCAGTGCAGAGATACTACCTGTGGGGTTTTTTTAGAGGTGGTTGAAATTTTATGGCATTCTTGTCAGCAAGCTTCTTTGCAGGTTGGAGGGCTTGAGTAATTCCTCTGGTTATTTGCTCCTGTTAAAACACTGGTGTGCACTAGTCACACACTGTGCTATTTTGGGGTCATGCAATATGGCTCTAATTCAACCACAAGACCAGTACGCCCTGCGGAGACCCTTGTCCCAAGGGCCAGATGCACTGTCACCAGGTGGCAAAGCTGTTGTCTCACTGGCTGGGACATAAGAAGGACATGAAGTTTTTTATTGGGTCCAGAAGAAAACAAATGCACAAAAAAGGATTGATTTGCTCTGAGCTCTTTTGCTCTCAACTCGGTTGCTTGCTTCCTAGTAAGAAACTCATTTTGAGATGTGCTTGCGTGTTCGTGTTTTAATTTATCAGTAAACATCATCCTAAAGAACAAAATAGTTATATGTTGAGTCTTCGCTAACAATTTGGATTTATCTATTAGCACACTCATCAGCCCCTCAAACTTCCCAGGCAGACTCTCAGCTCCTCAATATGTGCAGGTATCCCTGCCCTTCCCCCTGGCGCTTGCACCCCCCCATTTCTGTGCAGGTCATGTGGCTGTGGCTCTGCCATCTTCTGCCCCAAAACCTTCATGCATCCTGAGCACTGCTCTCACCAGTGTTGTGACAGATGACTTATCCTGGCATGCCTTTAGATAAGGGCAAGCAACACGCCTGTCTGGACACTGTGGACATTGTGCTCCGAGGAGCTGTGCGCCCTCGGCCACAGCCCTCCCTTCCCTCTCAGCAATGCCACTGTGCAGCCCAGCTCTGCTGTCCTCACGCTGCACAGCTCTCACACAAATTCACAGCCCTGTCACAGCATATAAGGCAGAAAAAAACTCAGTTCTGCAGGGAGTCTGGAATGAATCGAGCTGCAGTGAGCAGGGGAGAGACGCCCTGGTTTCATTGAGAAGAGGAGCCTTGATCTGAGACAAAACTTGTTACTTTGGCTCAAGCAGGTAGGGAGCAGGTTTTACCTGGCACCAGAGTCTGCATAGGAACCAAGTGTTTGCTTGGTGCAGTAGATTTCCATTCACACTTTAGGTTTGGTTATGGAAATTTATCTTCCTCCTCAGCTTAGCCTGGGTATGTGACAGAACCTAGGGGAATAAGCTATCACCCCTGCATAGGGTAAAAATAATGTAAACAAAGTCAGTATTAATGCCCTGGGCACAAATCATCCTACCACAGGGAAAAGGGAGGGAAGCATAGCAGGAGATTTACCTGACTCATGAGCTCTCCAGTGACCTGGAACTCAGGAAAAATCATACAGAAACCTGAAAATAGGTCAGTTTAGTAGGGAGGATTGTAACAGAGCAGCGTGGGAGTGTTGGGTCAGAATCAGTCTGAGCATGAACTGGACAAGAATTAGATGGGAAGGAGATATTCTGGACATTCATGCCTTAGCAATGCAGACAGAGAAGGGGAAGGTAGCTGAACAACAGATGCTACTGAGAAGCAGTGGATGTTTGTGTTGATGAGGCCTGCAGGTGTAGGAAAAAGATGATGGAATCTGCCTGTCCCCAGACCCAGAAGGCATACTGAAATCTAGCTTCAAGTTGTGAGGGGAATGCATGAGGGACTCTTAGCAGTCCCTCTGGAAGGTTTCATAGGCAATAGGTGATGTGCAGGCAAGCTCAGAAGCTGCCTTCAAAAGCAGCTCAGCTAGATTAGGTCTGTTTTTGTACCTAAATGAGCCTAGAATAAATCAACACATTATTTGTAAGTACCTCAAAGATAACGAGGAGATGAATAACAGCCAGCATATATTTGTCAAGAACAAGTCTTAAGCCAACCTAATTTCCTTTTATGCTAGTCTTTTGGGTAAGGGAGAAGCAGTGTCATCATATCACTGAGCTTCAGAAGGGCTTGTAATGTTGCCTAGTTCAGTACTGTCATAAGGAAGACCTGGCTAAATGGGCCACTGGGGTGATGGGATCTAACCTGTCTGGAAAGAGAAATGTGTCATTGAATAGGGGTGAAAAGGTGTTCAGTAGGTTTGTGTCCTGAAACAGAGCTTGTTGGGCATGGGAAAGAGAAAACTGGTGTTTTAACTTGCAGATAGAAAGCGTATAGAGGTTGGAAGTGTTTATGAAAGGTCAGATGGGGATTTACAGAGATGGGCTGTGAATTAGTTTGAAGAGAAGACACTGTAAAGTGTTTGTGCAAGAATAGTCATATGCACAAATTCAAGTGGGAGGGGAACAACCAAGTTGAGGGGGTGCTGTTATGACCTGGCAGCCAAATCTGAGCTCACAACATCATGCTCTTGCAATGAATAAGACAGATGTCATCTTGAAGATATTCAAGCGGGGGGTAGCCATCCTTGTGCTCTCTGCTCAGCTGTGTCCAGCTCTGAGCAATCTGAACACTGAAGAGGTTAAGAGTCCAATGGAAAGCACAGAAAATGACTGGTGATCTGAGAAACGTGACCCAAGGTGAGAAACTACAACAACTGGTGCTGTTTAATTTAGAGAGAGGTATAGGGAAGACGTAAGCCTTGAGCTTGGTAAAGGGCAATAAGACATTCTCTGTGTCTTCAGGGTCTTGAGGAAGCAGCAGAAGCAATTCAGATTAGTCAGCAGGAAAATTTCCTCGTAGTACAGAAGGGTCCACTCAGAAGGAGCTTGCGGGAGTGGGTGACCTCTGTTGACAGCAGGGAACAGCTTAGAAGACGTTGCCCAAAATGATACCAGATGTAATGTCTCTTTCAGGACACGTTGGGTCAGATGAGGTCTTGGCAACTCTTCCTCTTCTGTTGTTATGTGCTAGGGAAGCAAAAGTGTCCATCATGAGAGTTGCACTTCAGTCAGGTGGCACCCGTCCTGCATGGTCTTCTGCCACAAACATGTGATGGGATGGCATGCAAAGCAACCTACAAATGGAGCAGAAAGACCTTCACAGGTTCCCTGTGGCCACTCACTCTGGGCTCTTTGCTCACAAGGGATATCTGGGATAGGGCCACTGCTTGCCTGCTGTCCGTGTCCTTTGCTAATAATTAGATGCAAACCAAGCTTCCCTTCAGGAGAGCCCTGTCCCCCTGGGGGAAGAAGCAAGGCTGCACAGATTAAGGAAGCTAATTAGAGGGAAGAGAGCATTGGTACCAAAGCCCCAACAGTAAACTTTGAAATCTAGATAAGGGAGCAGTATTTAATTATATACCATTAAAACACCGTATCTCAGCCCCTTGAGAACTGGCAGTCTTGGAAAGCCCTCAGAAAGGTGCTAATGAACAGATCTGAAGGCGGCAGTGGGCTAGGAGCTGTGCTTACCGAACTTTACCTGCGAAACACATCTAAAGAGAAGAGCTAGGAAAATTCCCTTGGACCACTGTCTCCTTATGCCTGTGTGATGTCCTCCCTCTCCCAGAGCAGGTAATGGGAACCCAAATCTTGGGAACTGAAAGGGAGATTGCTCTGCTCTTGTACATGCAGCTGAGCAAGACCACTGCAGACACCCATGCAAGGAGAGGCTATCCTAACAACGTTGGGAAAGTTGGAGAGGGTTGTAAATACTTAGTCTGAGAAAGATAAACAATCTTTGTGCCATTTTCTCCCAACACACAGGAGAAAAACCTCCAGCCCCTGTGCCTGCCAGCTAGGAGTGTCCTGGTATCTCCAGGGAGGACCATGACGATGTTCCCCTATGCTCCACAAATCCTGCAAAGTTATCTTGGGTTTTTTTCCTTCAAGTTCCCTCTAGGCTTTAAAGCAGCTACTTCCCCTCCCAGCTCCTTTGCTGCTTCATGTACATAGTCCCTGACTTCTGATCCTTTCACCTGTCCTCTTCAATCCAGGAGGGCCATTTGGTTTCCCTGTAAAGTGCCTGCCTTATGTTTTAACATTCCCTATTGCACTGTTGCTGCTGAGATAGCAAGCTTTGTGGACTGCAGCAGTAGCTTTTATCCCATAGCTGCTGCTGGGCGTTAATGCAGAACATCCAAAAGCTTGGATGGATTCATATAATTTGGCAGAGTAGAACTGCAGAACCAGCCTGAAGTTTTCCAAAATTCCTCTTCCTCAGCAACTTCAAAGCCTTAAGGAAGGCTTTTAGTTCAGCCTTGGGTGCCAAAGGAAGTGGTCTCTGTTTTAATTTGTAAATATAAAGTGCCAGAGGGCTTCTACCCTCTGAAGGCAGTAACTTCAAAAAACACAAGTGAAATGCTAGGGCTCCTTTTCCTGCATCCTTGTCTCCTGTCCTTGTTCAGGAACACACCTAGCACAAGGTGCGAGCTGCAGGTGGGGGAAATGGGCTGGAACCTCAGGCAAGGGGCCATAAACTGGTGCCGACCTGTTGCCTGACAAAGGGCACTGGGACCTTCAGCGCTGGCCAGGGGGTTGCCAGTCACCCAGAGAGTCTGAGAGAACCCATATAAACAGTGAGAAGACCCAAGACCAAATATCACCATGGGACCAAGAGGCACATGTAAGGAGTATAAAGAGCATGAGAGGAAGAGGCAGGCAGACTGTAAGGGTACAAAAGCCAAGGGGTTCCTTCATTGACCCTGGAGGCACCAGCTCAGGCTGTTATGGTGTCCCTGCTCCACGATTAAATTACTTGATCCAGACAGCCAGGACTCTGCTACAGGAAACCTGGGGTCGACCCCGTGAGGGAATCTTGTCTGACAGTGAGTGTGGTGTGTGGTGGGAGCCAAGCAGGGCACCTGTGGGTTCACTGGAGCTGCCCACTGCGAAGGCGCTTCAGTTCCAACAGTTTAAATCTTGGGTGGTGCATGTGTGACTCCCAGAGTGGCTCCTGTATGGTCAGACAGGAATGTTTCCTTAACACTCTTTTGCCTGGTCTTTGCCCCTACATTCTGTTCGGCACAGAACCTTTCTCCTTTCAATGCACAGAGCCCATGAGTCACATCTGTGATGTTGTCACAAACAGCTTCCCTGGTGATACAGCTGCTTAAAATGTTACAAGACCTGAAAGTGATGCCAGTGCCATTGAGGTTAATTTTATTTGTCTGAGCCTTTCTGGTGATGTTTTCCTCTGCTGTGCCAAGAGCTAAAACCTCAGGGTGTGCTTCACTCATTGTGTTTTAGGTGAAAATTAAATTTCTTGTTGAATCCCAGAGCTCCAAGAGCTGGGGTTTTAAGAAAAATTCTGACTACTATTTAGTGTGCCCTGTCTGGTCCTTGGTGTGCCACAGAAGAATTTGCCATGCTTTGGGGGAAGAATTGCTGTCTGTTGCCAGTCCTGCAGAGCTGGAAGGCTTAAGGCCAGAGGAGCTGGAAGGCTTAAGTTGCTTCTCAATTCATGTATTCCTACATTAGTATGAATGAGCATGTTGGTCTCTTGCAAATATACAAACAGATTTCTACAAAACACTTGCTAATGAACCAAAACAGCAGTTTGTCCTTCCAGTGATTTGTGGGGAGTCAGTAAAAGACTCAACCTGGGGAGCTCATTACACTGCTGAAGTAGTGCATTTTTAGGGGAGATGCTGGGAAGTTATTAGCTGCCAGCTGTGAGGCAGGACAAGAGGCTTGGCAGTGCCGGGAGGAAACCTCTGAGAGGTGATGTCTGTTGCCTCTGTGGGCACAAGCACAGGGGCAAGACAGACAGGCTGTGGTTGTGGGGCACAGGAAGTGCTGATTTCCACCCCCAGTCACTGTAATCTCATGGCCAGGTGTGCTGATATTGTGCTGGGGTGTTAGGTTTCTGGTGTGAAATGGAGGAGAGCAGAGCCCAGCATCAGTGAGAAGGGAGAGCCACAGCAGCCTACTTGAACACTTAGCCACACGCATTGTATAAACCAGAGATGACCTGGAAAATACAGTCAGACTCTCAGGGTTTAAAAAACAGGCACTTAATCCTATACATCAAAGAGAGTGTGGCACTCTTCAGCCACTGCTCTGCTTCACAGAGGCACAGTTCATTTGTCACCTGCAGCTATTGCACAGCTCAGCTACAAAGCTAAACCACCCCATTGCCCTTTCCTCTTGGTATGAGTAGATGGGCTTACTCACACAGCAACTGCAGCCATCTCCAAAAGGGATGTATATACCTCAAGGTGCCCATATACCTAAGGGCTGCATATGCTTATGCCTCAGCAATTAGAGTAGGTGGAAGACCAACGAGGGAAATTCATGTATGGGGATGAGGTAAAAGGTGATGAATGCACGATGATAATTGGAAAAGAAGGAGCAGGAGGGAAAAATGAAAGAGGGCCCAAAATCACAATGGTTCGTATGAATGGTTCCTCTCTGCTGCTGCTGAGCACATCCAGAGCTGCAAAGTGCTTAGGATCCTCTTCAGAGGGCCCCTGTCCCACCAAACCTTAGACCAAAGTTGTACTGTTCACATTTGCAACAGGTAGTTTCAAACAGGTAGTTCGAAAAAGCCCTTTGGCTCTTGCTGCGGAATGAGTTTGACATTCGTATCTTAAATGCATTGAGCTGATATTGCACAAGTTTCAGCTTCAGTGTGTTTGCAGGGAGAACCCTGGCTTGGTTCTAGGCAGCAAAGGTTAAAAGCAATGAGGAAAAGAGAATACTTCTGGCCTTGCCAAGAAAAATCACTTGCATGGTAAAAGGAGAACTAAATTGATCTGAATTTGCCTGCTGCTTGTCAGCATTTCGGTAGTCACACTCTGTGTGGATGGATACATGCATGTGAGAGAGGGAAAGAAAAAAAGATAACATGAGGAGTTCCATATTTAATATTGTGTTAACCCATTCCCTCTCAGCTAGAGTAGAGGTTTAAAATTCCTCTGCTGTACATGAAGGATGTACTGATCTGTGTGAACATTATTTAATTAGGGAAGAAAGCTTTACCTTTCAGGAAAACTGCAACTGAATAAACCAGTTTGGAAGCCTCTAAGAAATTAATTGAAGTTCAGGGTTGCAGGGGGGAGACTGGAAACTTAAGCAGGGGATGCATTTCAGACCAAGTGTTTTGAAAACCCCTGCTAACAGCAACTGTGACAGAAGGTGAAGCAACAACACTTCAGCACCTCAATTTCTCTGTAAAAGCCTATACATTGAAAAGGTATATATCATCAGGCAACTCGTGCAACAGCTCTTTGCAAGTAGGAATTTTCTTCTAGCACCCTAGTTATGTGATGGAAAATGCTGCAAAGGAGCAGATGGGAGTCGCAAAGCCACGTGCCATTTTTGGACCCAGAGCTCAGCATGATGGTGATCTCCACCAACACCCATGGGGAGCAGTGCCTGCCCTCCAGCCTTTGCTGGGTACAGGGCGCTTTGATTTGTGGCATAAGTTTTATTCACTTCTTTTTGAGATTAGACACATGGGCTAATTAGAGGAGAATGAGTGAGCTCAGCTAACTCATTTGAACGCGGGTAGCTTTAGGCTTGCATTTGGGTCATTAAAAATGAAGTAAAATGATGTTCTCTTTGCACCAGTTATTGTGAGCATGGGCCTTGATTTGGCAGCAGTTATCTCCCCAACACCACTGCACTAATGACTTCTAACACAGAAAGAGCAGTGTGTCATTAACACAGAGGGGTGGTGGGAATCTACTGTAGGCAAAGGAGAGTCTGAGACAGACAACTTTATGTCACCCCTGTAGCAAACCCAGGATTAACTGGCTGAGTTTAAACCCTTGGGAGGGCTAGAAGGCACAACATTTGCAGGTCAGGCAGCCCTGGCAATTGCAAATGAGGAGAACCAGCGTAGGGATTTCACTTCAGGTTTGGCAAAGAGAGACAAAATCCAAGAAAGTAAAACCCTCCCAGGAAATCTCAGCTTGGGTCTCCTGAGGACCTCCTCTGCCTACTGGTGTGTCCAAGAATCCTGGGTGACCTTGACATTTGAGCAACGTTTTCTCCTTTGTTCTGTGGGATGTCTCTGCTGGCTGCAGGTAGATTTTATTTGAGATGGAGGCCACCAATTTAGAACACAAATGATAGGCTGTAGAGAAAGGCTTCATCTCAAATTAGTCTAAACCACAGGTACAACATAGCTACATAAGTCAAAGCTGCTAGGGATGGCCTGTAAAGATAATTTGGCTTACCTTCCAGTGGGATAGAGGGTGTTGGTTGTTGTTCCTACAACAGCTGGAACTTGGGAAATGTTTGATTGAGGATTTTCCCCCACAACTACCTTTTTGCATTTTCTGCTCTCAGTGAAAGTGAGGAAAACTGGAAACTCCACAGAAGCATACCTGCTTTTCATTAAAACAGCTGGAAGAGAAGAAACCACATAGGTTTAGAGGGATTGTTGGCTTGTGTTTTACAGAAGACACCTGGTACAAAATAGAATGTCAGTCTTGCCTACTTCAGTTCCTGATGACAGAGGTTGACATTGCAATGCTAATACTGAGTGACCTGCAGAGATTTACTGTGCTGGGAGGGCCCTGGGCCATGATCTTGCTGTGGGGGTACAGTCACATTGCTGGAGGTTACGTTGTAAGGGAGGTGGATGTTTGCTTGCATACTGTGATAGTGGAAATGGCTCACATCTCTTGAGCTGCAGAACAAAATTACCTTCAATTTGTTCCTCACTCGCTCTGTGCCTTGTAGCAGTGTTCTCCAAAGGTGGTTGCAATGCAGGCATAAATAAAATTCAGCATGCACTGGGACTACACATACCTGGAGCCATAACAGAAACCTTAATGAGTTAAATCAGAACTTTTATTACCTAATTTCTCATTGTCAACCAGTTTCTTGCACCTCTGTAGATAATTAATGTGGAGAATAGTTCTTGCCTTCTGGAAACTGGCTGCCTTTTGAAATTCTCCCATCAGAGATGATTTTCTTCAGGCTTGTACTTCTTTCTTTTCATTATCTTGTTAATGGGACTGACTCCGCCAAGTGGAGAAAGGAAAATGTATTGGCAGGAACGAGAGGCTGATTTGCCTTTGCCTTGTCAATGTGGGCACTGAGGCCTGGGGAGCAGCTCCTGCCAGGTGAAGGGAGAATAATTCCTCTTTCTGCCGGAAGAGCTGCAAGGGTGGCTGCAGCCTGGTAGAGGGAAGCCAGCTGAGCCACAACTGGGGCTGAAAATGCCTTGAAGCAGGAGGGCTAATCATCTGGCCACCGCTCCTGTTGGTAGGCTCTACAGCTGCTCTTTCGGCAAGGGAGCTGTTTTCAAATATCAAAAATACCAGCTGCAAGGGCAGTGCATTTTTGAAGTCTAGAGGAGTATAAAAGACTACAGATAAACTTGAAGAGTTTTACCAAGTAGCTAAACCCCTGGGTTATATCTGTTGAAACTGTTGAGAGAAGATCCAGCAAATATTTGTAACACTCAGATTTCTACCGAGGATGCTGCATATTCACATGAAAGACTGGGTACAGCTCTTGCCTCTTCATGCACCTGGGGAGTGCTGAATGAGCCTGCACACAAATATCACTGCACTCTTTTGGGGGTTGGTCCTTTTCCTTTCCAGCCTTGTGACTGGGCATATCTAGCAGATGTGCCTTCCTTTTCAGATCTGTCCTTCCACATTTCCTGTGCAGTGTTTGAAGCACCACGTGTTTGGCAGTGGCACGCAGGCAGGGAGCAATGTGCACTGGTAGTCAGAGGTAGCCAGGCTTCCAAGGCATGTGGAAAGAGGGTTGGCAGCAAAGCAGCTCTCACATAAGGAAGCTGAGAAGGGTCACCAGGCATCAAGGTTTCTCCTTACTACACCTTATCCTCCTCTGGGGTTGGAAAACCCCTTCTTCCCACAGAGACCACTTGTCTTTCATCATGGTGTCCCTGTTTCCACCTCAGCCTTCCCTCTGTCGCATCATTTCAGTTTCCTATGCTCATCTTGTGAGTGTCACAAACTCAGGGGAAGGAGGCTTGTACCCTGCCTCAAACCCAGTGGGTCTGAGTCATCCTGCCCCAAAATGTGCTGTGAGTACCTACACAAGTCTAATGTTGCTCCTGGTTTGGCCTTGCAGGCTCCCTGCAGAGAGAACTGATGTCCATCAGGCTTAGTTCTCAGATGTCAAAAATTAATAAATGAGCTGTGTTTTACTGGGATATAAATCATACCCCGGGCTGCACTGGGATGTGTGGTGGTGCACGTGTATACAGCCTGGTGCTGCCTGCATGATGAGCTCCTGCTGTGAACGCACCGGCACTGGTTAGATAAGCCAAATAATGCAGCCTGCATAATAATAACAACAACTACCACGCATAGTAATTACCAGCAAAAGCTACTGGGGGGGATTCTATCTCAAACAGCAGTTCTCAAGCCTGCATCTCCTTGCTTACCATCACTGCAAAGAGGTTTGCTGTGTCTGATGGTTGTTTCCACCCTGGAAACTCACCTTTTGTTGTGGCATAGCTAGCTGGCATTACTGCTGCTTGGGTGCTGACTGAGACCAAAATGTGGTTGGTTGGTGGTTTCGTCACTATGCCCTGCTGAGATACAGCATGAGTTACAGAAAGGGAAGCAAAAGAGGGTTTGTATTGAAATAGAAATGGTTCTCATGGTTTTGACACCCCATATGTCAGGGACATATGCAGAAATGAATTTGCTGCTGTTTGCCTAATAACAATAAGCAGGTTGGGACAGCATGTAAGATCTCACAAAAGGAAATTTGACTTTTCTGTCATAGTCTCTGTTTTTTAATTGAGATGTTCACTGCTGTTTTCTTGAAACTCAGTTGCAAATAATGGGAAGGCATTCAACTGCAATGAAAAGGAAAGGCTGCCCGAGAGGCACGTGCCTGTCACACTGCTCTATGAGATGTCCTTGTGCAGAGGCTGATGTCTTGATGAGGACCAAGTATTGTGAGCTCCAGCTCAAGGCTTAGACATGTTGGCAAAATATTTGACTGGTTTGCAATTAACATTATGGGTGACCTGTTAAAAGCCTATATGCAGCAGACTGAGAGCAGGAATGCCAGCTCTTTGCTTTTGAGCATGACGCCATCTCTGTGGTGAACAGCAGTGTCTTGATGAGAGAAAGTATTTAATATCACAGGGCCAAAGCTGTTGATTCTTCAGGGGCCATGAACCTGCTCTTCCTCCCTGCAAGAAAAGTCTGCAATGCTGTTTTTCAAGCCTGTCTGTTTTTGAGCATACATCATAGAACCATAGGATCATAGAATGGTTTGGGTTCCAATACCCTTGCCATGGACAGGGATTGCCTTCCACTAGACCAGATATTGCTCAGAGCCCCATCCAGTCTGACCTTGAACACTTTCAGGGATGTGGCATCCAAAACCTCTTTATGTGACTTGTTTCAGTGCCTCACCACTCTCACAGTAAAGAATTTCTTTCTAATATTTATCTTCCTCCTTCAGCTCAAAGCTATTACATCCCTACTCTGTGTCTCACCTAAGAGGCAACATCGCTACCCTGCCAACCACGCAGCAAAGCCAGAAGCAGAGACTCTTCCAGCATTACAGTAAACCTGAAAGCTGTGAGGTAGGCAACAGTTTGCAAGCTGAAGGGGAAGGGAGGACAGAGCTGACATCTGCAGTGTTAGGTTAGTAAGTATTCAGCTAAAAGCAGAGGAGGGAAACAGGAAAACGCCACTATCCCAGCCAGGCTCCAGTTTGTGAAGAAGGACCTTATGCTAGGCCGTGTGCTTCACGCTGGGGAGGAAGCACCTCTATGAGTAAAGCTCTGCAGTTCATTCATTTCCTGCTGCTGCAGGAGGACACATGGGAGGGGTTTCAAAAACAAAAAGAAATTTAGAACTCCTTTACAAAAGGTAAGTCACAGTCACTGGTAGAGTCTGAAGCAACACGTTTCAATGCCTTTTGATTTTCTAAGTCCATTTTCATGCAGGAGTTGTTTCTGCTCTCATTTTTGCAAGCCTGACTACCAGAAAACACCATTTCCCTGTTCACCAGTGAGTGTCTTGTAAAATGCCCTGCCTTGGCTTGGCAGTGCTTTACTGTGGGATTGCAGTGGGTCACCCCATGACTTTGCAATAGTTAATAGTGCTTTATAACTCCCAACTGCTGTCACAGGCACATGAGGCTGGGGGATGTCTCTGTGCATTTACAGAATGCTGCGCCCTGTCGTACACGTGGCTGTGAGTGTGACATGCTGAGACATCCCTGGGAGAGCAGAGCTGTTAATGCTACAGCGTGACAATCATACTTCAAAGCTAATTGATGATACGGGCTTGCTAATTTTACAGAGGTTAATGGATCTTCTTGGAGCTGTGTGTATGAGGATTGCTAGGGACTTAGCATCTTTTTCTCCCCCGTGGAGTTCTTTGACCATATATAGCCAAGGTATCAACTTACAGGCCTGGGATTTCAGCTTTCTGTTTAGATTTCAGATGAAAGGCTGCAGTTGGAAATTACTGTTATAAATATTTCCTGCTATCTGGTAGCAAGGCTGACTTCAGTCCCTTCTAAGGAATTCACCATAATTATCCTTTACAACAGCTGCAATGAAAACTCTGTTCCTGGCAAAGGCCGGTGAATGGAGCATGTCCTCCAGCTGCCCCAGTGGGATGGAGCTGCACCACACACGGGAGAGTTCACCAGGAGAGCTCACCAGGGTGTCCTGGGTGAGGGCAGAGCCCTGCTGTCACCCTGCTGTGACCCTGGCTGTGGTGTTGCCGGCCTTGGCACCCAGTGCTGCAGCTCTGTTGGTTTGCTGTGGGACCGCTGCTAGGGCAACACAAATGTGTGATGTCACGCGCTCCAGCAACTCTTACAAGCCAAAGAAAGCGCACGCAAAGCCCGTTGGTGATGTTTTTAGGCTGTCTGCAAGCACAGAAAGAGGGGAAACTCTTGCCTTTGCAGTCTCGAACCTGCCTGGTCGCTTTCTCCTTCCTGGCAGGGCTCTGCTGGCCGTAGGCTGGCCAAGGGGCTGGTGGAGTGGCCAGGTCTAGGTCAGTTTGCAGAAGCTGGGGTTTGAAATGCGGATGAACCTCCTTTGCCCTGTCCTGAGGCTTGCAAAGGAGATGGAAGTGGTCGGGGGAAAGGGCAGCCTGCAGGTAACTTCTGCTGCAGCCACATAGGGCATGGGAGGTGGGACTGGACAATCTCCACATTGTGGGAGCCAAGGGATTCACCTGGGCCCTGCTCTCTGTTGGCCACCAGCAATGAGTTCCCAGAGTCAGGGAAGGAAGGGAAGTAAGTGCCATCCAGTTCACCATCCAGCTGTCCTTATTTCATGAAAGAATGTCTCCCCTTGAGTGCAGCCAGTGTAGGGCACAGGCTGGACATTCCTGGAGGAAACTTTCTGTGGTTTCCATTCCTAGGGAAAAGCAATGAGTGCAGTGGGCATTTGGGACCATCATCACTCGTTTGGGACAGAAGCCTGGGTAAGTGCTTTCAGTCTCATGGCTGACTGACCGGTTTTTTGTCCCAGTGCTCAGAGTAATAGAAAGGAAAAGGGTGTCACCCTGCCCAGGACTCTTCCTTTTTCATTTTCCCCTTTAACTCTCTCTCTCATCTACCTTTTAAAATCTCTTCATGTATCAAAACCCCACATCAAACCAGCCAGAGCTGCCACAACTTGCAAAAGGGCTAAAAAAAAAAAAGTGCAGCAAGATCAGTTAGAAATCCTGACTCCCAGGGCCTCTGAAAATTTGGGCCACAGAAATGCTGCACAGTTGTGCAATTTAGTGCCTCTGAAGAAGAATAAATTTGCTTTAAAAAAAAATCCATCAGCATATTGCATATATTTATAGTTAGCTGCAAGCCTTTCCAGTGAGAACTTTTAGAATTTATTTTAAATTAAAGTGACTAGCATGACATACCAGTACTTAGCCTTTTAACAAAACATTTTAGTCATATAAATACAGTTGCTATTATTAAACCCTAGAGAAAGCTAGCAAGCTGCTCCAAATAACATCCCTCTGGTTTGCCTGTCCGACCTCTTCTGTTCATAGCCAGAACCAAGATATTTGAACACCTGGCTGGACATCAGGGGTTCGTTTTATTTTCTGCTTCCTTGATGGCTTTTGAAGCTTGTTTTAAACTTTTGATTCCACTTTCGCTTCTTCTTTCTCTCCTCCTTTCCATTATGTTACTTCTTATAACTTTTTCCTTTTCCTTCAGGCTTTTTTATCATTTTCCTCCCCCTCCCTCATTATCCAGGGAAGCCCAGTTCCCAGTGGTACTTTCTGGCCTTCTTTCTGAAAGCATCCAGAAGCCTGTTTGCTGAATCAGTTGCTGGGACTGACTTTAAGGACAGAACAAGTTGCCCTCTGGGTTAGCAGAAAGTAGGGGTATTTCTGTGCATTGAAAACATGCCTGTAGGTGAGATTTTAGGAAATCTCTGTCTGTTTATCCTATCTATATTTACATCTTTCAGAAGTGCCAAGCAAGACCAAATTTTGATATTCCAGAGTAAATAACACTAAACACGTTGCTGACAGTGGCAGACAGATTTTGACCTGTGATCAGCACAATGCAGGGAGAGCCTCCTTTTTGGGGACCTCCCCATCAAAGAGCTGTCTATAAGGTAAAAAAACAAGTAACCAAGGACTGGGTTTATTCCGATCTCTTCCATATTAGTCTTTACCCAGTTTGTTTCCTAACAAAAGCTGAGCAGCTTTTCCTCATTACAGCTTTTAAGCCTATGTGGCTGCTAAGAGAGGGAGGATGCAATAAATCATCCAGGCAATTAACAAGGGGCTTTCTCCTTATTTGTAACATCCTTTCAAAGCAAATGAGTATGACTGCTAATGAAGGGAAGCATATGCAATAATTTAAAAATAGGTGTCTGAGGTCAGTGAGGAAAATCTTTGCCCTGCTGTGTGTAGCTGGACCTGGCATCCAACATCTCCAGTTTGCCTGATACTATGAATGGGAACCCCTGTGCAAAGGGGCTGCTGCTCCTAAGTGTCCCTCTCAGCTCCTGTTCTCCAGCACAGGCATCATGTTGAGAAAACCAGCCTGCTTCTGCTTGTGTTCCCACTAGTACACTGTTTGTGTACTAGTCCAGCAGTAGCCCTTTGGCATTTATTTACCCAGCCCCGCCTGGCTCTCCTTGATCTGAAATCATCCCACCTCTGCTGGGAACCCCCCTGCTTGCCAGTCCTCTTGGTGCATGCAGGGTCCTTTTTACATGGTGTGTTACCAGCTGTCCTGGTGCAGATAACCACAGAGCAGATTCCCAAGAGCACCCACATCAAAGGGGTTACCCCCCTTTGTCTCTGCTGTCCTTCACCTCCTCTGCAGCTGTGCCTCTAGCTGTCACCATGCAGGCCACGTGCTTTTGTACTGTCCCTCCACAACCTTTGGGGCACTCTCCCTCCTGTGCATCACCTCTCCACTTGCTCACTCCCAGCATCCACGGTAGCTTATTGCTTCAGTATTTCCATATCCAGTGGAATGCCAGCACCATAAATCTCGCCTTTGCAGGTGAGAAATGGAGGCACAGGGGTCTGGGATCAGCCTGCAGGAACCTAGTTGCACGTATCATTGCTGCAACTCCCCTGCCAGCCAGTGGGCTTCGGGGGTGAGCTTTCTGAAATTCAGCAACCCACAGGTGGGATTTGAATCTGCTGGGAGGAGAAAACAAGCAGCTGTGTCCTAAACCCAGCCTCCCCTTGCTGGCTTCAGTCGACAAGTGTCTCCTGAGGGAAATCAACAGACCTTCACAGCGTTTCTGATAGTTTTAGGGTTTTCTGGACTGAAAGGCTGGGTTCAGCTCTACACACTGCATTTCAAACCTGGAATAGAACCTCATAGGTTTGGGGCATAGTTGTTTTTTTTTTAAATAATTCCTTGAGATCTGTCATATTGCTTGGCACCTCCCTTCCTGACAGTCTATGTCTCTTAATGTGCATTATGAGGGAAAGCCAGGGCAGCCGCTCATGACTTGGAGGTCCTGAGCCATGTACCTGGGAGACACAGGGCTCTCCAAAAATCTATGAGCATTGATTTGATGGTCCAAACAAGGGCACATCTGTATCAGGCTGGATGGACAGGATACTGGACAGCAGAAACAGAGGGTATCACTGTCCAAAACAGTGTGGGTCCATGGTGTTCCCCTGCAAAGCCAGGATTTTCTGTCTATGATACGTAGTGGAAGTAGGAAAGTTTAAGATTTTAGCGCTTATCTTTCTCTCCAGCATGGGACATTGAGAGGTATCAGGAGCATTCTCTGAACATAATTTCTGTTTGCTTTGTCCTTATTCCAGGTTTTCTTTCCTTTTTTTTACCTCTCTTAATTCTGTCGATTTAAAGGACTCTAAGTGTTGTGCTTCAGAATGAAAAGCAAGCAAACTTAGTTATGCTCTGAAAATAGCTAACACTTTGCAGTGATTCCCTCTGTCCCTGTCTGAACTGGTCACTTTGGCCCATCTCAGATGTCCCACCCTGATCTGCTGCTTTTCCCCAGCTCAGGAGCACTCACGCGTTCACACTCATATGCTTCCCTTCTCACCACAAAAAATGGGGCCTGGCAATGCTACTACCAGCATGATTAGGGCAGTAATCCTTAATAACCAGTAACCAGGAAAAAGACAAACACTCAAGCAAGTATGAGGCAAAAAAATCATTTAGTCCCTGTAACAATTACTTTATTGTTGGGGTTTTTTTAGCCTCGAGGTTTTCTAGCCCCGTTTTTCTGGTGGTTCAAGAGATAAAAAAAGCCGTATCTGTAGTTTCAGTAATCGCCCAAATAATTGCATTGCTTGTAAACTGCGTGGTAATGAGCATGTGTACAACTGTGATGCAGAAAGCAGAGCTAAATCTGGCTGAGAGTGCCAAGCAATATGCACTGCAGAAGTAATGATTATTAATAGTATGTGTTGACTTAAGCTGATAATGCCCCAGAGCTTTCATTCTCTGTATCTCACCAGCAGGAGACGGACACTTGGAGCGGAAGACAAATACCTTGTAACTAGGAAACTGCCTGTGCCTGTACTTCCTGGGGGCAGCATGTCCTTAGAGACAGCATCTCACCAGGATGGAGCCTTTGGGGTATATTTTGAGCATAGGAAAACCAAAATATCAGAGCAGGGGATGGTGGCCTGTGTCCTTACAATTTTTTTTGCACAAAAAATTCTGGAACTGTGTTTGGGTGTGACAAAAGGAGACACAAAGCATGGCGCAGGTTTGTCTCTGGGGAGGACTCTTGTCTGAGTTAATTATTCCCATAACCAGAGATAATAAGTGCTGAGCCCTATTTTTGGAAACAAATGCAAGGTGAGCTAGTGAAATATTAAATAGGAAAAGTTATCATCTGAAAGGTAGAGCTCATTGAAGAGGGTGAAAAGAAATTTAAGTGGAAAAAATACGAAACCTTACAGTGCTGAAATAAGAAAATGCTAGAGTAATCCATTAAAAATCCCCAAACCAACCCAAAACCTAGTATCTTCACTTTATCTTTGCTTTCTGTTTCTTATTCAATCTTTCCAAACAGGACCACAGGGACTGTCAAGTCCCTGGGAGGGGTGGGGAAGAAATTCTTGACTTACTTTCTTTAAACTGCTCTCTTTTTCTACCCTCCATCTTTTCCAGAATTCCTTGGGTTTGTGAAAAGAAATCTCTGATACGGCAAAAGTAAAAGTAAAACCATGACTATGGTAACTTGTAGCATTTCAGAATTTAGAAAGCTGTTTAGCAAAGAGAAGTAAGGGAACAGTCTTTCTTCCTCTGCATTTTTTGACAGTTTTGAAAAATTAATGAAAAGCTGGAAGGAAAGTAAAAGAAATTGGTAGGAATCAGCACCACTGAGGATGTAAAGTAATGGCAGGGAAATAGATATTTCAGTAACAACAACAACAACAACAATAATAATAGAGATATAATAAGAACACTGAAAATAATACTGTAAAAATTAGTCTGGAGAAATGTGGTATTCAAACAATTTGTTTAGAGGATAGAGAGGGCTTGACATTTTCAGAAAATAATTACAAGATAAGTTTTGGGTTGTGAAAAAACTTTTAACAAGATATTTTTGGACAGGTCTGATAGTAGACATTATTCCTCTACAAAGAATTGTGGACATTTAGATGACAGAAGGAAATTTTCCTTAAGCCAGAACTGCAAGTGGCCTCTACTCAAATGTCGAGGTCTACATTGCCTTTTTTAAAGATCTGAGATCCCTTATATTCGAAAGGAAAACTGGGAGAGACTCCAACCATAAGGGCAATTAGTACCTCAGGTATGAAATTTAGAGCCAGAATTGTCACAAAGAAAGGTATTTCTCATTGCAGTCATACCATGTGAGCTGGAATTACAGTTGGTAAAACAAACAGCTAAAATGTGATCTATGGTATTTAGAAAACTGGTCTTATTGCACAAAGTGGTGATTTTAAGGGATGGTGCCAAACACCAGGGTGCAACTTAACATCATCAGAGCTCAAGAAATACCACCTGCAACTCAGGGGCATTGGCATCTTGTTTAGTCAAAGCTTTCATAAGGATTTTTCTATCCATCTTGGCCTGGATAAGGCCTCTGAGAGGCACTTTTGGCAGTGGAGAATTGTCTCTTATGAGCTTTCACCTCTTCTCCAAGAGTGGGGTAACTGAACCAATGGTGTCCATGGCAGCAGGTCATGGAGGTGGCCTTCTGCCTCATGCTGACCCCCCTCCACATCACAGCAATGCCTGAAGGGACACTGGTTATGCTGGAGAGAGCAGCCTTGTCTTCCTCACTTGGAGTTGAGAGAAATGTCCTTGCTGACATTTTGTTTATGGATGGGAAGCCATCAGGGAATCACATTTGCACTCTCCTTCCAGGCTTGGTTCAGAGCATACAGATGTGCTGACACAGAGTGATATACAAGAGATAAATGTGACCTTTACCTTCCTCCTGACTCATCCATCTTATCTACTGCTAGAGGAACTGGTTTCATTGCAGGACTGGGGTGAACAGGGACCTTGGCAGCTGAGCTCTCTCAAATCTGATCTGTAAGAGGTGGAGGATACAACCACAGACACAGTACAACTACCTCTTCCCTTCTGGGTATTTAACAAGAAGTGACTAAAAACCTGGGAATGGAGCACTAAATAACTAAGAACTGTAGTAGTAATGGTGGGAGGAATAGATATTTTTGTTACTTACACTTTCTAAGTGTAAGTAACAAAACTTACAAGTTTGTTAACTTGTAACAAGTTTCTAGGATCACAATATATGCACCCATAGAACTAAAGGATCATTTGGGGAGCTAGGGAACAAGTGCACTCTTTTAAGAATGATCATATTTAAGGATAGGTGATTGGTCAGGCATCCATGGACGTCTGTCCTGACAGGCCTTAGGAAGTGGTATCATTGGTTTTCTCAAGTTGAAAACAACCAAAATTGCTTTTGTTGCAGAGTAAGTGGTTTGGATCTCATTTTCCCACTGCATATTGTACTTTGTAAACTAAAAAAGACATGAGAAATAGAAGTGACTGATTTTTCCATTCCTTAAGCTGCCTCCATGTGGGTTGATTGCTCAGGGGATTTCAAGGCAGACTGAAACACAGACAAATGCCGACTTCATGTACGCTCTTAAATATTGCTGTGTTTTGAATTTTATTAGAAACTTGGCAGGCTTTTGCTTGAGCTCTAACTGCCTTTTCTGCCTTCACTTTATCAGCTGCCATAATTTTAGATGCACAACCACAGTGTGCAACCATATAGCCCAGCACGCATGAGCAAGGGAAGCACTCTAAAAACACGTCTGGTTAAAGTACTTGTCAGATTAGTAGCTCTCAGCCAGGGTAAATTAGACCCAAAATGGTACACGCACAAGTGAGGAAATCCATTCTTCAGCATGCCTTGTGCTATCAGTCCTGCTGTGCTTGGACAGGAAGCTTAACCCAGGAAAAAGTAAGTCGTATTCCCAGAGTTCTGCCCAAAGACACCTTGGATATATAATATACTCGAGGGCACATATATTCAAAGGAGAGGATGTGATAAACCCGCACATCTGTCAGAAGGTAAACACAGCCTCATGATGTTTCTGAGCTGACTGCAGCTCTAAATCTGCCGATGAGGCAGACATAATTCCTTGTGTGAGACACTGAAGACAGATGTACAAATCCTAGTTTAGAATGGGAAGTAGGTATTTTTCCATTGCTCCAAAGAAGCCTTTGACTTGTGAACTCAGTGCCCTTTTTTTGGTTTTGCTGCAGTATGTCCTGTTTAGGGTCCAAAATAGCGAATAGCAGATGCTCCTGAATCTGGCTGATTAGGTCTCACAAATCATTGGGAATGTGGATGACATGAGCAAGGTGGGGAGAAGAGATGGATGCAAAACTTTTGGAAGGAACCCAGATCCTTTGGAGCAGCACCTGTCCTCAACACTTCGATGACCTAAAGGCAGGAGAGAATAAAAGCTGATTGATAACTGATGATGATGCTATTAATGTGACGAGATTGTTTCTTGAGCATGGCTCATGTTTGGGAGATATTGGCAACTTGCCGCCTGCAAGGGAGATATTTGTGGTCTCCATCAGTGCAAGAGGAAGAAACTCCCTGTTTGCTTTTTGCTTCCCACACAAAGAGATCCTGTGCTGGCTGGTGTGAAGATTCTCCACTTGTGAGGAACTGAGATGCGCCTCTCTGCAACAACTTGATTTTCTATGGGAAAGATAGCTCTGCTTACCATAAATTCTGGTGCTGCAAAATATTCTCGCCTTGGTTTTCCTCCAGCACAGACAAAGCCTTAGTACCTGCTGAGTAGGATTCAAGGAAATGCTGAAGACCAGACTGTGACTGGTGGGAGATGTTCTACTGGAATCCCATGTCCTGTTCTGAAGTAGTCCTGCAAGCTGGAAGGAGTGCCAGTTATGGACTGTAGCAAAAGCTCGTTTATTCTGCAGTACTGAAATGGGGGTCTTAAATGGATTAAAAAGCTGTGCTACATCGACTCTCAGCTCTCAAGTGACCAGCCGTGGAACTCATGTGCATCAGGAGAACAGGCAGTCCTGCTGACTCCAGGTCCATGCTAGCATTAGCCTCTCAGTCAGGACGAAGCCTTACAGGAAGACAGTGTGGGTTTGATGCTGGTTGGGCAGTTTCAGTGTTAGGCCGAGGCCTCTTCTGCAGCCTGGCAGCCCTCAGTCCCATACCTGAAGCAGCAAGTCAGAGGCACCCACCTGTATCGTCTTGTCCCCTGATCCTGATGGCAGGACATTTGGAGAGAGCAGAAACCTGTTTGCCTGCTCTTTTCTTTCCCTGTGGATGCCAGTGCAAACAGCATCGCCTCAGGCATAGTTGTGGGGGCACAGTTGTTCTTTAGGGCACTGCAACACAGACCTGCCTTGGGGAAAGCAAGGGCTTTGCCTCGTGTGGCTGCCATCACTCTCTGAAGCAGTGGTTTCACCACACCCCCAGAGAAACACCAGGGAAATTACCCAGGCTTCCAGGCAGTCTATCAAAACGCCCATGTCACCCAGTCTCAAGATGGAGCAATAACAAAGTGGGGAAAGGTAATCTGTACTCAGAGCAGTTTTAATAAGTTAAATTGAAAATAAATCACTGCAGATGTGGTGGCTCTCACCTATGCTCATCTCCTCATTCTAGTTTCCTTTCTATTTGCTAATTCCTCTGCCGCAACACACTATTATCCTGGTTTACTACCCAGCTGAGGGAAGCTGGAACAGTCTCTAATTCTGCCTTGGAGAAGAGCTACACTGGAACAAACCAACCATCTTAACCTGGGAGAATAAATTAGGAAACGAGGAGAACTGGAAAGCCTGACATTTTTGATGTTGCAGAACGAGGTGTACCTGACTGAGCAAACAGGAGAGCCCACAGCACTTTGGGATATTTGTGTGCCCCTGCCTTCCTATGACCACCTGGAAACTGAAAGCCCACTGTCACGATGCCAAAAGGCAGCCCCCCAGAAAGGGAATCTTTGTGGGCTGCCCCCCCCCCATCATTTCAAAGAAGTTAAAGCAAGGTCTGAGAAGCATCTGGGTGCTGGAGACCTCAGGAGAAGTGGCTCAGAATAGAAACACTTTGCTTCACCACAGCCCTCTTGGAAGCCATCTTTCAGCTGGGAAGGGTTTGCTTCCCTCTCCTTACTGACAAACCCTGGCTGTAGAGCAGAAGAAACCAGGGTTTGCACACTTCCCTGGGCAGTTTTCGGGTTCTTGCGTGAAGGGCAGGCTGTTTGTGCCTTGTTTTTTGCCATCAGGGATGTGGGTCTTTGTTTTGAAGCAGGTAGACAAAGGCAGCAAAGTGCAGATGTTTCATGGTCACGAATTTGGAGGGAAGACCGGACTATGCTGTTATTTTGCCATGCTTTGGGAAGCCAGACTGCTCCCTAGGTATGGCTTGGTGTGCTCCTGGTCTAGCATCCAGCTGGCCTTGCTTGCACTGCTGTGCTTGGTAATGTCAGCTATGGCGCAAGAGCTGCCGAGTCCACTCTCACACCCCACACTCCAGCAGGGCCAGACAGCCAGTGGCTGCAGAGACTCTCACCTGCAACCAGCTAGAACCAATAGCAGCAAGGAGTTTTTAAAAAACTATCATTAACAATTTGATTGCTTTAAGTTATTTTTTAATAAACAAGATCCCAGGCATTTCTGTCATCTTTCACAACAAACCCTCCTCCTCTAATAAATAGATGATTCTCAGGGTGCCTATTATATGGCTGTTTGTGGCATGGTTAAAGCCAACCCCTTAAGGCTTAAAATCAGCTCTGGATAATGCTGAAACCTACAGGGAAAGAGGTGCTGGAACAGCAGGGCTGCCTGGAAATGTCATAGAATGGAGTTCCACTTTGAGCCTGCTGGTGAAATCTGCAGCCAAAAGCCTGCCTGCTGCTGTCGAGCAGGAGCCAGATGAGCTTGCGGGGGCTGAAGGATGTTGTCTATGCTGCATCAGTCAGCAGAGAGCTATGTGAGAGAGGGATGAGTTTCAGGAAATGGCTCTTGCCGTGGTGAGGCAGGACCTACCACCCCCATGCCCAAGGCATGTCAGCAATGCCAGAGTCCAGCCAGGGGTTTTCTCAGGCAGTAGCACAGTGGACTGAAATGCAAGGCAGTGATCCAAAGCAATTTGAAGATGTTATTTCCTGCTGTCTTCCATTTGACATGAACATGTCTCTCCTGGCAAGAGCCCAGAAGTGCACTGTCGCTTAGAATCACAGAATCATAGAATCTGTGAATCATAGAAGGTTGGAGAAGACCTCCAACCTTTGACCAAATACTACCATGTCAACTAAACCATAGCACAAAGTGCCACGTTCAGTGGTTTCTTGAACACTTCCAGCAATGGTGACTTCACACTTCCCTGGGCAGCCTGTTCCAATGCCTGACAACCCTTTCAGTGAAGAAATTCTACCTGCTGTCCAACCTGAACATCTTGTGGCCATTTCCTCTTGTCCTGTCACTAGTTACCTGGGAGAAGAGGCCAACCTCTCCCTTGCAACAACCTCCTTTCAGGTAGTTTTATAGAGCAATAAGGTCTCTCCTGAGCCTGCTTTTGTCCAGGCTAAACAATCCCCGTTCCCTCATCCGATCCTCACAGGACTTGTGCTTCAGCCCTTGATCAGCTTCGTTGCCTTTCTCTGGACTCACTCCAGCATGTCAATGCTTTCTTGCCGTGAGAAGCCCAGAACTTGATACAGGACTTGAGGTGCAGGCTCAGCAGTGCTGAGTACAGAGGGATAATCACTTCTCTAGTCCTGCTGGCCACACTATTTTTGATACATGCCATTGGCCTTCTTGGCCACCTGGGCACACACTGGCTCACATTCAGCCAGCTGTCAAACAGCACCCCCAGGTCTGTTTCCTGTGGGCCGTTTCCCAGCCACTCTTCCTGCAGCCTGTAGCACTGCATGGGGTTATTAAACCTCTGACTTGGCCCATTGATCCAGCCTGTCCAGATTCCTCTGCAGAGCCTTCCTACTCTCCAGCAGAAGCTCAATAACAGCAAGCAGGACTCACCTTGTGGCTCATGCTTAGCTGCCGCCCCACCCCAAGGCTTCTCTACCCAGCAGCTTGGCTCACTGACAGAGCCCATGCTTGGGGATGAGAGCTGTTCACCCACCTGTCATACGAGGGGGAAACGAAGGTCATCTGGGGACCCCGATGCAGCACAGCTTGGGCTTTACTACAGTGTGAACTGCATGTGCATCCCAAAGCCTCCAGGAATGCTCTAGCTCCCCTGGTAAGATTGACACACCTGTATGTTTTGCTGCAAATGCAATTAATTAATTAATATTACTTTGATGACCAACATTTCAGGGTGGTTACACTCCAAATGCTTGGTGTATCTGTGTGACTCTGAAACCACAGATACCATTTCCACTAGTTCATCTTCTTCCTCAGTTGTCTCAGCCAGGTACTATGTTCAGAGCGCAGGATTTTGCGTCTCCCCAGGCAGGACCTTCACAACACGCTGTCTCTATGCAAGCAGAGAAATATTAGGGCTGAGGTCCCAAAGGCCTGTCAGTCCTAGATGAATGTTCACTATCAGTCTGGCTCTATGCGTGCTCTGCAAAGAGCCAACTGCCTTTTGGCCACATCGGCCTTGCTGTGCATTTCCGGATGAACCTGCAAGGAAGCACATGCCTGGGATGTAATGTGTCCTGCACACCTGTGCTGCATGTGCAGCAAAAGTTTCCTTGTTGCAGGTGGATGCAAAGATGCTGACTCAAATCCCTCAGGAGAATAAGACAAGTTCTTTGTTGGCTTGTCCCCGTCTCTGCATTATTCAAGCAATTCAAAGTAGAGAGTAGGTTACTCAGAGACCTTTCATGAGAAGCCAGAATGAAGATAGCCTGGCGAAAAATTTAGGGAGATTAGGAAAGCTGAAGCAGTAGGATTCCCCTGGGCAGATAGCCAGGGAGGCTCTGTTGAGGAAGCAGAATTGATATGCTGGAGATGATGGTGGGATAAGGTCAGAGAAGTGGGTGCTTGTAGCTTCTGCACCTGACAGTATGCAAGTTCACTATGGGTTCCCCTTGCAGATATTTTGTTCCCTGAATTTCAGCAGTATTGCATAGGGCAGAAATCAGTGCAGCTTTTTAAAATGTAAGCCAGTGCCTCCAGCCAAATCTGGTTTTGAATTTGGGAGCAGCTATCAACCAGCACAGCCTACTTCTTGAACTCTTCACGGTTATTTGTGTCCATTTAGTGCTTTGCACATCTGTGCATATCAAGAGCTCCCCAGTTATAGAAATCTGGCATACAGAATCATCTCTTTTGGGACTAAGTGAAAAATTTGCCTTGTGTTGCCTGGTTTTGGCAGCTATTCTCACCCTTTCGTCCGAAGCCCTTGAGATGTGAGAAGCAGGGACGGTTCCTTGCACACTGCAGATGGGCTGCTGCATGACAGAAATGAAATGATTCTCTTATGTGTAATCCAGAGGCTCAGCTGAGTTACTCATCAAGCTCTTTATAAACCACTTTGTAGACTGCCACTGCTACTTATTACTTATGATATCTTACATTGTCTGATGAGTTACAGTATTTTGCCTGCTGCTTCTTCCGTCACGTTGAACTCTGAGCTGCTTTAGTGTATCAGGCAGCTTCCACTGACACAGTGCAACGCAGCCCTGCCGATGAACAGCGAGTGGTTTTGAAGTGCACTCTGCAAACGACTGGGTATCTGGAAGCTAAAGGGTGTGGGCTTCAATCATGTGTACTTAGAAATATTCATCATGGTGGGAATTTGGTAAGGAAATTTCTCCAGCTCTCTGTCTGTGTTTTGGGGCTAAGCATACATGCGTTAGTCATGAGGAGGCTCATTCTCTGACTGATATGCAGGGTGTTTGGGTGCAATAGGATTTTACATGTATTTTCTGGAGCTTTGAGTTTCATTTTCTCATCAACAAACACAAGTCTGTGTAGGGATGAAAGGCACTGAAGTGCTGGAGAAGATTCTGGTGGAAACTATGTGGGAGAAGCACTGATATGAAAGTGTCTAACTTTGGTTTATCATGGTGTGGTGATGGTGGGGATAAGAGGATCAGCTGAAAGTCTCATACACTGTGTGCTGCTGGCTGTTGCTGCTAACTTTTTCTCTTCTAAGAAAAAACTGCTCTGTGCAAGGTGGAAATATCATAGCTGCTCTCTTTGAAAAGTCATGGCTCCTGAACAGCTGCCGTGTCTGGGAGGCAAGCAGTGAGGTAATCTGAATGCATCAACACGAAACCCCTTTGAAGCCATTATGATCGTTTATGTCACAGCCATGTCAGTGGCAATGGTGGGAGACAAGCCTTGCTGGTGACATAATCCAGGAACCCACACTTTGCTTCAGAAGATGATTCCTGCTATCAATATCTCCAAGATAAAACAGTCAGGACTTTCAAAAGATATGGGGAGGGGATAGCCTGCCTGCCTGGCCCTGAGCCACAGGGAGAGCTGGATTTGGCTCAACCTGAACAGTCAGCAATCCCAGGAGAAAGCTGCCACAGGAGGCAGGGTCTGTCCGTGCTCCCAGCAGCAGCACAAGGATGGCAGGCAGACATTAGTGATTGGAGCTGACCCTCGGGTTTACTGTAGACTGCTAAAATTTAGCCAGAGTCTGAACTATTGACCAGTTAAGAGAAATATGATTTTTTTCTTTCAAAGAAGCACTGCTTGGGGTTGGGTCTAAGGCTTTGGCAGTTACCTTTAGCTTTAACTCTCTTGTATTTGATTGGCAGCACAGCTCTGTTTTGTAACCATGTGAAACGAGAGGGATTTCCAAAGAGATTTGGAAGTTTTCCCCACTATCTCTAGGAAGAATCCCTCCCTGCAGCCTCGCAGTCCCATTCCCCCCCACTTATGTCCAGAGTCCTGGAGAAGCTCCCGCTGTGCTCACACCCTGGATTGGTGAATTCCCTATCCAGCCTCTCTCTTCCCTTTGTTGATGCACAGCATTGCCCTGTTTTGAAATTGTTTATTTTTCCCCTTTCTACCTTCAAACCTTGTCAGAAATCAGAAAAGACCAAGGACAGGACATTTTCCCCATGGTGTAGCTCGGGAGGGAAGGTGCAGAGGGCCACCACACGGTAAGCAGAGCTGGTTGGCAGAAGGCTGGGGGAAGAGTCCCAGCCACAACTGGCCCCAGGCGACCTTGGCCAGCCTGGCTGCGGCCCCAGGCTCCGCTGCATCACCATGACCTACATACACCCCTGCTGCCAGTGGATGTGTTCCCAGACTTTTAAAGAGTTTATTCCTCTTGGCCTTGGTGGGAGGAGCAAAGAAGGTATTCTGGGGCCAGGCTCAGCGCATTGCTTGCCTTGGAAGAGCTCCTTAGCATGCACTTTTTGCTGTGTAAATAATAAATAGTACATTTAATATTAAACATCCTTTGCGCTTACCAGACGTTGTTGTGCACGTGAAGCCTGGCAAAATAAGCACATGAAGGTAGTTTGTCTTTACAGCCATGCAGGATTTCTAATGTGCTCCATTCTTTTTTGGGGGGGAGCAAGGTTTGATCCCTTGCTCTTCCCTCTGCTTCTTCAGTCACACCTCACTGCATCTTCTACTGTGCTGAGCACGGTCCTTGAGGTGTCTCAGAGTTTCTCTGCCTTGGCCATCCTGCCCTTTTAAACTCATGTTTCTGCAGTAAAACCTCGGCTGCCTGCATGGGCATGGTTTGGTACACAGACCAGGAGGACCATGGACATAGGGGCAGAGAAAGCCTGAGGGATTTGCTTGTAGCAAAACAGCAGAAATGTGTGTGCAGAGCTTGCTGGAGCTGAGAAAAGATTGCTCACTGGCAGGGAACTCAGCAGGATGATGGATCTCAGCAAGGATGATGGAGCAAGAGAAAATTAGTCATTTGGGGAGGAAGAACTGTAAGTATGGTGGGTGACATCTGCCTCATTAGCTCACAGACTTCCAGGGAGACACTGGAAACCCCACAGCTGGAGTAATTTAAAATCCAACTGTACTCAGCCCTAGGGAGGGATCCTCCATTGGCAGCAGGAAGCCTGTGAGTGGATGCATCCATAGGTGAAGTGATGGATAGCAGCATGATGCAGTTGGTTTTTCCATCTCTGATTTCTGTGATTCAATGACTATCAGTCATTTTGGAAAGCTAATCACATTACTCCACAGTTTCAGGTGAATAAGGAAGCAGGCGCAGTCTCTAGGGATCTGACACACATGCAGGCATCCATCTGGGAGAGCATTATTGCATTAGCTCAGCATTCCTGTTTTTATTGATACACTGCTCTTGCATTGTTTCTTACAAGCAAAGGCTGCATGGAGCAACACACAGTGAGTGACGAGGCAAGGTTGGGCAACCTAATTAGATGCTGTTGTTTGTTTGTATAAGATTCATGGAGGCAGAGAGGGAAAAAATCCAGATGAAGATGAAAAATGATGCTGCACATAAAGCTATCTACAGAGCTGGCCTTAATTCAGTCTTCGTAGTCTGAAAGCACCATACACACACACATGCAAAACCCAGGCTGTGGATAATGAATTTTGAGAAAATGAGCCCTCAGCTCCCTCCTCCCAGCTTTACTTTTTAGAGAATGTCTTTCCTTCATTTTGGAAATGATTGCATTATCTCAAACTGCTTGTAAATCTTGTTAGCCAAGTAATATAGTTTGGACTAAATGTCTGTTCCTACATGGGCCTCAGGGGAATATGGAAAATAACCAATGCAGCCCTATTGCAAGCTCCCACCAGCTTTACAAAGGAGACTCCTTATTTCTGATTAACCTGAGTTCCTTTCTGCAGTGAGGCAGAGAGAAGCAACAAGATTAATGAAAATTAAGTCTGTTAAAGCCAGCCTGATTTTCTCGTCGGGCGTACAGCCTTGCTGCAAACTGAACTCATCACCAAATGCAGAATTAATCAAACTGGAGCGCGGGTACTTGGTGTCTGTGTGTATGTGCGTGTGTGTGTGTGTGTGTGAGCATGCACTAGGGTGACTGCACCAGATGCATTTGCAATGGGAAGGAGCAGAGGAATGGAGACAAGATGTTAGTTTTCCTATTTATTATTTATGTAGTTGAGAGTTTGTGCCCAGCAAAGCTCGCGGAGCTGTGACTGATGAGTTAATTGGATACCACACTGGCATGTCTGGAAGAAGCTGTGGAAACCCAGGGACAGAAATAGTAGCTGGAACTGCAGGAGAGCATGTCCAATGTGTGTTGACGTGCTTAGCGATGCAAAGCCATAGCTCCTGCTATTTCCCACAGGATTCCAGTGTAGGGTTAGAGCTTGTATAAGGATCAAGATACCTTATATTTAAAGCTGTCTGATCCCTAGCTTTGGGGGAATTGCTGGGAATGTGACAGAGACAGGCCCAGCTGCACTTCTGTACATCCCAGATGAGTGTCTTAGATTCTTAGCGTTGACACCTTCATCCTATCAGCTGCTGCCCCCTAAACCTGCTTTCCCTGCTTTTCTGGCAGGGTTTTAGAGGGTGGGGAGGACTCTGCAGCCATTGGTGGCAATAACTTCTCTGCCCATTCCTAGATGTGTGATTGCCCAGCCTACGTCCTCAGATATGTGTCTGTGCTCCTCCTCTCTGTCCATGCAGAATCCAGAGCCCTTGTGCTGTCTCAGTGGTGTTCCAGCTGTTCCAGCTCTGAGTTTCCCTTTACCATGAACCTAGTCCAGTTTCTCTCCATGGATCTTCCAGGGAGCAGAGGACCTTCCCAGGCACCACTAACTTCTATGGGGACATGTTGCAGCAGTTCTCCTTCCCCAGGTGCCATGGTGGAACTGGGTCTTGGCCAGACGTGATTCCCCTTGCATGGCCATACCAAGGCACTGTTTGTCTCACAGGGACAATGCAAGGTGAGTGAAGGGACCTGAAAACTTTCCCACTGCCCCTTGGCAAAACAGCCCTGATGGGGGGGTACAAGGAAGGAAACCCTCCAGCCCCTCAGGAGTAGTGTTTGGAAGCTGCTTTGGGGCTAAACACCTCTAAACATTTTTCATGTGATGCCTTTGGAAAAATATCACAAACTTAAATTGTCTGAAAGCCAGTTTAAGCCTATTGATGGCAAACAAGAGAGTCCAACAAAAAGAAATCAAGGTAATCTTTTCCCTCTAGACATTGTTCACCTTTGTCAGGGAGCCTGGGCTTTGGCCAGACTTGAAGAGTGGTGAGTTGGTAGGACCAGGGGCCACTCACCTTCCCCCTAAGCTCTGGCTTGCATAAGTATTTTGTTTTCAGCAGCACTGAAAAGCCCCTTGCTAGGCTAATTGGCTGTAAGCAGCACCAGGCTCTGCCAGGTGCAGCCAGTGCACTGTCTTGGTCCTGCCTGGCTGCCCCACCCCGGCCCATGGAGCTGCAGATGGCAAGGATGAGCAGAAGGAAACGTGCACTAGAGCTTTCCGAGTCAGGCATGGTTAGCTAAGCTATCTGTAAAGGTGAGCAATGTCCTCATCATGTCAGGCATGTGGTACCCCCTCCCTGAACCAGTGCAGGGGGGGCACCACATACTCATTCCTGTCACCTTACACAAGTCCCCTACAAGATGGTCCCTGAAGCAGTTGCAGGCTACAGGGTCATGGTGTAACTGTGACAGGTCACTGTGCAGGCTCTCACAAACAAGCCACTTTGCAGAGAGCCTGAGCAAGCGCAGATCTCTATCTGGTGAACCACACTGCCTTTGGGAGCAAAGCAGCAGTTGAAAACATAGATCTTACCTTTCCACTCTCTCTCTCTAAAGAGATTGTAGGGAGTTCTGCAGTGGAGATTTCCTGTGGGCATGTGTGCTCAAGCAGTCCCAGAAGGCAGGCTTTTACATGTCACCCATCTTTTTTCATCACCCTGTAGCAAACAGAAGAGGACAACAGATGGTGGCCCACTAGGGTTGCCAGGGGCTGGGAATAGCATTAGAGTCTTTTTTCCCCCTTGGTGGGACCATTGAAAGGGAGCTACTGACCAGTTCTAGTGACCAGCAGGCCTCTGTGCACCCCTGTTTTGGCTGCCAGCATCACCATGCCCAGGTCCTGGCTGCACATGTTCAGTACCAGGCAAAACTCCATGTTGTTTCTGTGGCTGGTAAGTCCCGAGCCAGCTGCAGTCACTGTTTTTATTGCTGGAGAGCATACTTAGGGTGGCACGGTGGGCAGAGCCCACTGAGTACCAGCAAACTCAGTCCTGTGCCCATTCCAGGTGTCAAGCTACAGCAGGGTCTTGGCAGAGTCACTATGTTTCTGTGATGCTGCTCCTCCCTTTCTATCATCCCAGAGCTGCTCCTTATGAAAGATGCCAGTGCTTCTGTGACACAAGAGGAAAATATCAATGTGTCCAAGGGTATCCACAGCTAAGAAATAAAGCTGTTCACTTTAAACATCCCCACACCATGGTGAGTTGTTTAATTGGGCTCAATTTGCAGATCTTGTCTCACAGCAGCCAGGAGCTGGAGTTCTGTTCCTGCTGCAAAGCTGAGTCCACTGTGAGAAGATCTTGTCCCTTTCTATATCCCCACCACTGACATGGAGCAGCCACTTTCTCAGGGAGAGTCGCTTTCTGACTCTGAGCAACACCATCAGGGTCCCAGCAAAGACAAGAAGAGAAAAAAACCTCTTGTTCTTGCAGCAGAGTGGCCCTGCCAGGGTAACCCAGCTGGAGAAAGGCATCACAGGCATGTAACTGGGTGGTCAGCTTTGGGTACTGAAACTGTTAGAGAAGGGTGTGAGCAGATTTAGAGAGTACTTTCCCATAGGAAAGGACAGAAGGATGTGACCTCTGGAAGTGCACCCTGGGCTGCCTGCTTGCCCTCTGCATCTTGCAGTAATTTCATTTCCAAACCCATCTCTTCCAACCCAGGCACTCAGCCGTGAAGCACAGAGTTGAAAGGAGTCAAGCTAGGGAGGGAGGACAGAGAAATAAGGTTGCCGTAGGATAAAAACTGCTGATGGATGAAATCCTATCCACTGAGAGTCAGGGGAAACCCTCCTCAAGGGATTATGCTGAGTCTTACATGGTCCAGAGAAAAGGGAGTTAAATTACTCCCCTTATCCAGTAAATTCAACCCTTTTTGCTGTCTGCAGGCACAGCAAATTTTTTTGTTCATCTTATTACATGCTGTTACATGTTTCAATAATTGCTTGGATTTGTTAGGCTCCTCTCATTACTGTGCCATTGGTCATGTAGGTTCTTCCAAATAAGCAGAAAGTACCTCCCTGTTCTGGGTCCACTCTTACCAGGCCCTTGAACAACTTGAGCCTTTCAGAAGAAAGGTGGGCATGGGAGTTGAAGGGTACTGCAGTGATGGTGTCACTGGTGCTGGACTGTCGTGTCCCTGACTCCCTGCCCATAAGCATCTCCCCTTTCTACACACCCAACTCAGGACACACAGCATGGTGGTGGGAGAGCTGCACCTTTTCCAGAATGCCTCCTTTGTGGCTACGAACCCTCCTCTAGCACCTTTGGGCCAGTTCTTTGTTCCTAGTTGTCTGAAACTGAAAGAGAAAGCATATTCTTGATACTTCCTTACAAAAACACAGGGAAAAGCTCACGTGTTTTTCTAAGTTTTCGTTTAAAGTAACTTCATTTTCCTCCTAAACATCTGATTCTGTCTTTAATCATGCTAATCTCCTGACCTCAACAATACTTTGTCAGTGTCATAATTTAATGTGCTTTAGGTAAGAATATAGCAAACGTTTTGTTTCTTTTAAATCGGTTACTTTTTCATTTCACCAAGAGATCATTTATTCTCATGTCAAGGAAGGATAAATGAGAAGTGTCAGGCAGACCTTATATATTGCTTTATCTTTAAGCTAAACAAATTCACTGTGTGCAGCCTGGCTTAGTATGGAAATCTGCTCTCCTTTATCAGTTGTCATCCTGTTACTTGATGTTCCCCCTTTCTGAAGTGGAATGACAGAACCCGTGTGTGTGCCCTTGCAGCTGATTTACTGAATGTTATTGTGCTGGTTTGATACAATTTTTCAATCTACTGTTTGCACAGCAAAGGTTTTATTTTGTTTTCGTGGTGTCAGAGCAGAGTTCTTCGGTGGGCTGACTGCTGAGAAATCCTTTTCAGGAGCAGCTACAGCTGATTTACAATGTAGGGCATGTAGGAGCTGTTTGGGTCTTTTGCCGCTGATATGTGTGTTGCTTGGCATTAGTTTCTTCAGACTCCATCTTCCCCCTCCCTTACCCTTCCTGAGTGTCTTTGAAGGTTCTCACAGTTCTCTCTGAGCTTGAGTCAAATATGCATATGCATGTATATTAATATATTTGTATATGTACACATATGTGGACACATACACATGTGTGCGTGTGTATGGGCTTTTTTCTCAGCCTATTAAAGAACTTAACAAAGCCCTGTGTATCCTCCCATGCAACTGTATGGCTTGTTCTCTTGAAAATTGACAACTTATTCTTCCTCCTTTTTTTCTACTTCTGAGATATTTTCAAAGCTGCAGCCTCTCTCTCTCAGATCTCTTAACTATTGTCACTGGCTTTCGTTGCCCTCCTTTCGTGAGCGCTGGACCAGGTTCAAGGCCATTTGAACTATGCCTGAGATAGTGCTGCACAGTGTGCTCTTAGATGCTTATCCTCAAATTTCCTGCTCTGACAGGAAAAACCAGACACCTCTGGTTGATGGCCCACTCTCTCTTCAAATTTAGTTTGGTTACAGCACAAAGCCGCTTTGTACACTGAAAAAAAGTTGGAAACTTTTTGTGCCACATGTGAGCTGGGGGCAGGAAAGGAAGCCAAAACGTCAAAGGCCTTTTCTTTTGCCAACAAACCAAAGAGGCTGAGCAGATCCACTGCTATTGGCCACCCATCTCACACAGCAGCTGCCCCACTTGGTGCACTGAAACCTGAATAAGCAAGCACATAATCGAATCTAATTCCCATCCAGCAACCCGTCCAGAGACACACAGCCAACTCCTCATAGGGTGTAAATCACCACAGCCTGCTGAAGACAGTGAAGCTGTCCATGCAGGATCTGGGCCAGGCTCTCTGTTTTCCAGGTGGGCCATGAAGTGAAACCACTGCTGCAGATCCAGACAGCCTCCCTCAGCAGAGGAGGATGGACAGCTTCTTTGGGAATCCTTAAGGAGGCCAGGAACAGCACAGACAAATTTTACACAAAGCATACAGCATGTCTGGCCCTTCTACATCCTGAAATAAGATAAATGGTATCCTCTTGGGTGAACACAAGGAGAGCTGCTGCACTGCTTGCCTTGTGTTGTAGCCTTTCAGCTTTAGACTCACCTTGTGAGGGGTCAGATTCCTTCATTTTATTAATTTAAAAATGAAATTAAGCTAACCTCATGTACATTGAGTCCCTTTGTGGCAACTTACCCGATGAAAAGCCAAGGGTGGAGTGTTTTGCTCTAGTGAGGTCTGGTGTCTCATTCAGCATGAGAAGCTCTCTTCTACACAAAATTCTGGTTCACCATGCTGGGAGAAATGGAGTGTGTCATGCATGCTGTTACTGAGTCTCTGTGAAACAATGTTAAATAGAAAGAGAACATAAAAACAGACTATGAGCTTTTTTTATCCCAAAGCAGCACTTCGATGTGTGTGTTGGGGGCAGAATTCAGAATTCTCACATTTCAGTAAAGTCACATTTCCCTTCAAACTGGGAAACCAGTCCCAACTGGGTACCCTGTTAACCATTCACTTTGTGAACAGAAATGCCAACTACCTGAAGTAAGCAGTCCTGGTTGAGCTGCATATCGACGTAATACAGGAGAGGGCTGGTGCAGGCTGCAGACAAATGAAGCCTAGAGACAGTTCTGCACATAATGTGATCTTCTCCAAGCACCCTCCAGCCCTGACTGCCTGCCTGTTTGCTTTCTCCGTTGGGTGCAGGTGGCTTTCCACTACTCCCACAGGTCCCTGTCTCAGCCAGACTGAAAAGAAAGCAAAAACCCTGCTGTGGCTCCCATCCTGCATTGCTGTCATGGGTACAAATGCCATGCTGCTTTGCAGAGCCACAGGAGTTTCTGTCACCTTTGAGAGGTGACTAAGGACTCCTGCATTAGATCCAAAGTGTACATAAACCTTCTCTATCAGGGCAAATCCCTAAGGCTCTTTTTCTTGTTGATTTGGGAACTGAACTGACGAGAGTTTAAATTACTTTGAAACCCACCTTTACATGACTTGCCAGCATAACATCCAGTGAGGCACTAGAATAGGTTACCTAGAGTAGTTGTGGATGCCCCATCCCTGGAATTGCTAGAGGCCAGGTTGGTTGTGGCCCTGGGCAACATGATCTAGTGGTGGCATCCCTGCCCATGGCAGAGGTATTGGAATTAGGTCCCTTTCAACCCAAAACATCCTATGATATTTTAAGGTCCCTTCCAACCCCAAACATCCTATGATTCTATGAAAATATGGATACATGTGTGGATATACATTGTTCTAATGGCTCCATTGAGTGCTTATTATTGTGTCAGTGTCCTGGGCAGGGGGGACTCAATCTTGGCCAACATCACTGTGTGAATTTACTGAGACCCATTCATTTTTTCATCATCCCGCCAATCTACCCAGCTGGGAAAGTGATGAAAGGCCATATATGCTCCCAGAGGAAAAGGAGAATAAGGAGAAATATGGTTGTTCCTGGAGGGGTGTCTCCCAAGGCTGCTGCATGAGGTTTAGGCAGAGGATGTGATAGTCCTTATCTATCATGTGAAAATGAGGGTGCAAAATTCAGCTTATGGTGAAGGATCCTTCTTCTGCATTGTGCTGTGCCTCCCGAACATCCACACCTCCACTGGGGGAGTTACGTTCTCACCTCTTTGCTTAAGCACTGTAAACAGCTCTGCAAAACTGTACAGGAATTCTTGAGCTGTCCTCAGGAGTCCTGGCCAGACATCAAGAAGCAGGACCCTGACTTTTAATGTCACTGGGGCAATAGGATTGCTAATACCAACATTTACACTTGGAAGTCTCCTGTGGTTCAAGAGGTGAGACCTCTTGTCTGAATTGCACTGAAATGAAGGGCAGATTAAAGGGAAGAACTTGGCCAAGATCCTGATGTGCCTCTGTGTTTCTGTGTGTGCACATGCAAAAAACAAGTTAACAAGTACTTGAGTATGATTCACCCAAATATTGTGTGGGGGAATCACTTTCCACCGGGAAGCTAATTGCTAATTACATGACTGTAAAGCAATTTGATTTGCAAAGTTTTGTTCTTTGCAGCCAAAGAAACCAAATTTTGCAGAAGCTGTGGTAATGGGTATTTAGGCAGTGGAGGTATTGCTATTTCTGTCAGAACCCTGAGTTGAAGTTTTCAGGGAAGCTGCTGCTCTTTAAAATAACTTCACTTTATTTATTAGCTCAAAACTTTCCCAGAGTAAATGACAAATAAAGCCTGTGTTATTTTTCCAGGGCTTATTTTGAGATAAAAGCTATCTGATATAAAGGGTTCCTCTGGCAGCTGGACAAGAAGACCATATATCAACGTCAAGGAGCAGGAGGAGCTCTGAGCCCTGACAGATGCGAGATGCACTAGAGGGTTTCTCTGCTCTGGTTGAAGTGGGTTGAGAGCTGCTTGGGCTGCATGGCACAGAGCTCCCTCCTACCTTTGGCAGGTGGGGAGTGGAGTGGTGTGGGGCATGCCCTGGCTCCTGCCCCCAACCACGGGGGCTTTCTTCATGCAGCACTGCTGGGACTCAACAGAAATGTGAAAATGGAGGATGCAGTGTGGGAAAGAACTTCCCTCCTCTGTTTCCTCATCCCCTCCGTGGTGGCCACCTCATCGGCAGGGCGTTAGCCTGGTCATAGGGCCACAGCATGGTGGCATGTCCCTGTTTTGTGGCGGTGGCAGGATGGGGCTGGGGGCTGTGAAGGATGATGCCATCAGGAAATGCGGTGTGGATGAACGTGGTGGCAGCAGGAGTATCTTGGTTACATCGTCCGTGGGGCTGCTAATTAGGAATAATGAGCTCAAGCAAATGTGACAGATTTTCTGTGTGCCTCTATAGAAAAATCGTCCTCCCTTTATGGGTCCCTTAGTCCTCGCAGCCAGTACAGAGCCCAGATCCCTTTAATTTCTCCAGACAGTACTGGGGTGGCTCCTGGCAGGTTTTGATCAGGAAGAATGGAGAGGGCTTGGGTTGCAAGAGCCGAGGGAAGCTGAATGAATCATTAAAAGCAAGATAAGAACCTAAAAGCCTCCACCAAATGCCCTTATTAATGTTGATTTGATTGTTTATGCCACTTGACAGGGATGAAACCAGAGGCAGATGCAACAACTAAATCCTGGGTCACTGCAGCGCCCTGCCCGTAGTGCCTGGCCTTTGCTGGAGACCCTTGTGCATCCAGGCACAAGGTTACGTGTCTGGGGGAGCAATTCAGCTTTCTCCTCGGGGGTTGGCTGCTGGAGGCCAGGCAGAGTGTGTGGCAACCCAAACATCTGTGGCCAGATGCCGTGCACGATTTCTCACAGAAACGGAGAGCTGTGGTGGCACACCTCGAGGCAGCCATGCTCAGTAGAGGAAGCAGCAAGCTTGGTCACTGTCATCCACTGGGCTTGGGGGCCTCCTGCTCACAGCCAGCAGCTGGGGGAATAGCTGGTGTCCCCCAAGGACTACAGGTGGGTGCCTTGGGGTGCTTGCCTGCTTTCCCTCCTATGCCCTGCAGGCTTTTTGCTTGCATCCAAGAAGGGGAGATTGAAGCAGGTGCTTTTAAAAGCTTTTTAAATTTAGGTTAAAAGAGGAGCAGAAACCAAGCTCCTGGTCTTTGCTGCTTACCCCAGGGTAAGGGAATGGTCATGCTCCAGAGTCAGTCATTGACAGAGAGGGGAGTAGGCTTTGGGCAACCTGGCAGAGAGGGGCTAAGGGAGGATACCCCCCATCTCCAGGACTCATGCACGCCATCCTCACTAGTTCCCCACCAGCTCCCAACAGGCAGCAGCAGCTCCCTGTATTGCAGAGAAATGGTAAAGCTTGTAAGGCACACAAATACAATGGCAAAAGTGGTGAATGCGGACAATTTCAGGCAGATTATGTCTGCTAGATAAGCTGCTGGTATCTGCAAAAGTCAGCGCAGGACAGCTGCTGTGCAGCAGTAGAAGACCTCTCCTGCTGCTCCTGAGTGAGCAGTTGAGTTTAAATGCAGTTGAACATTCTGAACAGTAGTGTCCAGTGCATGCTGATACAAGCCTGGAGACACTCCATCACGGAGCCTTGCTTTGGTGTTCTGCAGTTGAAACCAGAGAACTGAAAGCCAGGCCACCAGCTTGACCAGGAGCAGCTCACCAGAGGGATGTGTTGTCTGAGCGTGCATCAGGATGGAGCTCTGAGGGTGTTAAGGACTGTCCTGACCTCTGCAGAAGAAAAGTACTGGCAGTGTCTCATGTCTTCTCTCTGCTTAACAGCATTTGTCCAACTCAGAGCAATAAAAAACATGGAGGGTTTTTAGTGGAAGACCTGAGTATGCATCAAGGAGCAATGTGCCAGGCTCTTTGCAGCTGCATACAGGCTTGGCTTAGTGCTTGTGCTGCTCTGAAACCTTGCCAGTGCCCAGTACAGTCTCACAGAAGGCCAGAGGGGATCAGGTGCTGAAAGCTGGAGAGGTCTCAGAGGCACAAAGCAGACTTTTTTTGGTACAGGTCTTCAGTACATCCTGCATCTTGGTGTTAGTGGCAGACTGTCATTGTTAGCACCATCCCTGGTAGCGTTACAAGTTGCCGCTATTCCTGTTAGGTCTTTCCACATCTTAGCTGCCTTCGATGGATGGGCTGGCTGCTGAATGAGCAGGCTGCTTGCGGTGTCTCAGGATAACTGCAGTTGGCTGCACGTGGGTTTCACCCCCTGTGAGCATGTGCCTGCTTCTTTGGCTTCAAGGGCTGAATTCTTGTGCTTTTCATAGCATTGTGTTCTTCTCTGTGCTTCCTGCAATCTTCGGAGCGGGACACATTTCCCAGGGATAAAAGGACAGAGCTAAACCAGGCTGAATTCAGAGCTGCTGCGTTTGTGAAGTGAAGCTGATCTGGATTTAGATCAGCAGAGCTCAGCTCACAGCACAAAAATAGATAAAATTCTTTAAGGCATACTGTAAACGTTAGCAGCTCTTTAAAAGGCAGCTCTTTCAGCCTGTCTTCCTAACTTTCTCCCCGAAATTCTGCTCGTTGCTCAGAATACGCCCTGTTTTCTTTCAGTCCTGCAACTGTCTGCAGCTTTGCTGGCATTTGGACCTGTCACTGGGGTAGAGTCACTTGGGGCTTTGTCACCCTCCAGTACAAGTGCGATGGTCTCCCTGGTAGGGGCAGACCCAGGGACATTTTTTCAGTCTGTTCAAGAAAAGGAACCCTCTGATCAGGTAGATAGATCCTTGACTCTGGCAAGGAAGGGGTTTTGCTTTCTGCTCTTCAAATGCATCAGACTCCAGTCTCACTACTTCCCCCAGCAAATATCTTATTGGGAGCTGTCTGTGCACGCTGCAGAGCATGTGTAGCTACAGCCTGTCATGGCAAGCTACAGCTGTACGAGACAGAAACTTTCCAGGGGGTGCAGCTTTCCCATCTCCATGCAAGACTATCAATTCAGGCAGCCTCGGTGCTGCAGGAAAACCCCTGGATCAGAGTACTCCTGAATGCAACATCTGGTTTAGAAACAGTGGGGGCCTCTCGTATAGTTCATGAGGGCCGCTAGGTTGTACCCCATTCACACTTCCAGCTTTTTCTCTGCAAGTGTATAGGGTGAAACTTGGTTATATTTGAAAAAAGAAAAGTAGCTTTGCTCATGTTGACCATTTGCTGATGCAAATAAGATCCCTTAATGCTAATGCCATGCCAGCCCTGCTAAGTAAAAGCCTGGCTATTGATGGGGAGAGGTGATTGCCCTGAATTAGCAGCAGTCTGCTTAAAGATCTTTCTCTGCCCGGACCCATCTGGTCCCTGGCACACTTGTAGTTGGGGTGAGGAGAGGCTCAAGGCTCAGCATTGTGCTTTATGCCTTGTTTTCCTTGCTGCTGAGCCATTGCCTGCTCCATTTTTCTTATTCTCCTTTTTTCTCCTCTTTTTTTCTTGCATCTACCCTGTGCATTTTAAATCACATCTCAGGGCAGCTGCAGTATCCTGGCTTATTGCAGTGGCATGTCTGTGTATCGTCCACACTTGCTCTCTTCACAGCTGAAGAAGCTTTTCAAAATAAAAAATCCCTCTCTTGCAAGCACCATGGAGATGAAATATGCATTCCTCAGTAAATTATTAAAACAAATCTGTTCCACACAGGCACAGTCCATGAAGATGTCTTTAAAACACACAGGGAGGCATGGATGCAATATTTACAATCTTGAACAAGGCAATTTATAATCTGCCTGAGCTCCCTGACATTTTTTGGGTGGTTTTTTTCTGGAGTGTATCAGAACAAATTAATCAACATTTTCCTTTCTAACCGTATGCAAATGGACTTCTAAAATTTTTGGCTGGAGGTTGTAGCACTAATTGCTCACAGGGCTTATCCAAGCGGCTTGGATTTGATAAGCAGGAGAATGCACCAGCCACTTCAGTGAATTTCTGATGCAAGCTGACCAGCCCATTTTCCCTTCTGCAATTATTAAAGGTCAGCACAAAATGAACCAAGGAAGTGGAGGGATCTGGTCACTTTTTGCTTTGATGCTGGACTCATATTTCTCTTCCTTGGATGGGGGGAGTGGTCGGAATAGAAGTGAAGTGCCCTTTCTCCCCTTGTGTCTTTGTGTCCTCATTCTGAGCCCAGGGCTAGCCAGACACCTGGACCCAGCTGTCACTGCTTAGAGCCCTGTCCACGGGGCTGGCAAGGGTCTCTTACACCACTACCTTTTCCTCTCTGTTCATTTGCATGTCCATGAATTTTCCCATTAAAAGAAGTGTATTAAAGACACCATCCCATTAGCTCATGAACTCGACTATCACGTGCTGAAACATTTCTCATGGCAAAACAGCTACAGGCACCTGGCAAAAGAATGAGTTTTATTGTTATTAAAAAAAAAAAAAAAAAAAAAAAAAAAGTCAAATTTTGCTGCCAGGCTATACCACAGCTTGAGATCCCCTCTTCCTACAGTCCTTGTGTTAACACAATACCCTTGGGTATTTCACCTCTGTGTCCCCTGCAAGCACTAGAGCTGAAACTGCAGTGGCACTGGAGCAAGGTGAAGGATTTTTCTGGTGAGGTGGTTTGGAAAGGCTTTCTCCTATTCCCTGCCACTGCTTGGATGCACATGGCTTACCAGGGGTTTCCTGCATGTGTTTCCTGCTGAAGCTGAGCAACACTTTTACTCCTTCAATGAGTTTTCTTGCATGCCTGTGTGACAGCTCCAATTGGGAGAAATACGGAAGAGGAGTGAGGAGAGAAGCAGAAAGCTCCCTGGGGGAGCCAAAAACATTTCTGTGCATCCCTCATGCTGCCTCATGTTACAGGGTACTCGTGACCTGTGCTTGTACATGGGCTTTGTACGTTGGTGGTCTGCAGCCTGAAAATACTTTAGCCAACCCCAGCTAAGTAGTACTGTGGATGTGCTGAAGTGGTTTAGCATTGGGAAATGGTTGCTTACTGCAACCATATAGCAGGAAAACCAAGACTGTTTTCCATGTTTTAGGATCCATGTTTTAGGAGTCTGGTTGCTAAACTTTAAGACATGCCATGTATCCAGGTATAATGGCTTGCTCTGACCAGGTGGAGCTGACCAGCTCTAACATCTCACGTGGAGACCCAGAAATGCACAAAATTAGGAGGAGGCAGCTGTCTTACAAACCAGGTCTGAAACCAGAGCAGACCTGGATCATGAGTGTCACATCAGATCTCTGCAGGCAGAGGGGATGAGATTGCTCCAGAACAGGTGACACCATCTGCACATCCCTCTGCAACCAGGGTTTGCAGAAGTCCTGGTGTATTTGTAAAGCTTTCAGCACAAGGCTAACTGCTTTGCAGAGGTTCAGACCCTGCTGATGACTACTGGTAAGAAAACCGCTCCAGCGCCTTCCAGCAGGAACTGCTGAGCCTTTTGTACTGAGCACATGGAGTTGATTTTCTATTTGCCACCATAAATTAAGACTTATCTCAGTGTGTTTGTTCCTAAGGTTGTCCCAAGCAACTCAGTCGTGTGTCTGGTAGCCAGAAGGAGAAGCTGACCAAGGAAGCTTTGCAGCACTGCTGACAGTTCCTCTCCCCCGTTGTCTTGGTGTGCTGGAGAAGTCTGACCTGTCCAAGTCTAAAATCTCAAAAGAGAATTGCAAGCTGGGCTGCTGCACTGGCCATGGCAGCATTGCAAAGGGGCAGTGCTGCAGCAGTGTTCTGTCCCTGCTGGAGAAATGGCAACACCCAGTGAACATGGGCAGGTGGAGCCTTTCCAGCCATAGCATCAGGGCTCTGGAGGCTTCACAGCTCTGCTTTTGGCTTGTAGGGCCTGTTTGGCCGTAGGGCCCAGCCCTAGGATTAGGCTGTGATTGTTCATCACCAGAGATCAAGATGCTCTGTTCCCGTGGCAGGACAGGTGTGCACGGCTGAGCACTGAGACATGTCATTGCTGAGATGGGGTGGAAGCAGATAAAGGTCTCTTGGATGGTGTCAATGTGACTCGTGGGGCTGGCGAGAATGAATGTCTGGTCCCTGAAGAAGCTTGGCAGAAAAGTTACACATGGTAAATCCTGCTCCACAGCTATTATGCTCTTACCATCGTTTGTTACCACTTCTTGCAAATAAGGCTTCTGGGCACTCCAGCAAATGATCCTGCAGCATTTGAACTGGGCATCCATATCCTGCAGACCTCGATGCTTTTTCTGGAAAGTGGAGGGTGAGCAGAGTGCTGCCTTAGAGCAGAAAGGACCTGCCAAAACTTGGACAGCAGCCTGTTTCATGGAAGAGACAGGAGAAATAAATGTGTCATGGCTGTGGAGTGGGGTGCAGCCAGCCTGTAGCCTCACAAGAGAGTATGGGGAGGGCTTCCCAGCATTGTTACATCCTTTGTTTCATTGCCTTTCCTAGAGCAGACACTTGGCAGCATTGTCCCTTTTTCCCTCAACTAAAGTGCCACTTTAAAAGGTGCTGCTGAGAGCTGTGATGTACAGTGTCCAAGGCCCTTGTGCCAAAGAGCCCCATGGGGTAGCAAAAACCTATCCTTCCTATTCAGTGATGGCAGCAGAGGCTGGCATTTCTATTTGCCTGACCCTTGGAGCATAAAGATGGTACAGTAGAAAGTCCTGAGCACCCCTGAAACATGCTGGGAATGGCAGGGATGAGTGTCCAGCACCCACTGCACGGGCAGAGTGAACAGAGATGTGGCTCAGGGGCTGCTGAGAGTCCAGAGAGCCCTTGAACAGTTTTGGGAGACAGGAGGCTTTGACATGCCTTTATTAAGCCAGCTGGGCAGCTGTGGAGTTACAGCTGTTAGCAGAGGGACTTCAGAAGTGCTGAGTAATGTATAAATGTGGTACTACCCCCCAAACCCCATCTCCTTCCACTTGGTACTTCCAGGATCTCTGTGCTAGGCACCCAAGCTTCATGATGATTGGGAGAATCAAGAGGATAAGCCATTTGGTGAATTATTTATCCATTATTCATTTTCTTGATATGTGTATAATGCTGTGCAGTGAGTGAGCAAGCGCAAAATTAAAAACCAAAATGATGGATGCTGCCTTATCAAGTGCTCTTCATCCCACTCTTGAGACTCATTCAGCTTTAAATATTGATGGCGGATCGCCTGTTGGCAAACAAATATTGTGTAAATCCACCCGTCTCAGCTCGCTGCCACAGTTCGGAGGCAGAGTTTGTGCAGCAGCAGCCATGGCCAAGACAAGTGGTCTGTGCTGCCTGGGGTGGAAAGGGGGGCTCAGAGTCCCTTTAATTACCTCCTGAAGCTCACCATTAATCTGTGCTTGAGTATTTACCTACATGGCCGTACAGCATCGGCTAGCTGCAGTGTTTAACATGCTGATCCTTAGAACATCCCTCAGAAGCATGGGCAATCTCAGCAGGCACTGCAGCAGGTCTCTAATCGCAGGGCTGCTGTTACGTCTGTCTGACTGCTTGAATAACTGGTGCCTTCCGTTGCTATTATTTTATTTCAAAACCTGCCAGGCTTATATTAGTATGGAGGATTAGCTAAAAGGAAAGGGAAAAAAAAAAAACACATCCCTGCTGCGAAGGCTGGTGTGATGCCAGAGGAGCCTTGGGAGCCACTGTGTTGAAGGACTAGCACAGTAAGAAGCAGCTTCCCAAGTCCAGGGCGGGCTGCATGCAACTGGCATGGGCTCTCCATTACTGCCCAGGCCAGCCACACTCAGTCTTTCCAAATAAATGGATCTGTTGGACCCTGAATTTCCCAGGGAGATCCCATCCCTGTCCCCCCAAACCTCCTCAACCTGCAACAGGAGCTGGATCCCCAAAACCAGCCACAAGCCCAGCAGAGCAAGAGCAGCTGCCTGCACAAGGATAAATTTACAGCTGTCCCAGGTGAATCCTGAAGCTTTTTCCCTGCTCAGCTCCCTCCCAGCCTCTTGCTGGGTCCGTCCACGTGGCCCCAGCTCCTCACAAGAATAATTTTTTAAATGAGATGGGTGAGTGCTCAGCTCAGAAGGCAGCGGGGTCCATTCCATGTGACAGCCTAAATGCTTAATCCACAGCATGGAATGGAGAAGCAGACACGTTTCCAAGACAGCTTCTCCCTGTGCAGAGCTGGCAGTGCAAGAGCATGGTGGATATCTCTGGCCACAGTCTTCTCCACCCTGTCAGTGTTCCTACTGCATTTGACACCATCTTCTTCCCTCCCTTTCCCAGCTGTCAGGAATTTGGGTAGGGACCGGGGCTGTGCACAAAGGGCCAGGATTTGTCTGCTCCTCGGCAGTCTGGAGGCACCCTTGGGACCGAGGTCGCAGATGGATGGCCCGGGGGAGGTGCCAACAAAAAGCATGCTGAAAACATCTCTGTTGGCTCTCCTGAGCTGTAGGCATGTGGTGAGGTGCCTCTCTGGAGACACTGTCCTTGCATGACTCCGGGGCTAAATTCACCAAGTGCTGTAGCGTGACTCCCACGTGGCGTGCTCCCACGTGGGCAGGCTTCTGCCTGCTCCTGCCTGCTCCTGCCTGCTTTGGCAACACTGTGCAGGCGGATTGGTGAGTTGCAGGGCTTTCAGGACAGCAATAAAGAGTAGGTTTTCACGATGGCAGCATTTCAAGGGACAAAGCAGCATGACTTTGGGGTAAAGGCCTAGAGGATATGCAAGCTGAAGAAACAAATGCCATCAACCCCTCTCTTTCTTGCTCTCTGGAAGAAAGAGCTGATATTCTTTGCACATTTGAAAAGCCCAAGACAAGTATCTTAAACATGGAGCACGGCCAGTCCAATTACTTCTCTTGGTCTCATGCCCAGGGTTTATTCCGTGAAACATCTCAGTGACAAATGTTCTCACTGCGAGAAACTTTCTAGTACTTTTTTTTCATTTCTTGACACTGTAAACTTATGCCAGAGGCTGCTCAGAATCAAGGTGTAATTCTGATCCATCCAGACCTCTGCAAAGTGCAGCTGGGAAATATCTCAGCAAGGAGACAACCGCTACAGCCTTGAGCAACAGCTTTGTATAAATGAAAGAAGCAATTTCTTTTGTGGGAATAAACTTCTCTTGGAGCTATGTCCTTTCCCTCCTTTAATCTTTTCATTGGGATTTCCATATCAGCAACCTAAGACCTAAGCAGACTGTGTTGCTCATTTTCAATCTGTTTCAAGCACGGATTAATTGCAGATATCCAGCTGTCCTGCTCTAACTAGCCATCTCATACCATGAAACTAAACAACTGCCAACCTATGCATCTGAAAGTGTGGCTTTCAGATAACATTTCCACTGAAAGGAAAAATTGCCTGGTGGCAATTCAGGTTCAGACATTTGCCTTGCAGAAATCAGTGCCTCTCCATTAAGCACAATGGACTTGGCCATTTTATGCTGGCAGAGAGCTGCTGTGTGTGTTACTGCTTCAATGCATATTGTTTACATCAGTGTTGCAAGAGGATCAGAGAACAATGTGAGCTGCAGTCTTGGGAGGTTAAACTATGGTCTGGACTGAGCTTCTAGGCTGGGTCACAGCTTGTAAATGGGGAAGAAACTGGGAGACAGTGGTGCATTTTGGAGGGGCAAGGAGCATGGCAGATACAGACCCACAGGCATGGAGGGGAGTGCCAGGCCGAGAGCCTGCTGGCTAATCCATCCTGGCCCTGCCTTGTGTCTCGACATCGGGGCTTTTTTTTCTGTGCAGGACTCTGTGCAGATGAGTTGCCAGCTCTGACTGCTTAGCCAAATTAATAGTGCCAAGGAGGAACAAGATGTACTGGCGAGTTCCCCTGGGACCAGGCAGATGGTGGCTATCACCCATGGGAGCCAGCAAAGGGAAGGGCTCCCCTCTCCCAGGCAAAGCTCACCTCTGATGGCCTTGCTCTCTCAAAGCTCCAGGAACTACAGCATCCCTTAACCTCCACTTAGAAGTCATTGATTTGGGGGGAGTTAGGGAGAGGCAGATTGCAGAGATGTGCACCTTCCCTGTTCCCCCACCACCAGCGCTGGGTGGGCTGAGCCCTCCTGACCATGGCTGTCCCCTGCATGTGGGGGACATGTGCACCCCCATCAGTGCCCTCCAGATATTTCCAAGCACCAACAGCATAGCAAGCAGCAAAGTGCCTTTTTATTTGTTATTCCTGCAGTGGTCACTCTCTGTGCCTAGTCCAGTGCAAACCCCAAGTCTGCAGCCAGTGGCTTGAGCACATTCTGCTTCCTATGGAAAGCACAGGACCAAATGGACACAGGGGCTTAGGGGCATGCAGCAAAGAAATGGCACTGTATGCAGAAAATCAGCATTACCTGGGACAAAACAACCACTTGCAGCCTACAGAACATATCACCAGGCTGTTTGTCTCTCTTTTATCTCCCCAGTGAAACCTCATGTGTTGTGTGCACAGTTTTTCTTGCTGTAGCTGCTGGATCTTCACAAACCCATCCCTTATCATGCCTCTCTTGAGATCTCACTAGAAAGCCTGGTGTCTTGGCCACCCAAAAGTGCAAACAAAATGGGAATTACCATTTTGAAGTAGCCTGAAAGCCCCAAGCATACAGACAAGGACTCCATAGCTCCTGTGCTGCCATGCTCGAGGCACTGCTGGCAGTGCTGGCAGGTACCAAAAAATGCTTTGGCATGCTTGCTTTTTTTTTCTTACAAGCCTTGGACTTACTTCTATGCTTGCTGGACGGGAGGCTGTTTATGGTTTTGGTCCCCAGCATTTCACATAGCATTTCACAAAGACGTAATTCACAGTTCCATCAGGGGTCCAGCAGTGCTTCAGGTTTGTGGGAGACTGGTGGGTCATTAAAACATTCATATCACTGCAGCTTCCACTACCTTCACCCTAGCAAAAGGAGAAGGTGAACAGTATCCTCTACAGCCCAAGTGCAGCAGGGCCCATCAGAGGAATGGAAACCTCCTCAAATCAAACTCAGTGACTGAAATGCAAAGCATGGTGTTGAATTTTTTTAACAAAAAGCTGTCATTATCCTAAATATAAAAATGTTTGATTCCAAACCATTTTTCATAGTAATATTAGACAAAAGCAACTTGTTCTAAACATGTCACTTTTGACAAAACCAGCATCTTTATGGCTGAAAATAAATACTCTGTGAATAAATCTCTATGCCAGTACTAGTGATAAGTCTTTCATTTCATGCTCTAATTGAACATTGGCTTTACAACTTAAAAGCAATCATCCTAAATTGCCTTCTGCTAATGTTAATGCTTCAGACAAAGGGTAACAGCCAGATTATAGGTTCGTATATTATTCAGGCAAATCTGGGTTCTTCATACATCACTTTTTAAAAGAAAATTAATTTTTCCATGTGTCAAGAATGAAAATAGTAGTAATGGATGATATACTTACATCATCCTGTAGTGATGAGATTGGCAAGAACATTGCCTCTGAACAAAGTGAGTTGTAGACAGCATGTGTGCCTTCATGCAAACCCGAGTGGGTAGGTGGGCAGCCTCAATAATGCCACTGCCCAGAACCTGTACACTGACTCAAACCTGCACTTCTGCAAGTGGAGAAACTAGATCTCACACACCACACTGATAAGCAACATCCCCTTCACCTGTTTAATGCACATAATCTGTTTAAATCCCTCACTTGACAGAGGGCCATGTGAATTGGCAATGACTCCCCCCCCCCCCAAAATGAGTCAAGAGCAGAGCTACCAGTTTCACTGGATACCCTTTTCCAGGAATGCTTAGCTGAGCCATCCCCAAGGCTCCCCTCTTCCCTTGTCCTCCCTGTGTGACATCTGCTGTCACACACACAGCATCTCCCAGGCCCCATACAAAATGTGCTTGGCTTCCTGTAGGCAGCAAGTGACCCATTGCCCACCTGCCTGTGTGCCCTCGGGGCAGCAGAGCAGGGTGGGAGGGCTCGAGGGGCTGCTCTGTTGCACCAACAGTGTGGTGCCAAACGCCTGTTAGTGGGGAGGGTTGGAGCATTGCTCAAGCTGAGTGACCCAGAAGGGTCCATGTGGGTCCACTAAGCCTGGAGGGATGTCAGACGCTGCAGTAAAAGTTTGACAACGGAGGCAGGGTCTTCTGTTGGGAAGTAAACAAAAGCTCAAACCTCAGTCATCGACTGAAGCTGTGGTGTCTTTGATGCATCTGTATTGTCCACTGGATGGGAAGCACTGGTTTGCACATTTTCCTCCTGCTTTGTCTGTTTCCCAGCCCAGCTCCTTCACAGGGATGATGCTGGGTTTGCACAGCAGCCTTAGTGCCACTGTGCCACTCCCCATGCCCTTGGCTTTTTTGGCTATGCCATGGGAAACCCACTCTTTCCCAGGCATCTGCTGGGAGCAGTGTATTTTTAGCTCTCGGTCCTGGGGCTGGGTATCTACATGGCAGAGTCCATGGAGCCCCGGGAAACTGCCTGTTCCCACCACATCTGCTGCCCTCCATTTGCAGGCTGCCTCTGCAGCACTTGACTCGAACACCACCATCACCTCCTCACTCAGCAGCTTCATTCATTCACACCTTGTTTCCTCTTTCAGGAGCAGTCTTTCCTTCTGTCAGCTTTTGAGAGTCGCTTGTGCTTGCCCTATGGTTGGAGGTTATGTTTGCCTTCTCACTCACCCCTGCCATGCTGACCCCTGGATCCAGCCTAGCAGGTTCAGGTTTTCACTGGCACCCAAGTTATTGGGGGATGCCTTTTGCATCAGCTGGAGCGAGTCTGTGCTTGTTATGAGCTTGAGTGTTGAGGTGGGATCACACCTGGATCCAGCCATCACATCTGCGGTGACAAATCTCCCCCTTGCTTTTTTCATGCTCTGGAGGGGTTCCCACATGCTTCTCAGGTGCCTCTGCAGGCTGCTCTAGACTTCATGCAGGAGGTTTGCAACCCTGGTAATGACGGTGAGAAATAAAGGTCCCCCAAGCTGCTGGGGGAACAGAGGTAGCAGATGACAAAGGGAAACTACATTCAAACTGTGCTGTCCCAGCAATGCTTCAGCCCAAGTGCTTGCTCCTTCCCTCCTTCCCTCCTTCCCTCCTTCCTTCCCACATGCGGAAACAGCTGCCCAGCAGACTGATGGCTCCTTGAGCAGAGGCAGAGTTGGAAGGTTGTATGACCTGCAGAAGCATTACTCAGTAAAAATAGCAACCCAGTAAAAAAGAAATTGTAGCTGGAAGCTGTACCTGGCACTGGGGAGCATGGCCTCAACAGGGGACACATCCCTCTGGGCAGAGGCCATGATGTTATGAGCAGACACGTGCAGGATGGAGTGGTCCTTGCCCTTGGTTGGAGCAAAGGGCACATGCAGCTGTCCTGCCCTTTCCCTGCAGGAGCTGAGGGTCCAGAGAGAGCTGGGAGGGAATGCATTACAGTTCAGGGCTTTCTTCTTCAGATCAAGATGGTTGGACAAGCAGAGAGTGAAGAGCAGCTGCAGCCCTGGGGAATGCACTCTGCACAGGGATGAGCCTAGCAAAGGATTTCTCCTTGCTTACAGAGGAACATCTGATACCAACAGGGCTGAAGTGGTCACACAGGAAACATAGAGTTTGTTTAGGCTCACAAGGCCAAATTCCAATTGGTCATGCTGCTATCCACATCCCAAAATCAGCCCAAGGAAGCCATTGGTGTAAATCTACAGTAGCTCAGCAATTTGCAGCAACACGTGGAGTCTTATGCAGCACTTCCAGCTCAGAGATGCTTCACAAAGCCTGGCTGGTGTCATGCTGTCATAGAGGTAGGGGAAACTGAGTCATGGAAGGGTTGACGCAGAGGTGATGTGTGCTGGACCAGACCACATGGCTGAGTTTACCAGTGTGTGGCCTGCAGGCTGAGCACTGCCCCGGGCTGTGAGCAGCACTTTGTACAGACAGGGAAACACTTGGGGCTTATCTGCTCCATGTTATTTACTCCGGAGTTGTCAGTCTCCTCTTAAAAGCGGCACAGTCTGAAAACACCTCTTATTAATAGCTCGTTATCAGGACTGGTGTAGCTATGTACAAGCGTTATCTCCTTGATCCCATCTGTCTCAGGAAAAGTGGTCGAGGGGAGAGCGAGGATGGATCTCAGTGGCTGCAGGAGTCCAGGAGAGAGACCTGGGCACCCCATGGCTACATCATGACCATCTCTAATTCATCTCTGCTCAGCAGAGCACTTAGAAATGCCACTGGGGAGCTGCAGTGGCCATGATTGATCACATCTCTGCTGCACACTGACAGAGGAGAGTGACTTCAGCAAGAGGAGACCTTGGCTCCTGAGCCTCCCCTTGAAGTGCAGGAATAAATTATGCAAACTAATCCATCCCCTGGCTCCTCGAACAGCTGCTGCCTTCCCAACACCTCCTGCCTCTACCCTTCCTTTATCTCTGAGCAGTTTTAGAGCCACTGAGGCAAGATATTTTCTAGTCTGTTGTCCACGTGTGTCCCAGGATGCCTGTGGAGGTCAGCACGACTCATCACCTATTGTAGGATGTTGTTCCATACACAAAGATAAATTGCTAAACTAGCCTTGACTAGAGCCTAGTGGACTGCTGGGATGCTTCTGGGCTCTTAAAAGAGAGGAGGGAATAATAAGCCATATTAAAATATAATCAGTTTCTTCTGGCAGCTGGCAGAGTTCAGGCACTGCTGCGCACCGATGGCACCACTGGCCTCGCTGCAGAGGGGAGGCTGCAGTGGGGCCATGGTCAGAGATGTCAGCCCAGCCCCAGTGTTGACTGTGCTGCAGAGAGCTCCCTCCCAGGGCAACAGCTCATCTCCAGCGTGATCCTCACTGGTGCTGGCTGGGAGGCTGGAAGGAACTGGCCGTCTTCTTTTGGCTCAACTAATAGATATATAGGGGCTGCTGTACTGGGGGGACACACACAGACTGGGGACAGGTTGTTAAGCTGTCTGCATGGACTGATGCTGTCTTCAGTGGGGGGGGAGAGGAAAAGGGATGGAGAGAGAAGTGGGAGATGGAGAAAGTGGTGCTTGGTCATGTTTTTGTGTCCATGTTCTGTTGTTGAGGAGATTTGGCCCTCACACAGATGTCACCTGCCCATGACTGCTGTTGCACTGCTTGTCCTAGCAGCTTACTGGGATTCTGGTCCCTAAGAGAGCTGGCAGCTGAGGCAGGCACAGAAGAGGGCAGAGATGAGCCAAGCAGGAGCAAGATGTAGATGTCGAAGAAGGTGGACACAGGACCCTTGTGGCACTGGTACCTCAGTCACCCCTTTGCCACATCCCTGCTGCTGTGCCTCTTGCTCTGGTGTGATACCAAGCCACGGGTTGCCAGCACAGCACAGGAGGCAGGGGAGCTATCATTTTCCCAGCTGTCCTCCTGCCCTTCTCTGAAAACCACATTTTATTTAAAAGTGAATTGGCAAATAGCCTGTCTCATTTTGATTCAAAAAGCTCCCAGACTGGAGAACTGCAGTGAAAGTGGCTGTTTTAATCTGTCACTTGCTGGCAGGTGAGGAGTGGGCTGCCCTGGAGGCAGGGTGGTCATCTGCTTTGGGGAGATCAAAATAGGAAACGATTTTTTTGTTCCAGGTGTTGGGGAAAACAAAAACAAAACCCCACCATCTAAAAATCTCACAGAAACGGCTCCTCCTTCTGCCTGTAAGACTGAAGGAATATTTCCTTCCTCCTGCTCTTTGTCTGCTGTGGAGTGCAGAGCAGGGGCAGGCAGAGCCTGGCATTTATGCCAATATTGTCAGCTAGAAAATGGGCTTTAGTTATGGCTAAATCTTGAAAGTGACGCTGAGCTCAGAATGCTCCCAGTCATGGCAGCTCGGTGTGGAAATGGTTTAAAATTACTGTTTCACTCATGCTCTCCCAGGAGCACTCAGGTGTTTGTGTTTGCCCTGCTGCGTGCTCAGAAAGATTGAGGCAGGCAGCACCATTACCCTTGACTGCTGGAGGTGTAGTACAGGAATACTGAAACTCAGATTTGTGGTCGCATTCATTTGCACAGTAAGGTTATAGGGACAACCTTTGCTTTCCTGCCCACAGGCACTTCTATGCACATGTAGCTCTCAACACACGTCTCCTCAGTGCAATACAGCTCAGTGCCAAACCACTGAGAATATGGTGTGAAATCATAAGGGTGCTCGCCTGAGGCAAGACAGCACTTGAGAAGGCCATGGCGTCAGGGACAATGCTGTGTCCTAATGGTCACACTGCTCTGCTGCTGGGCACCTCTTTGCAATCAAAGCTTAAGATACCCACCAACCACTTGCATTGGGAATCTGCCAGAAAGGAAATGCTAACAGGTTGACCCTGCAGTTGAGCTGCTAAAGTGGGTTGGGGTCCTCATTCTTCAAAGCAGCTCATGTAGGGCTTGCGTTTTTTAGATGCGGAGTTTTAATTTCTCCCTGTACTTCAGCTCTCTGGAGCACTGAGTTTTCAGCTCATAAGATAATGAAATCTGATATGATTAGCATTTGTGGTTTGCCACTGTTTGCAGAAGAAAATAATAACTAGCTTAAATACCTATTAGTCACCCATAGCTCTGCATGTCTGCATTGTCTGTTGAGAAAGCAGATGTAATTTAGCAGGTCAGGGGATTTTTATTTTTTTTTTTTTAAGAATCTTTCAAAAGGGCACTTGTGAAAAATCAGCTTTTAAGTATGGAAAATTTGATACAGCTTGGCAGTTCTCTCCAATTAAAAAGCCAGTCTTCAAACCCATTTCTAAAGTGGTAGTAGGAAACAGAAATGTTTCCTGCCAGAGTTTAGAGCCCAGCTGAACCCAGAGCCCAGCTTCAGGAAACAGATACAAAATGCTGTGCATGGTTTTGTGGTATGTTGTTATCTGAGGCTGTTCTGTGTCACTGGCCTGGGCAGGGTAGTTAGGACTGTTTGTGTGGATCTCTTACCTTCTCAATGTTGTTTCATTACACTTCACAGATGAAAGCATTTCCCTCTGAGCTAGGGAGTCCCAGAGCTATTCCCTGTATCCGTGGGATTTCTGGCCAGTTGCTTTTCAAAGGCTTTGGAGAGAAAGCGTGAAATAACTGCAGGGAGCTGGGAAGCCTCCTCCCTGGCTTTGCCGAGGAAAAAATCCCAGGAAGATGGGCCATGCGTCCATCAGAGAAGCCTTCTCCCAGGACCCTGAACCCACTAGCCAGCTGTAAGGGGGAAGGCATAGGTTGGTGGAGAAGATGAATCCAGAAAACAGGGAAGAACATGTTTATTTGGCACCATCTCACTTCACACAGTTAAGCTGCTTTCTCCACCATTTCACTGACTGCAAGGGCTTCCCAGAGATTTTGAAGTTCTGGTCCCAAACCCTTGCAGAGGGAAATCTAGGGAGGTCTTTTCCAGACTCGTGCTTATGATATAGCCAGACAGAAGAACAGGAAAGCAGCATTTGGGAGTGGATTGGAGGTGTCAGTAAGGGACAAGGGTCTATCTGGGGCTCATGGATTTCCTTGTTTAGTCCGTATCACCAAGGTGGGATTCAGAGGGGCCCAGGCTCAGCCACAGAGGAGCCCGAGATTCAGAAGACTGAGGGAGAGAACACCAGCTGCGATGGGCTGAACAAACCCTGCTGCCTGTGCCTGGGGAGCATCCTCAATGGATAACCGTGCTGGACCCCTCGCAGGGTTCACAGCACAGTGTTTGCTACCAGGACTTTTCATTCCTTTGCAGCAACAGAGCAGGGAAAGGCTTCTCTTGTTGCAAACCAGGGCGTTCAATGCACAGCACACTGCAAGCGTGCTGCAGTGCCTACATCAGCCTGGAAATATCCCAGAAACGTGACAGATCCTGCTCCCTACGCCCTTTCTTGTGGGAAGAAATGGTAGAGGTTGCTTCACTGACAATAAAATTCCACTCTAAGAAGCAGAAGGTAGCTGAGCAGATACTCCCACTGCAGGAGCTGAAACCCCCCTTGTAGCCTTTCCCACTGCTGGGGGGAGCATGGCAGAGATGGACAAGCAGGAGAACCAGTGCACCATACAGGGCTCTGGGGATGAGCTGGGTTGAAAACTGAGGTGAATCTGATTTCAGATTGCTGATCCCATCTAGCACGGGCCTGGGGAGGAAGAGATGCCCTTGTTGCTCAGATCTAGGAAAAGTTGCAACTAATGGGTATTGATCAGAGGAGAAAGCAGTTCTGTGGGCACAAATTTATGTGCAAGCTTGAAAGAAGTATATTCCCTAAGAGAGGAACAGTGTGAATAATCAGGCTTTAAGACAAATGCTAATCAGTATTGCATCTTGCCTCTGAATCTCCAAACACAGTGTTTAATCTCTGAAATTAAATATTTCCCTGGTGAGAAGTTAGATGACTTCAAGAGGCTCCTGTTTGACAAATTCAGTTTGGTGTGCATTGGTTTTAGATCTTTCTGATTGTGTGGGGTTCAGTCTGTCCAGAAGCCACTCAGCCAGCCTCCAAACCTCTGAGCAAAGCAAAAGCATCCATTTCTTCCTTGCTTTATTGAGAGACCAAGAGAGAAACATGTATTAATCAAAAGCTACCAAGGACGACTTTCAATCAGATCTAAAGGCACAGAGTTTTTCATGAGAGCCATGACACAAACATTTTCTCACTGGGAACTCTTTTATCAAAGATTAAAGTTCAAATGTTTGTTATCTGGAAAAGTATCTCCTACAAGTGTCATCTTTTTTTTGGTATTCCCTGGGACTACATAACATTGGAGTTTTGTAGTCTCCTCAGCCGTAGGAGAAGAATGGATTTATAGAGACTTGAGTTGGACATTTGACAACTATAGTTTCAAGCAGTTGATTAATCAATAACTGGTATCCATCCCAGCTTTTCATTGCACTAGTGATATCTAGTTTAAAGCAGTCTCAGAGGGATTAACCTTTTATTACATGCTCTGGGCTTGCTTCTGAGAGTCTGTAAAGTGTGCACATGAATGCATCTGTCCAGAGACATATGTGAGCACCCTGCCCTAGCTTGGAGGTTGACCTCGCTTTGACCAAAGACCTCTTGATGTCCCTGCCCATATGTGAACCCTCCTTCAACTGTGCATTTCCAGTCAGGCCTCAGGAGAGGGTATCTATGCTTTCCTGAACATTGTGTGCCCATATGTGCGTAGAAATGTATGTAATGCTCATTACAGCAAAACAAGATGAATCAAGGCACAAAGAAGCAAGAATAAAAACTGTGCCTTGCTAATAAAAAAAATGAATTATTTTTAAAAACCAAAAGCAACAACAATATATAAGGAATATTCCTCTTAGGAATAAGTATTCTGGTATTACAGTACTTATTTTGGAAATTTCATGACAGTGATTTCATCCTTTGTAGCCACGTGTGGCTCAGTACATTTTTACCATGGTTGCCAAGTAACAATCACTAAGCATTTGTGTCTAGATCAGTAAAGGGGAGTGGAGGGAATGGATAAAATCTATTTTCAGAGGCATAATCATCGTTGGCTCTTTGTAGGTTAATGGTTAAGTTCACTCAGCATGGGCAGTGTTTTGTTGAAGGCCTTGGGATTTACAAATAGGAAAATAAAAAGCAAAGAGACTAAAGAGGTTTTTTTTATCATTATTATTACTCTTCCAGAGCGCAGTGGCTTATGAGTGATTAAGGAGGCATTAACTATGTTGGACGTCGAGTCCCGAGTGCAACAGGAGCACCATAATCCCCTCCTTGGGGCCGGTCTGCAACCTGCCTGTTTCCTCCCATGTTTCACCGTGCCAAAACCTCCTGGCACCACAGACCCCACTCTGGCCTTGTTTTGCTCATGGGGCAGCTGACAGGTGATGAAGGCTGAGAAAAGGTTTCTTCTCCCACTGAAAAGAGGCTGGAGCAATGGGGGGAAATAAGGAGGGAATCTGGCTAAGAGTAACTCCAGGTGTTCCCCCGGCACAGCAGAGGCTGCGGTGTGGTCTCTGCTGCATGGACTATATTGCCATGAATTCTCCCTGCCAGCCTGACCTGCCTGTGTGTCACCAGCACCGTCACCTCCCCTGCCCAGCAGACAGGGTGTTTTCACCCCAATACCCTGAGTTTTTCTCAGGAAAACTTTCCTCTTCCATGACTGGCACCTCCTGAGCTTTTTAAATATCCTCTAATGCACCTCAAGGTCACCTTCATCTTTCCAAAGATATAATGCCATTTATTCAGCATTCAGGGCAGGTTGCACGCCCTGTCGTCTTCCAGATGGCAATCCCAACACAGCCCTGCGCACTGACCAACTTCCTCATTACTTCAGAAGTAATGCCCACTGATTCCCAACAGCTCCTCAACCCTTGGTATCCTTGCCTGAAGAGCTGCTGCCAAGTGTTTCCACTGCTCTGGTGCTCTTGCACATTTCCCAAAACCAAGGCCATGCCTTGGGGCGTGCTGAGGCCATACTGGGGCATCCTAGCAGGAGATGGAAGCTAGGGATGAGCACTGCTTTCTGCTTAGTCAGCCTGGACTCACGCCAGGAATGTCCCCGGGCTCGGCTGCATGACAGCACTTCCGTGGCACTGGCAGGGTTGGTACAACCACGCAACTCCCTTTCCCTTTCTTCCCAAGAAGAAAAAGTCAACCCTTTAAAAAGGGCCAGGTGTTAATTACATTTCATGCTCCTTTCTGTGTCAGGCTGGCATGTGGGATGTACCTGGAGAGAGGGCATGATTTCCCTTAATTCTGTTTCCACTAGGTGTGCCCTCAGAGGAAATAGCCTGAAGTGAGGAGCACCTGGGCACCCTTCCAGGAGCCTTCTGCAACCGGCCTGCGTTTGTCTTGGCAAATCAAGACTCAGGGATGAGCCAAGGAGGAAGCTCTTACTGCTGACTCCGACGTAATTCAGCTTCCCCTCCTGGGACAGATATCAGGGCTGCCCCGCAGCCCCTGCTGCTGGGAAGGGAGGGAGTGACAGAGGGAGTGATGGAGGCAGCAGGAGCAGTGCCAGGAGGAAGCAGGGGTGTGTGTGACCTCAGCTCAGAGTGTTTGGTAGTGAACATGCCGGGGAAGGGCGTACACAGAAGAGGGGCTACCCTGCCCCTGGGTTCTGTCATTCTAATTGAATGATACCTGGCAAGTGGCACTGCTCTCTGCATAGATTGCAGAGATCAGAAAGGGATAACAAACGTTTTAATCAAGGGGATGAGCACTCTGTAAGATGACTGATCCTGCACGTTCAGGGGGAAAATATGCCCAGGTCTGTCAAGGTCTGAGACACCTGTGTGTGCTTCATGCTGCCCACAACCCTGGCTGGAGACAGGGTGCAGCAGCCATTGTCTGCCTGCTTTTGAGATGAAATGAAAAGCCAAACAGCATGGGTGCATTTGGCAGGAACAGTGTGTGAGGAAGGACTTGGAAGCACTGCCACACCTGGCACCGGCAGCACATTTCCGTCCGGTTTCACAGGGACATGAAATTTCTGCCTGGTGTCCCCAAACCTCTCACGTAAAATTCTCTATCCTCCCAGCTAAAAGCCAGGTTGTCAGCATACAACAGAACAGCTCCCCGGGAAAGAAAAAGGGATTTGCTAAGTCGTTTTGCCTGTTCCTTGGAGATGGCAAGCGTGAAGGGGATCCATCTCACACGCGCTTTCCCCACAACACATGATTCCATGCAGGAAGAAGTGGTTCCTGTTTAATTGTGTGATGCAAGATCGCTGTTCCATATCCCTGAACAGGCTGAAAATCAAGCAGGGCCAGACCAAAACATGCCAGAGCAGAAATGCTGGCACTCTCCCACCCAGGCCCTCCCCCTTGTGAAACAGCAGTATTTTTAGGGGATTGGTCATATCACAGAGTTCATTTCATGATGGGATGGGATTGCTGAGTCCATCTGCAGTTAGCTGGAGTGATGTAAGGGGGATGGAGCTGGAAACCATGATGAGTGGTGCAACACGAATGGGAGTCTTATAGTTTACCTTTGACATGAGGAGAGGCATTGGAGTTTTGTTATTTGGGCCAGAAGGTCAGATAGCTTTTGTGATCTGTCAGTCTGTTGGACTGGCACGTGCTTAAAGGGGGAGGTAGGGACAGATGGATTTAGGACTGGGAGGTCGCTTTCATACAACAAGTGAGAGTTTCAGTCATTTTGGCAAGGATCCGGTGAGGGTGTTTTAGGGGCATTGTGAGCCTTATGTTATTATGAACATAGGAAGTAAGATTGTAAACGATTTGACTAAATTCATAAGCATTTAGCTTATGCAATACCAATATTGCATAAGCTCAATGTTAATGCAAATGCAATATAAATATTGCATTTAGCTTATGCAGTACCAATAGCATAAATTACATTAAATGGATCCTAAGACATAGGTCAATGCATCATTTTTTAAAAAATGGAAATTACGTATTTTCAGTCATAAATAGCATATTTGAGAAAGTGGGTCTCTGATGACCTCCCATCCTTCAAGGTTTTTTTCATCCAGGGCAAGGAGGTTTTGAGGATGGGAGAGGTAAAAGAGCCAGTCCAGTCTCTAGTGTCAGCAGGGGCATTCTCACTTGTACTACCAAACCCTTCAGAGCTGGTGGCAGCCACTGCCAGGCTGAGCCAGAGCTGAGCTTCTCTGTGTGCAGCCGTCCTCCCTGATGCTTCTGGGACCACTGGTGACCACAGTCCTCAGCAAGATGAGACCAGATGTGTCCCCGGGTGAGGTGTGGGCTGTGTGTTACTGCTGACTGGGGAGTTAAGAGTGAGGAGCTGGAAAGTGTGATGCAGAAAAGGCTTAACGCTCAGATCTGCACAACAGGGCCCCATCTGTTCTGCAGAAAATATCTACCTGTAATAAATTTACATCTTGTACATCCTGACAAAAAAAAAAAAAAAAGAAATCCACGCTGAATTGCAGCAGAAAAAACTTTCTCCTTCCACTTCCAGTAGTTAGAAAGGAGCAGCTCCCAGTCCAGCAGGAATTTAAGCTCACATTGAAGAGTTTCAGGATGGGGTTGAGTGTGGTTTTTTTCAAGTAGATTTTGACTTCTAGATCCAAACTTCATTGTCCTCTTCAGATGGACTGAGATTTGGGAAAAAATAGAGGCAGACCACTAATAATTCCCTAAGCTTTTAAAGACCTTGTCTTCCTCTGAGAATCACAAGTGGGGGGGAAAAACACATGGCTGCTTTTTCACAGCTTCATCTGACTGCATTTCATGGAGCAGGAGAGATAAGGAGTCCTGCAGGACCTCTGGTTTTTAAGCATGAGCTCAGTGCTGGATTTCACACCTCCATATCAGTGAGTTTCTGCCTGTGCAGTGCCTTACCTATCTGGGAAGAGGAACATGGCATTCCTGCCTGGTGTGACAGCACTCAACCCTGGAGGTGCTGGGAGAAAGGCAGTTGGAGCTGGAACGGTTTGGCTTTGACCCAGTCGGACATCACTTTTGCAGTGTGTTCCAGGCAGATCTGGACATCTTGATGCACAGGCAGCCCTCCCGATGCCTCCAGCTGGCTGGGACATTTCAGTTGGCATCTACCAAGGCTGCTCGATCAAATCCAAAGTGCCTAAGCCATTTCTGCCTCATGGCTGGTTTAGCCCCATCAAGTCTCCCTTCTCTGAAGCTGGTGAGGTATTTTGGTGCATGAGCCCAAACAGCTGCTGCTTCCAAAAGTGTGTTTTGTCAGTGGTAAAATGAACCTGAGAGGCAGTGCATGTAGCAGTCTGTTAGATTAGTAAAGCACCCGAGGCTCAGAGACACCGCCTGCATGTTCGGGTGGTTTTGCTGGGAAGCATCCCACTGAGCCTGGCAGCACAGTTGCTCCAAGGCAGCTTCTGGGGAACCAGTCCACCAGAGTTTGGAGACACCCACTCAATCGTGTGGATTGAAATACAGCCCAAAGTGGGGAAAGAGGTGGAAGATGAGCACCATGGGGACATTGGAGAGGAGTAACGGATATAGGAATGCTTGTGTCAAATCATTTCCTGAGTCAATCAAGCTGAAAGTGTTCACAGGCAGACAGTGTAGAGCAGCACATGCTCAGACTGTTTTTGGAAGCTAAAAATAGCAACTGAGTGGAGTCAGTCCTTGGTTAATCTGGGTTTGTTAAGGCCAGACATCCAGATCCAGTTCAATACTTTTGTTAAAAAAGCAGTACTTACAGCGCTGCTAAACTGGCCCATTGCCCATTAGGGTGACACTGGCCACTGGGCACTGGGCCAGCTTGACTGGGTGACTTCAGCATCCTCCTCCAAAGGCTCTGATGAAATGTTGGCCTGGCTCATTCTCCTGAGACCTCATACAGTCAGTCACGAGCAGAGCTGAAATTTCTCTGCTGAATATCTCAGCCCCAGGCTCACGAACCTCCACTTCTGTCCCCAGAATTCCACTGGCAGCCCATAGCTTTCTATTGTCTAAAAAGAATGCTATGCCAAAATGCATTTTTGAACGTGGCTAAAAAGTCCAAGCCATCATGGACTTCCCGAGGAGAGGAAGTGAAGGGAGGCAAGGCAGGAAAACAGGAGTGAATTGGTGATCCTGTAAGCCTCACCTTCCCAGCAAGAAAACTAGACTATGATTTCCCTTGTGACACCACCCAGGTCCCCAGGTCCTGGATCAGGGACCTCTGAGGGTGGGGCATCTTTTTGAAAGCCACATGCAGATTTTGGAAAGAATTGAAACATATTAAAACTAGGAAAACCGATGGATCAGGAGGAGAAGTTCCTGGTGCCCTGCAAAGCCCACTGCCAGTGAATTACCCATCCCCAGGTGTGAAAGCAGGTTTCTCCACTCTGTTTGGCTTCCCAATAGCCTGAATGATGTCCCCTGGACATATCAAACTGTCCAGTGATGGAGGGGATTGCTGAGGTCAAATCCTTCGGTTCTGGCAGTTCTGGGATGAGTTCTATGCCTCAGTGCCTCCAAGCTCTGCTTGCAGGCATGAGCTTTGGGGTGCTGGTATGGACTTGACAGTAACAACTGCATGAGTAGCACAGAGCATCACACTGCTTTCCTGGAAGAAATTGTCACTGCAAGGGAGAGGAAACCAGAGGAAAGTGGATGGGCTGAGCAGGGCATCCTGAAGGCTTCGGGCTGGCAGCTTGACTTGCCTGGGAAAAGCCCAGGTCATCTGAGTGGCAATTTACATCACTTCTGACACTGGGACAGATCGCTGGCTCAAAACTGTGAGAGAGATTACTTTGTTTGCCCACAGTCAGCTGATTAAAATTGTATTTTCTGCACATTTGAGTAGTGATTAGTGATGAAATGCAAATCTCATGCAAATTGGTGCAAATGGCTGGTGTGCACAGCCAGCTCCAAAGTCGGTCACTTTCCTTTCCTCTGAGGCATTTGAGCTGTTTTAATGTTCACACGGAGGAGCAGGACAAACACACTTGTGGTCTGAGCAAGCAGCAAACAGCATGGAGGGAGCAGGAAAAATCAGCCGTTGCCTGGATGCACTTATAGAGTGGCATCGAGTTTGGTTACATCAATACTTGGAATCCAGTTTGTGCAAAAATGTATATTAAATAAACAGCTACAAACAACACAAACAAACCTTGCACATATCTAATTCCCAGCCTAGTTTCTCTTATTTACCAGGGCCTTGCTGCAGTCCTGTTTGTGGAATGGCCTGTCACTTTGCAAGTTAAAATGCTATAATGGTTGCTGAATATAGTAACAAAATATGTTTCTCTAAGGATCAGATGTGGAAAGAAGGTCTATAAACACAATGAAAGCAACAGAACAAATTCCCAAACCATTGCCACAAAGAATAATTGCAAATATATATCCATATATATGTACATATTTTTAACTTGACTTCTGTTTTTCTTTGGCTTGCAGATCCAGAGCATTGCTTCAGTCTGAAATGAAGTGAGGCCATGTTTCCTCACTTCCAGGCAGCTTTGTGGGGACTGCAGGGCCAAGATAAATAAATAAATAATGGCTCACAGAGTGAAATACTATATTTAATAATGCTGATGAGTCCTTCTGAAACCTGGTTGTGAAAACTTTAAAAAGTGTCTGTTTCCTGTAGCTATCAACATGCTAGAAAAGGGGAAGCCCTACAGGCTTGTAAAATTTTTTCCCAACGGCTGCAGCTTTCACAGCTGGTCTTGATTTGCCTGGATATTGCTCATTTTTCTAGTGCTCATAACAGCCCTGGCATGGAAATCCACGCGGCCACCAGGTGCATCTTCATGATGTGCTGGCAGGTGAAGGGTGCCAGCCCAAAAATTATTCATCCTGATTAGCTCTTGGCTTTCCCTGCAGTTTGAGAAAACGAGGCTGGATTCATGAATTATAGAGTGAATACAGGAGGCCTAATAAAGGACAAAATTCACGGGCATTATAACTCCCATCATGTCAGCGAACAGGTTTGTGCTGCTTGTAGCGTTACCGTCCCTTCTCCACACACCGTGTTTACAGGGTTTGTGTGTGCCCATCAGCTGGAAAACAAACCCTTACCTGTGGCTGGCTGATGATCACAAACAGAAGTAGCAGAAGGGAAACAGGGCTGCTCTAGACTTAAAAAGGCAAAAGCAGTACAAGCCAGCATGGAGGCTACAAGTGTCTGAGGCTGCGTGTCTCCAGGCTGTGCATGTGTGTGTGCGCCAGTGCCTATTAAATATACATGACCCTGCTATTTGAGGGACACCGTATGTGTACCAGGGAAGTGACTGGGCTGACGTGGGACTTGCTCTGCCTCGTAGGAAACACAGAGGAATCGGTGCCTATACCTAGATCTTGTGTGAATCAGATGTAAATCTTTCTATCTTCAGCTTTCATACCAGTCTCCCTCTGACGTTTTTTATTGCACAGCTGTTTCAGGTAGGAAACAATGGCATTTTCTTTCCCCTGGAAAAGTCTTCCCTCACACTGGAGCATGCTACCTAGCCCAAGGACATGGTACAGGGTTCTCTGCTCTTCAGCTGGAAATCATTTTTGTCTGCTGCTTTTCTGGGCAGGGCCCACTGCACGCAAATCTTCATCCACTTGGAATATACCTTGGGCATTTTTATCTGGGTTTCTGGGAGCTTGGAAACATGTTTTTCTGCCTGTCTGCTAGGATTTTGATATGAGGCTGTTTATTAGAGTTGTAGAAATGGAAATCTCATCTTCACGAGCCACTCTGGAATTTTCCTCCGAAGATCAGTGAAAGCAATCACTAATATGGGGCATCATTTATAGCGCTGTGCAGAATAATCCTCCAGGCTCTCTGGCAACTATGAACTGGAAAACAATAAAGACCACTACTAGAGGGTTCTTTTTTAAAAACAAAACAAAAACAAACATCACAAAACAAACAAAAAACCCAACAAAAACAAAGCAAAGAAAAACCCAAATTTGTTCTTTGATATATTGTCTAGCTTTCAGAAAAGGAGACAGAAAATTGAAAACCTCTCTCAGTAAATGCATACAGCACCATTCCAAATTCCTAAGCTTCTTTTTTTCCCATACCCTGACATCTTCCCTGAGTAGTGCCAATAAAATTAGAGACTTTTGCTAATGTGGTCTGCAAAGGTTCCTCTGGGGAAACAATGACCATGAACAAATGTTCAGTTCCATGGAGGGTTCTCGAGTCCAAGGCTGCCGCAGCTGCCCCCAAGCACCTTGGCTCGGCCAAACAGATGAGCCCTGTGCATGCAGAGCTGGGACTCACCCCGGCTCTCCTGGTGCTGCCATACTCTGAGCACTTCTGCGGGTTTGTTCCCTACTTGCTGCTGAGATTTTCCAGATTCATTTTGAAATGCAGTCAAAACTTGCTGAAAACTGTAGCAGGGGGGAATTTGACTTTATTGTGTGGCCTCACAGCTCTTCTCTCCGGCTTTGGTCCAGATCCCCACACATTTTGCTGCACATGATGGTACCATAGGCTGAGTCTTTGGGTGTTCTTGCAGCTTCTGGCCCATCACACTCAGGCACATGGTCAGAAACCCTCACTCACCATGCTTGAGCTCTGTTGTGCTTAGGGTTTAATTTAACCTAAATAACTTTAAAAATGTGAACTCTAGAGAGAAAATAAAACTCCAACTGTATGTGGCTACTAGATGATCCCTACCTGGCTGTAGTAAATAAATATGCTCATGGTTAGTTGGACATCTTGATATTCAATCAAGAACTAGATATCATGATGAGATGACGTGAATTGATGTGATGAATGACAGCAGGGGGGCTGCATTGCACAGTATTTGAAAGGGCACCTCAGCCTGTCTTTGAATGGACTCCCCTGCTGAGATTTCATTCTCTTCTTTGAAAGCATTAATATCCCACAAGAGCACTTGTCCATGCTTGAAGGAAAAGCAAATGAGTTTCAGAGAGGAAGAGAGGCAGAATGCAAAAGGCAGCTGTATTTCCTGGCTAGTTGTTTTGGTCAATTTAGTTTCCTCTTACTACACTTTGCTGCAGTTTCCTTGAATCCTGACAGTGTCTTTGGAACATTTCTTAAAACCAACTTTTTTTATAATACTGTAATTGCCATCACTAGTATGGCTTTTTGGAGCCAAAGGCAACCCATGCTACCTTCATTTCTACCTACCTTTCTTCCCCTGCCCAGCTTTGCACTGGGAGGACTCTCTGGGAAGCCGTTGTTCCCTTGACCTCCCTCCTGCCCTCCTTCCACCCAACAGCTCCTAAACTATCCCTGTGGTTCCCACTAGGTTCACGCTAGGGAGAAACTCCCGAGCATAATACTGAGGTACACTTCTTCTTCTTTGTGCTTCAAATGCTTCTAAGTCTTCTGGTATTAAATTGTCCTTCCCAGGAGCAGCAGGGTTTTCTCTGTAGCATCACTCCACCTGCAGCCAACCAACATAAGGAACAGGTTCCACCTACCCAGCCAAGTGCTTTGGTCCAGAGTTAAGCTCCAGCTTTGTGCCTCTGGCTTTCTCCAGCAGCCCTGGCTTTCTCCAGCAGCCCTGGCTCACTAAGTCGAGTTCAGGATCAGGATAGACGAAAAAGGAGAATCATCCCTTCAGATACCAGGTTGAGTATGAGGGGGCAAGTGTATATGTCCCAGCAAGCTTCATTGTTTACCTAGCACAAGCTGGTAAGGAGGGCTACCAAAATTACTGCGGAGAGCCTGTCATCCTTGCAGCAAGGATGCAGAGTCCTTGATGCAAAGTCATTGTGCCTGGAGACATTTGTAGCTCAGAGGCCAACAGTAAGTAGGAGGACAGGAGGCCTGGTTGTGGAATTTCCTTAGGCCTTGTAGCTGCCCTTGCCATGGGTACCCAGCTTTCCTGACACTGCCAGAGCTCCCAGCTCCCCAGTGGCTCCCAGGCACAGGAAAAGCCCTGCTGAGGGCACAGCCTCTGCAAAAGTAGGTTTAGCACTGGGAAAGAATGGAGCATTCCCAGAGCAGATTAAATCTTCCAAGACTTTGAGCTGCCAGTTTGAAGAAGCCTACACATTTTGCAAGTTTTTAGAGTCTTAGAACTTGGTCTAATTTAAGTAAATTGGCACATCCTGAGCACTGGAGAGATCATTCTGCTAAGTTTCATCCTCTGCAGCAAAGCATAAGGAAGACAGAGTTACTCAATATAGCACTTGGGAAAAAAAATGTTTGCAGGTGCAAAGCAGCATTCTTTTCCCGAAGCTGAGATGATGGGGCTTTTCATTTCTGTCTCAGGAGTGGCCACTCTGCATAGAAAGTTTCGGTCTGAATGGCTAAAGTCTGGCAAAGTATCACTCAGCTGAAACAGACTTTAAAATAGTGGAAAGTCGTAGGCAAACATAACAACAGGCACTGCATTTAACTCACAGCCCTGATGGCACCAGGCATCTGAATGAGCATGTGTAACGTAATAGGATCTGCTGAAGAAACCGTGTCTGGGAAGTTTTCCCTCTTCTTGTCTTAGCTAAGGATTGCAGAGAGATGGAAACCAGCTTACAGGCTCTAGGGTTTGTGTGGGAATCGCCACTTCCTCGTAACATCTGCAGTTCCTGGCACAACAGAAATGTGCAGCTGGACTTGAGGCAGCCCCTGCGTAGCCCTGACGTGAGTCGGGGCTTGAAAACTGTCTTTGCAAACAGTCTGGTGGTCTTTGTCTTCTGACCTTTAACGGTTGATCTTGATGACCTTAGACATCTTTTCCAGCCTTAGTGATTCTGTGATTCCGTGACTGTCACAGGAGCAAATCCAGCACGTGTGCCCATGAGGCTCTGCAGTAGGATTTTTCCATTCAGCATTCTATATATCTGCCAGTCCGCTGAGCTTATAGACAGCCATTGGAGCTGCTGAGCTGGCCACAAAAGGTGTAATTTTTAGCCCGACGTACAGCTGGATTTACTTTGCTCCCATAGGGAGATCTCCTCTGATGGCCTGAACACACGGGTCTGGGCTGAGGCCACTACTGAATGCTGTGTCCTGCTGCCACAATTGCCATAAATGGGGCTGACACATGGCTGAGATCTCTGTGGGCAAGGACTTTTCTGAATTGTCATTTTCAAATGCTCTTTGCCATTTTCACCCAGGAACATGTAAACCAAAACATGGACATTTTCCCCTGGGAAGAGGGGAAGAGCTGCTCGCCAAGGTTGAGCCCATCATAGGCACCCTGCCCAGTTTGTTATGCAGAGAGCAGCCACAAAGCTCTTGAGTGTTATTCCACTCTCACGATTCTCTTGGCCACTTGGTTCCTCTTATTTTAGCTTTGTTTGAACAATCTCCTTGGTAACTGGAGACAAAAGCAGAAATTTTTTTGTCCTCCTCCTAGGATTGGTTTCCTGCCTATCTCAGAACTGGGAGGGATCCTTATGTATGTATGTTTGCTTTGGTGCTCCCACCACAGGCTTTAACCTCATGTATCACTGGGAAGTTCAGGAGACCTGGTGTCTCTTTTGAAGGGTTTTTATACACAGAGTTTCAGTTGAGAGGGATGTATTTCACAGTTTAATTTACTTGGCAGTAAACAGATGGCATGTCAGTCACAGTGTGAATGGTGGCTCTTGAAATTGCCTACATGCTCCTGACCTCCAGTGTGTCCAGCAGCAGGGAGACTGGACTGGAATAGCCCTTCTCAGGATGCTGCAAGTGCTGGAGTGGCAAAGCCCTTCAGCAGGGTCAGGGAGTGACTCCTTGCTGTGTCAGCACCCTCTATATGGGTCCCACAGCCCTGCACACCTTCTAGCACCTGCCTCAGGACATTAGGGTCTATTAGGACTTTGGTGTTTTCAGATTAGTTTCAGAAGGGTCTCTATGAGGGTAAGGGCATTAATCACTGGCAATTCCTAAAGACTTAGGAGCGTTTGAAAAGGCAAGGAAAAAATCCCATCTCAGCTGACACACTTTATTCCTCTGCCCTCTGGAGATGGAAGTCATTGGAAAGGAAGAGGGAAGAAAAAAACAAACCAAACAACCACCATACTGTCTGAAGACCTGGCTGGGCTGGAGGCAGAGACCAACCCCACTGCTGGCACTCAACCCCAGCACACGCTTTTTCTTGGACAAAGCAATCCCTGAAGAATGGAAATGGCAGTGTGAAAACACCAAGCAGCACCTTTAGTGCAGAATTTAAAGCTGAGATTTTGGGGTCATTTGTTGATTTAATGGTCCAAACACTGTCACTGTTTAAGGCAGTATTGCCCTAGCAACAGCCCCTCTCTGGGGGTGGCTAGGGAGTACTTCATGGGGCATGGCCTGAGCCTGCCGGCCTTATCCTTGGATAGAAGGGATAAGAATGAAGGATCTGCACCACCTCCCTCGCAGGGCTTGCCTTTTGACATAGTGACAGCATGGCATGGCACTGGGGTGTAGCTCTCAGCTTGGGTTATGGTCTTCAGAAATGCACATCCCTGATGTTTCAAGCCTATATAATCACAGCATTTCATATGCTGGTACCCGGAGGATCCATGGTTTTTATACCGTCAGGTAACTTCTGATACTGGTCGAGCATGGGGGACTTGCCAAAGGGAGTCTGAACCAGGAGTGAACTCTGCAGCCAGTCACTTAAATTGCTAAAATGTGAACATTACACTTGAACCTCCCTAGAACCCTCGCATGAGATAACTTAAAACTTCTTCTCATAGAAGTTCAGTGTGACACTTGGTGACAAGGTCATAAAAGTTCAAAAGGCTTTTCTGTAGCTTAGGAGTCCATTAGCATCCACAGGGCCCCTCCAGGGAGAGCAGGTAGGATGCTTGTGGTGTGCTATGCTTCTAAATACAGATCACACTGCATACAGCACCACAGGCTGAGACAGTGTCATTCTGTTCTGCAGTTTGCAACTTGAGTGCATGTGCAGCTTAGCATGGTCTGTTAAGCTGACACAGAAGCTGTTGAGAGGAGCAGGGTGATGCCCATGTGAGCAGCGTGGCACAAAATGGTCACAGGAACTGCCCAGGTCTTGACATCAAGTCACTTGCATCCTTCACTGGGCAAAGAATGATAAATGTAGCCACGGTGAAGTGCTTACTCCTGCGACGCCACCAGGAGGCTTTGATCCTGCAGCTGAGTCACCACACCAAGGGTTTTGGAGGAGTGTCTTGAAAAGAGGGGCCTGACCTTTGGGGCCAACCAGCAAATAAGAGGAATCAGGTGCATTCCTGACAGAGGATGGAGTTAAAATGACAGTGGATGCTGCTCTTGAAAGTGGACCTGCACATTCTATATTGATGTTTGCCCTTTCTGTGGCATGACCTCGGCTGTCACTGAGCATTCCTTGTCTTCTTCTTTTCCCATGTACAGCTGCTTTTCCAGCAGCAAAGCTAGCTGTCAGCAGCCCTGGCAGAGTGGCAGGGCACAGTTGAGCCCCCTCGTCCAGTGTCTTCCCAAATAAGAATCCCTTGCCCTAAAGCCCTGGCAAACAGGATTTGAAATGTGCCTTCCCTGGGAGGGAAACTGCTAGGATTGATGCAAAGTCCTGCTGCAGTGGCGCTACTGGAGCAGTTCATGCACAGCAGATGTATTTTGGGCTTCCTTGAATCCCAATTCCTGATGCTGAAACCATGCTATTAGACATGGACCTATTATTTCTCATGGTCCCCACTGTTTTGTTTAGTCAGCTTTAACTCAGCAAAGTGTGCTAAATGATTTACAGAACTGCAGAAATGTCCTTTTTGCTGGCAGTTGCTCACTGAAATTCATTTTGTGGAGGCCAAAGCCATTTCAATAAGAGTGATGTCTCCTGTTTGAGGAATATTGTCATGGCAACTATCCAGGTGCACACAGGGAAGAGCAACTCATATTTATATGAAAGGTGAGAGCAGTTATTGTGGTGAGGGGGAACCTGGCTGCAAAGAAAATCTGCATGTGTATTTGGATGCAAGAAGCACTTATATTTGCTTTCCTTGGGAAAAATGTGTATGAGGACAATCAGGGAGAGGGGTAAGTGTTTGACCCAGAGGTCCTTTCTCACTCAAACCCTGTCACAATTTAATTCTTCACCATGCTTGTTTTCCACTTCAAGTTTTTCCAGTAGGAATTTCAAATCCAGCACAGAGCCCTTCTCAGGTGAGCATGTGTCTCTTCCCTGCAACATGCCACCCCACCACCATGGCAGATCTTGCCAATAGAGCATGATGAAATATTGGACCAGCCAACTCAGTCAGGAAAAAATCCCAGAAAGGCGGAATGGAGGAAATGTCAGATTTTGGCTCTTAACCCTGTAGACTTAGAAGTGGGATTTGCAGGGTTTTATACTGAGCAAGGATGTTGGACTGGGCTGAGCCCTGGGCAGTCAATCCTTTGCTTGTAGCACAGGCTGAATTTTTCAGGACTAATGCAGTTTTTAGCTGGCATGGGCAGGGCTGTGAAAAGCCAGGGGAGAAGTTATTTCTGCTCTGTCAGCTTTCCCAGGTACCTTAAGTAATTGCTGCTGGGGGTGTCTTTGATCAAACTCACATCAAATGTGTTTTCCTTCCTAGTCATCACTTGTATTACACTGTTTGTGCAAGTTGTCCTTGGAGCTCCAGATACTGATCCAGATGGATCTCCTCTCCTGTTTGATCCCCCAGTGATCCTGCCTCCACCAGGCACTCTGGTAGCTTTCAGGACTGTGGATCACCATCACTGGACACGCATGGCAATGAGATTGGGAAAAAGCAGAAAAACAGTTTAGTCCTGTGTTAGCACATTCAGAGCCGTGGAAGGGGAGACCACAGCTCCAGCTGTCCTGGGACAAGGAAACATTTAAGCATCACCAAAGGCTCAGGTACTAGTTTGGGGCAGATCAAGAGAGTGCCATTCATCTTCACCTAGCTGGGCCCTTGCAGGATGTGACATTGGCGGATGAATGAAGAAGTGCATTAGTCAGAGCATGAAATTCACAGTCAATTCAGAGCAAACATTGATGATTCACCAGAAAAACATTTCTGATCTGACAAATACTTCTCAATATGGTCTTCCTAAGAGGAGAGTCAAGCAGCATTCAGTCTAGCATGTGAAATCATCTTACCTGGCAATCGTCACTCCTGAAGAGTATTTTCTGAGACACTGAGCATCAGCTGTGCCTGTCATCTCCCAGCTATTCAAGCAGCAACAGCTCTCGGTCCTCCTGTCTCTGCAGACCACCTCTCACACTTTGTATTTCTGCAAGGCGAGGGAAGAGCAGGCTGGATCTTTTTCCAGGATTTTCCTGGTAGTGATGCTCTGGAGCAGGCCAGTGTTATGTATCTGAGCCGTATGTTGTCATTTAAACTCAACGTATCCTGAAGCCAGAGGAGCAGTTGGTTTATGCAGACATGGAAATGACAACACAGCCCTGTGGTCTTAGACAGACTGATTCAGGAAGCCTTGGGGAAAGAGGTGGAGGACATCTAAGAAAATAAGAGTAACCAGATGAATTTTGGCTCCAGAGGTGGAGGTAAAATAGAGGGACTGTTTCCCTCTCCCCTTGTTTGCAGTGTCCAGGCTGGTTGTGCTCAATCACATTTCTGAGAGGCATTGGACTGTGCAGCCTCATGCAGACCTGGACTGCTGGACCAGCAAACCAAGCTGCCACATCAGATCAGATCACATCCACACTACCCAAAGCATGCGTCACGCTTCGTTTCAGGCAGGTTTTCCTTTTCCTCCCTGTCATGTTTGCAGCGTGCTGCAGGCAAAATTTTCATTAAGTACAGACATTTCATGTCAGCGAGGCTTGGTTCGGCAAAGGATCCTGCATGGGTGACTCATGGGACATCTTACACAGATGGGAACTCATCAGCAGGAACAGGAAACCCTAATGAACCCTCTCCTCTGTCAGAGACCACTGGATAATAGTTAAAATCATGTGTTATACAAGGTCATTCACATAATCTGGCCCATTTTTGCACCTCTTCTGTCCCTCAGGAAGGTTTGTCCCTTCTCTGGTTGAGCAGGCATTTTGTTGCCCTGTCCTTTGTCCCCCACCACACACACATCCCTTGTGTCTGGGACAAATGCCTACATCACAGACTTGGGTGTCTCTCTGCCTGTGAGGCTGCCACCTCCTCACCAGAAGGTGCAGTTTTGTTGTCAACTGGTAGAAGAAAAGCCCTATCAGCTCCTTTTCCAACCCAGCAACAAGACAACTTCCTTCCTCAAGTAGCTGTCAGAAATTTGAGCAGTGAAGCTGCTAAGTGCACAGAAGCACTCCCGGTGCCTCGGTCAGCAGAGTTGTGGGCTGCAGAGACAGGCAGGGAAGCAGTAAAGTCTCTTTGCATCTGTAATAGCATGGATGGAGCCTTGAGCCCCTGTAGCCTCTGGGGAGGCTCACAGAGAAGATAAGGACATTCAGGAGGACAGCAGAGCGTAGCAAAGGCAGGGATGGCAAGAGGAATGGTTGCCTTGCTCTTAGTAGTTGGCTCCAACCATGCCCTGGGGTCTGGTCCAGGCTCCTCACTGTGGCCATGGCCCATTTACACGGCCCTGGCTTCTGGCTCTGGTAGTGCCCAGCTCTGGTGATGGGCCCACTTGCCCCTCTTTACAGGCACTATCCAGTGCCCAGCGATCACAGGAGTCGTGTGAGGCAGGGACATTCCCAAGCCACATGCCCATCTCTCATGGCAAGCTTTAACTTCAGCTAATTAAGTGACTGGCTGACAAGCAGATGTATGAGAAATCAATGTGGCAGGTTTCTGTGGGAGCCTGAAAGTGCATGCTAGAACAGGCAGCACTGATGGATGTGGCTCTGAAATATCACCTCTAGAACATGTATCCCTCGTGGCTATTCTCCCTCCATAATTGAATGCTCTCTGGGTGGGAAATGCTCGTCTGTTGGGACATCAGGGTTGGCAGCACAGGATCCCACTCCTGACTGCCTAGCCTGGATGTTATAACTATGAATCTGCAGTTGAAAGTCCTCCAAGCATGTAGTTCTCCTGGGTGAGCAGTGGAAGCTGGATGGGTGACAAGCTGCATAAGTGCACTGTTCCCTCTATTGATTCAGGAATAAGTATCTGTCCAGACAGCAACAGCATGCCATGTTCTCATGGGCAAGCTTGTTACTGGCTGCTATAACAGCTGGTTACTTGTGTGTTTAGAGATTGTAATTTTCCTGGCCCACTGGAGGCACCATTACTGACTATGTGCAGGTCTTTGCTATTCCAGCTCTGGTTCATGTGTGGTCTGGGCACAATGATGATTTCTTAGCTGAGAGATTTCTGATCTGAGTGCACAGCAGAGTGGAATTGGGCAAGATCTCTGGATTGGAAGGGCTCTGGATTAGAAGGTTTCTGGTCCAACTTGTTCTCAAAGCTAAAGCAAGTGCCTTCCCCAGCTGACATTGTGCTCTAAGCATTAGTTCTCTTCTTTGCCCTGCCTTTGCCATTGCACAAAGCCAGTTTGCTTCCCATTGACAGGAGACTTGCAGCCCTGTCGTGCTATTGCTATGTCATTTGCAGGCAGACATCTGGGCACTCTCTCTTGCCCTTTCCAGAGATGTGCCCAGAAAATGGCAGGTGGGCTGGCGTGCTTATGCCAAGTGCACATCACTTCCTTTGCTGTCTGCGACACTGAGCTGGCGTTAGCAATCACACTGCTCTCCCTGGCACATGGGATACTGCAAATGCCAAAAGCTTACAGAAGCTCAAAGGGCAATGTGAGAAATCTGCAGAGCATAGCTAAGTACACAGAAACCTGGTCTGGCTAGGAAACCCCAGAGGCACAGATGCCTGGGACTGGGAGAGGATCAGTTGGAAATAATGTCTATGTGTCTGTCCTCCTACTCCAAGGTGGTTTTGGCAGTTATCACAAGAAGAGGCTGTGTTGGCCAGTCATTGGGTCTGATGGCGTGTATCAGCTCTTCTTTGGTACCCCATCACCAGCCAAAAGGACTTTTCCATGGGCTATTGTAACTAAGGGTTGTGTGGGAACATTCTGATAAAAGACCTTTATGGTTCGAATGAAATATCATGGTTTGAAATGACTCCTGACAGAGAGCATTGGACTTGGAGTGAGGGCAGAGCTTTGTATGCCAAAGTTACCAACCTTCTTTCGTTGCTGCTGGGTGTCTGCAAGAGGAGAAGAGCTGGAGATGCAATTCTGCAAGATGTGTTTTATTCTTTGATTTCCAGTACACGGAAATGAGATGAAACTCATTCCCTCAGCAATTGCTTTGACTACAGACTCAAGGAAGTGCAGTTTCTGGTACAGAAGTGCAGACAGTTGGATGGGCCCTCAGTCTTCATGCCAAAGCAGGGTTCTTTAGCTCAGGTGAAACGGACCAGCAGCAGCTGTGCTTTGCTGCAAACTTGCCCCATGGTATCACTGGGGGTCCCTGCAGAGGAGGCAGGGAGGAAGGGACAGGGAGGGGTGTCAAGGCTGGTTGTTTAGACCAACACAGGACCTCTATCCCCATGCATTCAAATGTGTTGGAGAGATTCTCCAGAAATTGCTTTTTCCCACCTGCAGTGTGATTGAGGGTCAAAACAGGAAGAAAAAAATCCATCTTTTCAAGGGCTGTGGTCTTGCACAGTCATGAGATCTGGAGTGTTTGGCTCCTGGAGACATTAGATTATGGCACACACACGACTGTCAGCCCCAAATCAAAGCTGATTCTAGACCTCTGTCTAGAAGAGACATCTTGGAAACACCATCTAGATTGACCACAGATTCTCACAAGGAGAAGAAAATGTTTAATGGTTTAATCTTCTTATTTTTCCCTCTGTCTCATGGATTTGGGACTCTTGGTTCCTGGCCCTGCAGTGACCGAGGACCGGGGGTTTCAGGGTGATAATCAGTGTCCCTTTGGTTTTCTGTTGTAGAAGCACTATCACAGCTTGTTCTGAAAGAGCCACTGGGCCACAGGAGAGAGAGATTTTAAATCCAAATTTCAGTGTGTACTTGCACTGTCAGGACTTTGGGTCTCTTCAGCCTACTGTGTCTAGCTGGTAAAGTCCAGGGGCAGCTCAGCAGAGCTCAGTGCTGCAGTCGGTCCACATCGCTCTGTGAGCCTTAGCCAAGTTGTCCTGGCTCTGCCAGCCACCCACCTCTGCCTCGTTCCCACCATGTCTTGTAATGCAAGAAAATAGCCTCGCACAGCAACCCGTACCTCTGAAAAAGAGGACTGTGGGCAGCAGGCTGATAGAGCTGCACCCCGAATGCAGCAGGAGCACAGGACTAGGTGAGGGCACCAGGAACACAGGCTGAATTCCACAGACTCACAGACAGCCCCATGGTAGCTTGTTGCTGCCCACATCCTCACAGCCGCCTCTCTACAGCAGGAGTGAGAGGCAGAGACCATATTGAAGGGTCCAGGAAGAGCAGGGTGATATGAGTGCACATCCTAGATTACTGTAGAAAGCAGTCCTTACTTTGAGGCAGGATAAACTGTGCAGTTGCCTGATCCTCCTCCTTCTCCACTGATCAAACACTGCCACATGGCCACATGCGTGCAGGACCCTGCAGAGGGGGGTTGTAGCAGGCAAAAGGCAGTGTGATGCAGATCAGGCATGCTCTAAGAATAGCTTGTGTTATTTTCATATACTTGCTGCTTCTCAAACACCATTAGGAGGTAATCCTTTTCTCCAGGATTGCAGTCTCATCCCAGGGACAAATTTGCCTCAGCAATTCTTGCTGATTGGAGATTCATACAGAGAGTGGACTTGGCATTTGTTCTTCCTGCCCTTTTTTCTAACAGCCTTCTACAGTAGAAAAAGCAGCAGGGCACATCTACCTAACACAGGGCACTTGTTCACCCCCTAGAATGATCACTTGGAAAACTGCATAATAACACCACCTCCTGGCAGTGGCACTTTATGCCCCATTATTCTGCATTATTCAAGGAAGTCCTATTGGTGTTGAGTCTAAGTATCAGAAAAATCCTTTTTAAGTGGCATCCTGGTTTCTTTTCATAAGAGAGAGGATTATTTTGTGGGGCTTTGAGGTATGCCACACACAGCAAGCCAGAGCACACCCACAGGCAGTTTACATTTTGATACCTCTGCTGCTCTCAGAATTTAAGAAGGCATCCCTTTTAATTAACTTTCCTGAAAAAAGTTATTTTTTCATACATGAGGGCAGGATGAGGTGTACATTTCAATAGGCATTGTCAGGAGAATTATTGATTTTGTTAGTAATGTTTCTGAAATTGTGCCATTCCAGTAATTCTGCCAGGTTCTCCTTGAAAGCTTAGCTAAGAGCATTTTTATATCCTTCATTAGTTTTTTTAATACACGATAATTTCCCCTAACTCATCAAGGCAGAGCAAGATCAGCTGCATGCTTGGTAACCATTTTTCCTGTGTACAAACCTATTGCAGCAATAATTACAAACTGGACAAATTATTACAGATATTCATTATAAAATACAATTACACCGAGCGGTGCTGCATTGTTACACTTTTCACAGCCATCACTTGCTCTTGAGTAAATGGTTTCATTATGAGCATGAAGGGCAAACTTAATACACTCCTGACTCACAGCAAACAGCACAAGAAATCATCCTGGCTGTTCCTCGGAGTGCTTGTGGTGTTTACCCCGAATGAGTAGAAAATGTTGACTCTGCTGCCAAATACTTGTCAGCTTAACAGAGGGGCTCTGGGTGGCCAGTGCAGATGTGCAAGGAGAGGAGAAAGCCAGAAATTACAGCAGCGTGGTCTGAATTTCACTCCCCTAGAGCGTGGCTTTCTTCCACGTTTATGGGTTTTCAGTGCTGGGACTTGCCAGGAGCAGCAGAACCTCCTTGATCATCATATATTAGAGCAGCCTTGGGGCTGCTTCAGCTTGTGCTGGCTGCTCGTGGAAAGTGCAGAGGAGCCAGGGATGGGACAAGAAACATTTCTTCGAAGGACAAGACAGACAAGCTTGGACAGGGAGAGAGTAACTGGGAAGCTTCTTTAAGAGCATTCACAGGAGGGCAGTGCTGTCAAGTGTCGGGGGAAAGCAAACCCAGTCAGAAGGTCGGCAGCAAGCACAAGGCTACAGACAGTCACTGCACTGGCTTTTTAGTGTTGTTATTCCTTCTTATTTTTTGTCTGGGACAGGGTCAGAGCCAGGAGGAGGTCTTGTCCCATCCGCAATGCCATGAGTGCATGACAGTGAGCAGAGCATTCCAGGGCAGAGCAGAGGCTGCTGGATTTCTGTCTCATATGCTGTCTTTCCAAGGACTTTGCACTGTAGGAAGGATCACAGTAGCACAGCCCCCCCACACCCCATACCCCTTGTATCCCAGGTTTGGTCACCTTCTGGCCAGCAGCTTTCAGCTGGATGTTTCTGGACTGTTTTCAGCCCCTGAAAAGAGTTGAAAAACTTCTTCTGTGCTAATTTTTTTCCCCTGGTAAAGCAATTTTCACTTTATTGGGGGCTCAAGGAGCAAACCTCTCTGTGGGTGGCCACAGCCTCCTGCAAGGCTTTCATCTTCTGTGCTTGTGGCTATGCTCTGGGCAGGGACTCTGCCTTTGGACCTGTCCTGATAATGCTGCAGGGACAAATTCAGCAACCCTGGGTCATGTGAGGGAGAATTGCTGCTCAACTCTCAAACAGGAGAAAATTAAACCTTGAAGGCTTGGGAAAGGATGTGCTGCTCGTGAAGTGAAATTAAAAAAGTAAAATCTCACCATCAGAGAAGCTTTCCATCACCCTGCTCTAACCAGAAAGACCATTTTTCCTTTACATTCTCTTCACAGAAAAAGTCCTACTCCAACATCTCTTTCAAGCTTGTAAATTAGAGCCTCCAAAGTCCAAACCGAGCAACTGAACATGATGTTGTGCATGGATCTGCTGTGCCTGGTGAGACAGAGTCTCTTCCATGCACAAGCTTGAGCAGTGCATCATGCTTTCAGAGGCTTGGTCTGTGCTTGTTCCCAGTTCTCATGCCCATGTAGTGTGTGCAGGCTATCAAGGGGCTGTTCTGTACCCTAGGTTTTTGGAAAGAGAGGTGTCTTGCTGCCCCCACTGCCCCCCCAAGGCACTTCTAGGGGAAGCTGGCCCAGGCTGTATTGTCCTATGGCCATGCCAGGGGGGATGGCACCCTGCAAGCTGCTGGTGCTCTGACCCTGTGGTCTGTGCTCATCCTGAGGCAAGCTTGGTCCATTGGCTCCTGCCTTTGCTTTTGGCTGTGCTGTCCCTCCAGCCTGTGCTACCAAAACCACTGTTTTCTGTTCGCAGCCCCCTTCTCCTGCTGTTTCCATCCTCCTCTTCCTCCTCTTCTACCTTTTCTTCCTCTTCCTGTTTCCCCTCTTCCCTTTTCCCCCCTTACTCTTGAATCTCTATTTCTTCTTCTCTGTTGCAGCAAAACGATATCAATCAAGGTGATAGATGATGAGGAGTATGAGAAAAACAAGACCTTCTACCTAGAGATCGGGGAGCCCCGGCTGGTGGAGATGAGTGAGAAGAAAGGTGGGGGACGTGCTCCGGGGCTGAGCCCAGCCTGTGTGTCCCTGTCTGGCTCACTCATGTCTGGCACCTGCAACACCGAGCTCACATCCCCAGAGCCTATGGAAAAGGGCAGGAGCAAGACCACTTCCCATTCCCTCTGAACACGGCCTTTCCCCAGCTCACCAAGCTACAACCTTGGTCAGGTGGTGGGGATGCTCCTGCCCTTCCCCATATGCCCCAGGAGGGATGTGCAGCCGCTTTCCCCCACCCAACCATCTCTGTCACCACGGCACCCGGGCGGACGTGAACTGCATGTGTGTGCAATGCCAATCATGTGTTTGCCTTTGTCTTGTGTTCCCACAGGAAATTCATTACCCTTAGAGTACTTGACCGTGAGGAGTATGAGAAAGAGTGCAGTTTCTTCCTTGTGCTTGGGGATCCAGTGTGGCTACGACGAGGAGTGAAAGGTGTGAGAGTAAAACCAGACCAGCTCTCGAGACGCTGCCGTCCGCTTTCTCTGTGTCTTCCTACTCTCACACTCCTTTCTCCTCGCACTTTGGCTCCTGGCCGTTTTGCCCTCCCTCCTCCGAATCTTGGCCGCTGCACCTTTTTGCTCTGTTTTCTTTCCTCTGTCATTTTGAGAGGATTCTGCCTCACTCACCAGGGCCCCTGGGGAGCAAGGCATGCTCCCAGGATGGCCCCGGAGCACCTGGGCAGGGGACAATGAGCATTGCCAGCCCCCAGAGATGTTTTGAGAGTAACTGCCCTGCCACGTTGCAGTTACACCTTCGTTTAATCATGTAGAACGTTCAATCTCGACAAGTAAAAAGGCAACGCTGCATCATTTTTATCAGAAGATAAAACAGCTTTCACTTGAAATCAAATGCATGGCCAGAGCAGTAATTTTAGCCTATTTATGCTGGCACTGAAAATAGCCGAAAATCACAGCACAAGCAGGTAGTACCATGAGATGCAATCACTTTAGGTAAATCAGGTTATACTCGAAGTTTCATGGCTCTGCATTGGATAATAGCTTCTCACAGGAATAATAAAAACAATTTCCTCTTTCATCACATTTTTGAACCAACTGCAAAACTTCCCAAAAAGGCAGAGTTCACCTATTTTCCCACGTATTTTTTCTGCTGGAAAAAAGGGTGAAAATTAATGGCAGCAGCTAGTTCTGCATGTTATTCATGGCTGAGCAAGAAGCAGTTTTAGAGCCGCTTAAGATATGGACCATTATTAAAGCCTTTGTTGAAAATTGGCAGCCTAATTTGCTCTGTCTGCCTTGGAGCTGCTTTCTAGTTTCTGGGACATCAGTGTTCCCTTCAGCAGGCATGGGGCTGTAATATATTATTTGATCAGGACAGAGAGGGCCCCACACTGAGTGGGGACTTGCCACGTTCCTCTTCAGCTCAGGTACTGTCTAGGTCAGCTGCGTCATCCCCTCCATCAGCTTTCCTGCTGGTTTATGTGACCAGCTAGCAAAAGCTGGGCTAAAAAAATCAGACACACTGGCATGACTCAGGCACTGCAGGTGGGGTCTGTATCATTAAATGGTGCTGGTGGCATCTATGGAGCATAGAGAATGTTGCCAAGATAAATTTACACGTGGACAACTCAACTCAGCAGCTCCAGCCTTGCCCAGCTTCACAAGGGCCAGTGTGGGCTCAGCCTTGCAAGTCCAGCAAGGGCAAATATGCTTTCCAGGGCCAAGTTTGAGAATTGTGGTACTAACTCTGTAGATCCCAGCTGAAAGTTTTAGCTAAAAATAAAAGGAAAAGGAAATAAAGTTTCTCATTTTCCTGGTCACAAAGATAACTGAGGAAAACTGAGAGAAGCTGAGCTTTGAGAACTCACTGGCTGGAAGACAAGTCAGAATTTTAAGGGGTGCTATTTGCTGCTTTGGCCATGCAATCTTTTTTATTTTTAACTCGTTTCTTTGTACTTGGTTTTGTACAAGAGGCAGAGAGGCAGGGGTAGTGGTGACAAGGGCAGCCCAGAGACAAGGGCATCTCTTAAATGTCACCCCTGGGCCACAGAGCTGTGTTGGGGTCTGCATCTCAGGGGTGTGAGACCCACCGGCGCACTAAGCGAGAGGCTTTTTCTTTTTGGAGACCTAAAATTTTGAGCAACAAGATCCTTGAGCCAAGCCTTGCCACAGACTTTTGTTCTCTCATTACATATGACAAAAGTACAGCTGTATGCTGGAGATGTTGCTCCCCATTAGACAGCTGGAGGAGGTCAAAGCCAGTAGCTGCTGCACATGGGACATCTTGTGTCCTCCCCTGGGGCAGAACTGCCTCCGAGACCAATGGAAGATCTTGCACATAAAATTCAAAGTGGGAAAACTAATTTTTGGAGTGTGTCTTTTAATCCCATATCCACCCCATGTTTGCAATGGTTTTTATTTTAAATCCACAATCCCATGAAACCTTTCTGTTCCTTTATTTTTAGTGCCTTTCTCTTAACACTAATGGTATCCTGCAGCCTTACAGATCTGAAATCTCTGCCTTGGGATCTGGTGTCTTTCTGTGGATATCCCTTTTGATTTCATTATTCATTTACTTTTCTTCTTCTGTGTTTGTCTCTGTCTCCTTCACAGCCCTGTTGTTGAATGAGCTTGGTAAGCGCGCATTCATTTTTCCTTTCCATTTTTCCAGTTTGTGTGTTTTCAGAAGACAATTGATTTTGCTTGAAGTTTTTCTTTGCTCGCAGCATTCTCTTTTAGGGTCATCAGCACTATTTAAGTAAACTCAGGTATCTAATGCCCCATCTCTCTTTAGAGTAGAGTCCCAAAGTCACCAATATTAATGAGTGGTAATCCGCTGTGGCAAGGAGCATTTTTTGGGGGTGGTTCAGTTACGGCCATAGTATACCTGCCAACACGCCATGATACAGGCTTGTGGCATCCAAATTAACCCATCCCCTCTAACATTGGTGTGGCAGAAACAGGATTTCTTGGAGACTTAGGGATGCTTGCGGCTGGACAGGAAAACTGGCCAGTCCTGTTTTGAAGAGACAGTGCAAACTTTGCCTCCTGTCTTGGGAAGATTCAGAGCCTATCCAGCCTTTGCATTTCCTTGTTGGTCATTTCCAGGATAGGACAGCTGGGAAGGGAAGCAAAGCCATCCTGTTTCCCCAAAGCACCCACAGCCCTGGGGCAGACTCACACTGGTTTTACCCCCTCCACAGCATATACTGGATACCAGGGGGTGGCAGATTGCAGATGTGGGTTGAAAAGCCTGCGTGCAGGTCTCCCCACACTATGCCTGGGGTACATGTTGAGAAGTAGCCTCCATGTCCACAGTTCCTGGCCATGGAGCAGGGAAGGACCACCTTGTGGGCTGCGAGGTGTCCGTGTTGCTGTGTGAATGCTAATCCTCATTTATTCTCTCTCTCTCTCTCTCTCTCTCATTTTTGATTTCATCTAGGTGGCTTCACCATCACAGGTATGGATTTCTAGTCTTCCCCCTATCCCCCGCTTCCTTTCTCTTAATGGCCATATGCTCACTTTGCTCTTTCCTCTTGGTTTCCTCTTTGCTTTTGTTCTGTCCTGGAGGGAAACTCTGGAATGGTAAGAAGGTGCTGAGCTGTGGCCCCACTGCCCCGGCCGGTCCCTCTAACACAGTGTCCTCTCACAGAGTGCTCTGCCTGCCACACACACCTAACTCCACCTCGGGGAGGGTGAGCTGTCACTCCTGAAGTGACAAGCAGCCCCACTTCATCTCTTGGAGCAAGGTGGGCTTCTCCACTTGATCCAGTTGTCCCCTCCGTGCTGCCCACACGGGAGGTGTGCACAGGGCTCTGTCCTCCCCAGGCAGCCACCAGGGTGCCCAAGCACTGTGGGAGGGGCAGGATGCTTTAGCCCCTGCCCTTCCCACCAGTGAGACCCAGCAGCAGGGCTTGCTTCTCTGTCATTAGCCAGCCAAGCATCTGTCATTCAGCCAAGCACTGCAGGACGAGAAGATCCTGGGTCCCACACATTGCAGAGCAGCCCCTCAGGAGCCCTGGAAACAATAATTAAGACCTAGGAGGCTTTGGCAGTGAGGTGGGTCCCTTTGACAAGCAGGAGGAGAAGGGCTTTCCTGCAACTCATTGCTGTCTGTGCAGATGAGGGGCAGCCAGCAAGGGAGCAACACTAACCCCGTGTGACGTAGGAATAGTTTACTAACTGCACGGTGACAGTTTGCACAGGGTGTCCAGTCCCTCCTCCTGATGTCCTGCTGATCACTTTGATAGGAAAACCCATCTTCAGGAAGGTCCAGGCTAGAGATCATCCTCTTCCTTGCACCGTGGTCTCCATCCAAGGTACCTATAGCGTGACACCTGAGGGCCACATCAATCCCATGTGGACTGACTGTGGTGTGTGCCTAGTGACAGTTTAACTCCAGTCCTTTTAGTCCTGACATTCTTCTGCTCATCCCTCGAGTGGACTGGAAGGGAGTTTAGTGGGGTCTGCACAAGGGACAGTGACAAAGGCCATGAGCTGCAGTCCCCATGCCCCAGAGGTTGCAGGGATGCCAGTGGAGGTGCAGACCTGCTTCACTGTTTGTGTAGTCCCTCTGCTGCTGCCTTTCTCAGGGTTTGGGGCCAGGCACTGGCCTTTGGATGACTCCTCACACCCGTATGGCCCAGTGTTATTTCCTCCAGCCCCACCATCGCAGCAGGAGTTGACTGCCAGCTTCCTCTCTGAGGCAAAACCCTGCTCAGAAGGAGGCAGAGCCAAGATTTCATATGCGTCTCAGCCCTGGGGTTGCTGGTAGCTCTCTCTTGTTGTAACAGGCTGATGGAATTGTCCTGACCATACCCCACTGCAGACCTGGAGTGCTGGGAAATGGAGCAGCCCTAGTGATAATCTTTCCCCTTCCCAGCATCCCTGTGGAGAGGCAGCAGGTACCAGGCATAAAACTATTCCTCAGCACTAAGGATGAACAGGACTCCTTCTGAGGTTGGATGAGTTGCAGACCTCTTGCTAGTGCTTCTCCCTAAAACTATCTTGTCTATTGCTCCATGAGCTCCTTCTCCACTGTTCTGTCGCTCATGCTCCCACATGGAGGCTTCCTGACCTCCCCCTCTGACAGGAAGCCACATCCAGAGAGTGACCAGCTGGGCCTGGTTCGCTGATGGGCTCTTTGCTTTGCAGAGGAGAATGAGGAAAAGCAGCCACTGACCAGCAAGGAGGAGGAGGAGCGTCGCATTGCAGAGATGGGGCGCCCAGTCCTGGGGGAGCACACCAAACTCGAAATCATCATTGAGGAATCCTACGAGTTCAAGGTACTGTCCACATCCTCTGTCCCTGTTCTTCTTCCCCTCTGGCTGGGGCCCCTCCTTTTGGGTTGGCACAGCATTGGCAAGCACACGTTGATGGTATTGCAGCAAAGCGAGGCAACACGTGGCATCACAAGGTCTCAGAGCAGGACCAAGGGACACTTTGGAAGGTGACTGAGCCAAGGCATGATGAAAGGCTGAGGGTCACTACAGTGAGATGGCAGTGGGTTAAAATACACTCTGCATCTTCACTGTCCATTTTAGCCCACAGCCATGGTCCTTCGGGGACTTTCTGTCCCACCCACAGACTCTTTGTGGTTGTTATTATTATACTAGAACATCAGTCTGGTGAGCATAAGAGCTGACTGAGGTCCAAAATGCTGCAGGTTGCTTTAAAACATAACCTTGTTCTCACGGTGGTGTGCTACACACAGGTCCTACTTACAGGCCTAGGACTCCCAGTGCAGAGGGCTGATACCCTAAATGCAAGTAATGGTTGTGCAGCTCAGCTGCCATGAATGCATGTGCCAGACCAAGAGCTGAAAACCGGCCATTTAATTCTTTTCCACTTTTCTGAAGTATAAAAAAATAACAGACTGCCCTTACTGTGTCTCTGAGATGCTTCAAACTCCCATCATGAGCAGGCTTGAAAAGGTCTTTTTTAGCAGCAGAGAGCAGAGTTGCTGTTTTTGCTGCTGGGGCTCTTGACCGGAGCTTAAAATCTGCTAAGCTTTTTCTATAAATGCATGGCTGTAAGCACCAGTGTGAGTGGGTTTTAGCCCAGTATCTCCAGTCTGATAGTCCCTAATTCTCTCCTCTGTATCTCTATCCACAGAACACAGTGGACAAGCTCATTAAGAAGACAAACCTGGCCCTGGTGGTTGGCACAAACAGCTGGAGGGAGCAGTTTATTGAGGCTATTACTGTCAGCGCGGGTGAGTTTGGACCACAGCTCCAGGTGAATTACAATCAGCCTTGCTCACTACTCGGCTTGGCTGCATCAGTAATACAGGCTGTAGAGGAGTAGCAGGAGGCAGAACAGTCAACAGAGTTATTTACAGTATCTGCATAAATAAGGCAGCTGATTAAATCCTTGTCTTGTGTGTAGGAAACCTGATGCATTAAGTGTGTCTGTAGTGCTGGACAGAGCAACACTCTGGCTGTCACCAGACAGCAGAGGGGAAAAGCAAGTTCAGTGGGAGAGATCTGGGAGATGAACTCAGTGTTGAAATTCAGACAGGCACAGATGATGTTGGTGCCAGGCAGCAGTGCTCCCCATCCCTGGTTCTCCCTGTACCGCTGCACTGAGGGCAGCGCAGTACTGAGGGTGCCAAGCCCCGAAGACAGTGACTCTCTGAGAGCCAAAATTTACCTTTGACACCCTCTGCTTTCAGGAACTCCTGCTGCTCCAGCCACCTGTGGCTGGAGGTTTATGGCTCACCATCCCAATAACTGCAGCAACATGTAGTAGCTGTGGTTGGGTCTGATCATATCTGATCATATCTTCCCTCCCTTGGAGAATTGTCTTTTCCTCAGAAATGCCCTGTTGTACAGTTCTCGCAGGTGCCAGTGCCATGTTTACCAGTATGCCCAGTACGGGATATATTATTGTTCCCACATCTGTGGAAGATGAGAGAAAAAGATCTCCTCCAGATGTTGTTTTAACAGACGGAGAGACGATAACTCACTGACTGGATGTTACAACCTCCCAGCCCAGCCTGGGCTCTGTGTGCACACATTAGGGCAAAATCAACCAGTTTAAATTAAATCTCTGGGGATGGCAGTTAGAGCTCATCTAGCTAATTGTGCACTGAAATGCATGGGGGAGCACTTACATTTCCTACCTCGAACGCAGCTATACAAGGTAACGTCTGCCCAGCACAGAGTAATTAAAAGTGATGGCCGTCCCATTTAACCTCTGCCTCTGAAAACAAGGACAGGACATTGTGCAGCAGCTATCTCTTCAAATTGCGATCCCTTCTGTTGTAGCATAGTTTTTCTCAGAGCCTCCAGGCAAGAGCCTCCCGTTATTTTGGATACAGCCTGAACATATCATGCAAGACAATCCGTGCTGCAGGTTTTCTAGCTAACATGGCTAAACTAATCTATGCCAGAACCAATTATTTAATTGCATCCCATATTAAGGCAAAGATAATCACTGATGCTTGGATCCTGTTTCTGTGACACATGTAAAGACTACAGTTATGTGAAAGCCCTGTTACCACCATGTCTTGAATATATAGTCATGATCAATGCTAACAGGATGATTAACAAACATTTAATAAATGGGATATATTTTGGTGGACATTAACTGTGCCTTGCAGTTGGGAAACAGTAGGTTGTCTCTGAGCTCTGGACACACCCAGGCTTTAGCTCCTCAACCTTTCAGCCAGACAAGTTAAAATACCTTAGACACCGGAGGCTGAGTTTGAGGTTTTTCCCTGCAGCTCACCATGGAGAGCCTGTGAAAGTCACACATTCCCACTTCAAAATGTAACATCCCAGCTGAGAAAAGAAACATTAAAACCCCATTTCCCACCCAATGTGCAACTTACAGCAGCGTTTGCAGGGAGGCTGGGCGATGGAGCAGCAGGTTAAGCCTGTGGAAGGACAGTGCAGGTGCAGGCACGGCTGTGCCACACCATGCCATGCCATTCCACACTGTCCATGAGCCTCTCACCCATAGCTCCTTTAGTGTGCACCCAACAGCTGTAAAGTTTCTTCCACAGCAAAAACATCCCGGGGTTTGTGAGCCTGTTCCTGAATGCACCCCTGGGTCACCATCCGACATCACTCTGTGTTTCAAGTCACCTTCACAGGATCTGGCCAGCTCTTCAAAAGGGAGCTGCTCAACATAATGATGGGCAGATGTGGATGAGTGTTATGGCAGTGGCACTCATATTCATTTTTCAATCTGTTTCATCATCTCTGTAAAGATTTAGGTCCATAACAACCCCGCTGCCACACAGCTTGGCAAGGGATTAAAATACCTGCTGCAAAATTATAGCACAGCACAGTGTATCCTGCCACTATCAGCCTTTGTGCATTGAGGAAAAACATAGGCCCATGTAGGCTTTCCAGGCTGGAAAACTTCACTAGGCACAGGAATAGGTACTTATATCTGCCAAAACAATAACGCGATGCTGATGATTAGCTACTGCTTTTGTCATAGTGAGTTTGAAGCTTTGAAGCCAAGCAATGCATAATTTTTCATCAAGTTACGGTAGAGACATCAGCAAAAGTGCTTTGAAGACAAGCAATGTCTGCAAAGCTGCACCCCCACAAGATGCTGAGTAGAACTTTTCCCTGGCTGGTCATGGCTTTAATTAGCCAAACATTGTAAACCTCCAAAGACGATGTCCATTTGGCCTCCTCTTTCCCAGGAAGGATGCCATGTCTTGTTTCCCTGGTTGACTTTTCACCTTTGTGATGAGGCAGAAAGCACTTGTTGTGAGCAAGCAGCTCACCAGCAGCTTCCCCCAGTAACTCTGTTGTTGTGGCACAGAGCCAGCATTTGAACACGGGGTTAGTTGATACCCACATGTTGGTACACAATATACAATCAAGACCGTTTTATTCACCCCATGGGAGGCTTTATACATTTTGTTATTCCATCAGAGATCCACACTGTGGAGGAAGATGTGAAAGGAGGAATGTTCGCCCTGCCTAGCAGCAGGGCAGGTAAAAGCAACACAATCTCATTTGGAATGCTGGCCTGATTAGCACTGGGAGCTGCTGGGAGAAGCTGCTTTTCCCAGGCACAGAGCCAACATCCCCTTAAACCCTTGGGACCTTGTCCCCTCGCCCACTGCAGTGGAGCAGAGCAGAGGCTCAGGTTTCACTGGGTGCTCTTGGCTACTCCAGGTCTTGGACCCTTTTCTCTGCTATTCTGAGGTGTCCTCCCTGGAAGCAGAGCCAGACTCACTCAAGCTGTCTGATGGGCATGGACCATATATTGAATCCTTCCATTGGTAAGGAGCTCCTTCCAACAGCCATGCAGGGAGATCTGTTAGTCCACATCCTTGGTGGGGAAAAAAAAGTATCAAAGACAAAAAAATATCACCAAACAGAGTACAATGGATGCCTTTAACACAATTTGCAGTGGCCTTGGAATCCCTGGCATTCATGACATAGAAATGCATCCTTGTTCCTTAAGGGAAACAGGAAGGCTCCCTCTGACTTAGATGGAAGAGCGTCATCTCCCCTCCATGTCTGGGAGTGGTTCCAGTTGAGAGCAGGAGCGGTTTTTGTCTATCCCACCACACTGGCATTGTGCACTGTGCCAGGCTGGGGACACTCCACATTTGCCATGCAGGCTGCCCAGAGGACAGGCTGCCCAGCAGGCTCACGAGATGGCTCAGCAGAGCTGTGGGAGTCAGGCAGGAGGTCACCAGCCCCAATGGGCTCACTGGCAGGGTAAGCCCCACACAGTGCGGGCTCCATGGATGCCGACTGGTTTTGGAGAGACAGGTGAGTTGCCAATGCCGGGAGCAGGGAAGGGAGAAACCAAGACACCTGCCTGGACCAACACCCTATGGTCCTGCCAGGACGAAGATGTACTGGGCCAGTGTAAGGGGAAAGGGCCAAGAAACCAGGGCAGGGGGTAAGGACAGTCTGATGTCTGCTGAACTCCTTCCCTGTGACCCACAGGAGGGCTTTTGGACAAGAACCTGCCTGCACATCCAGGGGCCATGGCTGTGAATGTGTAACTCCCTGAGAGCCTTTGGGGACATGCAGCAGCATTCCCCCACAGGGTCAAGAGCCCCTGGGACATCAGGCAGGATGGGCATGAGGACTCATCCCCAACTCCTTATCCATGCTGGAGACCAGGTCTTGCAGGTGCCACGGGGACCACAGCCATGAGCAGGGGTGGGCTGGGAGGTGCTGAGTGCCCAGCACAGCACCAGGAGAGGCAGGGTCTGACCCACGCAATGTGCCTGGTGAGCAGAGGTAGAGCCATGACTGCTGGCAGGCTCACACTGGGAAAATGACCCCTGCAAGGCATTAACAACAGATTGGTAAGAAGTGAAACACTGACATGGATCAGGGACAGAAAATAAAAAGAAGAAGGAAAATGCATTTTTGCTGTGACAGATGATGCCCCATAACTGGCTCATGACCTGGGGTGCTTGACAACTACCTGGAAAGGAGCGCAAATGGGAAAGTGCTTTTTTGTGCACTGGGAGTGCCCACTGACCTGGATCAGACCAGACACAGAGGAACGAGCAGACAGAGCTTATAGGGAGGCATGTGAAAGGGCAGGGAAATGCAACAGGGAAGGACAGTCAGCAGTGATGGGCTAGGGAGGTTCTAGGGCAGGCAAAAATCCATGGCTGGATCCCGGTTTACAGAAAAGGTAAGGTGAAGCACCAGAGCTAGCAGCTCATCAACCACCAAAACCAGCTGGCACTTGTGAAAGCAGATCAAAAGGTTCTTCCTTAGGGAAGTCTCCGTGAGGTACATGTTGCTTTCAGTGGGTTCACCTGCCCCAGTCAGCTCCAGCCGGCAAGATTTCGGTTATTTCCCACATCTTCTGGGGAAAGGGCTCTTGAGCAGGGACTGAGGCCCAGGAAGCATCTGATGGTTAAACTCAGGCAGAGGTGCTGGTATGAGGCTCTGCATTTTCTGAAGTGCAGGTGGCTTTTTTAAACCACTGCCTTTGCAGGGAGTCTCTCTGTGCTGTGGGAAGGGGCATGGAAAGGCCATCGAGCCCCTCTGATGGTTGCCCAAAAAATAAGATACTTGAAAGTCAAGGCTTTCTAGGATCCAAATCCTGAGAGACAGCACTTTGTAGACTGCAGTATGCACAGGAGCTTTGCCCAACCTCCCCCAGAGTAGGCAAGTCTAATCAGGCACTGCTGGTTTTCTCCAGGGGAAGATGACGACGACGATGAATGTGGGGAGGAGAAGCTGCCCTCCTGCTTTGACTATGTGATGCACTTTCTGACCGTCTTCTGGAAGGTCCTTTTTGCCTTCGTGCCCCCGACAGACTACTGGAATGGCTGGGCCTGCTTTGTTGTCTCCATCCTCATGATCGGCCTCCTGACAGCTTTCATTGGTGACCTGGCATCCCACTTTGGCTGCACCATCGGCCTGAAGGACTCGGTCACCGCCGTCGTATTTGTCGCACTGGGGACATCAGTGCCAGGTAAGGACAACCACAGGGTTTGTTGTAAAGGCCCACCTCTGCCCAGTCCGGGTCTGGGTTTGGGCTGGGAAAGCTGTGCTCTGCAGGACCCTGAAGGACAGATTTGAGGTATGTGTGGAAGTTGTTTTTCAGCCTCAGATGAGCCAGGATAGAACCAGGATGTGGGTTCAGTCTCATGGAAAGTATTTCAAGGACCTTCATCTTGCAAAGACTGTGAAGTACCTATTTCTGTGGGCAGCCTGCGTGGCATCCACTTTCAGAGTAGGAAGTTGGTCTTTGATTCAAATGCTGCTGGTGTTGGCAGTCCTGCACTTTCTTTTTACGCATCTGCTGCTTTAACCTTGCTCCTGGGTGATTTAAGTGCTAGTCCATACCCAGGGTGCACTGCCCAGCACGGACACCTTTGTGTGAGACCACGTTCAGATGGATCAAGGTGAGGTTGCTGAACTGGGGGAGCTGCTTGAAATGCAACTTGTGAAGCCCCTAGAAGGGGCCCCACAAATATTTGGCATGGTGTCTGATCAAATGGGCACTCAGACTCAGAAGGGAGCAGAGACTGAGGATTGACCAGGGAGAGGGAAAACCACAAGTTTTCATGCCTACACGCCACTCCCAGTGCACTCTGGCTTGCTGCAACCCAGCCTCCTTTTCCACTGGCTCAGCAAAGGGCTTCACTTAGGGATGAATTGGTGCACTGGAGAGGATGGTTCCAGTGGCACAGTTGCTCTGGGAATTCCCATGTCAGCTTGTGTGAGAAAGCCTATGCCTTCCACTCACCTCTTCAATGGGCTGTGCTGGCCAGGCAGAGCCTGGTTCCTGGACTAGGGGCTCTAACCCAACCCAACCCCCCCTCATATCGGTCACACCTTCCCTCACCACCTTCAAACTTCCACTTACCAGCACTCAAATGCTCAGAGGTCCTGAAATTGTCCTAGTGTTATCAAAGGCAAAAAGAAGAAGCAGCATAACCAAAAGGAAGAACAGATTTGGAGCAAGGCATCCAAATCTGAGAAGATTTGAGAAGGAGCGTTTTTTAGACCTCTGGCAGTAGAGCTTTTAGGCAGGAGGTTTGCAGGGCTGCTTCACACCCTTGACAGTGAAAAATCTTCCCTCCTGCTTTTGTCGACAAAAGGTGGCATTTAAGAAGTTCTTTTTAGAATACATTCAGGTTCTCTTGTTTCAATTGGCTCCCAGACCTCTTGTGTTAGCTGGGTGCTAGTTGGGCTCCTCCACACCTGCTTTCCGGGAGACAGGCAGGCATCAGAGAGGTGTGCAGTGAAATCGAGACTGACAAGGACCTTCCCTACGTTGAAAACACTGCTCAGGCTTGTGGAAGTGCATGTAGTTTTTTCCACGCTCTGCCTGGCACTGGCAGTGTGTCCCATTCCTTCCACACTGGCAGCTGGAGAGCCACAGAGGCATCAGTACTGCCCCACAAGTGCGTTACTGCACCGTGACCAAGGCTGAGAACCAAGGGAAATACCTTTTCCTTTCCTTAGCAACCAGGTGCATTTCCATGGCAGCTGTGCTTTTTTATCTAAATAAAGCAGCCTTTTGATTTCTTTGCTGCAAATGAACCCTCTCTCTGTGCTTATATGTGCCCACATATGTTACATGGAATGGGATCTTTGTGCCAAACTGCACTTGGCCATCTCACCTTGGAGCCCCACTGGGAAGGAGTGGAAGGAAAATTCTGTCGAATTAAAACACATGAAATTTGACCTCACTGTTTTCTTTTTCTGAGCCACACTTGGCTGCCTGTACCCAAGGTGATCTGGGAGTGCAGCTATGTCAGAGACTCATCTTCTCTTTGTTAGCTGAGAGCGCTCACCTGGAGGCTAGTCCCTCCTGCTGCTGCCTCCCCCTGCAGATCCAGAGTGGGTTTGGATGTAAAATCAGCACTTCCCTGTGGTGCAGAGCAATGTCATGCTGGTCTGCTTGACACAAGGGTTTCCATATAAAAGGTCAGCCAAGTTTTATCACTGATATTAAAGCCAGTGGAGCACCTGGGCAAGCATGCACCATTCTACATGGTTTTTCTTCCCAGGGGGTGAAAGATGACCTCTGGTTTACCAAAAGTGTCAAGGTCACTGGACTTCAGTGAGGCAAAAGATATCAGAAAAACAACATTAAAGCAAACTCAGAAATACAAAAAAAACTTCAGGGGACCTGAAGGATAGATACAAACCACTGTGGCTCCACAAAACTTTTCCAACCTTTCCAGTTTTTTTGCAAGTGAACAAATTAGTGGATGTGGGAGAAGAGGCCAATGCAGTGTAGTGTTGTCTCTTGCTTGAAGAACTGCAGGACGTCTGAGGCCACACTGGGGGAAGCCTCCTATTTCTGAACATTGAGATTTCCCTCCTGTGCATTTCTGGACCCTGATTGTCACTCTGGCTCTGGCCAGTTGTGCTCTTCCTCAGGAGTGCCCACAGAATGGGCTGTACCCTATGCCCTTACCCATTATCTTCTTTCCCCAGGTGTTGCCGTTGACATTTGTCCCCAGGCTGCCTGCTGCTCTCCCTCCTTACCTGGATGTTTCCTGAGGGTTTCTCTCTTCCTTTCCTTTGCAGACACATTTGCCAGCAAAGTAGCAGCAACACAGGACCAGTATGCAGACGCCTCCATTGGGAATGTCACCGGGAGCAATGCTGTGAACGTTTTCCTGGGAATTGGGGTAGCCTGGTCCATCGCAGCCATCTACCACGCGGCGCACGGACAAGCCTTCCAAGTCTCACCTGGCACGCTGGCCTTCTCCGTCACCCTCTTCACCATTTTTGCTTTTATCAGTGTGGGCGTGCTGCTCTACCGGCGGAGACCCGAGATTGGAGGTGAGCTGGGCGGGCCGCGGACTTCCAAGCTGCTCACATCCTCACTCTTTATCCTCCTCTGGCTCTTGTACATATTCTTCTCATCTCTGGAAGCCTACTGCCACATAAAGGGCTTCTAAAAGGACAATAAGAGATAGTAAATATATGTATATCTATATATATCTATATAGAGTGATATATAGGTATAGATATAGATATAATGCTGTGTATAATGAACAGAGAAAAAGAATAAAAGAGATTTGCCATGTTCACACACCTGCTGATGGAAAGCGGCTTTGGAGCATCCTTTGAACTAGGCAGGACCCCAAAGCCAGCAGGACCCCTCCCCAGGCAGTGGCCCAAGCCAGGAGCCAGGCAGCAGGGCCCTTTCTGCGACTCTACCAACAGGAGCAGCTGATGGCCACCGAGCCCCTTTCCACCGCTGACTCCCACCCGCCAGCCACCTGGGAAGATGGATATGAAGGTGACCGGGGTGCGTCGGTATGAGGAAGGCCAGGGTAGCTGGTGAGAAACAGAGCAGTGGGCAAGGGAAGGAGAAGAAAGCAAGGGTTCTGATCTCCAACCGCCATCCACCTGCCTTCGCCACTCGGGAACATCCCCTCTGGCCCTGTTGGAGAGAAGCAAGAGACCAAACTGAAGGCAAAGGGGAAACTGGGAGCTTTCTAAGGATAGAACACAAACCGTTTTCGTCATTGATTTGGGGTTGGTTTTTTTGTTTTGTTTTGGCGTGTGTACAACTAGCATTTCCCACCCACATGCCCCTCACCTTTCCCTCTCCATGCTTTGGGGATGCACAGCCGCAACCCCGTGTCCAGTGTCCTAAGCCGAGGCTGTGTGGGGCGGCGGGGGCTTCCCTCCCGCTTCCTCCGCCTCCTCGGGCATGCTGTCGTGGTACTTGTAACATTTGCATGAATGAAATGAAATCTATCTGTATATAGCAACCTATAGCGATAGTCCTTCCAACCATGTGGGTTGAGCATTGCAGATACAAGCGTTTTTCTTTTCACTGGGTTTTATTTATTTTTAGTTAGTTTGGTTTTGCCATAGGGTTTTTTGCTTGTTTGTTTGTTTCCTCTTAGCAGGGGGTAAAAGGATGGAAAGCTGTCCCCACTTATTGCTTGTTGCATGGGTCCGTGAGAAGCAATAACAGCCACGCAGATGTAGGTTTTGAGGGGAGGAAAACCCACACCCCAGAGACTGCAGACTCTGTCTACCTGCGTAGCTGGGGTCCTCTGACATGCTGAAGCCAGTGTGAAGGCTTCCACTATCCACACAAGGTTTTACACAAGGTCCCAGGGAGCCCGAGTGGGATGAGCAGTCCAAGGGGGACAAGCATGGCTGACTCCCAGCATCTCCCGTGCTTCTGCCTTTATAGTCGGTGGCTGCCTCAAAACCCCTTGGTCCCCTGCTATTCCCTGTATCCCCAGAGGTCTGGTGACAGCCCCTGTTTCTGAGTGTTAAGCCATCAGGATCAGTCCCCAAAGCTGGTCCTTTCCCACAGCCATTTGGAGGCAGAGTAATTCAACATAAGGGCTGAAGGGCCATAAAGAGATCTCCCATTCTGCTGAGTGCAACCAGGAAGCATCTCCTGTAGGAAAAGGCCACACTTTGCACTCTCCGAATCCAAAATTGCTGGGGAGGATGAGACAGGGAGGTGTAACTCAGCATCACCCCCCATGCTAGTAGTGCAGGTTGGGGTAGAGAGCCGAGCCAGGGAAGTGTGGGTGTAGAGCTCCCCAGGGCACAGCAGAAAGGAGACATTGTGCGCTGGTGTTGAGAGATGTCTTCTTACCCTATGCCCTTTGCCAGGCTTCCTCACATTCCGGCCAGGCAAACTCCCAGCCTGCATGTCCGTGGTGAGCTCTTCCCATTCAGCTGAAAACCATGTCTGATGCTTGTACCATAACCAGCTGGCTGGGGGTATTTGTACTCATTTTGAACTATCTGTGGAAATTTTAATGAATCTGCTGTAAGATTTTCTCTAGGAATATGAAGTTGTGGGGGTTTTTTTCTCGAGCCTTTTTTTTTCACTTTTGGTTGGGTTAGGGGTTTTTCTTTTTGTTTTTCATTGTTTTGGGGGAAGAATCAAACACAGGTGCAGGTTGTTCAGGTTTATGATTACCTTTATGTACAATGATTTCATTTTCATCTGTTTGGCTTCATTTTTTTAGTTTGTGTGTATTGCCCACCACTATAGGCAGTGAGCCCACTAATTGTGATGATCCTTATCAATGGTACACAATGCACAGAGAAATAAAGTTTGTAATGATTCCTGATGGACCCAGTACTGCTCCTGCATATTCTCTATGGAAAACCCTTCTCTCCCCTCCAGTTGTTTTCCCCTTTGTACCCATCTCTCCTTTACTCATTGTTTTGCCTTCACCGTGTTTCTGCCACTGACAGGGGTAGTGGTGCTTTGCACACCCTCTCCTGCCCCATCTCACACCTTTCCTCCTGCTCCATCTCCATGGTGCCTCAGGCTCGGTATGCTGCCATACAGCTGGGGCTCACAGTCCACTCCACCCTCAGGGGGATGCAGGAAACCACCCAGGAACAAAACTGCAGTGCAACCCACCCTTCTGGGTTCAGGTGTTCCTCCTGTACTGGGTCCCTAGTCAGTGCTGGCTTGCCCTAGGCTTGAGGACAGCTGTGCCTGTGCCCCCAGGGTACTTAGCAGCTCTTTCTGGTTGTGTCTTCTAGTTACATGGAGTTGCTCATGCTGTTGCTACAGCCTCACAGTGACTTGCTCTAGGTTAAGCCACGAGCTAATTATAAGGGAGGATGCATTACCAGGGCAGGGTGCAGGGGTGCCAAAGCAGATCTGAGACACCCCGTGAGGTCACCAAGTACATCGGGAGGTTGGGCTGCTCTCAACAGCTGCTTGACTGTGCCCCTGTCCAGGTGCCACGAGCCATTTCAGACACAGCTCAGCCAGCACTGAGGAGGAGAAAAGTCTCCTCATGCCCGGGGATGTTGCTCCTCCCTGTGTTTCAGGCAGCCTCTGTCGAGTTGTCCCCAAATAAACTCTCCCCATGATGCCTGGGAGGTCCTGCTCTGACAGCTGAACTCAAACACCAGCTCAACCCAGGTCTGGAGATGGGTCCCAGGCAAGCACTACCTTCATCCAGTGGGGCTCTCCTTGAGCCTCCTGGTGGGGTATGTGTGCTCCCAGGGTCCTGCCCATGCTCCTGACTGTCTGCCAAGCAAGGTCAGGATGGAGCCACACAGCCGGTCAGGATGGCACCAACAGCAGTGTCTGACTGTCAAACTCCAGGCTAGAAACGTGCCACCAGGCAAAAAGAGAAAGGGTAGGATGTGGTTGATTTTATTGCAGCATGACTATGTCTGTAGAGACCCAGAGGCACTAGAATTCCCACTTGCCAGTGCAAGGGGATGTGTGGCAGAGCAAGTAACTAACACACCCTGGCAGCCAATGGATCTAACATGATCCCTGTGCTGCTCTCAGACGAATCTGGCCCTTCCCCACACCCTGTGCTGCTTTTGGCCAGCCATGCTGCCGTTTCGCTCTCCCTGTGGGTGCTCAGCACCCTCCCGGATGAGTGTGAGTCAAACTCCTACACTCCCCAGGCCATTAGCGAGCATGGCCAGTCACGTTTATGTGCTTTTCACAGGCAGTGGATTGTGAAAGCAAAGCAGCTCTTCTGACCCAGTAATTGCTTCTATTGAAAGGTGATGTTGGTATTTTGCTCTCATCATTTGCTTCTTCAGAATGAATTGTAGTCACTAAAGTAATTATCAAGCCAAATGGGACTTGTGTAGCCACTCAGGTTAACAGACAGTAAATAACTGTTTGCTCACAGAGCTTTCCAAAGGAAATGATGGAGCAGTGCTTGCTTAGGGCAAGGCTTAAATCACAGGGTAAACACCAGCCCTGTTTATGCAATTACTCCCTGCCAGCTGTGTGCTTTTTGGCATCTTCAACGAGGTTATGCACAGCGTGATGTGTGTGTGCCCAGCGCTCATGGAGGAGTCGTGGGTGAGCAGCAAGGGGAAGGACCGCTCCACTGAGCCCCAGGCACCTGCCAGTATTCCCAAGGGTGCCATGCCTGCTCTTCTGCACCAGCCCTGTCTTTAAACCATACTCTCCAAAGGCAAAAGCAAACTGCCTTCCTCCAGAAGACACCTGCACTGCTGGGAGGCAGCAGGAGGAAGCACAGTCCCCAGCTCAGGCACGTCTTGCAGTTGTGCCTGCCTGCCGAGTGGGCCACAGCTCAGCTCCCCGGGTCCCCTGTCTCATGCCAGTGTTCTCCCATCTCCTCCTCATTCCTGCCAGCCTCCCCACCCTCCCTCACAAGGGAAGGACGTGGAGCATCTCTGATAAAGGCCTGGGTTCAGAAATGTTGCCAGAAACAGCAGTTTAAACTCTTGGCCTCCATCCATCCACCTGCCTTGTTTGCTCTCACTGCCTTTCATCACCCCACTAACCAAAGGAAAAGTTGCAGCACGGTCCAAAGTACATTCAGAGGCAGACCCCCAAATAACTCCACAGGCCACTGCAAAGCGCTTGGGGACAAGCAGAAGGAACACACCAGAGACAACCCTAAGCATCTTGGAAAAACCACATTCCCAGCTCTTCAGGGGTCAGCAGGAGTGGAGGCAAATCCCAGCCACAAACTGAAAACATGAAAAAAGTGCAAAAAAAATAAAAAGAGCTGCAAATCAGCAGTGTCACATGGCTGAGCCCACCCGAACTGCTACCTGTGCCAGGGCAGCACAGGAACCGCTCCCTCCAGAGATGTGAATCCCTCATCTCCAAACAAGGTGCCTGTCCATGTGTCACCCCTTTCCAGGCAGCCTGTGGTGCCCCTGGGATGAGGGACGATCACAAGAGTCATTTGTGCATCTTCTTCCCCGCTCTCATCGCTTCCTTAAACGACAAAAGGGAGAGGGGAGGCCTTGAGCCCGCTCTGGTCACGAGTCTGGTTGCAGTCTGTAAACTCATCACGCTATTTCTGCTATGGGCAGGGACTGGAGAACCAGAGCCCTTATGTTATTGTTACAGCTATTTTTAAATGCTTGGGTAAGAGTCAAGTGCAACAGTATTGGTGGCCATATTCATAACTCAGGAGGAGACTCAGCTACATTCCTGGAGGGACAGAGCTGGGCATAGCCAGAAAGCAATGGAGAGAGAGAAAAGAGGGAAAACAATGCTGGATGGTGTCATTCCAGGAGAAAGCCTTGAATTATTTTCTGTAGGCTTTGGCACTCAAGCCCATCTGGGGAAGCACGTTTGCAGAGCACCAGGGACCTTTCTGGCCTCTCTGAGTATGCAATGACCAACTACTATGATGCTTATACACACGAGCTGCACAGCTGTAGAAAAGCCTGTTTATCTTGTAAAAAAATTGACTTGCATAGGAAAGCATCCAGAGACATCTGTATTCTTGCAAAAAGCACCAGGGGACAATAAATATAGTGAGATTCCTCACCTTTTATGGACTTGAGCCTTTCTGCTTTTGGAACTAGAGGTGCCAAGAGCCTCTTGCCAGTCAGCAACACCCCTCATGCAGAGGGAAGGAAAGCTGCAAGGGAAAGGGATCTGTCTGGCCAAACAGGAGCTGTTATCAGCAAAGACAGAAGCTTGCTGCTACTAGAAGGATTTTCTGCCTGTGGTATGCCCCTGAGAGCATCCAAGAAGTCTCCATAGGCTCTTGCTGTCCCTTTGGAGCATCTCAAGAACAACCAGCCCTGCCCTCTGAGGCCCAGTGTCCCCAGGGTGGTTTACCACCCTCTCCTGCAGGCTCTGCACCCTCCCTTGGCTCCTTCCCCCTTCCCAAATGAGGTTATGGATGCCAGGCTGTGGCTCCCCTCACTAGAAGTGTGGAAGAGGGCACTGGGGTGCAGACTGTTCCCAAAGCAGGTGCTGTGGAGCACTACTGAGCGTGGTGGGGTGCCCAGCGTTGGAGGGCACAGGGAGGGTAGAAGTGCTCTGGGGTCCCACACAGATCTGGAAACCTTGTTTCAGGCACTGCCACAGCATGTCCCTCTGTCCCGGCTACCATGGGTATGGACATGCATCTTGATTTCCACACAGATACAAAAATCTGTGTACAAAAAAGCCTTTAGCTTTTTGGCTGCCTATGGGCACCAACCCAGACAGTACTTTTATCTATTTGATTCAAAACAGCCCTTGGCCTGTTGTACTGCACTAGAAAAGCTTTCTGCCCCTCCCAGCACGCAGCCCCACTCCAGTTCAGGTAGCAATGGTGACCATTTGTGATGCTTCAGGAGCACATGCCACCTGTTGCTGGGGTCCTCCAGCATCTGTCTTGAGCCATCTCAAGGTCCCAAAATGACTGTCTATACACAGTGATGATCCAGCCTGGCCTTGCTTTGTGCTTGCCTGGCCTTGCTCTGTGCTTGCCTCCCCTGTAGAGTCTCTTCACGTGCCATCTTCTTCCAGGCTCCCTGCAGAGAAGCAGTCTCTGTCCCTCCTGCCCCACAACTAGGGGCTTCCTGTGGTGAGACAAGTCTCCCTTTTCACTGGAACAAACAACAACACTTGTTAGCTCAGGTTTGCTGTCTGTGTTTCAGGACAAAGATTAACCATCCCATGTGGTGGACTTAAGCCCCTAAAAACCAAGGAGCAAGGCAAACTTCCATGCAGCAGACGCAAAGCTCAGCGTGCTGAGCCCCTCCTGCTCATCACCCAGGCAGTGTTACAGCCACTACCCACAGGCACAGTTTCTATTGTGCCACTGTCCTTCACTCATGAGTCTGTGGAAGATTAAACATTTTTTGCTGAATTTCCACCGTTGTCAAGTCCTACAGATGCTCCAGCTCCACCCCCCAACCCAACCCTGCCTCTACGTTCCAGAACAAACTAATTGCTTTGACTGGAGTTTCAAGACTTTCCTGCCCCTGCTTAAAATGGGCATAGCTTAAGTAGAGCAAATTGCAATGGCTTGGGATGTTTATCCACTCTTAGAGCTCCTAAACCCTTGCAGGACACAGAAGACTGGCACAGAGCTCTCTCCCTGCACCTCCTGACCTCTTTGTTGAGGTGGGATTTATTTCCTCTCCTTTACTTCTGACTCAGAAGAGACTCTTTATAGATGACAGCAGAGTGAGACCTGCATACAGTTCAGCCTTGTTGCTCTGTTTTCTTGACAGAAATTGCCATAGCAGTCCATGGCACTGTCATCCCCAGAAGTATGTGCCCCTCTACCCCAGCCCACAGGCTCCTCACTTACAGAAATTTGAGATTCTGGCAGATGAGCTTCTTTTTGGAGATACTTCAAAATGAGGAGAGTTTCTGAGTCACTGTAAAATTGCTGTGCTGGCACAGGATAGATTGCATCCTGGTGGTGCAAATGTGTCCCAGGTTGCTAACAAGCTTATTTGGGAACATTAATGAAAGCATTTGCAAACTAGTGGCTTTGCGACTCCCAGGGATGTAGCGAACTGTACAACTGGATTTCCCCTTGCTCTGTGTAATGCTGAGATGTTTCCCTTGCCTCTTGCCTTCAGCTGTAGTCCTGTACATTGCCCTGGCCTTTCCTTGCAATAAGAGCTGTCATTAGGTACCCCTTGGCTGAACTCCCCCTGTACAAATGAGAATGAACCGATGCCTGTTGTGTCTTCGTTCGTTTGCCCCATGTTGCTTCCTTCATCTTCCGAGTTCTTGAGAAAAACATGCTCATGGAGGGAGCCTTGCAGGAGACCTGCTTGTCTTGCTCTTAATCAGGAAGCATGCACTTCTTTCAGCAGCTCAAGAGAGCAATAGATGGCAATAATACCTCTTACATTACAGTCACTATGTTAGCAAGGAAGAAAATGTTATTTATTTTTTCCCTGACAACATTTGTCCTACTTCTTTTTTCCATAATGCATTAAGCATTAGGAGGCACAGCTCTGCACGTAGTCCAGCTCTCAAGACTACCTGTCGAGGACATTGTTCAGCAATCCAGCACAGTTTTATTTGTGGATGAAAGGCAGAAGTTGGTGAATTCTCCTACAATTCCTAGCTGGAAGAACAGAGACATGCTAGTAAAACCCGCAAAATGCAGAGTTTGGTAAATTGCAGCCCTCTGTATCCTGAGTCTCTGTGCCAAGGAGACCTGGCATGAGGTTGTAAAATCCAAACCATGAACTTCCTGAAGACCACTCAGCAGTGATGGGCATCTTTACACCTACTGCTGTCCCTCAGCTACTTGGAGAGGTCTCTGGTATACCTGGTGTTCACCAGGTGTGAACATCACCACTAATAAAGAGAGAAGAGGACACAGAGGATACCACATTCTACCTACCTACCACCCCAAAAACAAGCCCCTGGGATATTCCCTGCAAAAAGCAGTCAGACTGCCAGGAGCAAAGCAGTCACCGGGAAACGTCACACATCTCAAAGGCAGCAGGTTCCCCACGGTACTCTCTCTCTGCTGCTCCCCACATCACTGCCGTGAGGGAAGAGCCATTCACAGCCCAGCACCCTGCAGGCAGAGCCAGAGGAGAGACCTGAGCTCCCCATGCTTGTTCATGGGAGCATCAGCCCTGGTTTCAGCCAGGGACACCTGCAGGGAGTGGCCATGATATTTTGAAGGAGAGCAAGATGAGATGGGAATTAGTAAAAAAATTACAGTAGTGGTAATTCAGATCCATTACTAATTTTCTGCATTAATGAAGAGGCCCAATTATCTCAATGCTTGAGTGACCACTCCAGTTCTAAAAAGTCATTTCTGCACACTTGAACAACTGCTCCTCCCTCTAGAGTAAAAATCAGGCTATTGTTGTGAGCCTGGAGAGAACATGGAAACACATCTTTCCTGGCAGAGATGTAATCCATGTCAGAAGCTTCTTCCACTGTCCCACTCGGGAGTGGAGGGACACTCGGGCAGGGAGCTGGCAGCTGCCTGCACAGCCTGTCCCAGGGTTGCTGGACGCTCCCCATGGTTGAGGCAGCAAGGATCCCCCGGAACAGCAGGATGCAAGAGAGAAAGAGCTCGAAATGGCTCTCTGGGCCTAAGAAGTGAGGGGAAGAGCTGGTGGTTGAATGCATCCCATGAGGCAAGGCAGGCAGCAGGCAAGTGGCCCTGCAGCACAGGTGACTCCCCCCAACAGGCACCACATGCCAGGGTGGGGATGGCACTGCCAAGGCAAGTTGTCTTCTGGTATTTTGGATGTACTGGAGCACATCAATAACGTGCTCCAGATATAATGGCTCTAGCTTTCCTGCTCCCCTCTGACAGCCACCACTGTCCCCCTGCTCAAAAGCCTAAGGGGAGCTCCCCATCACCACAGGAGCAGCACGGGGGAGGCAGGCGGGCAGGAGGCTGCAACCACCCTTCCTGACGCACCCAAAGCACCAGTCAGCCCAGCCACAGTCATCCTGTGTTACCCATCATCCTGTGTGTCCTCCACCTCACAGCCACAGGGCACTCTAGGGCAGACAGACATCTTGTGCAAACCTTGACAGAGAGAGAGAGAGAGAGAGAGAGAGGGGGGGGAGGGGAGGAGATCTCTGACAGCCCAATTGGCCCCCTGGTCCCCCTGCCAGGGCCAGGGCAGGCAGACCCCAGCTGGACAGAGCCAATTTTTTTCAAAGCAGGGCTGAGAGTTTGCAGAAGAACTGGTTTGCCTGGTGACAGGAACCAGAGCACTGGTCATAAATTCAACTCCTCCTTCCTTCTGCCACCTGTGCCGTGCTTGGTGCCACGAGCTAACACTGCCCCAGCAATGCAGAGCCCCTGTGCTGGTGGGTCAAAACTGGGTCACCCCTGGGCTCAGCAGCTGGAGCCTCCCAATCTCTCTGTCTCTGTCATAGTTCCTCACAAATTCAATGGCACAATGCAGCTACACTATATGAAAAGCCATAATATTTGTTGGTATGACTCTTTTATTACTGTCGATTTATATATATATTTGTTGATAAAAGAAGTCATCTTGGGAGACACTTCTAGTCTACTGGGAAATAATTGTCCGATGTTGTATATTCTGTACATGCTGTATAAACAAAGCGAAACATTTAAATCTAAGTGTTTGATGGACTCGGTGGCATGTGCTGCAGGGGGAGATTGGGACGAGGCAAGCCCCCTTCTTGGGCCACCATGGCTCAGGCTTGGGGTTCCTGGCAGAGTCACCATCCTGCAGGGGTCCTAGAGACAGTCTGGGGCAGGATCTGGCCACGGTGCAAGGGCAAAGCCTGCAGCTCCCTCGGTGCTTTTTCCCATGCAAAGGTGAAAGGAGGCAACTCTGCGAGTGGAAGCTGCCGCACTTGAGCTCCTTCCTGGGGCACAGCACAGGACCGGGAACGGCTTGGTTTGTCAGGAACTCTCAGCACAGCGAGCCCGGTGTCACCCACCTGCTCCCCAGTTCTCCTGCCCAGGGAGGACAGCCTTCAGCCACCACCCAGCACGACATCTCTAAGCCTTAGGGGTCAGAGAGAGACGATTCACCATGGGAAGATGGCTGGTGATGGCAGAGACTGGCTCTGAGCATCCAGCTCCTCCAACTCCTTCCCACGCTAATCCCATGCCACGGCGCCAGCCACCCTCCCTGGTGTGTTTTACAGCAGCCACGAGCTGTGATCTTCTAACCTGACACACGCTGTTAGAAAACCTGTTTCATATTTTCCGTGGTATCAATCTACAACTTTTGAAATTATTGGACACAGTCGTGGTAGCCTAAAAGTTGTGCTGAGTTCATATATTTTTATATTTGTGGTGTTTTCCTATTAATAGAGAGTAGTGAACCAGTAACCCTATAGCTGAAAGTGATCTATTCAAAATAAATATATGACTGCAGAAAATATTTGTAAAAATAATTTATTTGAAATATTCTGCCAAAGATAGTTCTCTAATGATCTGTAAAATGTCGTTTCTCTCTTTTTGCTCTGAATGTCATTGTGAAAGGACCTTTCTCCCCACATCTTTTGAAGATTTTTTTTTTTTTGTATCTTTAAGGGCAAAGAAATATGCCAATGATTTTTTTACTAGAGCAGTAAATAGAGTAGTAGGGATGCACAAGACAACTTTGTAGAGGTGATAAAAAAGATCCATAACAATCACACTGAAAATCCAGTTTCTCCCATAGTTACTCTGGCTGACAGTTGGGTTTCGAAGCCTGGGACAGTTGTCCAGCAGGAAGGTCTTGGCTGCTGCTGCTGTGGCTGCTGTGTAGATTACCTGAAGGAGAGAAATCTCTCAAGAATCCATTTGCAGGCTTGGGGCATTTGGATTCCCTCACATCCAGACTTCAGCTTCTTCATTATTTATGGTCTTTATATCCTTATTGGCCCTCAATAGGCCTTGTGGCACATGGGGAACCCTCACCCAAGGCTTCAGACTGACAAAGTCTGGCCCCTTCCAAAGCCATTCCCACAACACACCTGGCATCTGCCAGCAGCCCTGAACCAGTGGCAGAAGTAATCCTGCTGACGCCCAGATCTGTCCCCTTCCTTACATGGGGATGGGACAAGGGAGACCCAGCCACCACGGGACATGACACCTTAGCAAGAGGATCCGTCCCTGCAGGTATCCAGTTAAAACAGAGGGATGTACAGCCCTTCACCAGGGAGAAGCTGCCTAGATTAGTCTTTTCAGAAATTACTAATTTTTTTTTTATTATAGAGAAAAATCTTCTTTCCCTTCTTCATTTCTTCCTTTTGAAAGAACTTTTCAATACTAGAAAAAGCCTTCATTACCTTATGTGATCCCCAAGTCTGTTGCAGTGGAAATACATCCTCAGCCACATTAGGCACCACCATATCAAAGAGATTTTTGGCTCAGATTTTTTTTGTTTCTGAGCAGATTTACAGTTTCTCGAATGTCTTGGTCACAAAGGTCCGGAGGAATTAGTTGGTAATAAAGGAATGAAAGGCCCGTTCCAGTGAATGTGTTTCCACATGCAATTCAACTTCTGACTCCCCAGAGGTCAGGCACGTGTGTAAGTGCTTTGTTGGGCAGGTGCCCAGAATCAGAGATGGGAAAAGCAGTTTCCAAGCCATGGGGTGCATATGGGTGTGATGGGAGCACTGCTGTCCATCAGGTGTGGGTGGCACACTCTGCAGCAGTGGGATCCACGTGCCAGTGAATCTTTGTTCCTCTGTGCAAGGAACTCTCTGAATCCGGGGTTATGCAGCTGCTGCATCACGGGGAAATGTGAGCAAGCCAGGGAAGACAATAGTGAGAAGAATTGGGTTTCTGATCACTGTGCATTTTGTTAATTAGTGAATTCAAATAGTTTTATTTTTACCAAAAACAGATAATCTTTATTCCAGTAAAGACAACTGTTGACTTGAGATATATATATAAATATATATATATAATTTGAATGGTTTATATCCTGTTGCTCTAACTACATAAAATGGAAACATGTTGCAAGTTGTGTCATTCCAATGTACAAAATAAATTACTTTTCCCTGCATGCTGCCTGGGTATGTTGTGATTTGAATTAAGAGTTATATTTGAATTGCCTTATTCAAGAGGTTGTATGTTACCTAACTGGGGAATGACCTGGCACTGTTCATCACATTACATTTGTACTTGATGCTGTGTTATGTCAAATTCAGATGAGTTGTCTGTCATCTATGTATTTCGTGGGAGACCTTTTATCTTGTTAAACTGTGATATGTAAACCTTCATTGCCTGAAATAGTCACAGTTGTATAAATCAGTGTCTTCAGCTGTTTTCCTAATTTTATCACAATTCCTAACACAAAATATAGATGTTTGTAAATTCTCCATTCATTTTGTCTATTTTTATGTATGAGGCTTTTTTTTTATCTGGCAAAGCAGTAAGATAGGGCGGCTTCCCCAGAATTTTTCAATCAAGACTCAGTTACATTTTTATCCCTCAGCAAGAGGCAACAACCAATTTTCAGCAGCTACAATTGGAATTAGGGATGTCTGTTTATTGCTATTATCTTTCCTGGCTCAGATGGGCCATTATCACTGCAGAACACAATGATTAATGACAAGCTAAACGTGATGCTTCTGCAGTGACAGCGCTCTGGGGACCGGGCACTCCACAGCACCTTCTTCAGGCCCTACACCTCTGCTGTGCCACAGGCTGGGTGGGAAGGGAGAGGGTGGGTGCCCCTGCCACAGTCAGACAGCCCAGAAGAGAGAGAGGGGAGAGATGCTGCTTACTAATCCTGGCTCCAGGATGCTTTTCCCTCTTACAAAAACCCCAAGACCATGCCATCTGCCATCCTGCACGACACCCCAGCCACAAAGCCGCCCCTTGTCCATTCATTTGCCCCACAGCTGCAGCACATTGCTGAAGACCAACATCCCATCCTGATATTGTGTTGGGCAAAATCCACCACCATGGCTGCTCCTACAGCATCTGCTGAAGACACGCAAGGGTTTTTTTCCTAGCTTTGGTTTCCAGGCATGGGATCACATTACTCCATGGCTGGCTAACAGCAATGTGCTCCCCATCTAGACACTGGTATACCCCATAGAGGTCAGATCCTTTGGAAAACATGCTTCTTGAAGGAAGCAGCACCATGTAGACACAAACCTGTTCCAGTGGTGGCACAAGGACAAGATGATCCAATACCCTCTGCAGCAAGGGTCACTAGTTCTGCTGTGTCACCCCTCCTGTCCCCCACCAGACAGACAAAACTGGCTACAGCACAGCCAGGAAACAGGTCTGTTTGGGAAACAAACGCCCAGAAGTCCACCTCCAGCTTGCGGGTGACTGGGACATTTCTGGACATTTTAACCCCATGCCTAAAACCCCAAATGAAACAGTTGTTGAGATCATTAAAACACTCTTGCCAGAGCCAGAACACAGTCCCTGCTCAGTTGTGCAGGTGCCACATCATCGTAAACACAAGCAGCATAAATGTCTCAGGCACACAAAGCACACCGAGGTGTCTCGGTCCTGGTGTGAAAGCCCCAATTTTGACTGTAGTCGCATAACAGTGCTGCACAAAACACTGCTCAGTTTTTATGTCTAGCAACCATAAGAAACACATGGTCGGAGAAATAAATTACTGGAGCAGGATACGCCATGGTCCTGGATTATTGAATCCCTTCAAGGGTTTTGAGTGTTAAAAAATTTCCTGTCCCATCCAGAAACGCACCCCTTTTTTTTTTCTTTTCCTCCTTTTATTTGTGGCATGTTTCAGGTTGAAGGACACTGCTGTCAAAAGCACTGGGAAGGGCTGGGGTGGTGCGGGGAGGAGGTTGCCAGAGGCAGCCAGACAGTGCCTTAACCACTCGGGGTCTCTCAAAGTGACCCCAAGGGTGCCCAAAAGCCGCACCAGTGTCGCCCAAAGAGCGCCGAGACCGGGCAACTCAGCGCAGGGAACGGCGGTGGGCGGGAGCCGCCGGAGGCCACGCCCTCCAAGGCGGCCTCCATTGGCCCCGCCCCGCCCCGCGCGGCCCCGCCGGCGGCCCCCATTGGCTGCAGTTCCCGCGGGTTTCCGGCGCGCGCGGCTGCGGGATGGCGGGAGAGCGGGTCATGGAGCTGGTGCGGGAACTGCACCGCGCCACCGGCGGGCACCTCCCGCCATTCCGGGTGAGCAGAGACGGGGCGACTGGGAACGCCGGGAGCGGGAGGGGTCCCGCTCTCGCTGACTGTGTCCCGTGTTGCAGACGGAGGGGCTGCGGCAGGCGCTGGAGGAGATGCGGGCGCTGTACGAGCGGAACCAGGCGGATGTGTGAGTGTTGGCGCGTCCCGCAGAGCCCGGGAGTTGCCCCCCTCTGGCCTTATCCTCCTCATCGTCCTCTTCCTCATCCTCCAGGTCCGAAGCGAAGTCGGGACGGACGGACCTAATTTTCCTCATCCGGTTCCGGCACTGCTGCCTGCTCCGGAACCAGCGCTGCCTCCTGGCCTACCTGTGAGTGCGGGGGCGGCCGTCGGTTCACCCCCGCCGGCACAGGGTCCCCAGGGGCAGGGTTTTGGGACTCGGCCCGGGCAGGTGGTTCCTCCGCCAGGTGCGGGGCTGGTTCTCCTTGTGTTCATTGCCGGTACCAACAAAGAGAAGGCCCTCCTTCCCTCTGCTCTTTAAGAGTTTTCATTATGAATAGGCCAGATATCACAGGTGGAATGACCCAAGTGTTTGCTCTCTGCTCTGAGGGCAGACTGGGGCATCATTGTTGCCTGGGGATGTTGCCAGCACTCAAGGATGCTGGGTTTGCCCCGTTTCTTCCCCCAGGTACGACCGGCTGCTGCGGATCCGAGCGCTGAGGTGGGAGTATGGCAGTGTCCTGCCAAACACCATCCAGTTCCACATGTCAGCTGAGGAAGTGAGTCAGCCTTGTTTTAAACTCTTCCTCCCTTTCCACTTACTCCGCCTCTTCCCCCCACTATAAACATGATGCTTAACGTGTCTTTCTGTAAATACTTATTTGTTAATTCATTGTCTATGGGTACAACCCCAAATGGACACTGAGTGCACTTTTTAATGCACTTTTAAGGATCAGGTGATCTCTATTAGATCAGACTCACAGAGAGACCAACAGAACTAGGTCCGTATGTGCTGCTCTCAAATGCCATCTCTAGACCAATGTACGGAGCTGCTGACATTAGCAGCATCTGTCCTACCCTGAATCCAGATTGCTTTGCCTCAAGGGTGGTTTTTCCTTTCTAGAAGAGCTTGCATTCGTTCACCTTTGGCTGTCAGGAGCGTGCTTGGGAACAGTGGTCTGACAACACAAATAAACTAGATCTCATTCATCAGGGACCTGTCTTTCAGCATTAGCTGTTTGGCTTTGACTGAGGGATCACTGTTACTGCCCACAGGTGGAGTGGTTCAATCGGTACAAAAAGTCTCTGGCAACCTACATGAGGTCAGTAGGAGGAGAGGAGGGGCTGGACCTTACACAGGACATAAAACCTCCTAAAAGCCTGTACATTGAAGTAAGTGCAAGATCTGTGGTTTCTGTCTGTGAACAAACATTTACCCGACCATCTTTTTTAGAGAACTTCATCCCCATCCCAAGTCAGTTCATTAAGCAAAGCCTCTGAGAGCACCAAAGCTTCTACAGGCTTCTGGATTTTACTCTGCCAGCGTTTTACTCCTACTGAGGGCACAATGTATGGTCAAAGATGGTATTTCTAGTCTGTAGGGCATTTGTGATGGGGTGAGTTATCCAGTGAGAAGTTTCTGCAGCTTTTTGCAGAAACTTAACCAGCTCTCAGATCAACTAGAAACCATGTTCCCACGTTAAGGACTGTTACCTAGGGGGCTTTGTTGTGTTTTTTTAAATGGACTCTTATAGATGAGACTATAAATTGCTTTACGCAATTGATACAACAAAGCAAGAGCACGTGAGAAATCACAGTCAGTAGCTGAAGTGCTCTGTTCTGATATTCTCTTCAAAAAACCATGTAGTGACAATAAACCTGCTCCTTAAGCACATTCACTGTTAAAACAGATTGACATTTTCTGGTATGTTTGTGGGGAGGGGAGGGTCACCAGTCCCTATCTCTTGTGCTCTTCTTCCTCAAGTTTCTGGAGAGACTGGGCTCTTGTTCCAGGCAGAGACAGGAAGAGAATGTCAAGATGGAGCCCACAGACCATGGGCACTGATCCATGGGATGAGTTCAGTTCTGCATTTCTAGGTCTGCTCTGTACTGAGACTCCCCAGGCAGGGAGCAGTGTGTCCATTCTCACAGTCCTGGGGCATGTGTTGCAAGCCAGCAGTGATGTCTAGTGTTTCTATGGGAGATGGGGTGATCTGGGAGCTGTGTTTCTGCTTCACAGGTGCGGTGTTTAAGAGACCATGGAGAATTTGAGATTGATGATGGGACTACCATCCTGTTGAAGAAGAACAGCCAGGTACCCATGACAAGAATGTCATCCATTCTCTTCCTTCTCTTTCACTCCCATAACATCCCCCTGCTTATCCCAGCTTTGCAGCATGTCACAATTCCTACACACACAGCTCCCTGCACATGCTGCAGGCTGTCTGCATGGCCCAGACTGCAGCTCTGCCTGGTCTGGTACCGTGATGCAGTGGATATATAGCACAAAGAACAGAGCTGGCTGTGTGGAGCAACAAATCCAACAAATTCAAGGAAAGTTCTCCTGTGTTTCTATGCAGCACTTTTTACCCCGCTGGAAATGCGAGCAGTTAATCAGACAAGGAGTCCTGGAGCACATTCTGTCCTAAGTGTGGAGGACAGGAGGGACAACTCTTGCTTGGTGGCCTGCCCACAATGGGGACTGAACTGTAGTGTGTGCAGCACTTCAGACACCTCAGCATTTCTGCAGTGGCACCCTGCCACTCCTCCCAACAGCCTCTGGTGCCTTACCTGAAGATCAGCCCTATATTATGCAAACCACATTGGCCACCCCTCTGGGAGGAAATGGTGCATACTGGTAATGTAGTGATCCTGGGAATCCGGCGGGTAGGAAGGGGGAGCAGGGCGTTATCCAAGCCCCAGAGCTACAACTGGCATTTGTAAATGCATTTTTGTTTGGACTAATTGATTGTTCACGTGGGAGTAAGACACCAACTGGCTGGGCTCTGGAAGCCAGGAAAGCTCTGTGGTTGCAAAATAAAGAACTGCTTCAGCCTTCACTGTAGTGATTTTTAAGAGTTAATGTTGTGTTCATTAAGCACTCTGATCTGGGTCCCTAGTCAAACCTGTCCTGACCCTGCAGCATGATGGTTAAGTGTCTCAGTGGAACTGTTCCTCCAAGTGTCAGAAAAGGCTGTGCAAGCTTCTTTCCAGGATTAGACAAGAAGCCTTGTCTCCCATCAGAAACCTATAAATGTTGTTTCTTGAGGTGCTGTATGAATGAGCACTGCAGTCTGGGCTTCTCCCAGCACGCCTGGGCTTCCCCAAGCACTGGTCTGGCAAGGCCTAGGGACTGTTTGGTGTAGGGGTGGGAAAGGGAGCAGAGGGTTTAAAGGATTCCAGTTAGCACAAAACCAGAACAAGGCTGAAGAGCTGCTTTCCCTGTCTGGTTTTCTTAATGGAGCTGCTCACTCTTGAGAAGTGGCTGAGAGAACACTTGCAAAAACATTAACCCTGGCTCAGACTAGAGGTTTGCTTAGCCCCCATCTCAGACTGGAGCTGAAAAAGCAAACACTGGGGAAGAATGCAGGAGCAGGGTAAATGCTTGGGGCACTACTGCATTGCTCTCCCACCCTCAGCCAAGCAATATGCCTGAGCCCCTCTGTGGGGCTGCCCCCAAGGCAAAGAGGAGTGTCAGCTCTGAATGCATTGGGGCAAAAAAAGTACAGCTAAACCAAGGAGGCCTCCTCAGTCACAGCCTCCAGTCATCTCCAAGCCTGGCCCCAGGGCCAGGGAACTTCTCTGCCCTAGCAGGCTGAGGGGGCAGCCTTAAACACAGTACCTGAGTTTCAGCTCACAGCCAGTTTATCCTCTTTTGTTCCTGAACCAACAACACCGTGAGCTATTTTTAAGCCCTCTTCTTTGTACTGACTTTGTCCAGCCTCTGCACTGGTACCCTGAAATAGGCTTGTCTAGTCTCTCCTACAGTTTTCTCCATAGCCCCCAAAATCCTAGGAGTGCTTTCACAGGGAGTGGCAACCACAGCCCCTGTGTAAATGTCGTCTGCTCTGGACATTGCACCGGGGCAACGATGCACCTTCCATGCAGAGGGGAACAGCCGGGGCAAGCAATAAATTTGGTATTTGCAGATGTGAACACTTGGCCTTTCAGACAACTTACTTTGGCAGTAGTACTCACTGTCAGTGAGTAAAGGCCACCAAGGAAGGCAAGAGGACAGTTCACTTACCATGTCTCCTGGTCTCCTCTGAAGGGAGCTGAGTAGGGGGTCATCAAGCCCCAAGCCTTGGAGGATCAAACTGAAAGAAGGCTCTACCCTCAGTCCCTCTGTCCCGCTCACTGCAGAGGCAAGTCTGGTTGGTTTTGGATCCTAGGCTCAGTAGGAGGGCCAGTCTCCTAGAGCCCAAGAGGAGCTGTAGGGAATGAAAGTTCAGCAACAGTTGGGGAAGGTTACTGAAATACAGAGCAGACTGGAGATGGCAGGAAGTGCTGTAATATTACAAACATTTTAATACCACCACACAGCTTTCCTGATCAGAGTGAGCCAGACACAGGAACCTGCAAGGCCTTCTGCCCTGGCTTTCCAGCCATAACAGTGTGGCCTCAACATCAACCCTCTACAGAGAGGGAGCATCTGCATCACCACCAAACACTGCTGGAGTTCAAGAAAATCCTGTGGGACGGCTGCCCTGAGACAGACCTGACTTATAACAGCACACTGCCACTGAGAAATGCAGCAAAGCTGGTGCTTTCAGTTGGAAAATTCAGCCATCCACAAGACAAACTTCCTTAAAGGTCTGGGTTCTCTATTATCTATTTTCTATGCAGGAACATCCTGACAAGACCGGAGAGGACAAGGCTGATTTTCCAACCCAGCCATACCTCCCCTTCTGCACCTTACCAACCCCAGCCAGGAGCAGGGGCAGGACTGCCACTGAAGGTGTCCCATCACCCACTCAGACTTGCTGGTGTGATTTTTCCGATAAGCTGCTTCAGAGCTGAGGCTTTCTCCTCCAACAGCTGGTTCTTCTCCTCTGTGCTCTTCTGCTTCAGTTCAGCAGCCTGCAGGGCCACTGCAAACCCCCTGTTCTCCCCACGGAGGTCTTCGATCAGCAGTTTGTTCCTGGAGAGTTGGGCCTACAGAAGGGACAGGAGGCTTCAGGTTCAGCATGCCATGCAGGGGTACCAGACAGGGAGGAACACGCAGCACTAACCCCTCTTGCACTCACCTGGGCGTCTCTGAGCTGAGCTGCCCTCTCTGCCAGCACAGCCTCAGCATTCCTCAGGCTGTGTTCCAGCCCCTCTGCCTGCTCCACAGCAGCCTGCAGCAGGTGCTCGTGTTCCACCTGCAGTGGGCAAGAAAGCCTGTTGTTGGGTTGTCCTAGCACTCCCCTGGCCTCTGGCAACCCTGGACTGTACATTTCCCCAGGGCCCTGGACCTTCACACTCCCTGAAGGAGAGCAGGGGAGGATTAGGTGAGGTGCAGGATGCAAAGAGCAGTAGGAAAGGTGTCTAGAGCAGTACAACCTTCTCTAGGTCTGCACCTGACGAATTTTAAGACAAGGCACAGATTTCCCAGCAGTGTTTTCTATAAAAACAAGCCAATGGCCTCCCCTCTCCCAGGCATGTCCAGAAAAGCCCAGGGAGAGACATAGTTTCCTTCGATGCAGTTTTTGTGTCTGCTCGTTATAATTCCTTACGTTATAATTTGTTCTATCTTTGCCCAGTTTGTCACAAGACAAACTCACGAAAACTCAACACCTCCGTTGCCCAGTGCCCCAGAGATAAAACCACCCCACTCTGTGAACTCCACACAGAGGGCTCAAACTTTTTTTTTCCCCAGTCTGAGCCAAGAGAGTCTCTCCCTGGATAACTCCTGCTCCTCTAGGCACAAGGTCTGGGGTATGTGGATTTGAGTGGGGAGGGCTCATGTTTGAGTGCAGGGCAGTGACTGCTTTCATGAGGAATTAAAAGTTGCAGCTGAATTTGAAGGTAAGTGCATTTTCCATGTGGGTTCTTTATATATTGCATCTTCTACTCAAACCTCTGGTGCCTTCAACCACAGCTGCCTTCCAGGCTGCCAGGACAGCAGTGTTCCCTTCACAGTACCCTTGACTGAGCTCCCATAATTACCTGCTTACCTGGATGCTGACCAGCTGCCTGCATGTTTGCTCAGCCTGCTGGTGGAGGCTTTCCTGGAGCTGCTGAGTCTTGCACTGTTCCTCTCTCAGGGTGTTTTGCAGCTGCTCAAACTGCTGCTTTGACACCACGTTGTTCATCTGGGCCTTGGCCTGCTGCAACTGCAGAGCGTGCTGGGTCTGGGCCAGGCTCAGGCTTGCTTTGGCTTCTAAAAGCTGTAACACAGACAGGTGGATAGCTGGTTACAGCTCTGAGCCGACAATGTTACAGGCCCAGGGTGTGCTGTGGGGGAGAGGTTAGGTAGCACCCTCAGCACTGTGCAGGACCATGGGAGTGGTGCTTACTGGGCAGCCTGCAAAGCAAGGGACTGAGAGCACCAAGAGCTGCAGGTGGATAAACGGAGACCCTTTGCTGAGCAGCAAGGAGCAGGAGTTGCTGGAGGACTCTTCTGGGAGTAAATCCCAGCACAAAGGGCCACAATGGCAGGAGACAGAGGGGGCTGCTCACCTGGGTTCTTGGATATATCCCAGGCAAGCTGGGATGTACTACATGTTGCGTACTACATGTCCTCTGCTTCCTGCCACCAGCAAAGGGCAAACCTGGTACTAGGAAGCAGGTCTGGTCCCACTTTGCCCTAGGGCTATCCAGGGGTGGCTGACATGGGTAAGCTGTACTTTGGAAAGCCAGTCCCTGACCGGTCCACAGGGTAGAATGCAGGAGAGGGATAGTAACACATCTGAAGGTTTCTCACACTGGCTTTCCTCTCTCTATCCTGGTGATCCTAGTTCCCCTGCTCTGATCACATTTCCCTTCCCTCAGACAAGACCTGTCTGGCTGCCGTCATCCCTGCCCAGCCCCTACCTGATCCTGCCACTCCCCCAGCTCCTCTGCCAGCTGAGCCATGGGGAACCATAGCTCCTGGCACCCCTGTGTGAGCCACCTCCACTCAGCCTCCATCTCCTGTGCCCAGCCAGCCTGCACAGGACAAGGACAGAGAGGACATCACAGGCAGCAAGGACCTGTCTCCAGCTGCACTTGAACTGGCTTCGGACACATTTAAGCAGGAGAGAGAGTCCTTTGTCCCCCACAAAGAGGAACAGGACAAGTTTTTTCTTCCTGGGGAAGGTGTCCAACACAGCCCCCAGCAGGGGGGCGATCACAGGGACCACTCAGCACCCTGCCACCAACTGAAGGACACCCACCTTCTCCTGTGAGGCCTTCAGCTGCTGTTGGAGCAGCTCCACTTCCATCCAACATGCTGCATGCTTCTGGTGGTGTTCCAGCCTTGCAGCCACCTCTGCTCCTCGTGGCCACTTGGCCTCTGCAAGCCTCTGGCTCTGCAGCTGGGCACTGTGACCAGCCTTGTGCCCAGTGAGTTCACAGCCCAGCTGATGCACCTTGACATTCGGGTGGGAGACCTCCTCTTTGCTCTTCTCGCTCTGGAAAAGGTTGGAAAAAAAACCCAAATCATGCACAGAGGCTTGAGGTGGGAACAGAGGCAACAGACACCTAATCTGTCCCACAACTGCCCCCACTGGGTTCCCACCCAGGGACACTGCTCCAGGGCCTTGTGGGCACTCAGGACAAGTGTCCTCATGTCCCAGCCTGACCAAGGCCCAGCAACACAGCATTCCTAAATAAGGAAACCTGCACAGCTGACAGCCGTGGGAGAGGTCACTGAGGGAGAAGGGGGACACAGGACTATATGAGTGTGTAACAGAAATATTAAAATTAGTAAGAATAGAGTATGAATGGAAATGTGTCCATGTGCACATGTGAAAGTACAGACAAAAAAACAGAGTAGGGGCTACAAGAACAGCCCACATTGACACTAAAGGGCACCATCCCCCAGGTGTTACCCCTAGGCCACCTTCCCTTGCAGTAATGCTGAGCAAGGTGCAGTTTCTGACCCATGTTCTGACCAGACCACAGCAGAGATAACATCAGCAAGCCTGCATCTAACAGCAGGGTGGCAAGATCCCATTCCTCTGCTATCCTCACAGGAAAATGGGCAATTCCAAAGGAGAAAAAGCAGGCTATGGGCAGCAGGTTATTGGAAGCTGAAGCCAGCAAGGGCCAGCAAAGGCCACCCTGCCGCAGCTGATGGCCCTGAAGGGTAGAAAAGACATGCAAAAAAACAGGTTGTGGTTCCAAGTCATGAGGTATCCCAGGAACAGAGCAGAGAACTGAAAAGCCTGCCCGCCTTGTTCACATTGCATACAAAAAATCCTGGCCAGGCCTTGTGTGCATATCCAAAGGCCTTTGAGCTTGTGGGTTTGAGACTGGGAGTGAGCAAAACCTCTGGGAGAAAGACTGCAAGTAGGTAAAGTCAACCTCATTAGAGACTTTGTAAGACCTTCACTGGCTTTTGGCACACAGGTTTTCTCTACTTGACAAGTTATAAGATGAAGCTGGTTCTTCAAAGCAAGACTGGGTTTGAATGCTTGAAACAAACATTTTTGTTCTCCTCTATGAGCACATGCAGTTTTTGTCTTCCTAAATCCTTCAGTCAAGAGCCTGTCAGCGTTAATAGCCTCTTACCAACATTGTTAACTCCGCTATTTCAGCCAGCTCCTCCACCTTCTCTCTGCCCAACTTGTTCATGTGTTTCCTGTTGGAAAGAGGGATACAATCAGCTTCAGGCCAGAGAGCAGCAAACCAAAGCTCCCCAGAGGAGGGCCCTGTTTTGGGTAGTCCTACATCTGGTTTTGGCAACAGGAAGCAAAGCCAAGCAAAAACAGATATGGTCCTGCATTGATTCAGGAGTGAGTCAGGTGTCTCTGCACCAACAGGTGACTCAGCCCAGCCCAGGGCAGAGAGCTGGGGACATCCAAAGTCCTGCAACACTGTCAGAGGCCTAAAAATCACGGGATGAAGAACAGTAGGAGAGACAGATTAACAGACTCTTGGGATCATCCACACCAGCAACCTGTCTCTCCTCAGATTTATGGCTTGGTGGGTGATCTCTACCTATCTCAAGCTTCCTAAGGCAGAAACAGGCCACTGGTCAAAACATTTGTGTAGCAAAGAAGCTACACAACCCTTCCTCCCACACATACCCATCTCCACAGCCTCCCGAAAACCTGGTTCTGGCCCTGTGCTCTGGCCAAGCCTGTCTCAGCACTGGCTGCTTTTGTGTGCAGCAAAGGGCGTGCGATTGCCGGCTTTCTCAAAAATAAGAAAACAGAAGGCAGGTTGAGCCAGCTGAAATCTGGTAAATGCACCTGAGTGGCTGTTCCTTTTATCCACCCATTTGCCAGCCTCCTGCAGCTGCCTCTTCTCTTACTCATAGTGTTCACTGCCCTTCTTTGCTAGCCTCAGTTCCTGCTGGAGTCTTCCAAGCTGACTCTTCAACAAGCTGTTCTCCAGCAGCCAGCACAGGTCTCCCTTGCAGGGAGAGACAGCAGAGTGAAAAAACCATGCAAAAGCCCTGTTTACTCTTGGCATTCTGTGCTGGCTCCCTGGTCTATTCCCATTTGGTTTCCAAGGACAGTAAGAAATAAAAGAAATCTGAAAAACAACCATCCAGTAACTCAGGCAACATATGTGGGGACAACCAAGAGACAATGGTAGAGAAGGAGCAGGTCTTCAAAGGAAAGGAAATAAAGAGGAATAAGGACAAAGAGCATCAGACTCTGAATTTGTGCGCCTTCCAGCTGGCTAAAATTATTTTGCAGTCTTGCCAAGGAGTGGAAACAAAGCTATTTGGCTCATCAAGACACACCAAGACTTAATTACAGGATCACCAGGTGGTGAGCCCAACCCCTCACCTGCAATAAAGCCATATCTGGAGAACTCAGCTTGTTTGACACAACGGTTATGACCCCAAATCTAAGGCTCATCATCCTTCCACTTCTATTGGTACTTCCAATAGGAAGTACTTCCAGTCTCCCAGGAGTCTATGAATACTGGCACTTGTGGGAAGGAGGCTCAGTCCTGTTTTAAACAGACAGTCCTATCCAATAGCTACTGCTAAACACCAGTTCCATACAGGACTGCACTCCAACCTGACACTCTCTTGAGCTCTGGGTTCATTTTCCAACTAGTACACGACATCTTTGAGCTGCATCAGCCCCAGTTGCAACCTAGTCCTTTCCCTCTCCAGCTCCATTTTGACAGACAGAATGTCATGTTTCCTCCTGTGCTGCTACACCATTCTGTCTCCCAGAGCTTTCTTCTCCTGTTCTTGCCATCCAGATCAAGTCTGTCTCATGTCCTGAGATGCTGCTCTGTCTGCTGTGTGAAAGCATACCTTTTAACTTTGCTCTCTCTGCCTTCTTCCCAAGCACATCCCCTTGTCTATCAAGATTCCATTTCTCCGTGATAAATACTTTCCACTTTGGCTCCAGCTTCTAGACTGAGCAGGCCATTTGCTGCAACAGACATCTGCACTGGTCCATCCATCACACAGTCTCTCATTTCTTCTCTGTTCCTTATGTGCAACAGGACATTTTGGTCTACCTGCTCATCTGAGTCTTGCAGATCTGCTCCTTTCCCCCCAGAGGAAAAGTCTCCAGACTCTCTGTCCGTTTCAACACCAGAGCCCTCAGCTCCATGGATTCTGCATTACTCCCATTTCATCCTGGTGCCTTTTCTAATATTTTTCTGCTTAAGCATCTCACACATTTTGGCCTGTTCCTCATTAACCTCCTCTTACAACTTTAGCTGACTCTGCTTCCACAGAGACTGTCTTTCTCCTTACACTTCCACTGTTGCCTCTCCTGGGCACGCTGCTATTGAAGGTCTCACCTTGGAGCCTTTATTGTTGGGAAATCACCTCCTCTCACACTAGTGTTGCTGCAATAAAGCTTTACAGCTGTCCTCATGCTGGCATTCACTCCATGACAGCTCTTGGTTATGCTCAACCTCTGCATCTTTCCTAAAGATAAAAAAGACTTTGCTGGCTTGGGTTTGATAACACAGCTTGGAAACTCCAGCCAGCCCCAGAATGTACGTTTGCTGGAGATGCAATACAAAGTTTTCTTTTTGTTGCAAAGTCAAGGCAATTAGTTAAACCTTACAGAAAGTTCCCAAACTATTTTGCACCTCTCAGACTCACACCCATCACATCTTTTCCAACAACTCTGAAAGCTCCCCACTGTAGTCAGTCCATCTACCATTCACCAGAGATGGTGGTAACACAGCTTAAATTACTTGTATTCCTGTTATTTGGCTTTGTTTCCCTGGTCTACCACAGACTTCAGCCATCACCTCCTTTCTCCCCATCTACCCCATATCTCAGCCCTAAAAGAGGAATAATGACCCTAGCAAAATCCTCTGTTTCCGTATTGCCCAGGGGAACTCTGCTCCCAAAGGGAGACACAGCAGGGAAGAGGCAGGAGAGCCTGGGGACACTGGTGGGGTGTGTTGGAAATCAGGAAGGAGCAGGCATGGACAGGCCTGCCAATTCCTCTCCAGTCTCCTCTGCAAGGCCACTCTGGCCCCTGGGGATGTTGCAGAACTGGCACCACAAGCACAGGAAGGGAAGATAAACAGTCATTTAGTGACAGCCTCACTCTTTCACCAGCCAGTCTGTTTTAACTATATAGAGAAATTTAAGACATTTTTTGCTGCTTTTAAGATAACGAGTTGTGATGATCTAGCAAGCAGAGGCAGGTTTGTTGAAGGACCAAGAAAGAGAGAGATAATAAGAAAACACTAATGAAAGCTCTCTTGTATCTCTCAGTATTTTGAGATACAGTGTTTGCTTGGGCACTGCCTCTGACACAAGCTTGTAGAACATGCAGGGAAACTTAAAAGTCTTGAAATAAAAGCACTCATATAAGGGGAGTTCAGATGTCTTGCTTCGAACAGCTGCAGCCCTGCAATACCACCCAGATTTTCTTCCAAATTAAAGCAGCTCTCCAGCCTCGTGAGGAATCAGCCCAACCTACTCTGGTATGAGCAGGGGATGATCCTGATCTCCTGCTTAGCCCCAGAAAAAGCACAGTGCCAGACCTCAGGCTCAATCTGTCCTGGTGCTGCTGTGTCCTCAGTTCTTCTCCCTCCTGGTCCAGCTGCTGCCCTGGATGGCAAATGTCTTCAGTGTGGTGCTGTCCCACCCTGGCCTGCTCCACCTCAAACCTCTCCTCCAGCTCCAGACTCCACATAGGTTTTTGCTCTTTCAGGCTACTAATTACAGCCCAGTACTTTGCAACTGTTTCTTCCAGGTCTCTCTTCTGGTCTTCCATCTTGTGCATCTCAGCCTTGAAGCTTTCCTCACTGTCCTTCCTCTCTCTCTCAAAGTTTTTCTGCATTAACTCTAGTTGTTCTTTGTAATAGTTTATCTGTTGGAAGGAGATAGGATTTGGATATTAGCACCATGCTCCTGAGAGCTCCCTCTGCTCCATTAGCTCTAATTCAAGTTGATCTATCGGTCCCTCTCAAGAGGGGACACTCTTCAGGCAGTTCTGGTCCCTGCTGAACTTAGGGCAACAATCAGTCTCACACAGCAGCCTCTAACAGGCAGGTACCAGTGAGTCCCATTTCCTTCCAGCAAACACCACAGTTCTCCCCTTTCTCCTTGTTTACAAGGAAACTCAGAGAGGAGAAGGGAGAGGCCAGGGCATCATCTGCCACCGCTCCTCACATCCTTCCTCCACTGCAGAGTGGTCCCTTGCCAAGATGAGGTGGTGGGTAGCTGCTGCTCCCCACAGCTGCCCTGTAAACACTAGAAACTCCAGGATTTGATGAGCACAAAGGCAGGACTGTGAAGCAGGCGGAGTATCTGTAAGCAGTTTTGTGCTCCTTGAACTGTTCTGTCACCTGTGTGGCAGTTTAGAATTTACTCTTGCAGTGCTGTAACAGAAATCCAGCAAGCACCACTGACCTCTCAGTTCAGCAGCAAAAAGAGAAGTAAATGTGGAAACTGAGGCCTCTTACAAGAGCACTCTGTCTAAACAGGGCTGGGCTCACACTGTCACCTTAGGGCAAATGGGTTAAAGTGTGCTGCAAGCCCAGGGCAACAGGGCTCTGATACACCCCACGCCCTCAGGAGACACCTGGCTGCTTCTCCTCTTGGTCCTGTTGCTGGTTTTACTGTGAAAGCAACACCGGGTAATCTCTGGTTCCCCACAAGACGCACACAAACATTTTGCAAGGTGACAGTGATTTCCACAAAGCCTTTGCCAGCCAGTGAGGGCTCCAGACGCTCCTACCAGCTAAGACAGGCTGGAGATGCACATGGAATAATCCCAGCCAAGTGTTGAGGTACCACACTGCTCCCAGCCTGAACTCTCTCTCCAGCAACCCTCCTGGAGCAGATGCCTCATCAGTCATGCTGTAGCAGTTGTGCTTACCAAGAAGTCAGGACATTTCCCTCCACCCCGCTCACCTTGGTTTCCAGCTGCTCTTGGAGCTGCTCCACTGGGAGTGACATCTCTGTATATGTAGAAGTAGGAACAAGAGGGCTTGGAGAGGGGCGTTCTGGCAGAGAGGAGCCCTGTAAGGACAGGCCTACAAGACAGGACTGATAAGAATGGCTGCAGCTTCATCCAGTCAAGTCCATACAACTCCAAAAGATGGAGATTCCCCATCTATCTCATGGGTCCCAGGGCTACATCACTCCTCTCAGCCAGAAGCTTTTATCTAATGCTCAACTTGAATCTCCCAAGCCACAGTTTGGTTGGCTACATCCTCTTTATTATATTGTGTTTCCCTAACATCCTCAACAGTGAAAATCTGCCTGTTCACTCCAAGCTGCCTAGTCCACAGGTTACCATCACCAGCTCTCAAGTTGGGAACGCCTCTTTCCCTCCTCCTCACCACCCAATTTCCCCTTCTTCCCTCCCACGGCTGCCCAGTACCAGAACCTGCAGTGGTAGTTCAGGCACAAGCCACCCCACACTCCCATGTAAATCCGGAGGGAACTCTGTTCCTGCTGAGAAGATGGAGAGGCACTGAACACTGGAGCACATTACCTCTTGCTGGCAGCCCTGTCTCAGCCCTGCTCTCCTGGAGCTGGAGACGCAGCCTTTGCAGCTCCCTCCGCAGCGCCCTGTTCTGGTCATACAGCACCTGAAAAGACCAAAGACTGGTCATGATGTGGCTACAAAGCCCCCCAGGGTGTGGGAGCTGCCATGTGTACTCAGAGCCTCCTGCTCTCAGGCCCAGCACAAAGAGCAGAGGCCTCCCCCAGCCCCAGCACAGGGGAATTTTTCTTCCTTCCCAAGCAAATGCAGACATGAGAGAATTTGGAAGCGCCACAGAAGAAATGCAAGCCCAGATTACCATGACCATCACCAGTAGACACTGTAAAGCACAAAGCAACTGGTCCTGCATGCAAAAGCCACGATACCAGGGTTTTTTGCAGACACCTCAAAGGGCTGGGCCTCCTGAGACCCTCCTGACCTAAACCACCATTGCTACCATCCAACACATAAGAAACGCCATGATCTCAGTACGGGCCCAGAGGTTTGCATTTACATCCTCAAGATACCTCTGTGGGCATCCAGGCTAGCCAACAAGCACTCCTGTATGCACACAAAGCAACAGGGAAGCAAGTCCCACAGGGCTCTGGGAGGGAACATTTCCAGATTGCAGAAGGAATAAAGTGAAGCGAGAAGGTGCTGATCCCATGGGAAGCACAGCACAGGGCAGGTCCTGCTGGTCTCCTGGTGCCAGAGACACCTTGAGGCCAGAACAGGAGTTTATCCCACCTCAGTGCCAACATCAGCCGGCAGCAAGGAGTCAACTCCACAGCTGAACGCTGAGTTATGAGCTGCCACACCAGTGCAATGAGCCACTTCCATGTGGGTGTTTGGAGCTGGAAAACTACTTGCTTCACTTCACACCCTCCATCCTGTACTGGAAGCAACACCACACAAGGCATCCTGCCTTCTTCTGGACTGGGGGTCAGACCACTTTGAGCAGACATCAAATTACCTCCCACGTGCTGCCACTCAGGAAACTGATGTGTTGCAAAGGACTGTGAATTAGGACACTTCTAATTAATAAATATTACTGAGACGATGTAGACAAATGCAAACCCAGTTTGTTTCATCTCCATTCTAAACAGGAAGGACAGGGGGCTGACAGCACTCAGCAAGAGTAAAGGATAAACCCGAGTGGGTGCCTTCACAGGGGCAGATGAAGCCTGAAGGTTGAACCTTTCCATCCATCAGCATTCTTATGGACAACTCCGGGGCTGTTCAACAGGAAGAAAAATTGCAGCACCAAGCATATTCAACCCTCTGGTGCCACCTGGAGCAATGCTGCACTGGATTGTGCTCCAGTGTGTTTGCCTTTAATTACAGACTCAAGAGGGGCTGTCTGATGGGTCCATGGAATGACTTTGCTGAAAGTGCACATTTCAGCCCTTGCTGGAGGGATGTCATAAGTCACTGTCCCTACTCAGTGGTGTTCCCCAGCCACACACAGCACTTGGGAACAAACGGGCAATGTAACAAGCACAGGATTTGGGAGCCAAGGCACAGAGTACTCAGCAACTCACAACATGCAAGATACACAAGTCACTTAAAAATGAGAGAAGGGAAACAGAGGTTGTGCTCATCCCAGACAGTCGAAAGCTCTGGAAGGAGCACATTACCCTGCAGGAAGTACAACATACAGAGCACCAACTCCTGGACCATACACACACACCAGATACCTGGACTGGCTCACCTTGACTCTCTAGCAGAGTCCAGCAGCAAGTTTTGTAGGGGTTTGTCAAGTGGGGGCAAGGAGAAGAAAGGGAAAAACAAAAGGATAGAAGAATTTCAGTGTTAACATGCTTTCCAAATAAGGAGAACAGCTTTCTACTTCTGCTCAAGAAGAAATCCAACAGAGCCCAGGGTGGAGGTACACAGTTCCCAAACAAAATAGTCCATGGCTACAGAGTGGTAAGCAGGGAGGAATTTACCATCCACCCCTACTCTCCTCTGCCAAAATCCCAGCAAGGGAAACAACCCATGGAGGGCTGCAGGAGTGAGGAGAAAGGCTGCTTTACTGAGGGTACAGCTGTCTCCAGCCTCCTCTGAGCAAGGAAAGAGGGATCCTCCTCTGCACCATGGTCAGGGCTGCCTCGTTCCACTCCCCCAGGCCAAAGTGCCCAACAGATGTGCTGAGGAGAGCAGGACTTTCACAACAGCTGCTGGAGAACTGCCCACACGTACCTGGCACTGCCGCTCGTACTCCAGGACAATCTCGGCAAAGCGCTCGCTCTGGCTCAGGAACTCCGGGCTGTGGGGCTCCCCCTGGCCCAGCTGCACAAGCACAGGGAAACATCTCTCATCAAGAAAGTTATCACCTCTCCAAACAGAGAGCCAAAAGCTCTACTAAATTACTGAAGTCATGGTGCTACACCCATAGATTCAACAGAAGGGTTCGTATTGTCACCTGTGGGATGAGTCAGATGCAGAAAGAGGAGGAAAAACATTTTTCTCCACATGTGAGAGATAACACTACAGGCAGGCAAGCTTTCCTGGCTAACAAGATCACAGACTCATTTCTTTCCCCAGTTTCATTTTGCCAGGTGAGTTGTAGGAGTGGAAGATACCAAAACTAACCCTTTACTTCAATAGTTGTGAAAAATAAAGCTTTTCTTTTTTCTGGAAACCAAACTTCAAAGTTTTCACTTGAACACTGCAAATTTGTAAAATTTTCTAAAACTGCAAACTTTCTTCACCCTTTTTTTCCCCAAGCTTCAAAAGGTCTAACTTAAAAGCCAACATTTTTTTTCTTTCCAGGTTGTCATCAACGTGCAGGAGAGCTCACGGAGGGGGAGACCATAACAACTGAGCCAAAATACGCAAGATCAATTTTTTGATGAGTTCCTGAAAAGTTTCTATTTAACTACAACAGAGAAAGGTTACCTTTTCCTTCACAATGTGGTTGAGTTCTTTCTGCAGCTCCAACACCAGTTCCTCAGAGGCTGACAGTTTCTCAGTCATCTCTGTGACCTTGTTTTGCAGCTCTGCGTTCTGCTGACAAAACAGAGATCTCCTTGATGCAGTGGGTCCTGACATGGCAGGACGGGTTCATCAGACACAGGCCTTCAGCAGGAAGCTGTGAAACAGCTGGCAGCGTGGCAAACACAGCACAGCTCCCAGAAGACCCTGAATTGGACAGCTCCTGGTTCCAGACAGGACAGGAGTCATTTTTTGCAGTAGCCAGAAGGGTGCCCAGATGTTATTTCTACACCACCTCATGCCACTGCCACAGGCAGCGGGAAGGGACTCTTTCATGGAGAAAGGCTTTCTTCCAGTGAGAAAATGAGAAAAGGAAAAGTGGCTGCAGGTTGGGCTGGGCTCTTCGGTGAGCATTTTGCACGTAAATCACTCTCTCTTTCGTACATTTTTGTTATTAGTATTGTTGCTGTTACTGTTTGTTTTCTTATCTCATAGCTGCTTCCTATAAATTGTTCTTATCTCAACCCATGATCTCTGCCTTTTGTGCCTCCAATTCTCCTCTACAGCCACCCAAGGGACAGAAGATGGAGGAGAGGCAGTGAGCAGCAGTGTGGTTTGGAAAGTCTTGTGGGAGAACTAAATTGGGCAGTACCATTCCTAAACCACAACAGGACAGCACAGCACACTGTTGATACCTCATGGGCTGGGGTTAGGCTCATCTCTCCAAAGGACAGGCATAGGAGTGGGTTTTGCAGAATAAGAGCTAGATAGCCCCACAGGCTCATCTCTACCCCTGCTTCACAAAACTATGGTTTCCGTCACAGACAACAAAGGCAGCAAGTCCTGTGCTATCTCCAGCTGTACTTCTACAATGAACAGAACTGGGATGATCCCAGGCACGCAGACACCATCATCTCTGCTTTTGGCATGACCCCTGGCACAATTATAGCCTTAGCTATTGAGTATCCAGGTGTTATCAAGAGCCAAACCAGTCCCAACAAACAACATGGGGGTTTAATAATGCCACAGGCAAGGGAACAAGCTCTGTATTTAATACAATAGTATGGATGTGGCTGATGATTCTTCTGCATAAAATTCCTGTCCTTCCCAGCAAAAGCAACACAAACCATCCATATTTGTCACCACCTCTGCTTTGCCTCGTCTGAAGAAGTGAAGATGTTTCACCCAGGGCAGTTTTACTTACCTTCATCACGTGGTTCAGTCTCCCTTGCAGGCTGGCCTCTTTGCCCTGGAGGAACTGTGTATCAGCCTCCAGCTTTGCCTGGTGACTGACTGCTTGCTGCAAAAGCAGCTCTTTTGCTTCTATTTCTGCCTGAAAATCCCTGGGGGAAGAAAGCAACGTGGCTGGGGCACCTGGAGCATGTTCTCAGATGGTCACGAGGTACAGACACCCTCCCTCACCACGCACAAAGCAGGAGATGAGAACTTGGTTGGAAGGATGCTGAAATCATAGTGGGGTAAGGTCTTCAGGGATTTTTCTGCCACTAGCACGTTGACAAAACAAGTGGGAGATTTAACAGGGAGACTAGGATGGGAGGGAAAGACTGTAGGCACATCTTCCCAGCCCCACCAAAAAGACCCTTCCTACTTGAGTTTGCTCTGGGTGTGCTTGAGAGCGATGTACTGCTCGTCCAGCTCCCTGCCAAGATGCAGGCAGTGTCTCTCTGCCTTCTCCAAGTCCAGCTTCGCCTTGTCCCTCTCCCTGGCGATCTTCCTCACCTGGATCCTGCAGACACGGAGAGCAGAGCATTAAGAGACACCTCACACATCCCAGAGAAGAGCCCTCCTCGCGGGGAGCAGCACCCTCACCAGAGGCACTGCAGTTTGTATCCATAGGAGGTGACAGCTGCATGCTGAAGCCCACTCCTGGGGACCATGAGTGTGCTGTCCAAGGCTGCAGGCAGCTCTGCCAGTCTCACCTGCTCCTCCATGCTGCTACTCCACCTCTGCAAGCACAGCATAGACTGTAATCACTTCCTCCCTCTTCAAGGAGTTCCAACAGGACTTCTGTTGTCACACCATCCAGTCATTCAGAGATGTCCTCCCATCTCACAGATAAGCCTAGATCATATCCACCCCAGATTTTCCTCAGCCCTTCCCCAAACCCTGCCACCCCATCACGAACCTTGGCTGCAAGCACTTCTTCCACCCCAGACGGTTGCTTGCTGAAAGGCCCTGCTGCTCACTTCACCCACCACCACCGATCAAGGCAGCACCAGAGACCATGAGGATCTCCCCTTAGTTCTTCCAGGGCTCAGGCGGCAGTGACAAGCTGAGGATTGGCAAACCTGGTGCCTTTGCTGATGATGGAGGAGTGATGTGGGCCCACGCAGCTTGGCCAGAAGGACACACCGATTCCCTGCACATTACCCTCTGACACTGAGGAAAAAACAGCAGAGACAAGTCAGTGGGGAAAAACTGGCAGAGAAAAACTGAAGCTTTCCATACCAAAAGGAAACTTCAGAGATCAAATCAATCCTGAAGAACATTTTAGAAGCAAGCCCAAGCTGCCAAGAGGGAGATGTTCTGAGCTGCCCTTAAGGCAACTACAATGAGAAGGTTTTGGTGAACACTCAGAAGCCACAGAAAAAACAACACTGAAAGCTACAGAGTTTACAGTGACAACTGCCAGATGGGGACTTCCAGCCAACATTTTGTTTGACCTAGAGGCTAAAATTGCCTTGAGGTCAGCTTCAAAGGTAAATGAGATTCAGTCAAGCTGACCCAAAAAGCATAAAGCTGATACAGAACCGATAACTCCAAAAGCACCAATTTTGTACCAGGTTTGAAAGAAGCCTTAAGTCAAAGTCTTAAGTCAAAAGAACCTGAAACAACTCTTCTTTCTTTTCTGGAGCTGTTTTGCTCAAGATCCTGGATGGAGCTGTCCTGGCTGTCAGGGTAATCAGAGATTCACTTCCACCAGAGGTACTTCAAAAGCATTGGCAAATGCCTTGCCAGTCCTTGGAACTGAAAGCACTAAGGAGAAAGAAATATTTTACACCAATTAAAGAAAATGTGAATGAAGCTTGATCCATGCACTAAAAAGAGGACAATCTCTGTCATATGTGATGTCTGGACTTGTGTCTGGATTCCCTGCAGGACATTGTAAAACATCAAATACAGATTAACTGCCCTGTGTAGGGATGAGGCAATGACTTATTGTTCCTTATCCAAAGTCAATGGAAATCACCTCATGGAGCTGCTGATCAAGGCCATCAACCAGGATCCTTTTTACAAACTCACCCCGTGGAGTGCTAAGTCTTGGCTACTTAAGAGACATTGACTTGCCATGAAAAATGTAGTTGTATGGCTGAACAAGCCAAACTGCAACTCCTCAAAGCTCTTCCATCTCCATGCTTTTCCAGTTTAGTCAATACATCTGTGCGTTCCCAAGAAACGAGACGAAGAGAAATTCAACAGCTGCAGGAATTTGAAGCACCCAAACTGTTTCTTAAATCCCATCTCTTCTACAGTGCAAATGGAACACAATTTAAAAATGCTCTTTGAGAAGGACGGGGGGGTGCAGTATGCCCACATCCAAACTCTCTGCCCCTCAAAAGAACCCAGGGATCAGCTCTGTGAAAACTGGATCCCAGCTGCTTGAACAACATGGACAGAGCAGTGGAGAAGGCATCAGCTGAGGAAAGGTAGTGAGAAGTTTGGATCCTTCTCTGGTCTCTGTTGAGAACCCCTACATCTCATTCCATTGCCTTGTCCCACCTCAGGTTGGCAAATCAACCCTCTCTTGACACCCCTGGGCTGGCAGAGGAGGTGACATGAGGCTGCCAGCCAGCACATTTCTCCTCCCCCCTCCCCGTGCAAACTGCCTGGGGTGTTCCTGGGGCTGGACGCTTGGCTTCCACACGGGCATGGCGTGCCGGATATCCCAGGCACGGAGTTCCAGGGGAAACACACACCACACAGGGAAACCAAATGGGAGTGGCAACCCACATGTCGCCTCCATCCTGCATTCCAAGGTGTTCTGAAGAACACAAACAACCTGCGCCCACCTTCCCGTCCAGCCCCCTGGATGCTTTTCCTGGGGCACATCGGGAAGAGAGAGGCCAGCAGGTCGACGGAGGTGATCCTGCCCCTCTACTCGGCCCTGGTGAGGATCACCTGGAGAGCCGTGTCCAGTTCTGGGCTCCTCAGGACAAGAGACACAGAGCTCCTGGAGCAAGTCTAGCAGAGGGCAACAAAGAGGATTAGGGGAATGGAGCACCTCAATTCTGGGGAAAGGCTGAGAGAGCTGGGGTTGTTTAGTCCAGAGAAGACTGAGAAGGGATCTAATCAACGCATGTAAATAACTCGAAGGCGGGTGTCAAGAGGATGGTATCAGAGTCCTTTCAGCGGTGCCTAGCAACGGGACAAGGAGCGATGACCATAAACTAAAACACAAGAAGTCCCACCTGAACCTGAGAAACAATTTCTTTACACTGATGGTGGCAGAGCCCAGAACAGGCCGTCCAGGGAAGCCGTGGAGTTTCCCCTCTCTGGAGACATTCCAAACCCACCTGGAGGCGTTCCTGTGTCACCCGCTCCAGGTGAGGTGGGGCTGGATGATCCCCAGAGGTCCCTTCCTTCCAGCCCTCACGATCCCGTCACTCCCTGAGGACACCCCGTGCCCTCCCGCCCCGCGCACGCGCACACCGCGTTCCCTCCCCTTCCCCGCCCCTGCGCAGGCGCAGAGAGGGCGCGGGCCGCGCGCGGGGCGGGGGGTGGTGCGGTGCGCGCGCGGTGCTCGGGGCGGCCATGGCGGGGTCGGCGGGGTCCGCAGGCGGCTCGGCCAGGAAGCGCCTCATGAAGGAGGAAGACATGACCAAGGTGGAGTTCGAGACCAGTGAGGAGGTGGACGTGACGCCCACCTTCGACACCATGGGCCTGCGCGAGGACCTCCTGCGCGGCATCTACGCCTACGGTCAGAGCGGCGGGGAGGGAGGAGGGAGGAGGGCGAGAAGAGACAAGGGGGGAGGGGGAAGGGAAAAAAGGGGAAGGGGGAAGGGGGAGTGGGGAATGGCGGGGCCGTGTCCGTGGCAGCGCCGCGGTCCGTGGTGGCGCCCGGATGTGGGCCGCGCGCCTGCGCCGTGCGGGACTGGGGCCGTGTCGGTGTCCCGGCTCCGGCCCTGACGGTGTGGCCGCCCCCGCAGGGTTCGAGAAGCCGTCGGCCATCCAGCAGCGAGCCATCAAGCAGATCATCAAGGGCAGGGACGTGATCGCCCAGTAAGTGGGGCCCTGGGGCGGCGGGAGCGGGTGCCCCGAGGTGGTCGTGGGCCCTTGGGCGGGGCTCGTGTGTGTGTGTCGGTCGCAGGGTTTGGGGAGAGACCTGATGATGGTGGGGCGCTGGAACAGATTGCCCAGAGAAGCTGTGGATGCCTCATCCCTGGAAACATTGAAGGCCGGGCTGGATGGGGCCCACAGCAACGTCGTCTAGTGTGTGGCACCACGGCAGGGTTTGGAACGAGATGATTTTTAAGGTCCCTTGCAACCCAAGCCGTTCTGTGGTTTTGTGATATGATGGGCAAAACGGGGTGAAACTGGCCATTCTGCACATGGACTGTGATCCCAACAGTTGTTAATGTCAAAACTTTAGTCACTGAAAAGAAAAAAGTGTGTTTTAGAGACAAAAAAGGATATGCATGCCACTGAAAAAAATCCTTTCTAGGTCACTAGTGGGAATTATTAGCCTTCAAAATTGTATTGGGTTATCTGTTGTTCGCTTGAAAAGAAAAAAAAAACTGTATGTATGAGAGATTGCAGGAAGTTAAAATGCTGGTCTGATAAGGAGTAGGCATGCCAGAGCTGGGGACCCTGCAATGGAGTGTTCTGTCCCTGGTATTGCAGATCTCAAAGCTGCTTGACAGCAGATCATGCTGTGATCACAACAAGCCTTTGTCAAATACACTGTTGCCACTATTGAGTTCTTTGCAATGGAGGAGTGGCAAAGAGCCGAGGGGTGGAATATGTCAAAGTTGCCTGTGTTGTTTGTCCAGACATCCAGAGTATTCACCAAACATCTGTTTTTCAGGTCACAGTCAGGAACAGGGAAAACAGCAACATTCTCCATCTCTGTTCTGCAGTGCCTGGACATACAGGTAATTTCACAGCATGTGCTAAAAAATATTTTTTACTAAATCAATAGTCTTGATCATAAAAACCATTTTTTGTTTGGAATTAATAAATGAGGCCTTACATTGAAATCTTTAATTATGGGCGGTGAACCTCAGACAAAATTCTGATTCTACTCTGTAACAGTTTAACTGTTAAAACCAGTCTGGCAAAATAAGTTCAGATAAAGTCTTGTAATTATAAAGTTGGGTTTAACAGACTATTTCACCTATTAGAGGGCTAAGTTAATCTCTCAGTAAGCAGAATTGTCTTCAGACAGTCCTGTAGCATTATCAGCCTGTCTGAACAGTTGCCACACATTGCACAGAATCAAACCCAGATTTTTGACTGACAAATGTTTGCTTTTGTTCTGGTCAGGGGTATCATGTCCATGCTTTTTAAGTATTAACTTGAATGTGTAGATGCTATTGAATAAAATGATGTTTTTCTGTGGGCTGGTATCCTCTTAAAGCTTGGATTGTTATTCATTTGTCGCTGCCTGGGGACATAAAAATGAAGGTTGTATGTTCTAAATGCAAAGATCAGCTTTTGCTTCATTTCTGTAATGTGCTCATAATATTTTTCAAAGCTGACACTTTAAAACATTGTCTTGGAATCCTTGTGCAATGCAAGGTGTTTATCTGAACCAAACGTACAAAACTGAAGGGTTTTTAATTTGTTTCTATTTTGCAAGAAAAGTACACACTTTTTTTGGTCAGAAATTGTGTTGGAATGAAAAATAAGTTCTTAAAGAACTGCTTAAATGCTTTCTTGTCAAAAGTAACTTAAAAGAGGCTGTTGCTGTGTAAATGCTCTATTTGAAAGCCACTCTCTAGGCATACTGAGCCTTAATTCAGCTGTGACATTTCAGAGTGCTGTGGGACCCGTAATCTTTTACGCTTGGCTCTATGGCCTGTGATTAACTTCCATGTCATTTGTTTTAATCAGGTTCGTGAGACCCAGGCATTGATCTTGGCGCCCACTCGAGAGCTAGCTGTGCAGATTCAGAAGGTAAGAGCATTTAAATCCCTGTCTGTAAAGCACTGGCAAGGCCTGGGGCCAGTGCTCTGGTGTTTCCCCAGCAGAGCTCAAAGCACAGCTTCCACTGTTTCTTTCTGTTCCTGAAAGAGCTGTTTTGCTCATCTGCATTGTATCCATTACTGCTTGCATGACCGTGTTGGTTGGCAGCCTAAGGTTGTACACAGTCCTAACTGAATTTTTAAGGACAACACTTTTAAAGCATCTGTGATCCCTGGGGAACTGGGTCCCCAGTGTTTGAAGACCTGCTGTTGTTGAGGTTTGGGTAACACACACAAAAAATCCCTCCAACTCCTTGTGCTTACATCTCTTTAAAAAACCCACATGGCTGTGGTTTGGCTGTACAGACCTGCATCTCTTCACAAATGCAAACTTAGAAGAGCTCAGGTAATTAAACCATTGCTTTGTATCAACACAGGGGCTTCTTGCTCTGGGGGACTACATGAATGTCCAGTGTCATGCCTGCATCGGAGGGACCAACGTGGGGGAAGACATCCGAAAACTGGATTATGGGCAGCACGTTGTTGCCGGCACTCCAGGCCGTGTGTTTGGTAAGGAAATGTGGGAGGCTGCATCACCTCTAGCTTCAGAGCTGAGTTGAGTCATGGGAACCTCCTTAGCTTCTGGGTGCTTTGATTTTAAATAGCATGGAAATTACATTTATCGTGACACTGTTAATGTAATATTAACATGAAGTGGAACAAGGTAACTGGAAAAGGCTAGAGAGAAATCAGTGGGGAGGATAGTATTTTCATTTTCTCTTTTTATGTTTTGTTTTTTATTGATAAAGTGTGTCTTTATATGGTGGCATAGAAAAAAAGAATATTTTTTAAGGAGAAAATACTACAATCCCAGAAAATACTTAAGTATCTTCAAGGGGACAGGAGCCGGGTGTACTTGATTGCCAAAGTTAGTCCACATATTCTGTGTACTGGTTGTTGCTCCCCCTTTGTTAAGTCAGGTACACTTGCAGCTGGTACCTTCTGGTTTCATTGCATGAAGATTTTAAAATTTATTATTAGTGGCAGTGTTGGCCTTCAAGTTCACATCTTCTGGGTCTCTGAGAAGCAGACAGCCCTGGCTTACACAGGCACCTGTCACTGGGAGAACACAGAGCTAGTCCCCACACGTGGAAAAAAAAAAAGCAGAGGAAGAGCCTGTCCCTGCTGCACCAAAATGCCCTGACAGAGGCTGGGAGCAGTGTAGGCTCACCTGCTTTCAGAGCCTTTTCACCTTACAAAGTGAAATCTTACAGATATGATTCGTCGTCGAAGTTTAAGAACTCGTGCCATCAAAATGCTAGTGTTGGATGAAGCAGATGAAATGCTCAATAAAGGTAAAACATTTGTCTCCCTTTTACTTACTTTCTCTTCACCTCTTTGAGATTCCAGGGTGTCCCAGCTGGCAGGCCCACTTCTAAAAATTGCTTTTTCCAAAGTTAGACAATTATAGTTAATTGTAGGCTGTAATGGGTAAAACTGCATAATATGCCTTGTCTGATGATACTGATTAATGCATCAGTGTTCATCTCATAGCATAGACCCAGTACTGAATCCCATATCAAATTGTGAAAGAGGAGAATATTTGGGAGAAAGATGTGCTAAACTGTTCTGTGTGACTTGATTTGCACTGCAGGCTTTAAGGAGCAGATTTATGACGTGTACAGATACCTGCCTCCAGCTACACAGGTGGTTCTAATCAGTGCCACTTTGCCTCATGAAATTCTGGAAATGACCAACAAATTCATGACAGACCCCATTCGCATCTTGGTGAAACGGTGAGTGAGTTTCCTTGGAAAAAACAGGAATTCTTTGAGTTGGTGCAGCCCTGAGCATTTCACAGTATTAACTGATTATAATATATAGAGAGTCCCTCACCATTACCTGAGTGTTTGCAGACATGGTCATGTCTTGTTTTTCAGCAGAGACTGGCTTATCACTCTGACTTTACCCTTGTCCAGTTTTGTGTGCTGCTGCTCGGCTTGGCTGCCTCCTTATCCTCCCCATGGATAGCAGTCTCTTCTTGTGGAAATCCATCTTTCACACTTATCCAATTCCTGTGCTGCCCAGAGGATTTTTGTAGGCCTCCTCCATCAATGTCCTATTATATAGCAGGCCACAAAAACCTTTAGCTGACTGATCCCAGATGTTCTTGGAGGCATAGCTTACATCTGGTGGTGTCACAGGTCCGGCACTGGAACTCAGGAGGAGTCAGAGGAGTAAGTGTAGGCAGCCTGATAGGAGGAGTCTCCGTGTTGCCTGATCTCTTCTACTGCCCCATTTAGTACATTCAAGCTTCTTGAGACTTCCCTCAGTCTCTTGTCAAGAAGCTTGAATGTAAAACAATGAGAACAGAAATTGAAGCTGTCTGTCTAGAGCAGAGCACTTCTAGTGTCTCTTGAATGGGTCATATTCAAGACCCTTCTTAGAGCAGAGTTCTCCAAGGACTTTCTAGAACAACTCAGACCTGTGCATGGACCCAGCAACCCACAGCACACAGGGCAAGAGGTGTGATCTCCGATGGAGCACATCCTTCTACCTGCTTTGTATGTATTCACCTGCTTGTGGTGTTCTTCCCTACAGTGATGAGTTGACCCTTGAAGGAATCAAGCAGTTTTTCGTGGCTGTGGAGAGGGAAGAATGGAAGTTTGACACCTTGTGTGACCTCTACGACACACTGACAATCACCCAGGCCGTCATCTTTTGTAACACCAAGAGAAAGGTACAGCAGCCATCAGAGGGAGGCATGTTACTTTCTGAGGGTGACTCCGACAATGCTGGGTTAGTTAAGAGGTCTGGTTGCCTCTCTATTTGGAAATAATTCAGTTAGAGCACAGATTAAACATTTGTCTTTGGGATGTACCTAACTTAAACAACAGGGTTAGAGGCAGAGCTGATACAGCTGACAGGAATTGCCTTTTTAGAGAACTAGGTAGGAATGTGCTTATTCTAATAGCTTGTAATTGCTGAAACAAAACCACACTTTCTGAATAAATGCTCTTATTTCCTTTCAGGGCTTGTGGAGCCCTGTATCATATAGCCAGTGTTTTCTAAGGATTATTCACTTCTGTTAGTTTAAGAATGCCTGGTGAAGTGTCTCTCAGTCCTTACCAGCAACGTCTCTGCAAATATTCTCTGAACACAACTGATGTGTTTGGCTGTCCTGAGCAGAGAGTTCACCTGGGCTGTTTGTGTTCACAGGTCGACTGGCTCACAGAGAAGATGAGAGAAGCCAACTTCACAGTTTCATCCATGCATGGGGACATGCCACAGAAGGAGAGAGAGTCCATCATGAAAGAGTTTAGATCTGGTGCAAGGTGAGTGCCTTAAACAGTATTGCTTTACAGCATTGCTACCTCAGGGCGGGGTTTCTTTAGTGTGTGAAGAGGAGACCTATAGTACCTCTCCTCTCAGAAAGATTTGTTCAGCTCAAATTAGGAAGAGCTCTGATTTCCATCTCTCCCCCTGTGGTGTTGCAGGGTTGGGAGATTAGCACTTTCCTAGGAGGGATGCTTGTACTTCTAGGTGTAGAATTAGTCTGTTCTGTTTTGCTGAAGACATTGGGAGTTGCTGCATTTAAAATAAGGAAAAAATATTTGTGTTCTGTCCTCTGTATTTTAAATTGTTGGGAGCATTAGTCCTTCTGAAAGGTACTGTTGTTATTCCTTCTGCATTGGCACTGCCTTCACTGAAGTTTGGTGATAGGCCATGAGACACCTTTCCATGCAGCAAAAGTGTAGACACTGCTGGTGTGCTGTGGGCAAGGACAAGCACAGAATAGCAGGGAATGCCCTGTGCTGGAGACTGAGGGTTCTCAGCTCTCACCCCCTTCGCAGTTGGGTAGAACAGTCCTAATTGTCCCTTCTCTTCGCAGCCGAGTCCTTATTTCAACAGATGTTTGGGCCAGAGGCCTGGATGTGCCCCAGGTGTCCCTGATCATTAACTACGACTTGCCCAACAACAGAGAACTCTACATACACAGGTACAATGAGCCTTTGCAGGGGGGAGTGCTTCTGGGTGACTCTTACCCAAGGTGGCTCCATTCCCTCTCTCCATCTGCCTCCACAGAATTGGCCGGTCAGGCAGGTACGGCCGGAAAGGTGTCGCCATCAACTTTGTGAAGAACGACGACATTCGCATCCTGCGGGACATCGAGCAGTACTACTCCACCCAGATAGACGAGATGCCCATGAATGGTGAGTGCAGCCCGCCCCAGCCAGGCTGTTACCCTGCTGCCTCTGAAAAGAAAGGCCAGATACTTTGTTTTGCCACATGCCTCTTTCCCAAGCTCAACCCATCTTGGCTTCCCCTGGGAAGAACCTGGGAGCAGCAGTAGGTGTGCTGTACTGCTGGGCTGTGGCTCTCAGCACACCTGGTGCATACTTTAATTCTTCCATTTTTTCTCATTTCAGTTGCTGATCTTATCTGAAGGTCTGTGCTCAACAGGAAGCTGTACCATTCGGTACCCTCCATAATTCTGTTTTGGACCCACATCCTTTTACCATATTCCTGGTCATATGTTCTTGAGTTGAGCTGCACTTGGGAACTTGTGTAAATATTGTCTTTACTCCCACCCATGTTTTTCAATTAAAAAATGAAATTTTACCATAACCTATGCTTAATTACTTTAACCCAGAATAGTAACAGGCAGGGAGTGTTCAGATACTGCCACACTTGGCTGGCACAATCAAAAAACACATTGGACACTCCGCATATCTTGGTTCATAACATACAGGGCTTCCTGTGTTCCACCCTTTCATTTTTGTTGTGCCAGGCTACCTGATGTACTTTTTAGTTTCCGTAACTCTTAAGGATCAGCCTCCTACTTGAAAAATCTGTGGTCTGGCCTTAACCTGCTTTAGGAGAACTGAGTTATAAGATAGCCAGAAATTTCCTGCTCTTTATGTCTTTCTGGAGCCAGAAATCACTGCACTGGTTGCTCCAGATTAGGGTTTCCCCTCCCAAGGAACTTGGGCAGGTACTTCCTGAAGTGACAGAACACATATCCAGCGTTTGTTGCCTTCTCCACCTCATTTGGCTGCTGTAGCTTGTTACATCTTCCCAGTCATCTCTCCTCATCTGTCTCCCTATGGCATTATGCTGTACTTTGCTAGCTGTAGTATCTTCCACATAGTTTTCCTTCCTTGCTCTGCTGTATCCCTTTTCTGAGACAGGAGCTGGCCAGAGCTATACTGCAGGCATGGGGTAAGTTACCATGTTCTGCTCTATGCTTTTGCTGTTAAATTGGTCTTTTTGCTTGCTCAGGGAGGACAGGGGCAGCAAGGCTGAATACACCACAGAATTGGAACAGCTCTCAGAACTCCTTTCCTGAGTAGTAGCAGAGTAGCCTGGGATAGAGAAAACAAGCATCTGTCATCTCCTTTATGCCCCCATGTATTCTGCTAAGGAAGTTTCTTAGTTCCCTTGTACCCCCTCTGTGCACAATCCTGATGCTTCTAACAGTACATAGGCAAAAGTTGAGAAATACTAATCTTATTTTACTAAGAATACTAATTGTAAGGGGTTGCCCAATGGAGGTGAGGCCACTCCAGCTTCATGCCCCCATGTGCAACCAGCAGCAGGGCTGAGCCAGCGTTCCCATGCATGTGCTCATGCCATTCATACTGGTCAAGGTTCAGCACTGGCACAACAGCACCAACACCGACATCCTGCTCCTCTCCAGCTGATCAGAACGAAGGTCTGTCAGTGGGAAATACATAACACAGGCTCTGGATCCCTCCAGTTACTGGGCAAAGAGGCTCAGTTCATCCAGCCTCTGGATCACTAGTCTGCTCCTGTGACTGGGACATGGACATGGCCCAAAGCTGTGCTTCAGTTGCTGGTTCAGCCCACCCTTGCACACACCCCCTGTGAACACCCTTCAGCAGCTGGTCTCCACACACAAGTCTATACCATAACTGGTCCTTGGAGCCTCTTTTGCATCCCACAGAGGGAGGCCCACAAATACAAATGGATCCCAGTTAAACCCCAGACCCTCTAAGTTAGCCCAGATCTCCTCATCCCTCAGGTTGCCTCAGGAAAAAACAAATGTGTATCCGGCTTAGATTTAGAATTGCTTCAATACCTGACTCCCAGGCCCCTTGCGCTACTTGGTGGCTAAATCCAGCTTGCTATTCACAGAGCAACACACCACCTCACTCTGCCATTGCTGGCACTTAGACCTCTGTGCACATAAGCACATAGAATGGAGTCCCTTCTGCCAGGAGAGGTGAGAAATGGAGTTAACAGACAAGAACACACACCAGCAACCTGTTGCCACGTGACCAGCCCCTTTTATCCCCTAAATCAATTCCCCACACTTGCTCAAAAGTCATCTTGACCCCTTCCTTTTCCCATCTTTGGTCCCTCCCACAAAAACTGAGGGTGTTTTGAATTCATTCTGCAACTTGTTAGCACAGTGTTCATGAAGTCTCCCCCCACATACCCTGTTTCAGTTCTCTACTAGAAAGAAAAAGTGCAGCTAAAGCCTTCCAGCTTATTGTCCATATTCCGGAAAGTTCTTTTGCCATCCCTGCAGGGCAAGCAGGGCAGAGCACAGCCTCAGATCTGAAGAGCACCGTCCTGGAGAACACAAGCAGCAAGGGCAAGCACGGCCTCTCCAAGCCCCCTGTGTGACTCAATCATTTGACTAAGACATTAATCACCAAAGCATTGGCTTGTTTGAATAACAGTATTTAATCTGTACAGTTTGAAAGAAAGTATCATAAAATGCGACATTCCTACCTCATCTTCAGCATCTTTCACCTGGAGCTGAGCCCTCATCTCCAGAGGGCAGGTAACCACCACTCCCCAGCAGTTCTTTGCAGTGCAAAAGTCACAGTGCAATTGCTTTAGTCCTAGACAGATGATTTCCCTCACTCGAGAGAGAGGAGACTGATGAAGCTCAAATGTTGATGAAAATTGTTACCATTCAGGAATGCAAAAAATCCCAGCTATTGCACAGAGCCATTTCCAGCTGAAACTACAGCAGTTAATTATTTAGCTGCCTTTACACTCCACACAGTTGATACTGATTTAGCCAAGAATGAAAATAAAGCCAGTAACAAGATTTCAGTGATACAGTTGTTGGGGGGCAGAATCTGACAAGCAACTCCTCAAGTCAAGCGTGCTTTAGAATAGCAGGAGGTTTCCTACGCAGGGAGGGGGTATGATCTAGACAGATGTCATCTTCCAGAGACAAGCATGTGAGAAACATCAGCTTCAATAGAAAGCTATGAAGTACAACAGACAATTTGTTCATATAATTGTCAGGATAAGTATTTGACATAGTTTATGTAGTAGAATACATACTTGAACATCTTTTAAAAATAAGCACAGATTTCATTTCATATATACACAACTGATTTTAATCATGTACTGAAAATAAATTACAGGAAATAACTTTAAAATGCAACAGAAGACAAGAGTTTCACAACAAACATTCCCACTGATTTTCCCAAGGGGGTGAGAGATTGCAGTGCTCAAGGCAGGTAAATATCACAAATATATCAAAAAACTTCAAATTGTTGATGCATTCACACATTTACATGAGCCACAAACATTCCTTTACAGGAACTGCACTTAGCTACCACAGAACCAGGTTTTGCCATAAACTACAAAACTTTGATACAAAATTGTATTTATATATTTATATTTCATATACATGCCCTATCTGTGATTTCTTAAAAAATAAAAACTAAACACACTGTACAGACAATCCTAACTCATTGCTTGGTAGCTGTAGGCAACATTTTTGGATGGAATTTCTCCCCCAGTAGAATTAATGGCAATATTATATACATGAAGGCTAAACTGCAGAAAAAGACAGCTCAGTTCCAATATGCACCTCCCTCGGGACCAGGTCTGCGAGTTCAAGGCAAGTCATGCTCTGCTCTGACCCACTGCCTCCCTTACACACCAATCCTGCCATCAGCAGCGTGAGGAATCAACACATGCATCTGTGTAACACTGGTATAAAAGGCAATAAAGCAAGATATGTATTGTAATGTAGTGGGTGCTCTAATGGCTCCACCGACTGGATACACAGAAACACTTGCAGAGGTGGCGAGGGGATGGTGCAGAGCTGGGTACATTTGGTGAGAGCACACCTTGTGTGGGTCTGATCACGACACTTCCCTGAAATCAGCTCCTGCAGAGGACAGATTCCCCCTGTAAGCCAGAGACTGCGTAGACTCAAAACACTGGGGGAAGATCCGCTCTTCCTCACCCCCAAACACACACATACACAGTTCACCGGGCCTATATGTAAAACTGACACCCTCCCTCCCACCCCCGGCGGCCTCCACGGCACCAGTTTGTCTGAGAAGCTGAGCACTGACAAACTTACTCTTCCCTGGTGATGGCAGCAATCTGTGAAGCCAATCACACTAAACTACTTCTACAGTTGATTGTAAACTTTGGTTTATTTTTATTTATTTTTTATTATTGAGTTCTCATGGTACAGCAAGCATGTCTAGGATGAGAGGGTAGAGTTGAAGAGGAGACGAACTGTCAGTCTGTCTTTAGTCTGGCATGGTGAGCCACCTGCTCGGTCAGGCCTGCTTTGATAGAGTTTTTTACAGACTGTCTCATATGATCCTCCATCAAATTATCACTCATGGGCTTCAACACCTGTGGAATGAGAAATGTGCAAAAGAAACAAGAAAATGAGGTAACCAAGGAAAAGAAAATATAAAACTATATAAAGAGATGAGACTTGAAATAATGAGAAAACTTAGAATGATGAAGTCTGACACAAAGTGGCATGAACTGAAAGAGAAATGAGTTTTGCTGCTAGAGTAATGAGGTTAAAGCAGTCACATGCTACTGACACAAGTGATACCCCTCCTACATAGCAGTATTTCACTGAATTCAAACCACTTTACAGTTCCTAGAAGATGGATGTGCAATTCCATACCCCATATGCAGCATCAGTCTGGTATGGTTACAGCATTTATGCAGACCGGCCCAGACGGTCCAGCTTATTGTCCTATATGTGTAAGTGTGAACACTTCAGATACAGAAAGAAAGTTAAAAATACTGGCTAGTTTTTCTTCTTGTTATTGTTGGATGAGAGTCGCTGTCGCGGCACTGATGTAAGAGCACGACGAATCGTTCGGCGTCTAAGGACTTCAAAGAGTTTGGAAAACACCTAAAACACGAATTCAGCTGTTAGGAAAAATGGCTCTTAAAACACAGCAGAAAGTCAATCAAGTTCAGAAAAAAAACCTGATTGCCAGTAACTGCTCACCTTCCTGGGATTCCTCTGAAGCAAGGAGGGAAAAGAAAAGCAGAGATTCAGAAAAATCAATAGCAAGAACATGGTATCTAATCAGAGCGACTTAGGCAGGACCTGCAGTGCTTTACATATTGTTGGCGATGTGCAGCTGTAACAGCAACACCAGCGAGCTCTTTTAGAGATCACCTTCCTCCAGACCACAAATAGCAAGCTCCTGTCAGCATAAGCCAAGTCTTCCCCCTTCCAGGGAAGGTAACAGTCAAATCAAGCCTTATGTGCTCTGGGTAACCTGCAGCAGCAGCTGCACTCAGCAAGTATTACACATAAAACTGACACCAGCCCCAAGCTCCAAAGCAAGGAGCTACAGTAGTACTGGAGAGCCTCAATTTTAATCACTACTTAGGGGTGTCGCTCAAGGTTTTGTACCCTGATGCTCAGTTCCCTCCCACTATTAAAGATACACTTTTTCTGCTGCAGTGTAACTCACAACCTTACTGGGAACCCCACTGGGTTGCTCAGACAGGTCTAGCATAGCACTGCCTAGGATCAACCTTGAACACGGGAATTTTTCAGCTGTAGAAGCATCTGTACAGAAGGCTCCAGTTAGTTATTTGCTCATGCCTCATAGGACACACTCAAATGTCATCCCAGATAAGCTCAGTGAGGCCTTTATTTCTAGTAACAGCACCAAAGTGTTTCCCTTCTACTGGCACTGGACACAGCTAGTCGAAATGCTCCAGAAACTACTTACAAGAGTTGGACAGGAATTCTCTACATTGGCCTTAGTGGCACAGCTGTGTCAAATGAATTCAGGCAGTAAAATCTCAGTGTAGAAAGTTTTCTGCTCCAGCTCTGGTGCTATTAGACTCATGTCTTTTCTTTCAGGACTTTGTCTGTTAGGCATTGCTTGCGATCAGCAGTTGCACCCACTGAAGTTGTCACAGACAACACAAATCTTCCTGAAGGAAGACACCTGCTGTAGCCCCCTTGCGGCAGCTGCTGCGAGTCATCACCCAGCCACTTCTCTCCAAGGACTAGTCAGCCCTTCAGCATCACATCAGGTGAGGAGGGCAGTGTTTTGCCTTTCCCATTTCTTGCACCATCTGAGATATTTTATCCACCACATCTATAGTTTATCTATACCTTTAAAAACAGAATTCCTTGCTCTGAAAAAGTAACAAGGAAGAGTCCCTCCACTCTACCATCCAAGCACCTACTAAGGCCTTTAAGTGACACTTCTTTTATAAGATCCTAACCTTGTTTAACATTGTTTGTGTGCGGCATCTCCTCCTGAAGAGAGCAGTCACACTTCCGAGCAGAATTCCCTTTTGGCAGCACTAGCATTCTCCATTAGGCCTAGACCAGCTTTTTACTCACAGCACTAAACAGAAACTGTTTGGTATGTCTGCTCAAGAAAGGAAGATTTTGCAATAAAAACAGATACCAACCTGTTCCCATATAGCTTCAGCAATCTGATCGATGGCTGTTCCAATTTCTCTGAATTCCCCAGAGTACTTAACGTATGCCCACGTACAAAACGATATAAGAGCCATCCCCAGCACGAGATTACACAGGGTAGCTATGGAGTTCATACCGAGGAACCCAGTCAGTCCTGAGATTATATACATGGCAAACATGACTGCAAATAGAGTGGCAGGGGTACGAGCAGCATAAAAGATGTTTTTGCCATCGTTGTGCTTCACAAAGTTTGCATAGATCTCATCGATTTCCACTTCAAGTTGTTCCTGGTAGCGCCGACAGAACTCCTCCCCTCCCATCTTCTTCACGGAGCGGAACTGCCTGATAGCAGTCTCTCTGAAATCCTGGTGCTTCCGCTCGAGGTCCGATGGGGCAATGTAAGGCTTATCTCCCCCACAAATCTGTTGGAGTAATCAGAGATCAGAGAATCACACCCTTGGTATCTTCCGCTGTACAGAAAGCAAAGCTCCCCTTCTCTCTGCCCTTCTCCCAGGCCAGCACCAGACTGCCCCCAGCAGCTCTCTTGGCTCTGTAAGCTCATAGCCTGTCTAGTGAAGCAGCTAAAGGTACTTTGCACCCTAGCACAGCAGGAACCTTACCTGTTCAACCACACATAGAGCTATAGCACATGACTGAACTCATACTTTCACTGTTCCAAGCCCAGAAGGATAGGACAACGGCCACATGCACATTCCCACTACGAAAAAGTGAAATAAAGGAACCCCAAGGGGCAGAGAAAACTTGACTTGAGGAAGGTTTAGGACTACTCTGAAGGCCACAAGCCATCTTTTTACTCCTGGTCACCCATCTCAGTGAGAGAGTCAGTGCAGAACTCGGACAAACAGGTAGATTCCGCCCACTCAACAAGTGTATTCCTGTTTATTGCTGCCACTAGTAGGCTCCAAGGAACTTAGCAGGGGATACAAATTAACAAGAATTAGCTGCTGCCATCACTAGCCTATTCTTCCCTAGGTTGTCCTCTCTGCTTGATTCTGATCAACTTGTGCAAGTACATCCTGCTTAGGGGACAAGACCAGGGACTCAAATGGATATGTGATGTGGACACCACCATCTTCCTCTCCCTGAATCAGCACGGGTATGAAAATGGTTAGACCCCAAGGACTTATACTCCGTTTACCCAGGCCATCGGACACACATATGGCAGATCAGCTCCAGCTCCTCCAGACCCTCACAGTTAGACTGTGTCTAAGAACTGGTAATTCTTTCCACATAATGTCAAACAACAGCCTTCCCCTTCCTGCCTCAAAGTACTGCTTGTCATCTCGTGTCCTGAGTGCAGCAACAACTTTAACTTTCTCCTGCTGCTATCCTTTCAGCAGTATACACAAGATCACTTTCTCAGAGTACAGCATCCACTCTCTACCTCATTAGATGCACGGCTTCACTGACAAGCTCCTTCAAGGCGAACATCACTGTCGAGACCCTGACGCCTCCACTCTGCCCTTTGCTCAAGTTTAACAAGCACTTCTCTGATCTTTCCCATATTGAAGTCCTCCACATCCAAGAAAAAAACTCTCTGGAAAATGGCCACTAGTCTCATTCTTCAAAACAGTCTTTTCACATTGCCCAGAGTGTGTTAAACACCACAAGCTGCTGAGGGGTCAAGAGGGCACCACACAAATAACTGTCACTGTTTCCTTACACCGTGTCACTGCACCTGTTGTTCCTTACATTTCAGGCCATTAGGGGAACAGTATTTTGGTTATGCACACTCAGCAAAGGAGGGCTTTGGTTCATGAGGACAACTCAGAAGCTTCAATAAGAACTATCTTTACATAATCAAGTCTTAAATCCAAAGAGTTCCCACTTCTGTTCTTAAAAATAGAAGTTTCAGAGCTGTGTCACGTTAAGAACATCATATGAGACATCTGGATGAAAAATGATTCCAGACATTTGTGCATATCTCTATGGTGGTATAAAAATATACAGTACTGGGGAACATTACTATGGAAACAAAGTCTGTTTAAAAGAACATCTGTTCCTGTTTGTTCCCTGCTCCAAGTAAGAAACCTTACAACTACAGTATCTCAACAACCACTGAGATTCAAGGCAGGAAGGCAGACTCGACATTTATTATAAACAACACAATTACTATATCAAGACACTTTCCAAAATGGAAACAAAGGAGTCTCTCTAAACCAGAAGAATGTTCTCAAAACTGCCTGCTAACAACTGGAATTGGCTTGTCTGCCAGTAGCATTAGGTCTTACTCTAATTTCAAAATGGAAACCTACTTGAGTAATTAAGGCCAGAATTAACCTAGTTAATGGGGAGCTATGTTTGTAGCACGTTATCACATATACTGTTTTTTTCTGGTTGTAGTTTCACAATAAGCACAGTCCTGTTAACCTTCGCAAGATATGTAATTGTTTTCAGAATTTCCTATGATAAAACCTTGCATAATGCTATACTGAAGAATGAAATCCATCCAGTCATTCAGCTTAGAATAGTACAGTCACCATCTTCAAGAGCAGAAACAAGTAGGAAATTACATTTACATGTTTTTCAAACTAATTCTTGTATTTCAAGGGTTTTTTTAAAACTTCAGAATCATATTAACCCTTGCGTTTTACAGCTAATGAATGACCACAATTCAGAAGCGTTACAGAAGTACAATTCTACCATTGTGCAACTCTGCCCCAACAAATATCTCCTCACCTGCTTGCCCACTGCATGCCACAGGATTTTAAGATGCCTGTCAAGAGCTGTAGAGGCAACTAACAGGTGGTATTTAGGAAATACATCCATTCCCACACCTCCCCAGCCTGAGAGATCGCACTCAGAGCAGAGTGCAGAAAACACACGAGCCCTGAGCTTCTCTCCTCAGTTAACGTGCTCACAACCAGAGCGCAACACGAAAACCGAAGGCCTGTATTTGCATGTAGGTGTTTAGAAAAGGTTGTGTCCCCATACCTGCTCCATGCCTTTACTGTACAAGTCTTTCGCTCCTGCCACAGCAGCAAGATTGTTCGCCTCAGCCGTTGCCTGGAAAACATCGAGCACTGTGTCATCACACCATGGCCAGGCAGTTACAATGTCAACATACCCCTGCCCAACCTCCAGAGCTTCTGATGGCCAGGAAAAGGCCACACTAAAATAAGTGGCAATATACATCAAAACATATTACTGCCTAGGAGGATGTTTTCTTCAGCTTTCTAGTACACCTGCAAACCAACCCCAATTTGCTTGTACAGGTTTTTCATCATGAACAATCTCTTCTGAATGCTCTATTGTTAATAAGCACGTAAGGGTCACATGTTAACCTGTGAGGAAAGAAGGAAGGTGGTATTATTTCTGCATTATATAGGTACGGTTCTGGTGTCAACTGTAAATGTCAATTTTGTTAGAATTTCAGGCTTATTTTCAACCTGTGTCATGTCAGGAACAATTACTGCAGTTAATGCTGCAAGATGTTATCCTCTGTATGTCCCAGATACATTTATGGCATGATAAGTACAGAAAATAATAGTAGCCTTTGTTTCATTGTGATGAGTTTTCTGAACTCCCCAAAAAGTCTAAAGATTTTGTTCCTTGAAGGACAAGAAAACACCCAGAACGGTCAGGTCTTAGTGAAGTGACACAGGAAGCTTAAAAAAACCCCAACAACCCCAGTCTTACAAACACAAAATGGTTAAAACTGACCATAAAGCCCACTCTTCGGTGAAAGCTCTTCATCCCAAACAATTCAAGGGTTCAAAACAGAGCTTTATACAATCATTTTGTTTTCAGATTGCTTTAAAGATGATTACATCCTCTTTGGATCAACTCAGAAAAGGAGCCTCAATGCAGTCATCCAATCTAACAAACCCAACACAGAGTGGTCCAACACTGTGAGACAGTGGCCATAGCTACATTACTATAAAGCCTTCTCCACTTCATTTGCTTCATCTGATGCTAAATGCCCTCTGAATACAGCATGAAAGATACCAACAAAACAGCAAGTCACAGGAAACTTGGGCTTAGAAACCAAAGCAGCTAAAACCCCCAGCCAACCAGATAGACCCCTGCTCCATTTGCCTGACAAAACAGAGGGAAGACACAAATGTGTACTCAAGCATTACAGTTCAGATGGCTCTCAAAGAACTTCAACAACTACAGCTGTGTGTGGGAGCTTCGGATCTGCAGCAGTCATGAACTTCAGTTGCAAAGAACTTACAAAGTACACATCATCTAATCAGATTATTTGAAAGAAAAATAAAATACCTGTAGCATAGATTTCGGATGAGGTAGCTCCTCTCCTTGATAGATTTTAATGTAAGCCTGATAGGGACAAAAAAAAAAAAAAGTTTCTTTTTCTAAACATTTATGGTTAAGGAAAATGAGAAATGAGGGACGATACAGGGACAGAGCTCAGATTATTTCTTTGTAATAATGCTAAATGTTAAATTATGTAAATTTCTTAGTAAGTCTAGCATTTTTTCCCCTTTACTTTCCTGCGCACGAGACTGGTTCCCAGCAGGGCACCAGAGAAACTTGAGGAGACACAGCCACTGTCTCAAGAAGTGACAGGCTTGACAGCAGGTTTCTGCTTCCTCAAATACATAAGAAGGTCTTTGCTAAGCAGGGAATCTTCATCCATAACAAAAGAGTGGAGATGACTATCTCACACAGCCTTTCTGGCAAGAGCTCTGCCCAGTCCTGGGAGAACCAATACTTGTATTCCCCCATATGCCTTGCTCTATTGAAGTGTGGGAGGCAAAAAAGCAGATCAAAGCACTTAATGCAGACAGAGCTGAGCTACCAAAATACTTCCAGAAGCTAAGCAGGCAGCCTACCCCTGTGCCGCACCCTACCCATCCTCAGATGTCCTTTCTTTTCCCAGGCTTTCAGAGGGCTGGACTGTCTACTCCAGCCCACAAGGTGGCCCATGGCACAGCTTTTGGGGAGAGGTAAGTGGGGCACAGCAGGCAGCAGTGGCCATTTCAGTGCTCTGGACAAGCTGTGCAAGTTACACCAACAAGGCCACTCAGCCCCTCAGAGGTTGGGCCATTACTCTTCCTCATGCTATTATTGTTTTACCCTCTGGCTTGTCTAACAGCCTCTGGCCTGAGGATCTTCTGCTATAAAGGAGGAGAGAACAAGGTTATCAGGGTCCCTACGTACTCAGTGCTCGAGGTTGTAGAACAACCTATAAAAACATATAGAGTTATACAGGACTCCGTTCCCTTGACACCCTCCTTGCTTCTGTAGCTATCTCCTCCTAGTAAAAGCCCTACAGTCTCCAACTCAGGCTTCACAACCTCAGCTTCAGATGCACAGTCCCAAGGGAGCAGCCCTCTTTAGTTACATAAGCATGGCATTTCTGCAGCACACCACAGGACTGCTCCCAGACTGGATACAGGATGTGAATCAGGCAGCTTTTCAATAGAGGTTTTACACTCAGTTTTTAGGATGCATCCTTTCTAAACTGCTGCTGAATGCGCACTCCCTGCACCGTAATGATCAGGTCCTACTAGAGAAGAAATTGGAGCAAAAAGCAGCATGCAACCACGTAAATAGAGAGACTGAAACTCTGAGCTCCAGTGTTAACTTTATGCTTGTCAGAACAGCCACCATTTCTACATCCCATATCATGCCTTTCCTTTAAACAAGTTGCTTCATTTAACAAGTGAAGTTAAAAGAACTCTAGCCTCAGATTTCTTCCTTGTATAGCTCGTTTCTTAGCATCAGCTTAACTGTTTTACCTTGAACACACATGCTCACAAGCAGCAATGCAAAATTCATGTCTTCAGGAGACAGTGGCACTCATTCTTACCAAGCCAACTGTCTAAGTTATTCCAATTCAAAAAAGGCCACACACCCCAGACTAATTCCTGGTGATGCACGGATTACGTTATCACATTTCTGCTGGTGTCACCATGATACAAAAAAAGCTCAAGACTAACAGCTGTAAGTATCACACACAAATATTTCAGAGCAGTGGTGCTGCACACGCAAGTGTCTATAAAGCACCTTCTTTGCACGTTAAAAATCCAGAGAGGAGTATCTGAAATTATCACTGCGTACCCAGCAGTTTAGGAGCTGATTTTCTACCTATAAAGCTACATCAGATCTACTCTAATATATTAAAAAAAAGCAAGCAAGCAACATATCCAGACAAACTACGATTTCGAAGTAGTAAAAAATATCTAATAAAGCTTGAAGTACTTCAGCCTATTTACAAAGAGAGAAGAAAAAGAAACACCAACCCACAATTCTGCCAATAGTAGCTTCCTAAAAGCTATTCTGTTAGGAAGTAGTGTGCCAGTTCTGGAAATTCAGAATAATGAAATGAAAATAAAAGTGAGCTGATCAGCAAGTGTCAGCCTAGATATCATATCTTCTCTGGGAACAACATGGCCTAAAATTAGAATACTGTCTTTTAAGCTATTAACAGAAATAATTAGTATGAGTTTGCTTACCTTGAAGTATTCTACAAGATCTCTACAGGTGACCTTGGATCCACTAATCTCTTTTTCTACCAAGTTTTCAGGGGCAAGCAGTAATGGTACCAGATTCCGCAGTTCATTCTTAAATTCCTCATCTATATCTAGTAAAATTCAATCAATTTCAGGAAAAAAGTGGTTAGTTTTCAATCTTATATTTCCTAAAGGAACACGATAACCCATGATCCTTCAAAATCCATAGCATCACAACCCTCAGTTGCATTTTTAAGGTATTTAAAGGCTTAAATACTTAAATACTACAGCTTTAGTAAGTTCACCTGCTCTTAATCTACCAATCTTAACTTCAGATAGAGAACAAGCTTCCATTGTCCTTGTAATATTTACAGTGCATTTCCCCAATTATGCCAACATCTTGTACAATAACCCCTCAGCACAGCAGTGGCTGGCACTCCACCATCACAACTCCTTTCATAGCCTTTACCGTTCTGATACATTCCCTCTGTTCTGATACATTCCCTCTGCATCAGCTGGAAGAATCCTGACTGCCTCTCCTACTGCAGTTGCAGGATCCTACAGCTTTTATTTTAGTCATTCTAGAGCCCGCCTATGGTTTAGCAAGTTCTTAGAGAAAAGCCTTTCAGGAAAGTAAAATCTTTAATTTTGCAAATTCTCCCCCTGGAGCCCTTGGTTATCTTTGGAACCTTTATTTAATGACCTTGAAATATGTCTCAAATTATCAGATTACAATCAACAGCTAGACACAAAGATATCCATTCCCTCTGCCTGCTTAACTGCTTGATCTTTAAACCACTAAAAGGAACACACAGTGCATATTTCTAGGTTCTGCAGTTTCACCTTTTAGCCTTGTATTTTTCTAAGCAGGCATTTCAATAGCCAACCATTACAGTGTTTAACTTCCATCAGAAAAGAAAACAAACTCAGTGATCTGAATCAAGAAACACAAAATGAAAAGCTTCCTACCATTCAATCTCCCATCAAAATTTGGATTTGTTGCAACTTTAAGACCAGGGTGGGGCAACAGGAAACACCCAAGATTACTGAAACAGGAGTGAATATGCTTCCTTACATTCTGTAGCTCTTCGTGTTGGTTTTGCTTTACCTGAAGGGAAACAAAAAGGCAGTAAGAACTGCTAGCAGTTTTACAGTACTGCAATTAAGACTCAATATCATCTTAAAAGCAGTTAAAAGCATAAAAGTGTAAGTTTTTATTCCTGAATCTAATAATGTCAACTTTGCACACAAATGGAAACATCACAAATGCATTTCATGAGCACAGTGAGCCAGCTCATCGTGCATCATTACCTTGATAGCAAGTTCAGACAAGAACTACTGGAGACAACTCACCTGCAATCTTTTCTCTAGGAATTTTTTTCCTCCTTCCAAGCCATATGCATGTTCATAAGGATAACTCCAATCTCTAATTAAGAACATTAATGTCTGTAACAGGAAGAACAACAGCAGTGAATGGCTTGCATCGTTTCTAAGGTCAAAAACTCTATCACACAGGTAATTATTTTGTGTACTTGGCTGCTCTAAACATATTGTACATTACATGTAAGTATATTATATAAATAAGGGATTTTGTGTATTTTACTGCTCTAAATGAAGTAGCCTTGTAGTTCTGTGGTGCCAGCTTTTGCTTGTTAAAAAAACACCAACCAAACAAGAAACCCACAAATCCAGTCCCAATTGTCTCAAAAAGATAGCTTCCCTGTTTCACAGGTTTGCCTTTTGCTATTCCACAAGGATTGCACTGTACTCTCTCCCAGCAGCTGAAGACAGAAAACAAACCTTCACATCACTCTTGTATCCCACAAGAGGCTTTACAAAGAACGCACTTTGTCTGGGACAATCACAAGAGCATCACACTTGGCAGACACAAGAGTCCTAAAATTCACCACTAACAGTAATTGACTTGGACCCTTATAGGTTGAGGAGGACACTTCAGGATGGAAGAGATCTCAGTCACTGGCTCCATGAAGCAGCCTCAAACCTGTCTCTGGCCTTGCAAACAATCACTTTTGAGACTTTTAACACTGAAGCCAATAATGCTTCAAGCAAATGACATGCAACATGGTTTTCCTCAGTGCCATTTCCTAGAGGCCACAAGACCTTTTTTTCAGAGCCACGTGGTACCAGCAAAGACCAATCACACCTCAGAGTAATCAGTAAGAAGGCAGCACAAAATTTTTCTCCTTAACACCTGCACTTGACACTTTGATTCCTTTTACACCTTATAACTCAAGCACAAAGCTATGTTCATGCAAAATCTGATCCTCTTCAGCATTTTTCCATTGTGTTTTTGCCAAACAATGTGGCAATAGTGAAGGAAAATCAGTCTTGCAGAGAACAGGCTAGCTTCAGCCCAACTAATTTATCTCCATAAATTATCCTGAGCTCATTTTCCACACATCCAACTGCTTAAGATCCATTTAACATAGAGTTAGTTACCTGAAACGGCTTTTGGTAAATTTCTTCCATAGCTAGTCTTCCATATTCTGTAAATAACTGAGAGAAAAAAGAGTGCAAGGGTGTCACATATAAAACACATTTTCCTATCGTAAAATATTATGTCACTAGAAAATAAAGCATTCAGTCTTAAATCCTATTATGGACTGACAATGGCTAATAAACCTCAATAATGAGTATACCAATCCTCAGTAAAAATCAGGTAGGAGACATGATTTCCATTGGCTTCACAGTGCCATTCCATAACTGTCAACACACTGCAGCTCTAAGTGGGTGGGTTGTGGGCTATTTTCAGAGGAAAGCTGGTTGCATCTTTCAGCAAGCAAGCTTCCAACACTTGTTTCCTAGGCCAAGGAGGTAAGCCTGTCTAACATTTGCCCCTTACTTCCCACAAAACATTTATTCCTGGAAATCCCCAGGAACTTGGCTAGAGTCAATGTATCAGACATTTAAATACAAGCCAAGTTCAGCTTCTCAGATCTCAGATCTCTGCTTCAGCCCATGACCTTAACTGATAATTGTTCCTTCCCTTCAGTATAAAGGTAAGTGTCAGCTGTCTTCCTCTCATTGCTTTCACCATCTTTAACACCACCAGCAGCAGCATTCTTCACTGGACTGAGCAGGCCAAACAACCCACAAGAACATGAATTATGGACTGTGCTGGCTGTTTCAGCAGAGCTGATCCATGCCAGACCTTGGAGGTCAAGATGAAGGAAGCATACCAGAATTCTCTAGTACTAGGCAGCTGTTGTTCTGCTTTAAAACTAACTCCTGGAACATCTCAGATAAGTTTCACAGCTGAAGGGATGGTTCCCCCTCTGTTGATCATAAAAGCATTTGAGAATTTAACAGACTGATTTAATACAAATCAACTTCCAAGCCCTTGTCCACCCTGAGCAAAAGCAGCTGTAAAGTGGTCAGCTGCCCCTGAGACTGGCTTCTTACCTCATTCCCTTCCCTGCTACATGAAAAAGGCAGTCGGAGACTAACAGTAATTCAGAATTATATAAATTGCTGTTGCAACAGAAACTCAGAATTTCCTTCCCTCAGACCATGATTCCTAGCACAACTTTAAATGCATGGGTGTCCCCTACCCACTGCTTATATTTATCATCCTTTTTTTCTCTTCCTTCCCTCACATCTCACCCTCCAGTAAAGGGATTGCTCTATTCAGATTCCACTGAGGCTGTTAAAGGACCAAAGTCACAAGGAAAGCCTGGCTTTCAATTAATTATCTACAGATTTTTTTGTTTGCAGTGCTTGGTTGGGTTTTTCAGGGCTGTGAGGGGTGTTGGCCCAGTGATACAACCGTGTTAACCGAGAACAGCACCACAAGATTATGTTTAGTTAGTGCTCTTCTACTTCCAGCATTGGCAGCCAGTCTTTTGTAGCACTGAAGACACATAGAAGAGTTTTAAGCTGTGACAAGGTCATGGTCTCGGCATTTGTTAATACACAAGCTAGTCTTTAAAGCTACAGGTTTTAAGTTAAGAAGATAAGATTCTTGCACCACTCACATGAAGCCAGACCTTTGGCCACAATGTCCCACTAGAGGATAAAAAGCACATGTAAAGTGAACAGCTCTTTCCTGCTTTTATTTCTTAGCAGAAATAAAAATCTGCAGAAATTTCTCAGCTGAAAAACTAGAGATGGCTTCTGGGTAGAAGACACTCTTTCTGCCCTGACCCAAGTTCCCACATTTCTTTAGAAACTGGTTACAAAATACCATCAGTTTTCCTATTATAGGGAAAAGGGGGAAAGCACTTCCATAAATCATTTTCCTTTCTCATTCCTTCAGGAATTTCAGAACTTGCAATACAGGGAACAAACTTTAAAAGAATTAGCCAGATTAGAAGCCTGTACCATTTTACCTCTGTGTTGGCCCCACAGAAGCATCAAAGCTTCAACAAGTTGATGCAAACACTGTTTTTACAGACAGTACTACTTTTGGCTTCAGTGTTTTATATGAAGCAGCAAGAGCTCCCAAGTCAGTTACATGAGAAGTAACTCCTAGAACAATGCCAAGATTCTCAGTTCAGGAGCAGCTCAATGTAAGTTCAGCATATTCTTACCTGCAAATGTTGAAGGTCATCTTCCTGAATATTCTGAGACAAGTTATATACCTGCAAGAGACAGTCAGAGAATTACAGTGTAACATGGAACCATTATTTTACATTCATATAGTTTCTTTTGCGTGTCTTGAGTATTTTTGCCCCCCAGGCACACAGAAAAGTCTAACTACCCAAAGGTCAGCAACTAGAAAGGTGTCATAGAACACATCTCAAACAAAAGTCACCTCCTTATTCAAAGTACTAGCAACAAAACCACTGATGACCACCCCAATCCTTCTAGAACCATTTCTTTCCAAGGAAGCAAACCATCAAGCAAATCAAGGAAGAATGCTTCAGTCAATCACCACACAGGTGAGACAAGAGAATTAAGAAGGCCTGTTAGCCATCCTCAAGCCTAAGTGCTCTAGGATTCAGTGATCCAGCAGCTGTATCTCTGACACAGAAATAACCAGGTAGTCAATTCACCAGGCTTTTTTGCTTTCAAATCTTGCCAGAGAAATCTGGTTTCATCCAGGGAGATTCATAACTGTTTCAATAGCACAAATAACGAACAGCAATAAACAAAAAGATGCATCAACAACCCAAAACTTATCCTAACCACAGGAACAAACCAACCAAACAAACAATCCACAGGACAGAAGTAGTGTTCTACATACTCCTGTTCGTTTTATGTTGTAGCATGTCTGAAGAAGGTCACCCCTCAAAAACCTGTTCGCTTTTGGCACATTTAAGGCACAAGCTTAAAAGTAGCTTTGAGCATAACACAAGAGAATTGTCAGATTTTTAATTGATGCTTTAACAGTAGAAGCAATTGTAAGTTTAGCTGATCACAGTATAACGTCACCCCAAACTGTATCTAAAGTCTTAAAAAAGATTCTGTAACACATCTGTACACAAGCAGTTGCTACTTTGACATCTTTTGAGGGGGAAGGGATTTCCCAGTTCTGTCAGCAATCTAACTCAGCTTGGCCTTGGATAACCTTGATTCCACTGAGAAACTTATGTAGTTTATGTACTACACTGAAAATAAGACAAAGAATGAAATTTTAAATCACAGTTGGAGGAAGGTGAACTTTCTAGGTGTGGCTTGAGAGATATTCGTTGCCTGTTCAGGACAGAGGATTCCTGTCACTGCCATTATTTTCCAGCACAGATATTCTCACCTGGACAGAACTTGTCATGGTGCTCAGAGCAAAAACCGTTGCACAGTCTTTGATAGTGGATTGGCTATCAAAGGCACCTTGGGTATCCATGAGTAGTACAGCAACCTAGAGAGTTTTAAAGAACAGCAATAGTTAACCAAACCATTAACATTTTCATACTCCAGGCCACTGTGATAAATTATGTTTCAAGTAGAGCAAGCCTCTGCCCCTGCACCTACTTACTAAACCTCAGTCAGCTTCCTGCACACATGACACACATGCCTACAGCTGAGTAAGCAGCAGCCAGAGGGCCATGTCCTCAGCCTTAAGTCCCTGGCCTTGCCTAGTTACCTTCTCCTACAGAAATAGCCTCCCTTGGCCCAGTGGGGGACAGTGCAGTGGAACTGACAGCTCTCATTCACTGGAAGAACTTCAGTCTCAGCTGCAAATCTATCATAGTTCATCAGAGCAAAGAGTGAGACGTTTACTTTAAAAAAAAAAATACATTCTTAAAATAATTATTTTCAGAAGAAAATAAGATGATGTTGACTGTCTGCTGGAATGACAAGGAATGAAGTGAGTGAAAAAAAAAGTAATCAGTCCAACTCCCATCTTTGGGATCTATTACAATTCCCTTCTTTCAGTTAGAGATGACTGATAAGCAAGAACAAGTGAGTGATTTGTTCCTGGAGCACAAGGAGATCCTCACAACACAACTGGGTTTTAGCCAGAGAAATGTTTGGTTAGCTGTGAAATTTGTTAAAACTTCCTGCACACCACTAAGCCACTATTTTTAAGATCCATGTCCCATATTAATTGGGCATCAGATGTTTCCTTTGCAAAAGCAAAGGGTATGAAATTTAAATAACCTAGAACTGACAGCTGAGAACATGAACAGCTCCAAATCACTACCAGTACTATGAAGTATATATTAACATTTACACTTTGTTTCTGCATTAACACCTCCGATCAAACTTTGTAGTTAAACTGACTTAAGAGTTAAAAAAGACACACCAGCTTTGACTAGAATTGGGTTAGTGCCTTTTTTCCCCACTGTTAGACTTAGTCCTTTTTTACAGACTGCTTGTTAAAACTATATAGAAGGACCAGCCTCCAGACACTGGGGCTGTTTCCAGTGCTTACAGCCATGCCTTACATTTCACTAGAACAACAGCTACAAGACAGAACATATTTTCACCCCTCAAAAACCAGTGTTTGTTACAGACCTGTTTTCACCACAGCATTTGTCTGTATATGATATTTATAACCATTAAAGTTTTACAACATTCATGGGATGACCCACCCATCAGCCTGGATGTTTGCCAAAACAAAGTATGCTCAGAATGAGACTATTGTTGAATTTTTCTGCTGAGTTGTAATAATCAGTCTCCATCCTTCCACTGATCCTTACATTGATTCCAAATATGTTATGAAGCTTCTCAATGCAAAGGAAAGCAACCATCTTTGCACGGCCATCATGAAACCTATTACATACACCTACTTAAGTCACAGAATCATAAAAATGGTTTAGGTTGGAAGGGATCTTTAAGATCATCTATTTCCAACCCCCCTGCCATGGTCAGGGACACCTTCTACTAGACCAGGTTGCTCAGAGCCCTGCTGAACTTGGCCAGAGACACTTCCCAGGATGGGCCACAGCCTCTGTTTTGTTTAAAAAAAAAACAAAAACAAAAAACCCACAACAAAACCACAATTAAATGAAAACAAAAACCCCACACCACCTCCAAAGAAGACCATGAGTAAATCAAGGTAAGTCAAGCACCTACCTTTGTTCCATTAGGTTTATCAATTACAAACACTTCACTCCAAATCTGAATGCCAGTGGTTTCCCGTTCACATCCACCTCTCCATGTAAACCCAGTCAATGGCTCATTGTTTCCACCTATCCAGCAAGGAGAAGTCTACAAAACAAAAGGAAAAGCTTATGTAAAACCAAGGAGGAGATTTTTATTTTTTTTAACATGCTATGTTTTACCAGACTTCCACATTGTTCTTATATTTTCCTCAGAGCCATTGCAGTTGACAACACTGCACAAATATTAAAACACAAAGATACTCTGCTGTGTTTCAAGGATCATCCACAAAGTGAGACTATTGCATTTCAGTGGCTGCACAACTTCTCAGTCACTGAAGAGCATATGTGCACAGTTTGAGTCTCAAGCACTCAGAGCTATGAAGAACAGCTCAGTTTTGTCCATCAATTCCACTCATGCTCTTCTTTTACAGTTGAGAAGACAAACACAGTAGCATGTATTTTAACTAGAGGAACAGCTAAACCTCTACAAGGGACAGAACCCCTGATCTTGACTTAATCCTCTCCCTTCCCCCTCACAAACAGCTGGCTAAACATTTGAGTCCCTGAACTAACAAAAGCCAGTACAAGACTCCCAATGCCATCCTACAGAAGATACAGAGAACAGGCAAGGATCAGAAGATCTACCATCTAGACTTATCACAGTTACAAAATAGTTTCCCCTAAGTGATTAGGATTCGAGAGAAAAGGTCAGGTTAAGAGTTGGATACACGTCAATCAACCCGTCCATATTAAAATTTTATTGGGACGTTGCCCAGTTTGTGAAATAGTCGAGTACAGTTGGCAGTTAACATTCCTGGCTGAGGGAATTGTAATGAGGTCTTCAAGGACAGGCAACACAGAGCAGTGGCTCACACAGAAGAATCCAGCCATTATATGAGCGCGTTTAACTCAAAAATGTAGTTAATGTACTGGGCAAGAAAGGAAGGAGCATGAGCAGCACCCTGAGGAAGTTTCACTGTGATAGGTTTATATACACTGAAATCCTACACAAAAGAAGTGGCAGGCACACAACAGTTTAACTGATGAGGGAAGTTACAGAAAAACCTTTCTTTCACAGGCTGGAACACAGCACAGAAAGAGACATTTAATGAATTTGCCTCAAACTGTCCAGAGTAGATTACTAGCCAGGAAAGTGTCCACTGAGAAGGTCAAGGTGGAAACTTCTCAATTCACTAGGCTATGGGCTCTACATAGCTGACTCTGCACTGGCAGTTTTCAGAAAACAGTTCAAGATATTTCTTCACATTTCAGAAAACAGCGTGAGTACCCAGGGTGCGTAAGGAATAAAAATACTTTAAACATCCAAGTGAAAGTGCTTATTTCTAAAGGGGATGGAAAAAACACCTGCACACTTTCCTTATGTCTAACAGCACGCAGGCAATCAAACAACTCTGCAGCAGCACTCTCCCAAATGCTAACAGTGCCCCACTCAACTCTGCTATTTGGATCAAATGTGAGACAAACAGATAAAAATTCGGAAAATGAACACAGATATCCAAGTAAAGAGATCTACAGGTCTTTACAGGTAGGTTGTTTGAATTTAGGGTTGGTTGATTATGCATTTTTTTCCTTTTGTTTATTTTGACAGGACACTTCTACCAGAGAGACTAAGCAAAACCTGAAAAGCTTTCCCCTGGAGTTTTTATCCCAGATGATGCTTATGCTTCCATAGACCATTCTAGAAATCAAAGCTCCAGGCCTGTTTGTGCTTCAGGACACTCCAGGGTACAGTTCTGCGATGCTGAATCATATTTCACATGTACATGTCAACGGACTGTGGCTTTTTACTTTTTCAAAAGAATCTGTTACGTTATTCAACAATATGTTCCATTTTTCTTTTATACAAGAATACTTCATCCCATTTTGGTCCAGACATTATCCCTGTTTGTGACAATTCAGACCAAAATTACACATATGGTTTGAAAAGTCCCTCAATGAGCACTAAATACGATCCCATTTGATTTCATATGTGATCTGGACCAAAGGAGACTTTGGTGTTTTAACTGGCACAACTTCACCTGCAGTTGCTTCACCTTATGGACAACGCTTTTAAGCCTGCCTCTAACTGACCTTTGCATCAGTTTGAAGCACTCCTAGCTTGTTACCCCCATCTTTCCTTAGCAGAAACTCAGTATTTTAAGTCTCCATCCATCAAGTTGGCTTGAAAGATATTCAAGAGATGGGAAGAGGAAAAAAAGGCCCCTAAAAGATAATTTCTCTAAATTTATTCTACACTAAGGAAAGACCCAATGCAGCTTTATTTGCACAGTGCATTAGTACACAGTGCGCCTTGAAGATTAATTCAAGACAAGGTGACACCCCCATAAAAAAAAAAAAAAGCTTCTAAAACTAACCTTACAAGTGTTACTGCACCCAACTCTTAATGAGGCTTAAGACCACAGGATGCTTGCAGCAGCTTGCTGAGCACACAACTGCTGCTGCTCCATTTTAAATGAGCAATCACTACACTAAGTATCAGTGCTTGAAATGAGATGTCCACCTCCCTGAAGTTAGTGAGCAACCTCAGCCACGCCGAGATCCTACCTGTGACTTCAGCTGGCACTAGTGAGATTTTCAGAATGGCAACTTTTCACATGACCTCCTGCCCTTGGTTTAAGATAAGAAAACAAGATTCTGAAGTTTCTTGGCAAGTTTTTCATCATGCATGTTAATATCCACAGGGCAGGACACCCCAAAATTGCTTGATTAGCCTATGAACTGAATGCAGAGTAGCTATAGTATTCTGTGCAGGATCCAATATTTAGCTCACAGAAAATACAGACTTGTAATTGAGCCTAACTGAAGATGGAGGGATCAGACTAAGTAATATAAAACTAAACACCTCTCCTCCTGTGCTAAATTTGCATAAGCAGAGGATATCATTTGACTTCACACAACTCAAGAGTACTCAAAAGAGGAGGTGTTGCACTTATCCTCTCTCATCCCCAACTTCCATCAATCAGTTTGCAGTTCTGATGCTTGTCAAACTCTTTCCCTAGCCCAGTTTACATCACTGAGCTGGCAGGAAAACAGTTTGTCAAAGTGCAGTGTCTTCTAATGCATCACTGAGTTGGATCAGCTCTGCTAAGGGCCTGCAAGCATTACAGCTTTAGAATTTAAGTGCCTGGCCAGAAGCAGCACATGGAGAGCAAGACCTCTCTGCTTTTGTAAGAGATAGTTGTTACAGTAGATGGCCAAGCTTGTCTTTACCTTCAGTTTAAGAGAAACAAGTGGTATTTTGAAGGACACCCACAGAAAACTGAGAAAAGTGACTGCACAATAAAGGAAACCAAAGCACAATACACAAGGCTGAAACAGCATTTCATTCTGCTTTGCTTTATCAACTTTTGTTTTATTTCACAATCTGAAAGTTAAAGAGTATTTGCTTAAAGCCCAGCTCTCCTGTTTTTGAAAGGAATTAGCACTACCTCTACCCAGCCCAACATCTTGCTCAGACTGCTGTACTTGGGATTTTAGATTTTTCTTTTTTTTTTGCAGGGGTTATTGGTGGTTTTGGGTTTTTTTTTTGTTCAGTTGGTTTTATTTGGAACACAGACAGGACACAAGGTGGCTTATACATACACACACACACACACACACAAAAGGCCACCCACTGAACAGCTGTATCAAATGAAACATTTCTCCTCCCTAGGTTAAGAGTACTAAGAAGTTGGAAGCACCAGTTTGCTACTCTGTATTCCTCCTACCATATCCTCAGGGTCTTTCTTACAGAGCTCTTGCTAAATCAGTGAGAGGAATTCAATAGCAGGCACTACTGGCATTGAGGGAAGGAAGTCTTCATCTGCCAACTATCAGCAGTTTCTTTGCAGTACTCCCATGTTTCCTGTAACTGTAGGGTTCATCTTGTTTTCTACTCAAGCCAGCTAGCACAAACTCCAAAGAACAGTGACCAAAAAAGGTATCAGTTCTGGGTTTTTTTAAGAGGTTCAAAGAGCAACAAAACACTGACTTGTCAATATTCACTCTGCAGACTAAAAGGAACAGCACAACCTGTGACAGGCAAAAGTGTATGTCCACAGAAGACCCCACCCCACCTTCTCCATATAAGCCACGGGTTCAAAGTATAGGAGTCAAAACACCACCCAAAAGCTACAAACTAAAAGAAGAAATTAAATTTTGCATCAGGTATTCATTGATCAATAACTTCAAAGGATTTTAAAGGTTACTGGATTGTGTTCAGAGACACATTCCAAGTAGCAAACAGGAAACTTCCTCCTTTTTGCCATACATCAGAATTAAGCAGATTTAGTCCTCCAATAGCTCTCTGGTAAGACTTTTATTTTTGCAATAATGGGTAAAGTGAGTGGTACAATATGATTTCAGGAGATCAAGTCAAAGCAAAACTTCTCCAAGCCACCACATGGACGAGCCCTTCCCCAAAGCTCAGCTAGAAGGCCTCACATTCCCTCATTCAAGTTCTTCTCATGTCCACTTAAACTGGGACACCCATAAGTTCCCCTGACAACCACAAGAAAATGTATATTGAAAAACCATCACTTAAATACATTTCTTGACAGTGCAGAAAGAGTAACTGGCTTCCCCACCCGCCCAAATGAGTAAGAAAAATTTGACCTGCTATATTTGTGCCCAAGTTAACAAATACAAAGGTGAACGACTAAAATACCAAACTGCTTTTCTCCTGCAGGAAAACTCCAAATTACTCACCCTGTTATACATGTATCTAAGCATGAAGTCCAGCAGAAAAGATTTTCCTTTGCGGAAAGCTCCTGCTACAGACACAACTACTATGTTAAGATCTTTAATGTGTTCCTGAAGCAAGATCTTTTCCAATGCTGCTTCATCTAATTCAAAGTTATGGTCATCTTCGTGAGCAAGGACAATCTGTATGGGGCGCGGCTTATCCAATTCCACCTCGTCATCTGAGTCTGGCAGGGCATCTGAGTCAGGTAGAGCATCCTCCTCTTCTTCCTCATAATGCTTACCTGCAAATTGACAGGTGAGAACACATTAGAGAGTCAGAGCTTAGGGCACTAAACATGGTATTTTTGTGGTTTGTGGGGGTTTTTTGTTTGGTTTTTTGGGTTTTTAAGTGAAGCCTTGAGCTGGGCTTTCATTTCCAGCAGTTGAAGTGATGTTCATGGGAATGCATGTGCACAGCAAAGAGATCCACAGTAGACCCTGTTCATTTTCATCACCTTTGTGTATAGTCTACATTTCAGACTTCAGCATTCTCTATGTTTTAAAAAAAATCACAAAAAACCCCTTGATTTTCAGCTTCAAAACCCCTTTTAAAAGCTTCTCAATTACAATGTCTATTAAAAGTCAATGGTTTTCTTATGTGGGAAAAAAGGAATAGTTTAAAATAAGCTCCAAAGAGGACCAAAAAAGGCCATTTTGTTATCATCACCTTCTTATACTATTGTAAGGGAGTGGAGGGTGGGGAGAAATGAATGTTTTCTGTCAGTTTTGCTTGCCAACATGTACAAGCAAGACCACTGATCTAGTATGGAACTCCAGGATAACACACACCAGACGCCTACTCTCCTCTCTAATTCCAGCACATGATACCTGTTTCAAGTCTCAATACAGGACAGACTTCAGAGCACCTATTCACTGTTTGCAAGAAGATAAACTCTTGAGCATATTCAAGGCCTAACACTCCTGGGATAAGAAAACCCAAAAACACTGGAAGTAGTGTCTGGCTTCATACTCTTCCTGTGACGCACTGTTAAGCAAGACTGAGTAACAACTCTTTCAAAAATAGTTGAGACTATTTTATACACAATTTCATCATAAATACCCTTTCAGGATCAACCCATAGCTGAAAGAACTGTAACTCAGATTAGATTTAAGTTACTAATGAATTCCAAGGTAACACAGCCCTTCAGAGATACACTATAATAGTACCAATATCCTATTTTCCTGACCTCTACAATTCAGAAGTTACTGGGTTAGAGGCTTAAAAGAAAACCAAACTGACCTATCCAAGATGAAACCTCCTCTCTTGTTCAAGCACCACAACATCAAAGTTTGCCCCACAGCAGAAACGAACTCTACCATTCCTGATCCCACTTTTCCTAGGAAACATCTGAAAGTGGTTTTGTGCTTACAGAACTGCCTCCCACTCCAGACTTACATTTTGCCACATTCTATTGGAACCCCATGTGCACAAACCTGATCAAGGCAGTTACTTATCTGGAGTTATCACACGGGAATTTAAGTACCCTGTCCCAGCCATGCTTGCAATTTCCAAGCACTGCTCTAACAAAGACAAAGCAGCTGCCACCTCCAGTTACTTGCTGCACTGAGCACAGGTATGGCACATGGCCCCCAAGCTTCCTGAGGAAGAGCAGCCCACAAGAAGTGTTCTCTTGCAGGATGTGTCCATGAGGTACCATGGAACACACCAGTTTCATTCACTTATGGCAGAGAATCTGCCAGTACTCGGAGGATCTGCCAAGTCGCTCTTGCCAGACTTTGCATCCAGACACCATCCTCAGCAAGACTTATGAACAGTGCTCCAACACACTCTGTTTTGTGGATGTAATGAGACATTTGAGTTGTGACTATGAACGTGAAAAACTGGTAACATGGTGACCCTGGAGTTTTTCCAGCAACAGCCTCTTTATCCAGTTCTGACAACATTTCATTTAATTGCAAATGACGGAAGACGTTTCCATTTCCAAGCATCAAATCTTGTGCTGCCTCAAAGGCCAATGGCACTAAATCTTAAAAAAATTTGGTTTGAATATATTAAGCTAGTGTGGTACTTGGTTTGAACAGGAAGTAAACTTGAATGCTTAAATCCTAAGCATTCAGAACTAAACTCCAACATTATCCAAGTGGGTGTGCAGAGCAGCCCCCAGCATCATCCTAACTCAAACTGATTGATGAAGCAGGGGAACAAATTGATTATGCTGGCAGGCCTGACAACTAGAAGCAGTAACTTTTAAAACAGAAGTTGTCAGCAGGATATCAAACTATACAAACTACATTGACACAATATTGGTCACCACTTCAGAGGAAAATCTCTCACCTTTGGCCTAAAGCTTTTGTATTCCCAGATATTAAACAAGCACTCTTTTTTGAAAGAGTTTAGAAAACAGGCTTTGCCCCATATAGGCAGGATCCTTTGTAGGCCAGAAAACTTGGGAGGATAGCCCAGGTACGAAGGTATGAAGATTTTGACAGTCAGAAAGAATGCCTTCAGTGTCACAGCCTAGAAACATAAAGGGAATAATTCTATTGATAAAAGCATTAAAGTTAGATAGTTCCAAGAAGAGATGCCTGTTTTAGCAAACATATTCACACAATGTTTTGAAGACTCTGCTTCTAACACACGTCCCTGGCAACAAGTTTAACTTGCTGACTTAAAACAGCCTTATATTCTTTTATTTAAATGCAGTGAGGCATTGGTTTTGTAAACTATGGCAGACTGCAAAATAGTTTGAAGCTACATCTGTACCTTTTCTTCATTCACTTGGAGCCTGACATTAACCATCTCGTCCTACCTGGAAGTCATCAAAACCCTGGCAAACCTCCAAAACCTCAGAGCTGCAACAGCATCCTTCTGCCACTGCAGAGCACAGCCACCCAATGCCCCTTCAGGCCAAGCAGCTTTCTGAACATCAACTAGAATGGCCCTTTATCATTAGTTATTTATAAACAAGCAGATCCTCCCTATCACAAGTAGACAGCACTATCAAGAGCTTACACACAATATGCCCATTAAAAGCTCACAACATCTTGTTAACAGCATTCTGCACCACTAAAGCTCATTAGCTCAGAGGGGACAGGAGACAGGATTCATCTTAGACCCTATTCAACTCCTATTAGATTTCACTTACCAGCAGAAATTGGAAAGTCAAGTCCAGACCATCAAGTTTGTTTGTTTGGGGTCAGGTTGGTTTGCTGGCCTTTTTTTTTTTTTTTAATAGCCAGCCTAATATATTTGAAAGTTCCCAATCTACCTAGAAAAAAGACCATCGTTGCCATCAATCAAGCACTTCAGAGGGTGGAGAACTACAGTGCTGACAGCTGTGAAGGAAACTTGATCCATCCAGAAGAGCTGGTTTGATAACTTCATGCTTGAGTGGCAGAGAACACCCCTCCTTTCAAAATTTTGAACTAGTTAGCAATTACCAGGACAGACACTGCACAAGATAAGCATGTGAACTATAGAACAAGTGCTACTGCCCGTCCCAGCAGCATAATCAGCATATGCTAACCTGTCAGGTGTTCCTGGCAGACCTCACAGCCTTTTGTAGTCCTTTATGCTGCCTTCTGGCTGCTCACCCTCTTATTCTGGCTAGTCACTGTCTCAGGCAGCACTGGAGTACTTAGGAAGCCTTTCTAGAACGCTTCAGCATCCTGAGCAGAGAGATCATCTTCCACTTCCAAGAATTACTTTCAGTGCAGTCTCTGGAAACAACGGTCAGGACAAGAAGTCCCACTTCACTGTCCAGTTGTCTGCAAAAGCATTGTAGTAAGTTGTCAAAGCAGTTCATAAAATAAACATGCTGATAGCACTGTTGAGTCAGGCCAGGAGATAACGAAATTCAGAACACGAAGCCCTGTTCCTCAGTTCTGTCCCCCTCCTCGCCTGCCCCAGCACAGTCAGACCGTACTACTCAGAATTTAAGCTGATTTGTCCTAAAGCCCAGTCTAAGAACCAGAGACCACCCTAGGTTCTTGCAACAGTCAAATCCCAGCAAATCAAGTATAAAACAGATGAGGACTAACTGCAGAAGAGGTGCCATTCACAGAATGACCACTTCTACAGTGAAGTGTTCCTAGCCAACTGGACAGTAATTTGGACTTGCAAAGTCGATGGCAGCCTCCCTATTATAGGCCTCCATGACAATACATTTCAGTACTGCTACAGAGGCAACCAAAACAGACTTGTGTTCGGTTGCGGGGTTTGTTTGGTTTTTATAGGACGTCTTGACACTTCGATAAGTCCAGTTCCACCCCAGTAATGGAGTTACCAACCCAGCACATCCACCCCAATACATTCACATTGAGAATGGTTTTTTCAGAGGCATGTTTCATGTTCACAACAGCCAGGCAACGCTGCCTCCTGCCACAGTACTGAAGACAGGCTGGTAGATTCACCCAGCTCAGTCACAGGGTTGGTCTCTATGCTATTGGAAATGTGCACAGAAGACCTGGACCTCGAGCTTTTAATACATACAGAAAAGCTCTCATCTGTTAAAGCGTATGGCACTAGAACTTGTAGCAGTGTTGCAGGCATTTTTCTTTTTTAAAGATGTTCATCTGACCTTCTGTACTACTGAACTGACAGACTCCAGACTATGGTCCTGTCTATTGCTCTGTCTGGAGATGATGCACAAACATCATCAACTGGACCTGCCCCTGAAGTCTGCCATCCTTTCTGGCCTATTACTGTGGCTGTTCACTAATCACTCCCTACTTCACTTTGGCTTCTTCCAACCTGAATTATTCAAACGGAACCTGTGGGCTAATGCACAGTTCTGACTGGCATAATCACTTCCTAACCTGGGTCAAACAGGGTAGGAGACTCAAGAGAAGCAACACTGTACAGCAAGACACAGAAGCAGACAGATTTGAATGGAAGCAAATACAGCCAAGATACTACCACTCAGTTTCCCTATAAACTTCTCACTCCACTCAGCAACAACTACAGCAGGACTACTGTTTACAGAGATACCAGCTAAGTATCCAGAACAAGCACCATTTGTTGAAATACTAAGCCAGATTTTGAGAACAGTAGCCTCTTGTGTAAGCAGACAGTATTTCAACTGAACAAACTCGACTAAATAACCCATTTCTTAAAGTATGAGGTAAAATGAAAAGCTAATTCCTGCTTCCTCTAAGTACACAGCCAGCAGCTGATGACCTACTTGTCCTGCAGTGTAAGAACACAAGAGTGAAAGCACTCAGCTACACCTGAGTGCTATGAAAATAAGAGACAGTCTGCTCTAAATGCAAATTTCTCCCTTTAAGCACATTAATTGAAATAAAGTACTAACATAGTTACCTTTAAGTTTCAACACAAATACAGCTTGAGCTCTTTAAACACGTCATTCATATTCTTTCATAAAGGAAAAAAAAAGCACACATTAATTGCTAAACTCGGTTTTACATACAGTATAGGTTTTTGATCAATAAGCACTGAATGACAACTAGTAACTGCTTCTCTGGGCAGTGGGTCGAACACAAACAACTGTACACAGATGCAAAACAACATTAAAATAAATTTAAATCCTATTTGCTTTTTAGTGGCATAAGACTTGGACTACGAACAAAGCCTAAATAAGGCACTTTCATTAGTGTAGCTGTCTCTCATCAGTACTTCCTTTGCTCTACTACAAGGCTCTATTACAAGGCTCTATTTCGACACTTCAAGCTGTACATCTTCTGGCTGGGAGCCTTAATATCTTGTTTGTACATAAATCTGCACTTTGCTACAGGTCCAATTTTAAATCAAGACTTCCAGTACCCCTGAATACTTCAGCTTTCAGCATCTTCAGAACTCTTTTTCCCAGTGCTCTACACACACCACACGTTTGCCTCCACACAACAGCGATCCAAGTCTCTCCTGCTCATATTTCAACACAGACGCAGGACGGGTTTCCCCGCCATCACCTCAGCGGTAAAGAGCAACCAGAAGTGGGCTACACTAACCTCAAACCATCTGGCTTGAAATCTTGTTCAACTTCCTGAGGGAGTTCATGGTTTGATTCAAAATCTTAAAATAAGTTATCATGAGAGAACTGCTGCACTGCATGTAAATGTAATGCATTCTCTCAGAGCTTCACCCAGGAAGTTTTCCTGAGAGAGAAAGGAGAGGAAGTGCTTAAATGTTTCTTGTTTTGGTGTAGTGAAAGAAGTAAAGTGTAGGCATGTGTGAACTGAGTTCCAGAGGACAGAAGAACAGGCTAACCTTCGAACCTTATTTGGACACATCTTCTGGGGGGAAAAAAAAAATCAACACTAGATTTAAGCCACAAAATTGTGCTTGCCTTTCTCCAGCAGTCCCACTCCATGCAATAAACTCACTTGAAAGCTATGGGGCTGCCACAGACCTTAATGCATCACTGCTTTCCTATTTCTGACTAGCAAATACTGCCAAGTAGCTCATTTTAAGGCCAGAAATAATTAAATGTTTTGAATATTTCAGCTATAAATAGCACTGATGAGCTAAGTTCTGAAGATTTGTTTGGACATCCAATAAGACTGACAGAGGAGTAGGGGGGAAGGGGGGAAGACACATTTAACTCTCTCTGTTCCTTCAGGGCAAAGGGATGTTAAAGGGACAGATCTAGAACTGTTACATAAACAGTGAGCTGAAGTGAGAAGTACCTGGAGCTACAATTCTGCCAGACAAGGGGAAAAAGAAGATACTCTGATGACCTAGATACCTATGAAGCACCATAACTAATCAAACAATAGGCCTGTCTACTCCTAAGTGCCTTAAATTGACTCTCTGTTGAACGGTCTGCATGCATGCAGGAGCTCTCCCCTACACAAAATACTGATAAGATGGCATTTTGCATTTTCCATTTATGGGGACAAAAACATCAGAGAGAGACTTCTTATAATGAAACAAGTCAACCCTCAAATTCAGCTATTCTCAGCAAATAACTACAAGTACAAGAATGCCAATGAGCAGAGAATAAGACAGAAGCAGCACAATCCCTAACACAACCAAGTAAGTTATATATATATATATATATAAAAAATATAAAAGGACTGCTTTTCAGAAAGTATATCATGAACTTGGTAAGAAAGATACTTCTTCATACCTACAAGGAAAAACGTGAAAGGCAGGGATAGTGGCAAAGCATGCTTCTCATCCATCCTTCTTCCCCTCTGCCCAAAACCCAGAGCTATTAATAGCACACTCACTGAAGGACCTAACAGAATCTCTGTCCACAGTAAGGTTTACCAGTACTTTTCCAGCCCCCTCAGAGAATGCTGTATTAGAATACTAAGGGCAGATGAAAGCACTAAAAGGCCTCTTCCTCACCTTTTCTCCCCTCTTATCCATTACATAGGTTCTTGAGGATGGGAATGAAAATATACAGGACCTGATAGTGTCCTAGTTCACCACTAACTCTGGAAATTGCAAGGGAAAGCCCCCTGCGAACACTGCAAGCGAACTGGATCCTTGCAGGCCACACACATTTAAACCAGGAAAACTTCCACTTGTATTCCAGAGTGATTTTGCTTAAGGTTGTTGCTCACCCAAGAAGTCAGTATTTTCTAATTGGTTTAGGCCATAATTACATTTTATGTACCTTGTATACATTCCTCATGTCAGCAGCCAATAACGTGAACAATGATCATCTAACCTAAACCAACATTTTGAGCAAGAACGATAGGGAGAAAAGAATAAGGCGAGAGATGCCAACTGCAGTTACCCCATGTTTGATCTTTAGATTGGCAGTCAGAACAGGTTTAGTCACCCAGATGTACCATGGCCACAGAGGAGCTCAGCAGAAAGCAAGGCAAGTTCTCCCTTTGGCTGTACAGGAAGGTATGCCAAAGGGCCAGGTTTCAGACTTATTTCCAGGATAAACAAGCTGTCAGTCAGGAACACCAATACATTTAAGGAAACATAGTAAGCCAAAGAAACTTCAACTTTTCCTTTTTGATCAAACTATGCTTTTAACAAGCTGAATGGCATCCTGGCTTTTATCAGCAATTACCATGGCCAGCAGGACCAGGGCAGTGATCGTCCACCTGAACTTAGCACTGGTGAGGCCACGCCTCAAATACTGGGTTCAGTTTTGAGCCACTCACTACAAGAAAGACACTGAGGTGCTGGAGCGTGTCCAGAGAAGGGCAAAGAAGCTGGTGAAGGATCTGGAGCACAACTCCGAGGAGGAGCAGCTGAGGCAGTTTCGCCTGGGGAAAGGGAGGCTCAGAGGAGACCTTATCTCTCTCTACAACTACCTGAAAGGATACTGTAGTCAGGCAGGGCTCAGCCTCTTCTCCCAGGTAAAACGTGACAGGATGAGAAGAAAGGGCCTCAAATTGTGCCAGGAAAGGTCTAGATTGGATACTAGGAAACATTTCTTCATGGAAAGGGTGGTCAGGCATTGGAACAGGCTGGCTCAGAAAGTGGTGTTCACAAAACAAGTGGATGTGGCACTTGGGGACATGGTTGTAGTGAACATGGCAGTGCTGTGCTAACGATTGGACTCCATGATCTTAGAGGTCCTTTCCAACCTTAATGATTCTATGATGTTTCTAAGCAAAAATGACCTTTTAGCCCAGCCTCCAGTTTACACTCAGCTTCCCACCTCCCTTTAAGTTTCCACAGCTAAGAGCCTTCCAGCCAGTTTTTCCAGCACTGAACTCCAGGATTCTGTTTCACTAGAAAGTTCTACATTTCATTTCAAAGAATAAAGAGCAGTACAAGGAGAGTATAGGTTTACCTTATAAAACTGCCTTATCTAGATCACACAGTTTACACAACTGATATAGTAACTACCTTCAGACACCTTCATGAAGAACTTCAATTTCTTCTCCTTCTCCCTTCTTAACTGTTCTTAACCTGGCAGCGTCACTAACACCCACCAGATGAAAGGGAAGTGTGACGGAGGAAACACAACATGTGTCAACACAACTAACACCCAGACCAACAATGTGAATCAAAACAGGAAAAAGGTTCCACACAAGGCACAATTCAAGAGAAAAATCACATTTTGCATGTGTTCATTTTATCTCTACTGGAGGAAGAGATTTTTCTCACACAACTACAGCAAAAATAGTTTTTATCAGAGTTCCTGATGCTGAGCGCACAGAGGAGGAGGGCTGGATTTCCGTATCACTCTCCTGCAATTAACCCATAATAATTGATACAGTACCTACCTAAATACCTATCCTTCAGTGCCCTGCACCTACTACCACAACTCCTGAGCCTCTGCCAGGCATCACTGCTACTGCTACACGTAAATCCCTTGCTAAGGCAACAGCTCAAAGTACATTAATTCTGCCAACAGGACAGTGCCAGTAACTGCCTCCTCTCCCCGTTGCCTCTTCAAGCCTGTTTCAACAGCACAGCTGAGTCTTAATCACTCACTCAAAGGACTCACCCACTCTTTCCCATTTCCAGCACCATGCTGCCTTTCCTGCTAATTTTGCCACATATCTAATGCTGCTTAGAATCAAGTCAGCTAAACAAACCAAACCAGCAGAAAAGGCAATCCAATACGAACAGCTTCCTACAAACTTTATCACCTCTTAGATAAGAATCCAATGAGCACTGGAACTGAAGACAAACAAAATGCAGAGCTACGCAGCTTCCTCTGCAGGGTCAGTTCAGTTGGACTGTTGGCACCACTGTCCCAGGTCCAGGCACCAACTTATCTTGAACACAAACCGATGTGCTGTGCACTCTACAGCCTCTGAAACAGCTGCGCCAGCACAATTGAGGGGGAGACACAAACTGCTTGACTGGGCACTGGTGCCAAGAGAAAAGTTCAGCTCTGTGACTACAACCTAATTCAGCTGGAAAATTTCTCCAGATTCTCAAAACTCACAAGCACAGTTAAGAAGTGTGTTCACGTGGAAACTGACTTAGTGATATGTGAGAACACTGCAAACACGGGTAGACAACTGGGCTGTAACTGGATCTGACCATGTGTTGCCAAAGATTTGTCTCGATCTGAAAGTTCAGATTTAGGCTGGGCTAGCCAATACATTTGTTACCCTTCACTTAAGAACACAGTTTCCTTCCTTTACAAATTGAGGTTAGCACTAGTTTCAGTTTTGTCAGTATCCCAGGCTAGGATGTGTAACTGGTGGGAAGACCTTGCGCTTGGCATAGTCCTTCTGGCAACAGAAGAACATTCCCTGGATCATTTCTACTGAATATGCTGTAGCTGCTGTGAGCTGTGTCTACTAAAGAATAGATTAATTTTGATTTCAAAATCACTAGTTAAGTTCTCACAGGGACACTATAAAACACCTACACTTCAGTAGCTCAGTTCCACGCAATAAGCACCTTTGGATGTTCAAAGGGCTCAAGACTTACCCACTTACCTAAGCATCTTTAACATCATTCACAACACTTGACACCATCAGCCACTGCTAGCAAAACAAGCATTTTTCTATTTCAAACTGCATTTTCCCAGGACAGGAAATGCCACTGTCATGTATGCACTGACCAGTCAAGCCCAGTGGTATAGAAGTGAGAGGAATTACTTTTTTTACGCAATCTCAGAGGTAAGACAAGCCACACTTAAAAAGAACAAACACAGAAGGGAGCTGGTTACTACTTCTCTTTACATCAAGTTCTCAAACTTGTCTAAATACATCTAGCCAATCTAACCGCTTTTCTACAAGCCAGCACACCACACCATATGTTGAAACCACAAAAGGTTTAATATACATCTTTCACTTGGGTGGAGAAAGAAGAGAGAAACACAACCCTACAGAGACTGTACGTTTTCACACTCCCCCCCAACCAACAGTTTAGTCTCTGTAGATCATATTTAGTGTCCTCATTCTGTGGATCCATGAAATCTTCCCTTATAACATGTAGAGTAAACACTAGGGAGAAAAGTCCAGGATTAGAAGATGAACTGAAACAGAGATAGACAGCAGTGTGCTCCTCTTCAAAGCTCACAAAAGCTTAATCTAGTCCTAATGCACTACAGAAATAAGTCAACAACAGATTACACTAAAGAACAGCTTAGTTTGATATTTGATTAATAAAACAGTGATATGTCTGCAACTCAAAGTACTTAGACCAAGACTCTAAGAATAATATTCTGTCTTTCACAAGCCAACTTCCAACCTCTTCAAAAGCACCAAATTGCATTCCAAAATAGTCTTCTCAAACAAGCAGGATTCCTCATAGCATCTGAAGGTCCCACAAGTATTTAATCACACTGGCTATCTAAATGTTGCAAGTACATTTTTTCTATTGAAAGAAATAAGCTTGAAAGCAGAACTTGCATTTCTTAATGATCCTACCGTATTTTATTTTGAAAGGTTTTTTTTCCCTTTTAAATCTCAGAGTCTAAGACGTGAAAAGTTTTCAGTAGCTATTTATTTCTACAGTACTATTAGCTCTAGAAAATACTCCAGTTTTGTGTCCCAATCCTCAAAAGCATTACTTACCGCATTACTTACTGCACTTTTCGAAACAATTTCTGTACTAACAAATCTGACATACTAGCACGTAGAAAGATTTCTTTTAAGAATTTTGCACTGCATTCCCTCCCTATCCTCATGACAAGCTTAAGACTTTGTTGTTTGAAAGATAAGTGATAACTGCCTTGAGGGCAGTTTTAAGGCCATGTTTGGAATTACACTGCTGTCGTGATCAGAAAGAGTTCTTCAGTATTAGTTCAGGATTACAAAGTATTTAAGCAATTTAATTCTCTCAAAAGCAAGATGACTTCTTGTTTTAAGAAAGTGATTTGATTGTATCAAGAACCTTAACTTAATTTTCTACAGCATTTTGACTACTATTCTATGTTTAAGCAATACATTAAAGGGGGTAAAGCCTCTGTCTCCATGCCCAGCACTTCACATACTTGGACTGACTGTTCCTGCCCTGAAATCAGTACTGTTATGATTTCCACATTAGGCAAAGGATTGACAGATTGTACCTTTTATTTCCCAACTGTTTACAGTTCCCCAAGTAGATCACACCACACAGACCAAGGTATATAAACAGGCACAAGTAAAAGCCAGAAGACCCTTTCTTTCATGCAGAAGAGGTGAAGCAGGGGACTAAGACAGCACTGCAAGTTTGCAGGCAGTAGTATCACAGGATAAGGCTTAAAGAGACAGTTAAAATAACTGCACTTATTCTTCCACTCAGCAGTACCACCCCGTTTGAGAAGATAAGAGGTGAGAACAACTTTTCCAAGTATGCCCAACACACAGAAAGCAGTCCTAACTAATATGTCAGTACAAGCAGTTGACAGATGTTCTCCAACAAGTTTCTGTAATTTTCAATCCAAGTAAAAAAAAGCCACCTTGATATCCTGAAACCATTATAAAACACATTGCTCAAAAGACACTCCATATATTTTACTGAAAACAATAAGAACTTGTAAATTCATCATGTTTATCTCTACGGTGACAGTGGGAAAATAAACATATTATAATTTGACACTAACTACAGACTGAAACATGATTCTGATCTAACTGGAACAACAACTGCATAAAAGCAAATTAAGTTCTACTCTCAAACATCAATTCACTAGAAATTACATTCCCCACTCCATGTCTATAATGTGTACAGCATCTTATTAGTTCACGTCTTGAACATTTTGGCTTCTACTCCAAACTTTTAAGAGAAACCTACCATGACTTGCAGTAGCACACAAACTCCACCCTGCCATGCAAAAATTACCCATATATAGGGCTGAAATTGCAACCATCATTTGCTCATCATCTGCACTGAAAATAGATCTGGAAATACATTTAGCACAAGAAAGAAAAAAACTACATGAGACACCTCCCCTCCTAGTAAAACATATAAGAATAACCCTCATACTGTACACAGGGTGTAAATACAGGCCCAGTAACCAAACTGCAAACAAATTCCTTCTCCAAAAGGCATTTTTTGTGCAGTCTTACAGTTCTGACAGCTCTCCTACCTATTCCTCCATGATAGAGAAGAGCAGGGCATTGTTTTAAAGGAAGCTGGTCTTTCATCAATCATTTCTGGAGAGGCCCAAATGGACTCTTTCACTTTAGATTTGATTTCCTATTAGTCCTGCTCGTGAGTTCATCAAGTGAGCATCAAACAGGATGCCCAATATCCAGCTTACCTGCATTCACTCAGGTAACTTTTGCTGGACTGCTTTGGATGCTACATGGCTCAGTAATGCCATCTTTGGTGGCAAATATTCTACTTTAAGTTTTTCCAACCTTAAAGATAAGCCAGCCACTAACCATTATAAAATAAACATAGCTTTTTTCCCCCCCGTTTTTAATTACTGGAAGAAGATATTGACTTAGCTTCATGGATCACACTCAGCACAAAGACCTACTATTCTCACACTAGACTGAGATCTCAACTAGTATTGTTACTTCAAGGAGTAACATCCCCACGGAGCAGCCGCAACAGGTTCCAGACAAACTAAGTAGATAACTTTGGGAGGTTATTCACATGCTTACACATGCTATGGAGACAATTCACTAAGTGACTTTTACCAGCTATGGCACTACAATGGGTATGTACGTTCCGTTCCAAAAACAAAGGGGGACAGCAAGGTCCTTGCTTTGCTGCAGAGCGAGAACTCCAGTTAAACACCAGCTTGCCAAGCATTACCTTGTGCCTCGGAACATCTCCCAGTAACTCATTTGTACACCTACAAAAACCAACGGGTTTCAAGTCTTACATTTAGTCAAATTAGAATTAGCAGTGGAAGAGGAAAGACAGATATTTGAACTCCTCAGATTTCATTCTGTGTTTCTTAAGAGGGCAGTGGTTCAAATTCCAAGTTTAAATACCTTCCTCCAATCTTTGGAGTTGGAGGAAGGAACTTCAAAAATTCCTCCAACTTTTATATTCAAAGTGTTTCAAAAAGCTTGGCAAGCACATAAAATCTCAGTTTCTTGGAAATGAACACTACATAAAATATATATTCAGAAATAAACAGAAGTTAAAGGTCAGGCAAGTTAGTGACCAATGCTCTCAGAACATCGGTTTCTATTGGGTATTCATTTGCTGCTGGAAATGTCTTGATTATAATCCTTGTCCTAGAAGACATCATTTATTTCTTATCAGTCATTTCTTTGCACCTAACTGAAATAGCAGACATCAATCTGAGCGATGATTTCACGTATTCAAACTTGCTCATTTGCTTGTTCTAGTCTTTCAGACACAAATCCCAAGCCCACAAATGTATTCATGTAAATCAACTCCCTCCACAGCACTATGACCTCAAAATCAGCTACAGGATGAGATAATATTCTTCGTTATCAACAACAAGCTTCCAAGAACAAGCAAAGCTACTTCTGTCTTTCCTCTAGGACATCTTAAAAAGTTCACATTGCTGAAAATGCTTTAAAAAAGGAATGCAGTCATTCTCCAGCAAGAGTAAAGTCTTAAGAACCACCATATAATGGTTATACCATATATAAGTATTTCTGAAAATTTGTTGTTTGAAAACAACAAATACATCTTGCCTATGCAGAAACTTAGAAAATATTTTTTGTGCCTTGCTCACCTTACGTAGTTGAGGTTAAAGACAAAACCTAAAATACTAATAACTGGTATAGTAAGTTTAAGAAGTTAATGCAGCATTTAGCAAAAAGTTGGAAAAATGCATTCCAAGCTGGCAGCTCACAAATCACACTGTAGGCACAGCACGCAGCAACAGTTTAAAAAAACCTGAAAAACAAGGCAATGATTCAGCCTGATTTTAAAGTTTAAAACTTCCCATTCAAGGACTGCCATGAATGTCAAAAATCATCCCAGGGATGGGGCCAGTTCATAAGAGCACTGCAAGAACAAAAGCAACTTCAAACCTAACTTACATAAGGTGACGTGTAAGTGAAATTTGGCAGTTTTCCTTATGAATGTCCTTGCAACAGAAACTTCCACGGACTGCGATAAGATGTACAACAGGCACAAAGTTAAAACTAGGGTGGAGACTAATGCCACTGCCCTTCAGTACCAAAATAAGGACACAGAACTTAATTTACCTGCATTTCCATCTGCTTATTACACCTGGTTTTGAGGCAAAACTCAACAGTTGGACAGGATGTGACACTGCCATCAGGAGATAAGTGCTCTTCCATTACACTGGAGGAAAATCCCCAGCCCTTCTCCCCCGCTTTATCCAGGCTACCAGCATGAGGTAGTGTCCCTATTATTATTAGGACAAGAAGAGAAAATAATGCCTCATCTATCACAGTAACTCTCCAGCCAGTGGTACTTTATAAGTACAATCAGTAAGCAAACATTGATCACTGATATTTAACCAAACCACAGGGACTGCAGTCGGCACAAGGTACCTAAGAAGTGTCAGGACTCCTTCAAGACCTGGCTCAAGCACTCCTGTCCATCCAACATTAACAAGAGCTGCCTGGCCTCCTAAACCAGGAGATACTGTCACATTTAAAGGAACCCTTTTACAATAGTTCAAGTAAAACAGTTCTGTGCCCAAACTATTTCAGAAACGTTTTTAAGTTGCAAGCAAGTGAACATGAAAAGGAAAGAACACAGCCTTCCTCAACCCCACTCACTGCTTTCAAAATCATTTCAGTTGAAAAAACAAAGAGCTACTGCTATTATTTGAGGAGGTGCTGTGACACTATTAGTGACTTTAGGGTAAGTTAGAACATAACAGCTGTTAAGGAACACTTAGTAATGGTGCAAGAGGAGTTACAGGACTCTCCTGTTACATTTCTCTTCTTGTAACTATTCCAACCTACCACTCCGCTTTATTTGACTGTACAGAAGGCCGTTCTGCAGGCAAGCACAGATCATCCACAGCTGTACATGCACACCCTATCACCAAAGTTATTCCACGACTAAAGTACACAAGCAAAATGTGCATGTTTCCACCACTAATGATGACATAGCTAATTAAAGGCCATTTATTACAAGTGTGCTGGCGCTTTTATGACCCTGAGAAAGTTATGCAATAATCTAATGCTTTGAGATTATTAAACAACATAGTGGCAAAAACACAAGAGAACCGCCAAAGGAAACCAAGCAGTACTGGGAGGGAGAGAAATCAGCACTTGAGCAGTAAAGCAGTATCATATCCTCAATTTTGATCTCTGGACTCTTAAATTATTAAAATTGCAATGCTGCCAAACACAATCAAACTTTTCCACGTGCTTTGAAGCACTGCTTTTTCCTCCCTGTAAATCAAGCCAGGTGAGCTGTCACTCTGCATCTCCTAGTTTATAGTGTGGTTAGATTTCCCAGTCTCTAGCTGGCTTGCAAATCAAGCAATTGAAACCAATAGTGGCATATGGCATCTGCTGGGTTTTGTTTAAACTGTGCCCAGTCCAATCGTGCTGCTTCCAAATTAAGTGAGAGTTACACAACAAATATGTTAATATAATTCGGCGTTCCAGCGCAGCGCTAAAAACCTCACATGATCCAACTCATGTGTACAACCCTCACAAGTCCCAGGTGCCCCCTCTCACACAGCGTACGGCAGAGACACTGCTACGAGCTCTCAGCTTTTAAACTGTTCTTGAGGAATAACCATACTTAAAAAAAAAACACACTGCGCAGGCTCCAGCACGCCCGGGGCTAAAACACCGCGCCGAAGCCAGGTCCCACCGCCACCAGAGGATAGATTACCAGCGAGAGCAGCGCTGACAGCGGAATGCACCGGGTCCATGCGGGGGCCGGACCGGCGCGGGTCAGTCCCCTCCTTCCCGGAGCTGCTCCCTCCTTCAGCGGACGCGGCTCCGGGAAAGCCGGGCTGCCTGGCTCCGCTCCCGACACTGTGCCAGGCGAGCGCCCCACGGCCCGGGGGCCCCTCCGGGCCTCCCCCCAACCCCGGCGCCTCACGGGGCCGAGGCGCACCCGGGCGGACGGCCCGGCCGCACCACAGCAGGGAATAAGGTCACCCACAACGGCCCCCGGGCCGCCCCCGCTCCCCCCGGCTCCGGCTGCCCTCCGCAGCGCGGGAGGCCCCGTCCGCAGCGCGGGGAGAGCGGGGTGACCCCGCCGAGGAGCGGCCGCGCGCCGGGCCGAGGGGCAACCGCCGCGGCTTCCCCGCCTCCCCCCCTCGGGGGCAGGCAGCCGCCCCCGCCATTTTGAGGAGGGGGGAGGCACGGGGGGCCTCCCCCGGCGCCGCGCGGTGCCGCCGCCGCCGCGCCCGCCCAGTCCAGTGCCGCGCCCCGGCCGAGCCGGGCCCCCACCGGCACAGCCCCGCCACCGCAGCCGCCGCCACGGCCCTGCAGCCGCCGCCGCCGCCACGGCCCCGGGGCCGCGTTACCTGCCGGGTCGGGCCGGTGGCGGGCCAGGCCCGCGCGCCGCGCCGCGTCCCTCGCCGCCATCTTGTCCGGGTTTAAAATTAACTCCCCGTGACGTCAGAGCTCCGCCGCGAGACCTTTATCGCCCCGCCGGCGGCGCGCGGGGGGCGGGGTCTCGCGCCCTCAGCCCGGGGGTGGGGCGGGGCCGGAGCCCCCCGAGAGCTGAGGGGGAAATGCTGAGGGGGAAATGCTGAGGGAGAAATGCTGAGGGAGGGGGAGACGCGCACACAGACAAACACAGACACACAGACGTAGAGCTTGAGCCCGGCCCGGACCTCGGGTGGGTGCCTCCTTCATGGCCCCGCGCCGCGATGACTGGGAGCAGCGGGGCTGCGGCGCGCGGAGCGCGTGGGGCACAGGGCGAGGAGCCCACACGAAATGTCTCCTCAGGGTGCGCGTCCCTCGGGGATCCCGCGCTCCATCGGCCGCTGGCCCAGCACGGCTCGCTCCGCGCAGCCAGACAGTCACCGCTCTGTCCACCTGCGCTGCACCCTCACCCTGCGGGGCCCTCGCTTCCCTCCTCCACCTCTGTTGGGCCATGGGGGCAGCCAGGAAGGCGGCCTTCACTCCTCCGGAGTTCTCTCTCGCTCCTGAGTTCTGACTCCCTGTGGCATTGCTGCTGCCCTGGGGCTGGGGACACGCGGGAGGACGGCTCTGCATCAGAAAAAGCCACACCAGTTCCCAAGGGACCAAATATTCCTGGGTTTTGCAAGAGTCTTGTTCCTCTAAACCCAAGCTGACCTTGCTGCAGCCTTTTAAGAGGCCAACTGTTAAAGCTGCCTTCACTGCACCAAGGTTTTCCAAGTCTGTGAAGTTTCCTATTGCTAAAGGTCTCGTAAACCTTCTCAACCAAATTGGTCAGTTTGATCTTGGCACTTGTTACAACAACAGACTGTCCAATAAGTCATCATGTGAAGTGGACAACAGCTTTGCAAAAACCCACCTCACCATACTAATGCTGTCTGTAGAAATGATTTTTGTCAAAGTCTTGAGCTATGCTAACTTACTTCATCCTGGAGATGCAGCTTTTGAGTGACTGCAACTTAAAAAAGCAAACAGAGTTTGGTTCTGCCTAAACAGAGGTGGAGAGAAAGCTCAAAAGAGATCTTCAAAGTAAAACCCAACTATCATGGCACCTGGACGTGTGTTCCAAACCTTGCTTTCCACCCTTTACTACTGAAGTAGCATATAAGGGTTTTCCTACTACTGGGATCCATCACACTTGCTGCTGTGCTTACACTGGGCAGTTCTTGTGTCAGAAAGTTAACACCTAAACACACTGGAAAGACATTAATATGTCTAGAAGATGCTATAATCACACTGAGAACTGCACAAGGATACAATGATCAAACTATTATTATATATTCAATTCTAGTTCTGACACTTGGATTAATAAAATATGAAATTCTGTAAAAGAATTTTATTATTCTAGATCTACATCAGCATAAATGGAAGCAGGATTCAACCCCTTTGTACAAAAGTGTTAGTATGAATACTACTGCAAAAAAATTGCCATTGTTCTTTTGCAGTTTGATACCCTCTACTTATTTGGTGAAAATTGGTGTGCTATTGCCTGTCCTTCTAACCTCATCCCAAGTCAAGGAAAATCTTTCTTTCCATCAGAAAGAAGGCAGAGCACACTCTGCATGTAGAGATATACAGGCAAACAGGCAAAGTAAAACACATTGAAGTAAAACACACTGAAAGCTAGAAACACTGTTAGCTGACAGATTTAAGCTTCAGCGGCTCAATATGAAAATTAAAAAAACTGTGGGGGAAAAAGACCCACAATACTAAAGAAGTTTCCTAGTTCTGTTGTTAGTAAACAGACTTGTTTCTGATCAAGTCTGGAACAGTTTGCGCAGGGAAGAGTTTGAAATAGTGCATGTTCAGACAGATAGATTTCTGCTTCATGCAACAGGATTTGCTGCTCCTGTAATGTGAGAGCAGAAGTCAAGAACTTGGAGGTCAGAAAGCTCAGCTTTAATTCAGTCCTCTTAGGTTTGCAGGAAGGAAGGAGACATTTTCTGAGCTGAGGATTTTGCTATTAACATGTCATCTCCCGGTTGCAAATCACCACCACACTCCCGGCTACATGACACTTTCCTCTGAGCCAGGCTATGCAAGAGTTAGGACTGAAGCTGCTTCAGCTAGCTGTGGATTTGGCCTGAAAGGAGCTCGTGGAACAACTGTGCAAACTGCAGGCAGGCTGCGGTGGGAAGGGACTGCCAGAGCAGAAGGACATGTCTAACTCACAAGTGCGGGTTGGGTCAGTAGTCCCCTCTGCCAGCAAAGGCACAGTTTTGTTCTACAGACAGCATCTTCTCCTGGATTTGGCCATACTGTTTTAAAAAGCTCTGCTGTCCCAAGCTTGTCCCAAACCCACTTTGGGCCAGTCAACACAACCAGTGCCATCTACACCCAAGGCAGAGGCTACTCAGCCACTCTGCTTGGAGAACTGTCCCCTCCTGTGGCTGAAGGGGAAACAGAGCCACCACAATGTTTCCTGGCCTTCAGACATCACAGCATGGCAGGGGACTGGCCAGTTCCTGACCCATGCAGGCAGAGGCACCCACTGGACACTAGACGAGGTCAGATCAGACTTGAGGTTTTTATGCCTTTCCATATAAAATGCTTCTCTATCCCTATCAGCTAACCTGTGCAATGCAATTGGATTTGTTTAAGGTGACCTGTATAATGACAAATCCTTCAGCCAAACACCCACCTGAAGCATGCTGAGCACCACTCCTGGGCTTGGGAACAGAGCCATGTCCCATCTTAAAGGGCTGAGGGTCCTGGGATGAGCTGGAGGCATCTCCATTGGTGGTTCTGCACTTACCAGCCTCTTTCCTCATCTGCTTCAGGCTGTGGAGTCCAAACAAGGTGATTCTCAGTCTTCCTTCTAGACTACACAGGGCTGCAAGCAGTCAGGAGCTGAGGACAGACAGCTGTGAGATAAAGGTGGTTCTTCTGCCAGCCCCCACTATTCGCAGCAATAAGGCACCTCCAACCCTTTGGCTGCAGTCACTAGGGCCACCCAGGGCTTCCCAAGGAATAAGACTGGGAAGGCAAGGAGAAGTCAGCTCTGCAGTGATGGACCTGCCCAGCAGACACCACCACAGGAACTGTGCCACTCAGACAAGTCTGAGATGTCCTAACAGTCTCCCACTTGGAAATGCATTTGGATCTCAGACTTGCTCCCAGAGGCAAACATATGCCCCCCCCCCGAGTTCTGAAAAGCCCTGTAAGGCACCTTGTCTTGCTTTTCTCTGAAAAACACTCAGGCTGTGACACCACAGCCCTACTATTCATGGACTTCGTCTCCTCAGAGCTTCCCACCTCTCCCAGCTGGAGCGCTCCTCCCCTGTGCATGGTGCCAGAGAACGTGCTGCTCTCCGAGCCCCTGCCCACTCTGCAGCTGGATCCTCCGGTTGGCTCCCTCTTCCCATCACCCATCCCTGTGCCCTGCCCACATGCAGAAATGCACTGCTCGGTCCTGCCCGGGCAGGTTGGTGTTTGTCTCACCACATCTGCAAAGATCTCAGCCCCATAAACAGGCAATCTTGGTTGCCTCTGCGTTATTTTATGATGTTTGCCATTTCCCAAGGGCATCTCTCTCAGATTCAGAGGCACCTTCATTTGTCACACAGGTGATCTAAAAGTTGCTGCATGTCACTAGAGAGTGCTCAGCACGGCCCAAAGCTTGTATCTACCTGCGTGTGTTTGCACAACCTGGGGCTCACCCAAGGAAAGCCAAGGTGAGACACGGCATGGATCCAAGCCTGGTTCTTTACAGAGAGCTCCAAGAAAGCAGAGAGGCATTTGGGAGCAGAAAACAAGTTGGGAAGGAGGAGGGGGAAAATGCAATTTACTAAATATCCTGAAAGTGAAGCTGTCCCACATGCTGAGAGGAGATGCCTTTTTAGCTGGCTGCAGGACACCTGCTCAAGAGGGAGAGCAGCCCTTACCATATCACTAATTTATAGCAAGCCGAGTGGGAGACACTTCCCATTCTTCCCTGATGATGAGTCAGGAGCTGCTCCTCTGGGAAGGAAGGCTGAAATGACATTGAATTTTAGCTGTGAGAGCAGCTCAGAGCAAGTTGCTAGGCACCAGCTGCAAGAATTGCCCACAGGTGCTATCGCAGGAGGGGTTGAGCCGGTTCATTGGTCTCTCCCAGCGAAGCCGAAGCCAGAGTGCCAAATACCTTTGAAACGGGCATAATCCGTTCTCAGCCTGAAGGAGCTATTGCACAATCTTTGCAGGATTAAGGGTTTAAATCGAGGGACTGTGTCACAGCGGGCAGGCTCAGGAGCCAAGCTTGCCTGCGTGGTACCTGTTAGGGTACCACCTCTTTGGGCTGGTGGTACGCAGCCTGCCCCTGGAGGCGGCACTCTTGCAGGTGCAAATGGGAGCTGCCTCCCCCACCCTACTCTGTCTTCATCTTAACAGGGTGATTGAAGTCTTCAGAGGTTTAAATGGCTAAGTGGTTTTCTTCAGCTCCTGGAAATGGAGTTCTGTAGCCAGCTGAGGCTTTCATGTGCAAGCGTTTGCTCAAGCAGACTCCTATCATTTCAGTCTGTATAAACACAGTGTGATTTCCATCTCGCTGTTATGCAAGAGCACAAGATGAGGCTGCCTTTAAAGACTGGGCTTGATACTGACTCCTGTGAAATCTGCAGTGCTGCTTAGAGTGCCAGTACACCTGCAAACCCCGGGGCTGCCCCACTGCAGAGGTGGCTCTGCCTACAGCCAGCACATTCTTCCAGCCTCACCTGGAGGACAGGTCTGCTTAGCTACCTCCTGCCTGCTCTGCTTCTCTAAAAATGAGAAGCACCTCTTGGTTTTGGGTCCCCTGGGTGGCATTTCCCAATGACCCCTTAGGCCACCGAGGCCACCAGAGAGAAAGTGCTTTCCCACACCCCCAGGCTTCAAGCTTCTTTGTCCTAAAAAAAGAGGAATTGCTTCAGCTGTCAATGTGACGCCCCATCAGATGTCTTGCAGAGATAATCACACCAGCCCCCAAAGTCGTGCAGCCTCCCTCCAAGGCACAGAGCTGTGTGTGTTTCTCTGTTACAAACAGCAAGGCTCAAGGAAGGAGGAGTCTCCAGTGGTGCCCATGCGATCGCTGACAGAGCTTCAGCCCATACCACTATGCTTTTTCTGCATGGTGCAGCCTGCAGAAATCAGGTTACCAGAGACAATTTGGGATGAAAAGTACTCCACCATCAGAGAGACCTCAGTGACAGCTCAGTCTCACTAGGAAAAATGCTGTGTAGAGATTTCATTCTTTATTGTAATAAGACTGATTTAGCTTAGTGTGCTGCAGGTATTTACTAGGAAACACTCCTATCAGCACTGGCTGTAGGTTTTAGAAGAGGATATCTGTCTTTGCAGCATAACTGATCTTTCATATCACAGGCCACGTCCTCCCACATGGGGCAAAGCCTCACCATGTGATACTGATTTGAGGGAAGTAGTGCAGCTTTAACACCCAGGGAGGGTATTTGGCATTGAGCCCTGTGCAGGCAGACCTGATTCCTGGTTGCACGTGGGGTTAAGTATGATTGCCCTGGCATACAAAGGGTGCTAATTACACAGCAGAGTTTATTTGCGTCCTTTGCAGCTACATGACAGGCTTGCTGGGTGAGATTTACAGGTCCTCACAAGGAAGTAGGTGGTTTATTCCCAGAGTTTCACATGCTTTCTTCCTGTGCAAGTCCAGACTAGCTGCATAGAGATGAGTTGTGCTTAAAAGAGGGATTCTGCTGTGGATTCCCACAGCAGAATCTGACTTGCAACTCTCATTGTCCTTTTCTGGAAGAAAACCCCTTTACCTCAGGGTCCCATACACACCCTTGGATGGGGATGCATTAGCCCATCACTCTATCAGGACAGGATGGGTTTGGAGGGAATTTAGCCACAACTCTCTGTGCCTAGTTCAGGAGAGGTTTTGGACTAGCACAGGCTCCCTCACTAACCACTTGGGCACCTCAAAGACATGGGAGCTGCCAACAGGTGCTGGTGTGAGCTGCAGTGACAGCAGCACCCAAGAAACAGGAAACCCAAGTGAGCTTCTCCCACCAGCACTGTGGCCTTATGAGAGGGTGCCTGGGTCAGCACACCATTCAGGGCTGGGATTACTACTGTGCTCCAAACCAGACCTGGATCTGGGTTATGATCCTTAACACACCAATGAAACTGTCTGGATCCAGTCCTGAATATTGAAGCAAAGTCTGGGTCTGAGTCTAGACATGAAGGGCCAGACCAGTTCTGCAGTCTCTGAGGTTCAGTCTGGCCTCTGGGCCAAGCTAAGGACACAAAGTAGAATGTGCCATTTTACCTGTCTGGAATAATGTGTGAATTTAATTAGATTTAATCTACTCTCAGTAAAATTTAGAACATGTTGTCGAAAACTTGTATTTAATCTAATACATTCTCCAAGCCTTTTTGTTTGTGTCTGAGCAGGGAACTTGCAGCACAGCTGTGGGCAAGTGCAACGAAATGAGAAGCACCAAGTTTTAGCAGCACCCAAAGGACGGGGCTGAGATCAGCATCCTGTCATCTTTGCATTTGTGTCAGTCTGATTCAGAGGCTCTTTTGCCCCAAAACCTCTCTGCGTGACAGGGGAGAGAGTTCAGGAAAGGCAGAGGAATGTGGGGAAGGCATGGTCATGGGGACTGGTACCTGCCACTCCAGTGTCACCGAGGTGGACATGTCCTTTGGAAAAAGCACAGTGCCAGGTTGCTGGGGACTGCTAATGGAGAACATGTCTGGGTCCTCCAGGAAGACTGTACAAAGGATTCAGGTGCTGTCGTGTACATTCGCTCCATGTCAGCTTGCTCTGTGCACCCAGTCAGCCACAAAAAGCACAGTATTGCCCTTGCTGTGATCACATGTAGCTCATTTGACAAGAGAAGGCTCCAGGGGCTCATCACAAGGAAAAACATGAAATTGTTTGGAAATATTAATCAGGGGGATATCACTTGTTTTGTTCATCTCAAGTAATGTTAACTTACAAGAAAGAGAGAAATAATGAGAGAAGGAGAGGGAGACAGCAGGCCTGGCTGTAGCAGAGGGCTGGAGGGTTAGCTGCCCAAACCAGAGGCAAATTCATTTGAGATCCAGGGATTAAGATACAATCATTTGACCTCAGATTAAACAGTGGATGAGCACAACAAGGCTAGCTTAAAACATTTGGAAAGGTGTTAAGGAAAATCAAGAGGGATTAAATAACAAAATAGCTGCAATAAGCTAGAATGCCTCCCCGGATCACAGGGAGCACTGAAGGGGTACTGAAGAGCCTGCTGGCAGGACAGGCAAGCATGCTCTGTTCCATGGCTCTGCAGTGTTTGGGGGTTGAGTGACAGACTGTATGGGTAGTACAGGAGGGCAGCTTGTTGTCTGGGGCAGTTGAGATGTGCGTGTGTACAAGCGATTTGGCAGAGGCACTCTCCTACCACAGGCCCACCAGTCCCATTCAGAGCTCTCTGGGGTCCCGGTTGTCCCAGAGCAGGGATGTCATAGATGGAGCAGAAGGCACTTTTCGAGCAGCATTTGGGAAGGAGAGGAGCACCAGGGCTGCCATGGGCTGTCATGCCAGATGAGAAATATTTGGCTGGTGCACAAGACACCTCACATCATCCCAGCTCCCTAGTAAATCCCCCACCGGTGCTGGCCTCTGGCTGTTGGGCAATTATTGGCACAGCCCTGCTGCTTGTGGTACTCTGACCTCTGTGCAGGGAGATGTAGAGCAAAACTGAGAAGCCTAAAGCATCTTTTCTCCATCACCACCGTGCTGATGCCCTGTTCTGCCAGCACAGCATTCAGGGGGGCAAAACATGAGTGAGGGGTAACTCAAGCTTCCTTAGTGCCATCCAGTCATCCTCCAGCATTTCTATTTCACACTCACCCTTGGAGCTGAAAACAAAAGGAACTCTCCCTGCCTCACACTAGTTTGTTGCTGTTATTGAGCTGCTCTCCCTCACCCTCAGGAGAGCACAGCTGCCTGCCAACACCCCTTATTAGGAAGAAATTATCCAGCAGAAGTAGGCTAGCTAGCTGTGAAAGCATGCTCAAGGACAGGAACCCCAGGGCAGCGAGGCTCAGGCTCAGAGTGCAGTGTGGCTGCTTCCCAGCTTTGCTTTATGAGCTCTCCCTGCCAGCATGGCTTCTTTTCCTGGATTTGGCCTGTATTTCCTAGGACAAATCATCCAGCTCCCGACTGACTGCTTACTTGTAGCCAACACACATCATCACTATCCATTCCCATTTTGGCTACATTGTTTTGCCACACCTTTGAAATCATTAATACAGTGCTGTTATATGGGTGTCAGTCCCAGATGGGCAGCACAACCTGAAATCAGTGCCCAGGAACTGTGGGACCGGCCCACCCCTACATGCTGGTAGGCACTGCATGGGGGTCCACAGTTCTCCCCAGCATTTGCTCCACTGCAGGTTTATGAAATGCAGAGAGCAGTCAAAGGCTGGGGGACACAGGGCTGTGTTGGATGGATGCTGGGTCTCCACCTTGTTCAGACCTAGTGGAGAACTAGCAACCCTGTGACAGACACAGTACCCTGCCCACGCACTTCTAGTCACAGCATCCCACAGATAAACACCAGCCTTTCCTCACAGTGGCCAAAGCCACCTCCACACTGCGACCATCAGGCTTTACATCGGGCTTTTTTTTGTGCCCTTGCAAGATTAATGCCTCAGTCACTGAAAAGTACCTTGCAATGAGGAACTCCAAGGCTGGGAAGGGTCTGAGCGTGGGACTGCCCAAAAGTGTATTGCTGCTTTTCCTTCTTCTTGTCTGGTGGGCAGTGATCCCACAAAGCACAGCCTGTTTTCCATGCAGCCCCACCACCAGCTGCAGTGGCCTGGCAGGCGCAGTGACCCTGAGTGATTATTTAACGGCAGATTGTATAACAGAGCTGGGCAGACATTACATTTCTGTCTCTGACCTCAGCCCTGGGAAATCTCCCACCCATAAAACTTCCAGTCTAATCTTTCAGACCTCAGAGGAACAGCCTTGGGCATCTGACACGATCCTTCAGAGAGGAGTAACCAGTGGGGACCAAGTAGCTCTGAGCAGGAATGGGCTGCTCAGCACATCTCAGTCCCACAGAAGGGAGAAGAGGAGGGAGCCTAATGCCCCACAAGGGCTCAGGTTTGGAGCCCAGACCCTGCTGAAATGCCCAGGACAACACTGCAAAGTCCCTCTGCTCCCTGGTATCCATCTAAATGAAGCACAACACTTGCCTCTCCATGCCAGTGAGCTGTGCCAGCAAGGTGAAGACGGATGAGCTGGCCTTGGGTAGAGCAAGCCAGCTGCAACAGCTCCCCTGGGTTCCAGCCACACTGCCTCTGGAATCTGGGAGCAGCTGAGCCCTCTGACCTACCCCAGAAGGGGTGGGCAGTGCCCAGGAGGCAGCGGAGAGGTGCCTGCGGCTCTGGAGAGCCCCACAAAGTCCAGGACTCAGGACACAGCAGCCTCGTGCTGGTGATGTCCCTAAACTGTTGCTCCCAGGAAGATGCTCCTTCATGTGGCTGAGGAAATGGTTCAGGGCAGTGGCCTGCGGCCCTCAGTGGTCAGAAGGTCAGTGTTGCAAGGAGATAGGCGTGGGCAGGCCTTGCTTGTCACTGCTGGGCACTTGCCAGCTGGCTCAGACCCATCTCATTCAGAAATCCACCAAAACCAGGTTCTCCTGAAGGCTCATTTGAGCAGACACCAGGAGCTTGTTTCTGAGTTTGATTTCAGCATGTCCTGGTTCCAAGCATTCCCTTTCAGCAGGACCTGGTGGGTGTGAACAGCCCCTCCAGGATGAGCCTGGATCTGCTGGAAGCTGGACAGGACCAGCAGGGCCACCAGGCTGGTTGAAGTGAGGGAACACTGCCCACAGGGAGAAGTGGAGACGGCTGGCTTGGTTAGTTGTGAAGGAGAGGAGACTGGGGCAATTTAGCAGAGGTCTACAGTGACTTGGAGGGCAGCTACAGAGAGGATGGAGCCAGAGTCTTTCCAGTAGGTAAGACAATCTAACAGCCTGGTCAGCTCAGATGGGGTGTTGGGAAAAACTCCTTCCCTGGAAAGGTGGAGCAGCCCTGGGACATGTACCCAGAGAGGAGGCGTTTCCATCCTTTGAAGTTTTTCAGACTTAGGTGCTCTGATCCAGCTTTAGCAACAGTCCTGCTTTGAAGATTGGCTGAATCTGAGACCTCTCCAGGCCCCTTGGCACCAGGACTTCTATCAGGTGGCAAATCTACACCTAACTGAGCTGACGTCAGTCTCCTGCATTGAGCCATACATGCCAACTTACACCAAACACTGCTCTTGTAAAACTTACAAAGATGTACCCGCTTAGGGATGCAGCAGCCCACACATGATTTCATAGCAGCCTTAGGAGCACACTGTTTACCAACAGCCACAGCAAAAACAGGTCCAAAGGGCAAGATTAGAAAATCCAATATTTAAAATCTGTGACTCTTTCCACAGCTGGGCTGGGGAGCCAACTGCTGCAATATAAGTCTAACCATTAACCAGGGGGCTAAAGAGGTGTAATGCTCTCTGAAGAACAGGGCACTGCATTACTGAGCCTGAGGTCTGTGTGTGCAGCAAGGCACAGGGATGCTCCTGCAGTGCCCAGCAAGCAGTGCAGAGGGGCGCTGAGTCCATACGCTGCCACCACATCTGACCCCTCTGCACCCTGCAGCGGCAACCAGCTATCAGAGCTCACCTGAAACCCTGTCTTACCAATTTCTTTGGTAGGGAAGAAAATAATAAAAAGGTGTGCAAATGTATTTTTAATAAGTTACGTAAACGGTTAACTTCAAAGCTGCCTTATAAACAGGTGATATGTCAGTGCTTTCACTGAGAGGTGAGCTGGGCCTTTAACGCAGAAAGATTTTGGCTGTTTCAAAGGCAAACTGCCTTCCCCTTGGATGAGACCAATCTCATCTGGAAGTACCAGCTTCTGCTTGCTAGGAGTATTTTGATTTTGCAAAGCTAGTCTACTTCATTTACACGCAATGGGAAATTGGATTGGAGCTGGTCCTTGGACGTTAAAAGCCTCCTGTGCATGCCTGGTGCTTTGCAGCACAAAGGAGGCTTGGACTGTAACCTAGTGTGCTGCTGGGGGCTGCTCAGCCTTCCTGGGGTGCAAGCTTGGGCTTTGATCAGCTTCTGAAAGACCCATGCTAAGCAAGGACACAGTTTGAGTACAGTAACACTGCAGGAATGCACTTGCTGTGGCTGAAGCTGCCATGGCTATGCCTGGGTTCTCCTGCCAGTGCCACAGCACCAGTCGTGCCACTGGGGCCTGTGGTGCTGCTGCTGGCAGGGACAGCCCAGCCTGCCCCCCCTCCCCAGTGATGCAAGAGGTGCCTTTGCACTTTGCCTCAGTAGCAAACCTGAGTTGGCAGCAAACACGCCAGGTTGGCAGCTCAGGGTCACGCTGCAACACAGGAGTGCACGGAGAGGGGCTTGCCATATGGCAGGGTGGTTAACAGCTCTGGGCAAAGGGTCTGCCCGGGGAACATGTCCGGGTGCAAGTGCTCCCTTATCACACATTCACGTGGCTGTGTTTACCAGGCTGCTCCTCCAGCTGTCTGTGAGCTGGAGTTTCTACCCTGCTCAGAGGGCAGGAGCTCACAGTTGCGTTTTTCCATCTGATCACACTGATCCAGCAGCGCTTTAGCACCAAAGGACGACTTGTCACACTGCATGGGAGGGGTGTTCACCAGGTCACAAGTATTTCAGGTGTCCTGGCATGGAACAGGTTGAGACCTGTCCTGTGGCCTCACCCAGGCCAGCGGGACATGGTGTTCACTGGCTGACACAGCTGTGGGAATGGGAATGCCAGAAGCTGCCCCACACTTTCAGTTTACTCCTGTCCCCAGCAGGACAGCAGGGACAGCCTAGCAAGGGGCCCAGAGCACTCAGGCAGCTTGTGCAAAACACAGAGCGAGGGGCTCTCACAGATGAGAGACAGAGGGCTGCAAGAAATGCCAAACCGAGGTTGGTTCTTCTTTTCCCCCAAGAGTTACAAAATCGATGGCTAAGTTTAAATACCAAAGAGACTGGGACCTCCGGCTTCAGGCTGACCCTTGGAAAACACGTGCTCTAGCCTGAAAGAAGGGAGCTCAAACATAAGGAAAACCCAAAAGGAACAAATCCAGAAGGAAAGCAGAGCAGGAACAAGCCCAGCTGAAGCCAAGAAGGGAGGGCAAAGAACAGCTTTCCAACAGGCACTACGCAGCTGCTGAACAACTGTGGCGCCATTCCTGTTCTGAAACCTTGTTTAAAGCTAATTTTGTTATATGTAGTGAGGACGGGAAACAAAAAGAAGGTGGAAAACTCCCCAAATTACCAACACGGTTAATGTGGTTTTAAAACAACTCCTGTGCTTTGGGTATAAGTGATCTGTCTCCAAGTTTGAAGCTAGCCTCATTCTTTCCAGGAGTAAAGATAACACCACGGAGTCCAGAGAACAGCCAGAGCTTGACACCACATGCTGGCAGGATCAAGCCTTTGCCAGGCTCCTGCTTTGGCCCAAGGCAGTCTCCACCAGTGTTAGTGCTTCTCCTTCACCTGTCTTCCTTCTGCAGCCCATCAGTACGAGAAAATGTGCCTATGGCCTCTCCATCCCATCCCAGTCTCCCTTTTGAATCTCCCACTTGTTCTGCCAATGTGTCAGTGGCAGTCCCTGAAGATTCCCCTTCCCCTCCTCCAGTCTCTGTATCTTTCCAACCAAGCTCTCATCTCCTGCTTTGTGTGTGGTGCAAGGGGGTGTCTGTCCCTCGTGACTGTCTGAAAACAGGCTCCTCCTTGAAAAAAGCCACCAGACCTCATCAGGCAGGCAGGGCTCGTTGCTTCCTGCGTGGGGGTGAGCTCCAGACAGAGCCCACAGGGCACGGCTCAGGAGCGGCACCATCCAACAGCCAGGCAGGAGCCAGGGAAGCAGACACAGCTCCACCTCTGCCATTATTTCTCAGGTGCCCCCATCATGAGAAGTGGGACAAGCAGAGCCTGGAGGAAAACCAGGAGGAAAGAGAAGGGGACCCAGTCCCACCTCCTCCAGGTAAACATGCAGGCTTCCTGTATCCCTTTTGTGAGCCCTTTGAGGCAGATGTCTTGCCCCACGGGGGACCCTCATCTCTTCTGAGCTCCACCTGTGCCACTGGGGCAGTCAGTTTCTCATGCCTCTCACCGCCTCACTGCATTTATTTAACTAATACTCCTCAGGGCTCCTGGGCCATTTTAGGCATCGTTCATCTGTCCACAGTGGAAGCAATTACGCTTGTCTTGCAAGATCTGTTCTTTCTAAGCCAGGCTGCCATTTATCCATTATTATTGAAGTATCCAAGGCATTTGCACATGTTTAGAAGCATACCAGGTCCCTCAAGGAAGAGGGATGAAATATCACCTCTTGCCTGGTAGATTAAACTGCTTACACAAGTGGAATTAAATCTAGGTTTCTGAGTTATCCAGTTATCTTTTGCAATGCTGCTCTTAGGAAAAGGGTTGCAGAGATGTCTTAGGTCACACCCCAGAGCTGGCAAGACTGCAGGAGAAATTCATACATCAAGTTTTCCAACTTGGATGCTTCTGGTTAACCCAGAGAGGATTCCCAAGGCGAGGATGAGTTTCTGTAGAAACAAGTTTACATGCTGCCCTCTCCAAAATGTAGTTGTGTTCAGCAACATATGTGCTCACTGCCCTTGGCCACACCCTACACAGTCTCTCTCTTCACTCACATGTCTCAGCAAATTCTCCTGTACGAGCTGGAGTGGCCATTCTGGTGAATAAAAGAGTCCAAACTCAACACCTGAGAGTCCTTCTGCATGTCTGGCTTTGCAGGTCCTTGCTGGTGATACAGTGCAGATGCTGCAAGACAGCACCCCATGACTTCAAACAGCCCACGAGCACAAACCAAAAGCAGTGTCAAATCTACTTAAGAGAGTTTGAGTAAGAGTTCACTGTCCCCAGTTCCGCAGCCTTGAGCTACAGAAGTCAACACTCGCAGTCACTGGCGCTGAACTCAGATCCAAGGGCCTCAATTTCTTGCTGCCATCTGCTGTCCCCTGCCAGCAGGGCAGCCCTGCTCCCTGCCCTGCTCCCTGCCAGCACTGCCCTGAAGCTCCCAGCCTGGATCCAGGGGAGGAAACAGCAGGACCCAGCCCCTGCCCCCTGTGAAGCACCAGGCAGACCCAAAGCCTGGATGCTAACAGAGAAACAAAAGTAGTGGCTTCTGTGTTCTACTTCTCCTGGTTACAAGCTCTGAAAGTACAGTTGCACCTGATTTCCTACCTGGAAGGAGGAAGCCACTGATACCCAGTTGCCGCAAGCCGGGGCCATTGGCGGCTCCCACTGGCAAACCCACAGGTTGTTTTGTGGTTCTTCCACCTGCAGCCCAAGAGGGGCTCGAGTACAAACCGAGAAACATCCCGGGGGGACAAGCTAGGGTGCAACTGGTGCAGTAAATAGCTCCAAGGACAAGTGGGAAAGGCCATGTAAGTCCCAGTGCACTGCAGCACGAGCCAAGGTGAGACTGGCACAAAAGTAGCAAGGAGCCAAAAGAGGCATTTTATTTGCAACTCCCTGAGCAGCAGAGGTCAAGGAGATGCAGCATGTGCACTGTTGGGAAGAAATGAGGAGCAGATAACACAGAAGGATTCATGTGGCCACAAGAGCAGTTTGAGCAATGCAGGCAGCAGCTTTATTACTAGGCAAAACTTGCCCTTCTGATTTGCACGGGTACTAAGATGGCACTTGCTCATATTTGCTCTGTAGCTTTTTCTAGGAGAAAACTTAGTCTTTTACATCAGCAGCAGGATATTCTGTGACACTCAAGAAAGTTAAACTCAATTTGGTGTTTTAAGGGGATTTGCCAATGAGCACAGCACCCCACTCACACACAGGGCTCAAGTGGCCTATATTTGACTTCACTTGCTTCAGTCTGGAATTGTGCCCACAAGGGGGTTTAAGCAGTTTCACCAGCCCACTTTATAGCAGTGCTTTAATGTAATTCAGATTAACTCCATGCTACCCCCTGTGCAGAAGAGGTCCTTATTTTACCCTAGTCTAAGTTGTGGCTAAGCCAGCCTTGGCCAGGTGCAGGGCACTGGAGGATCTCGCTACAGGCAGACAGAGGCCTCCAATTCATTTGCCAGGCCTCAGAGGACGTTGGAGATGGGAAGTAATTCAGAGGCAGTATCCAGATACACACGCAGGTGGACACTTACCAAGGACTGATCCTTGCAGGCTGACGTCATTGTTCAAGATTTGCCTGACAATCTCCAGGTCAAGTTGTCTTCACTTCAGTGAATTCCATCCAGTCGTTGCCAAAGCTCAATCCCATGCACTTGTGGATGCAGGGCTCTCCTTGCTCTAGCAGTATCCTTGCATATCTCTCCATGTGAACAAGACAACAGTGTCAGCCACTCACCTTGCAGCAAGTGACAGCCCTGGGGAACAATGGCCCACCTTTGGGCCAGGACAGGCCCACAGAGGAGCCTCCTCCCTGCTAACTCAGCCCATCGCAGGGAGAGGGAAGGCGAGAGCTGCAGACACAGAAGAAATAATAATTAAAAAAAAAAAATATCTATGCCTGCTACTTTGAGACAGTAAGTTTCTTGCTTCAACTGACAGAAAAGTAAGTTGAGTGGGGAATGCCAGGAAGCATTTCAGATAATCAGGTGTCTGGTCCAGAGATGCAGATCAGGTAAAATCCTGCAGAAGCCTGACAACAGCAGAGCTGCAGGTGCTTGGTCCTGAAGAGGACCCCACTCAAAGCCCCTGCCCATTCCTTCATGGCAGCCTTCTGTATTTCAGATAAACAGGATTGCATCACTTGAGCTGTGCCAGGCACACAAAGGGAATTTGGGACTATAGACCATCTAAAGCCATTTTTCCATCCTCTGTATTAAATACTGTATTAGACAGAACCACAGGCCCCGAAAGGAACCAGGACAGGGAGGGGAGGCAAAGTCTGTTGGAAAAGGTCCATAGAGAAGTAGTTGATAAATGCCTTTGTGGCAATAGCTGCCTTATAGCTCATTGTACCCAACTCCTCACTCTCCCCAGATTCCTGGCAGGAACCAGTACCTCCTGGCCCCTCAAAGCCCAGCAGGCAAAACCCATGCACAGGCAGGTTATTCACAGTCTGAGCTCCACACAATGCAACAACCAGTCCAGTAACATTCCCCTGCAAAGTGTGGATTTGTGGGAGGGCAAGGAGAGGCATGTTGGCTGTGCCTGTGAGGACAAATGCAATCCCTAAGGTCAAGCAAACTGCATGGGCATGCTGCAAGGGCAAGCTGTTCCATTTCACTAGTAAACCAGGAAGAACTGCCAAGGAAACGGGGAAGTCAAAGATTTTGGGTCTCATATATTCATCATGTGCAAGCCAGGTGCACAGAGCTACCTTGTACCAAGCCCAAAGCTATCTAAATAAAATCCATTTTACAACAATCAATCTACCAGACACCTGTCTGTAAAAACTTGACAAGCCTGGCTCTGAAAGCTTCTCTGAAAGCTTCTCTGCTTTACAGACCAGCAGCACAGACATTTGTGACTGTTCTGTGCTGGTCCCACAATCAGGAGCCAAAGGTGTGCTCATGTTTCCTTTGCTCCTTTGGTCAGCTCCCCATTAGCAGAGCAGATAAGAACAGTATCTCCCAGGTGAACACAACGTCAGCCTCTTCACCCCACCTTTCCTCAGATCTCATCAGTGAAACTTGGTCTGTACTTGGAAAGGACACAAAGCAAAAGGCAGTGGTTATCAGCTTGGCTTCTGTGTTGCACAGCCCTAGGTACAAAGCTGATTCAGGGTTACTGGCAGGGTGTTTTGCAAAAGGTAAACAGACTCCTGGCCAAGCTGCAGGACAAGTGTGGACGAGTTTCTTAGCTACCACTGAAACCAGGAGCACTGGGCTGACTCCCACCCTCCTTGGCGCACGAGTTAACCTCATGGCTGGCAGGCCTAAGCTCAAACCACCTACACAACTCAAACCAGGCACTTAAGTGGATGACACTGTTGGGAACACTGATCTTCGTAGTCTTCAATAGGAACCAGGCCAATACAAGGTACAGGCAGTCACACAGTGACTGGGGAAATAGGGAATATCAGCACTTCAAGAGGACTAAATTATAGAAGCAGCTTAAGTGCTTGCAAAATGGCTTAAGAGCAGCTTCACATGGAAAGTGACTGCTGCTTAAGCAATTTAAAGACTAGCCCCTCTCAAACATTGGTCAGCTATGAGCAGCTTAGCGGAGGCAGGTCTCCTGCCAAGGCTGTCAAGATGGCAGCACGCCACGAGAAAGAAACAAGTATCCCCTTGGAGCAGAAAGCCTCACCCCACACACATAGCGCAGATGAGCGTGTGCCATCACGGTCTCTGAACCGCTCTGTCCTCCCCATGAAAGGAGGTTTATCCTTGGCCGGATGTTCCCAGGAAGGGTCTACAAAGCAGAGTTCCTGGAAAGCTGAGTCTGCTTTCAGCAATGAGAAAATGGAGGTTGCGCTGGCAGTCTCAGGACAGGAGCTACAGCTCTTTTCTTCCTGGCAGTCTCAAAGAGGAAGATTAGCTTCTGTTGTCCCTGCATCCCTGAATATCCCTGCCCTATTTCTTAGGAAGTTTCAAAATGTACAGAAGACAGATAGATGAACCAGCTTCACTTGGAAGCTTTGGGAGACAAAAAAAGAGAAGCTCCCTTTCTTTTTTTGCAATGCCAGGGTCATCAAGGGTGTGGACACTGGAGGTAATGGCAGGGGCAGATTGAAGCAGCACTCAAACATAAATGATGTGTTATTGCCTATGATGAAGAAACCAAGAAGTGCAGGGTTGTACCTGGCTGTGAACTTGAGGTCCATATCCTTAAAGACACGGTGAAGTATTTCTCCTCATGGAGAGAAACGTGTCCTTTAGACTACTTAGGGTAGGGTTGTTTTTATCATTATTAGATAAAAGGTATAGCTGCAAAAAGCAAGACTAGAGAGCATGTTACTCTGAAATGCTTTGAAATAAGTCAATAGCTCAGTCCTGGTCTGAAATCCTGTAGTTAGTTCTCATTGCTTCACGTTAAAAGGATACAAAAAGGAAGAGTTAGAGGCATATAAAGGATCCTTAAAAGGCACATACAAGTCTTTGCCTATAGGGCAACAAAAAGATGAAAAATCTCCACAGAAGTCTTGGGCAAGAGGAACATATTTAAGTGTAACTAAAATATTCCAGTTTGAGCTCTGTCCTCAGAATTCAGGAGTTTGTTTTGGATTTAAAGCGCCACCTCAAGAAAAAAGGTCAGTAAGTGGGATTCCCACCTTAAAGTACTGAAGTTTTATGTTACCATGGTTCAGACAGAAGCCATGCAGTAACTTCAAAAAAAAGATTACCCAGGTCGCTTCCTGACCAGACTATTTCTTAGACACTTCTGAAGCCTTTTGACAGGATGCTCATCTAAAGCCCACTGACTGAATCTGATTTAGCAGCTACAATGCTGTGGTTAACAGAAGAGAAAACAGAAGCATAATCCATATAACATGCAAATCCCTGCATCCACGCCATTAAGTTTAAAATGGCCAGAAGTTTACACTTTGATGATAGAGAAAGCATCAACTAATACAAATTGTGCTTCCTGAAACATCCAAAGTCTGTTGTGTTAACAGACCAAAAGACAAAAATTTTAGGAGAGAGTTTCAGTGAAAAGCACTCCAACTAATAACTTCTGGGGGCTTATTTAACTACTACCCAGCTGAATTTGAGTGGAGCATAAACAATTTAATTTTCTTAGTTGTTTGAAGAAGAATGAGACCACAAATGCAAGGAAAAGGTGGCAAGAGAAAATAAACAGATAATGCCCTATATGAAATTGAGTAATTACATCCTGTATTCTGATGCAACTGCCAACCTTGGCCACCCCCCATGCTACAAGCCCATTTTAGTGTTTCCTTCTGAATACTGCTATACTGCCCCTGCCAGGACTAATTTGTTTTCCTGGATCCCAGATGCTTTGGAAAAGAGTGTTAATTATCTTGCCATAGCTGCTGGCTCCCTGGCACATTCCTGCAGGACTCATTCCCTTGCATGAAGACCCACTCAGTCTGCAGCTGCTCCATGAACACCAGAGAAGGAAAAGTTAAATAAATCATGCCAGAACTTAAGACCATGCATCGGCAGCTGCAACAGTCACAAGAGCATGGAATTAATGCATGGCTCTAGCCCAGGGAGCTGGCTGGGAAAGGTCAAGACAGAAAGGCTTGGCGTAGGACAGATAACAAAGGCCTTCTCAACACAAGAAAAGGGACTAAGGTTACTTCCTTTAGAGACCCATGGTCAAAAGCACAGCACAAGTAATCTGGCTGCATTAAGTTTCTCCACATCCTGTGGGAATTACAATTCCTGGAGAAAGAAATCTTCTATTTTTAACAGGGAAAGAGTATTATGCATTAGAAGACTTAACAGCACAAAAATATTTTGCTCTTTTAACTTGATAATGCAGCTGTCTAGAAATGGAAGCCCTTCACCCTTTATCAAATCAGTTGCATTAGCAGTAGAACTTGGGGGCCTCATCATCCCAAACCCTGAACAGCTACTTGTTTCAGGCTATTTTTATCTCAGACTATGGTTTTAAGGAACCCAACTGGCATGCTAGAAACATCACATTATCACGGGAGCCCATCTGATCACTCCTCTCCACAAGTATCAGTATTAAGGGTGCAACAGAGAGGATACTGCCTTGCTACTCCCTCAGCATGCATAAAGTTTAAACAGGCAAGGAAAACAAATGGAAAACTCTTGTTTTATAGGTGAAGAATGACAGCAAGTATTTCGCAGCTCAAGAGTTCCCTGGTGAATACTACTAACATTTCTCACATCTCAGTCCACTGCCAGACCATTCTGTAGAGAAGCAAAGGTAGGCTGGGAAGAGCCGAGATTAACTTAAAACACATGGTCTTAACAATTAGGAACAAAAATGGCATCAAGGTAGAAATGAAGGAAGTATAAAACACACCTGACTCCTCAGGTGAGATCTTGTGTATCAGATCACTTCATGTTGCTACAGTTTAACATGCACCTCTCACCCCTGTCAGCCCCACAGTCTGGGAGAGAGAAACACAGATCTAGTGAACTGTGCTCACCCCTTGTTCCTTAGTGACTTCCTCCCAGCACCACTTGTCCCTTGCTTAGATAGGATTCTCCACTCACCCTTGAATTTCACAACAAATCAGTCACACAGCATACTTCTCTCTGTTGTCATCCTAACCAGCACACTGGTTAGACATAAAAATAGACATAAAATACACAGAAAACCCAGGAATGGCTAAAAAACCCACTAGTAGATACAGACGTGAGAATGCAAGGTATTTTTAAAGAAGGGCACAAAAAAAAAGATGTTTAAACACATCCCTGAAGTGAAAAAATAATTACTGAGCAAGCATGTTCATGTTCCCAGACTTCCATGTATTATTTAACAGAAGATACTGAATGTCTCCTGCTGAGCCACCACCATATTCAAACAAGTTCAAGCACTGTTCACAAGAAAACACACAGCAGGAAAAGGAGCAAGTTGCATTTAATTACAACAAAAGGGGCTCAGCCAGTAACAAGCCAGCTTACCCCAAGGATTATCCCTTACTAAAAGACAGACACCACATTAAGTTGTATCATTCCTTTCATAAAGCAGGACACCCAAACACCTTCTCCATTGTTTCTTTTAAATCTTCTCTTATATCACCTGGCAATACACTCTATCTTACTGTGGTGGTATAGAAAGTCAAAAAACAACTCTTCCCACTTCTTGCATATACGGAAAAATAAATAGAAACAAGGATTAGAGTATCATGAGAGAAGAGGAACAGATCTCCACCTCAATATATCATATACCTCCAATGAAAGGTGACTCATTAGAAAAACAAACAAAACTTCACAAACAAAGGAAACCCAAGAAACAAACAGTGGGACAGACACGAAGATATTACAGAGTGAATGCCAGCTGCTTACAAGCAGGGAATGTGCATAGCAATGTTCACTGTTTTGCTTGTATGGCTTATGCAAAAGAGACAGGAAAAAACTGCATTAAGAGACCTTAAAAGTTTAATTTTAATCTAACAATTACAGTAATGCTGCTGCCAAATGAGACAAACTTCACTTCCCCTGGAGCAACTAACTCTCCACCTGCCCCACTGTTTTGTCTCTACTCCAAAGAGCAAGATTAAAAGTGAACACAGATGTCATGTGTGGAAGGAGACCAATCTCATTCCCTCCTGAGGACAAGCATCCATCCTTGCAGGCCCAAGAGAAGACATTATTTCCTTTAACAGCAAAACACCAACAAGGAATCTTTCCTGTTCTCATGAATACATGAGTAAGATGATTCTTTTATGGAGAAAGTAGCTTGCACAACTTTTCAGTCTCCTTTCTTTTCTGCCCCACACGGCACAGGCTACTCATTTTGCATATGGGACTTGCAGTTGTTATCAAGTCCTCTAAGACATACCCAGAACTATGCTTCATTCATCTGGGAAGCCACAGGAAAGATGCCTTTCACCTGAACATCTTAGGCACTGAATGCTGTGATCCACTGAGGACACCAAAACATTAAAGTGCATTTCTTTTTTTTTTTTTTTTTTTTTTTTTTTTTTTTTTTTTGTAAAACCTGAATGTTTTAAGGGTCACTCATCCCACATTGCAAACTGGACCAACAGAAAACATGCTATTTTTAATGCTCAACTACAAACAACTTGACTTCTGAAACTACATTAATACAAATAGCAATGCAAGTTAGGACAGAAGAAACAGGTTTCCACAGAACATTCAAGTTATGGAAGAGCAATGAAAGACTGGGAGAGACCTTTTACAGTTAAAACACTAAGCAGCACAGAGCATTTCAATAGTACCCAGCATTTCTGGGGCAAGTAGCAACATATGGCACACAAGTGGAAGCGTCTGGAAGCAATTTCTGGGGGAAGAGCACTGCAGCTGAAAGAGTATTAGCAGTGCCCCTAAAATGCAACTCAGTTTACCACCTCCCAGACAGGAGGCTAACATTACTCCAAACTCTGTGCTGAAAGAGCTGCCAAAGAGCAGCTGTGCTTCAGTTCCCAGGTTGGACCTATTAGAAGCCTGATGTGAATACCTGAAATACTCATTACCTAAAGCATGAACAAAATGGAGGTAGACAGGACAAAAATGAATCACTGTGGATGAGAAAACCTGAAGGACATCTGACACATTTTCCCTTGTGTGATAAGGAGTATTTGCCTTGAAATTAAGAATGGGGAAAATGCAGTCTGTATTGAAAGACGTGCAGTGGCCACAGCCTATAAACATGCTGCAACATAACCTGCCAAGGACAAGCACACTGCACAAACCATCTTGCCTAAAAGATGGATATAGATAAAATGTGTAAAGATAGAAAAAAGAACTTGTATGATAAAGTATAAAATAGCTGATAAAGTAACTTCCCTCTGACAACTAAGAGCAGAACTGAAATAGGCCTAAACACTTTGCTACAAATTCAGAAAGGGGAACAAACACAGAGCCTGGGACAACAGCTTCCAGGCTTCCCTGCTTGGATTCCCATTTCTGGGGGTTTAACCCAAATGAGATACAACTCCAGTTCCAGAAGAGATCTTTCAAAGTACTGGGACAAAACAAATAATCTTCCCCAAAGTGAAAGATTTCTCGCCTCGTTAATTTTACATCATGTTATCATTGTCTGAATCCCACTGAGACTACCTCAGTTTAAGATACAGCCTAGCCAAGACTATCCACCCTATGAATTCTTTCATGGTCATAACAGATGTTTAAGATAAATCAGACAAAAGAAAACCTTGAATTAACTGTCCAGGTATGAGAGAGTATGGTGGGGCTTGCTTTTTGTTTTAACTATTTCTACCACCTTGGTTTCTTGTCATATACCCAACTTTTACCATTCAGTATGTCATAAACACTGCTTTAAAAAAAGAGTCAAAAGGATATGTTAAACACCAAAGATTCAAGTTTAAATATGGAAAATGAGGATGAACACACTGATACAGGCTTGTAACTTTAATTTTTAAAAGGCCCCTACGGTGGAACTAGCTATAGATGGCATCATGCTAATGCAAATGGAAAATAGTTAAAAAAAAAAACCAAACAAAACCACTTTAAATAAGTATGAATCATACCATACATGTGTACATACTTTAAAATTTTCTATGTCAGCTTTGTTTGAAATATAAATCAAGTCTATACTACTAAAAGTTCAGTATGTGCAACATTAACCCGATCAAAGCATTTTATAAATACAAGCTTTTTAGTATTGCAACATACTTCACTACTTAACATACTGAAAAACAAGTCCTACATTTAAAATTCTGATGTAATAGTTCTATCTGCCAATTAAGATTAAAAATGGAAAAATACTTGCTAATCTTTAACATTTTGAAAATGCAAATATATTTCGATTTTTAAAAGAAACAATCTTGGTTATACTACTGATGCTTCTTTAGACATTTGAAAATACTACACTAACAAAATACAAACTTTGTAGTAAGCTTACAACATGTACTTCTCAGAGGCAAAAAGAAAAAAATCTGGTTTGTATTTATGAAGGAACATCCATTTATTATAAAACAAGATAAAAGATATTAGAATTAAGTTGAAACAAGGCAACATTAGAACAACCACTTTAGAGCTTTGTGAACGAAGTGTAGTTTTAAACTTGCAAATCGAGGTGAACGTAGCTCTTAACATGCTGTCCTCTTCTCTATAAATGGGATGAAGTAGAGAAGCAAAGCTTCAAGGTATACGGGTTGGAGCCATCTGTGAGGAGACAACACAGAACAGACTGTGGGCATCTTGCGGAGCCCGGCTCTCCTGCTGATCAACATCACCTTCCATAACCTGACAAGTTCACCAACTCCGTATATTTAAGACTCACACCTCCCTGCCTACCCCCACCAGTGTCCCACAGACACCAGCTGACCTGTTAGTAGATGTTACTGATACTCTACCAGCATTTTTAGACATAAAAACGAAGTGATGGATCTGGCTGCAAGGTAATATACATCAAACTCCAAATGCTGTACTATACACAAGAAAGAATTTGCCATTATCACTGCCCCTCCTCCTGGCTGAACTATTTATAAAAGTAGTATTCAATAGGCAAAAGAGTTCTAAGACAAAAGGCACAGATATTTAAGGAAGTCAAGACTTAAAATGAGGCAGAGCTCTACCAGAGTGGCACTGGACAGTGTTTACATGTGTTTGACTGAGAAAAGAACAGCAGGATGTCCAGCACACCCTTCGGGCCTCTCCAGAAAGCAAAGCATAGAACAACCCCTCTCATTTGAAAAAGGTGTCAAGATCCACAGATGGCAGCACACATCTGCCTCTCGGATAGTGGAAGCTAAGCCCTCCTGGTTCAGCTATCTTACTACAGCAAGTCTGGACCAGCAGTTCTTGGTTTAAAACACTGCTTTTCCCTGTGATAGCTGTATCTGGGATTATGCATTAAGGTTTCCCTTTTTCTTGTTGAAAGAGAAAGATCTTTTGCTGTTACCACCTCTTCAAACTGAGAAAAAAATGAAATTGTGAACAGTATGTTATCAATAATATCTTCGAAAATATTCTGCCCCAAAGTAATCTCAGTCTATTATTAAGATGGTGGACCAAAAATGTGGGAGAATAGGAAAGATTAAACTGTTAATACTTCACAGGGAGAAAAACTCATAATACTTTGGAGAAAGTAGTTTAGAATAGTATTAGACACTGGCTGGATTCAATGTTTTGTCTGTGAACACCTGGAAAAATTCCATTTAATCCAGTAAACTATCTTAATTGTCCAGTGCAGACCTGGTCTACTGTGTATTTGTTCGGCAGGTGAACTCCCCCTGCTCTGTTCTTCCTAGTTTGGAGCTAAATTCAGCTGGGCCTCACAGTTTCTAGTTTCAAAGAGAACCCAGTACAGAAGCAGTAAATTCAGAGTAATAAGCTGAGTAACTTAAAGAATCTCCTGCCCAAGACATTCAAGATTTTTCTCCATTTACTGTGAAAGAATCATAGAATCATATAATGATTTGAGTTGGAAGGGTCCTTAAAGATCATCTAGTTCCACCCCTTGCCATGGGCAGGGATGTCACACACTAGATTATGTTGCTCAGAGCCCCATCCAACCTGGCCTTGAACACTGCCAGGGACAGAGCATCCACAACTTCTCTGAGCAACATGTTCAGTGCTTCACCATCCTCACAGTCAAGAGTATCTTCTTAACATCTAAACTTTAAATCTCTCCTCTTTTAGTTTAAAACCATTACCCCTTGTCCTATCACTATTTGCCCATGTGAAAAGTCGCTTGCTCTCTCTTTTTTTATAGGTCCCCTTCAAGGTACTGAAAGGCTGCAATAGGGGCACCTCAGAGCCTCCTCTTCCCCAGGCTGAACAATCCTTATTGTCTCAGTCTTTCCTCAGAGGAGAGGTGATCCAGCCATCTAATCATCTTTGTGTCCCTCCTCTGGATTTGCTCCAACAAATCCTTCCTGTGCAAGGACTCCACAGCTGGGTGCAGCACTCCAGGTGGGGTCTCACCAGAGCAGAGCAGAGGGGCAGAATCACCTCCCCTCGACCTGCTTTTGACGCAGCCCAGGGTGTCGTTGGCTTTCTGGGCTGCGAGTGCACATTGCTGGGTCATGTCCAGCTTTTCATCCACCAAGTCCTTCTCCACAGAAAAAAATTTCTAGCAGTAAGAATAGGAAAATTTACTTACTTGGGACTCTTATCTGGTAGTGATTAAGTACAGTGAGAGCTTCCACTGCATCCGTCTTACATTCCCATTCCAACAGACCAGACAATGTTTTGGCAGAAGCTGTCCAAATGAGAAATAAAAAAGGGAAATAGGGGATCAGTAACGTCTCCTGGCAGCATATGTTCAGATCACAATTGGAATTCAAATAATTCCCCAAACAGGTCAAATTTTACTTACGTTTTGGATCAAACACTTTGTATTTAATAAAGCTGAGAACTTCATGATCCTCACATAACTGTCACAAAAATAAAATAAGACATAAAACTCCATTAAAAATGCACATAAATACATTAGCAAAAATTTCAAGTTCCTAGAAGAGACACACAAAACCAAAAATACTGACTCTTTCAAAGAGTTTAGAATTTATGGCAAGTTATTATTTTAAATGTTTAGATTATTCTTATTTAAATTATTCTTTAGAATACCATTCTTTAGTACACAAAACAAGGCTCCTATATCTGTGATATCACTACTATCTCAAAGAACATATTTAGATAGTAAGTTCTAATTTTTGACATTCCTACTTTAATACAGTAGCTCAGACGTTGTACACACAAGGACACCACTTGTGACCCAGAGTTAACTTTCAGACAGAGTCAGGAAAAAAAATATTTTTATTGAACTGAAAAAGAACTCACTGAACTGTCAGCAATTTTACCACTGCCTCCAGCTAAGAGGCCCAGTATTGCATGTTTTAAGCATCCAGAATTCATTTAGGACTCAACTGTGCAAAGTGTTCCAGGTGCATTCTTCTCTCCATTCCAAAACATCCTAGCAGTCGTTACAGTAACCATCTCAGGGAATCAGTAAATCTTTTGTGAATTGTAGTCCTAACTTTCATGTATTTGGTTTTGTGTGTCTCTTCCCTTTCCTCCACAAAAAAAAACCACATTAAGCTCTTCAACTTTATTTCCAGGATTTTGTTTCTCACATTAAAAAAAATAAATTAAAAAATAAATAAAATTGAAAGAGTAACTCCAGCATTGTGAAAATATCGCATCTTCTATAGAGAGGGGCTACAAATGTATTTTAAAGAACAGATTCTCCTCCAGTGCCTATGCTATAACCACCCCAGTTATTTCTTTTTAAAAGCAGCGCCATGTAAAGCTGGGATAGAGCCCAAAAGCACTCTATGCCAATCATTCCAATTGCCTACCTTTACAAATGTTTCTTCAGTTACACACAGGGGAACATTATAATAATGCAGCACACAGGAGGGTGGTTGGATGATGTTCTTAGATGCCTGGCCAGCGCTGGTGAAGCGATTGTTCTTACTCATTGCAAAATCCTTGTAACTACTCGTGCCATCCTCTAGTTCAAATATCTGGCTTGGAACTACTGAATGCTGCTTGGAAACACTGGAATTTAAGGATAGATAGAAATAGATAAAGTTTCTTAAATAATTAAGATTCTTAAATAATTGCAGATTATTGATCTAACCGGAACAGAGTTGACATTTCTTTGTAACAATCTGAAATACAGTAAGAACAAGATGTGTTGGATTTGACACCTTGCTTAAAAAATACAGAAAAGATGGATAAGACACATTAGGGAATACAGTTTACTAAAGGCCAATCCATGTAATGCCAATATGCATTATTAATGTAAATAAATAAAATTATAAATCGTAATAAATCAATCTCAGAATGGTTGAGGTTGGAAGGGACCTTAAAGACAATCTAGTTCCAACCCCCATGCCATAGGCAGGGACACCTTCCACAAGACCAGGTTGCTCAAAGCCCCATCCCACCTGGCCTCGAACACTTCTAGGGATGGGGCATCCACAGCTGCTCCAGGCAACCTGTGCCAGGGCCTCACTACCCCCACAGTAAAGAATTTCTTCCTAGCATCGAATCTAAATTCACCCTCCTTCAGCTGAAAGCCAAAACAAACAGCTGAAATTGGAAATCATAACTCCAACAATGACAGCAGAATAATGAGATATTGTCTGAAATCTCATTCCATCTGCTCACTAGTAGACTATTAATCTGATAAAACATATTTACCAGACATTAAGTCTCTTTCCAAACAACTTGACGTTATTGAGATGTGTGACTGCTCTTTCTACAGCATACTCATCACCCATTTCCACCAGTGCTGTGCCTGGAATAGTCTTCATAAATTTCACCTGAGATAGATAAGGTAAAAAAAATGACATTGCAACAAACAGCCCAACCAATAGTTTTATAAATTAGTAGGTAATATTTTTAGACCATCTCAGACAGGTTTTGCCAAAGCATTTAAAAGTAGTAGTTTCCAAGTTTCTAATAAATGATGCCTTACCTTCTCAATGTTTCCATACAAGCAGAACAGGTTGAATACCCTTGAACAGTTCATCTTGAGCTGATGCAACCCACTGACCATGACAACCGACCCAGAAGGATTTCCACCATGCATGTAAGAAGAGGATGCCTGGGGCAATGGATAAGCAACAAGTTCTGGAGTGTCCCGAGATCCCATTCGGTACCGGCTTGGCAAGGGCAACAAAGGACCATGTGATCCTAAGGAGATGAAAGACCATGTTTTCATATTGTTTGAAATAAGCTTCGCTACTTAATCAGGCATTTAAGCCCACATACATAATGCATATTTAAAGGAGACGTTGAAGGTTACGGTAGTTGCCATTAATGCTTTTTCCCTTTTAAAGACAACAAAACAAAGCAAAAACAATAACAACAACAAAAAAACCCCAAACCACCAAACAAAGAAACCCTCTTCTATTCAATTTAATGTTCCAAGTCTCTTCTTACACTACCAGGTAAGATATATCCAAGCGAAAACAGGTATTTCAGTAATTACAAAAATAGTATCTTCCCTGCACCATACAAAATACTTGTACATAAACATATTGGAAGAAATATTTAAAATCAATCTTCAGAAATATTCCCATGTCTACTTATAGAGCTACATGACACCAAGAAAGAATATTACAGAGCAGGGAAAACTAACCAAAAGGAGTGAACTTTTAGCCAGAGATCAGGAGAGATGACACAGCTCTTTTTTCCAGAGACATGAGATTAAGTCAGAAGACTGCCTTCCTACAAAATGCTCATTTGGAAGAAACAGGAATACTTAAACCCCCTACATTAATGCAAAATGAAGCAGTCCAATTTTCCACTACAGGTAAAGTGACAAGTTTCACCGAAAGAGACAATTTCTTTTTTTTGTTTAAATGATGAGACACTACTAGTAAGCAATACCTCTATTTACAGAAAACATTGGAATTACAGACCAAGAGGAGGATCCCTGCTTTCCTGAGACAAAAATAATGTGAAATTCACATAAGCTAAGTATAAAAGGAACCTCTTGTCCTTTTTTGCCCAGCAAAAAGCAGTAATGACAAGGAGACAGTGATATAGGAGGAGACAGACACATTACTTAAGGCAAAAGGATATATCAGAAGAATGAAAAAAGAACATCACTGAATCAAGGTGGAACTTGGAAAATCTGGAGATCTGAAGAACCTTTCAGAAAGAGTAGATAGGATGTCAACCTACATTGTAAAATATCATAAACACCTTTGCAAAGAAAGAGGCAAGGCACATCACATTGCATCTGACAGCTGAGAGAGAAAATAACTAGAAAAGTTATGTGTAGGTGGGAACATTTGTTTCTCAACCCTGAGGTCTTGGTCCAGACAGACCTTCATCTACAGAAAGCACTGGTAACAACTGCAGCAGTAATTCCAGACCATCGTTCCTATACAGTCACACAGCTATACCTTTTCGGAATTAGCTGAATTAGAAAAAACACAGCACCTACAAGTCATAGCTTTGCATGCAAGAGCGTCAGAGCTCTGTGTTGCATCAAACCATTGATCAAGCTATGTTGCTGTTTTCTACAAGGAAACTGCTCTCCCAATACATTTGTCATTTTCTATCCATTGCTAGGCTGATGGCAACTGAAAGGAAACATTCTTCCAAGCAATAAATACGTAGAGCTGGATGCTCTCTATGAAAGGAAGAGGGAAGGCAATGAATGTGCATGGGTTTCAGTGAACCAACAGTGTTTTCAGGACGTAGGACTGACAGCACCGCAGGTGAACTGCTCATGCTGAAGGGATCCACCTTCAAGCATTGATTGAATATTCAGAATTCCACACAACATGTAAAGAAATCATAACCACCTTTCATCTTACGTCACTTACCATAACCATCATGTCTAAAGGATGATGGGTGCTCTCCCAAAATAGCTTGCCTCTGCCGGCCCTTCCCTCTGTCTAACATGTGGGAAGGGAAAGAAAACAGTTTAGTAATCACAACTATGCACTTGACTTCTCCAGTTAAGACACAAAGCTTCTAGTTAAGAAGCAAAACAGTAATCTGAGTCCTTGTTAATTTTATAAATGATTTCTCATTCACTGTATGTCTAAAACCACAAGCTGTAGCCCTGGGACACCAAAATTAAAAAAGACTGCCATCTGTATAACAAAATTGCACTTAAGTTGATTGGGGGCAGTGGCCAATGAGGAGATGCAGACATTTAAAGTTTATGGAAATACCCAATAGTTTTCCTAAACAGACACCACACATTAGTATAGAAAACACCATACAGCAGAATTTACCTATGTGTCTCTTAAAACAAATTTGAAATGCAGTACTTTTGAAAGACAGTACCTGAATCATAATATTAGCTTCAACAGCAACACATTTTCAAAGTGGGCTTCTTTCAAGAAGTTTCAGCATAAGCCAACAACAACCTGTATTACATGGTTTCATAATCAGTAAACAGAGAGCATTACATATGTGTACATATATATTTACAGAACACCTACTGATTTATGGGCGTGCTGAAAGGATTGTACATTATGGCATTATCAGCAGCACGTAACAGTTTAATTGAAGAAAAATATCACTGAATAATGCACTTAAACAGTCAATCCTTTAAGAAAACCCAGTTCTCTAGGACATAAAGTTAAGCAAGGGATCTACATTAATGGAGGAAACCAATGCATCACAGCCAAAGCTGTATTTTCTAATAAGATCCATGCTGCACAACAAAGAAAATCTAAACTTCCAGACTTCTTTGCGGTAAGCAACGATTGTTTTCTTACAATTAAAAAAGCCACATTGAAAAGATGGGGCAAGACATTTATCAGTCTATAACAGTTACCAGGAAATTTAAGTATGACTGCTGAAAATAGTAAATCCAGTCCAATGCAGTTGGAGGTATTTCCCCTGAAAAACAGGAACTATCCGCATTATACAACAGTGGGAGATGAAAACACATGTGCCCTTTCTGCTCAGGATTTTGAGGACAGGTTCCAAGTCAGATATTTACTTTGATAAAAAAGACTGAAGAGAGAACAGTCCTGAACACTTTCAACTATACAGAAGAGAGACTACTGTTGTCAAGTTTTGCTTTTCCATTCCCTTTTCAGGGTAACAGCTCTGGTTCGTGGCTCTAGAAAGCAAAGGGGTGTCATATTTTGAGCATTTAAACTGTATGTAGTAATCATCTTTCAGAAAAATCAGTTCTGTAATTCCAGTCTATGGAGCTAAATCCTTTGAAACTGCCCCCAGTAAAATCCAGTAAAGGATCACATTTTTCAAATAAAGAATTCTGGGAGAACAGTCTGACAAATATTTCCTCCTTGTAGTAGTGTACTCCACTGCTCTCTCCTTGCCCTACACTTGTTCCTTCTTCCTTGAACAAAGTCCCTTGATTGTGCCAGTACAAATACTTGTGTAAACAAGCACAGAAACATACATAAGAACTCATTCTGTGTTAAAAATAATTCTGAAAGGAAAGGTTCTTTATAATCTTGTTTAAGTTTGCTTTTGTTGATCTTTGGGTTTGTTTTTAAATCAGGTCCTTGAGTCACTGACTGTGCTGGTATTACCACCAAAAGAAATGCTCCAAATTATAGTTTGAACATTCTGACTAAAGGCAAGGAGAATACTAAGTCAGGTGTGGGTTTGGTTTAATCTAATGCAATATGGGTTCATAGCAGCAGGCACTTGTAAGGAATTTTACTTCAGTGGAGAAATATTATGTGCAAGTCTGTAATTTGTTACCATAAAGCACTGAAACCAGTTCTTAAAAAAAAAAAAGGAAGTCATTAGCAAAATGCATTTCCTTCCTAACATTTGAAGGGGAGATGTGAAAATCTGAAAGGATTTATCAGCATGTCTGTCCCTGGAATGAAATTCCTTTGGGCTAAGATCTTCCTGCAGTGAGAGCCCTACAGTTTGGGACCCGTGAAGTTCAAAACCCAAACAATGATGTTGCAAGAGTAAGTTGAAGCACAGATACAAAAACACACTGGATCTCTCTCAATGAAAACCCCAACTCCTGAATTACTTTGTGGGCAAAATTGCTCTAGATGTCTGCTTTCTCAAGTACATTTCAGTGTTCATTCAACAATTTATATTCTCATTTTCTAGATAAGTGGATGTGAACCACCAGTAAATGAAAAATCATGCTATATACAATATACAATGAGATATATATAAGGCTAATTTTTTTCCTCTTACGTGTAGCAGGGTGATGTATAGAGAATAGAGAAAGTAACAAAAGGAAAAGAGTAGAATGAGAGTTCTTGAGAAAGAGCAAGCCATTCCTATCCTAAGTTTTTCATTTTCCACTGTTTGCTCAATTTGGGGGAACCTTAAGTTCAGACAGCCATACTTATCTGCAGACCAATTACATAATATAATTAGATGGACAATCTTACAAGTCAGTCTCCAAACACTGCAATAACCAAAAGATATGAGGGTCAAATTAATCCTTCAAATTTTTCAGATTTTTTTTCTTGCCCTTGAGTTTTGAGTTTCTTCAGAATCCCTTTATTTTTAACTCAAGAATTTGAGAAAAAAAATTGAATCCCAATACAAATAGTCATAATCTACAAGCTGCAGCCAATACTGTAGCTCCCTTGTTAACTTTTTACAAGAACTTCATTTTGAAAATCCAAGCCCTAAGTTTTTAGTTGTACAACAGTTTTACAAGCCCAGCGTCTCTGCAGAGTTACTTTGAAAGTGCATATCTCTTGAGACAGCGAAGCCCTGGTTCTCATATAGCCTTTGGTAAGGAGATACTCTATCTTGGTCACATTATCTTCACTTTTCTAACTTTACATTGAACACATTATTGTACATAGATAACTGAACACTGCACTCAATAGTTACAGATTTTTGTTTTCTTCTTTTAAATAAACACTTTACAGGAGTCAGGCTACACAGCAGTTTGACTGTACATATATAATCATAGATTCCACTGACATGAATTAAGCTCTGGTAACTTTTACAGCTGAGTACTTAAGAGACAGTACCAATTATGAATCTCCCTGCTTTATTACTTTTGTATAGCTGAGGGGGGGCTAATGATATTGCACTGCTCAGTTCCAACTATCTACATATAAGAATTAAATTTCCCTACTACTAGACAATATTTACACTGTTAGGTCTGAATGCAACTCTCACATACAGCAAGTAATAAAAAGATTACAATGTCAATGATATCAACAAGAGTTTCTTAATTTTGGATGTTCTCAATTTTTCAGTGGTAATTTTAAGGGAAATAAGACCAGCATACATACAAGCTTTAACAGAATGGGTACAGTCTATCATGTTATTCATCCCATACAAATCTGAAGTACTGAAAATGTCCTCCTTTAAAAACTTGTGGTGGTGTTGCATGCAGTATGCAGACAAGGTAAACTGCAAGTCTGAGTTTTTTTCAGAGGGTTTGTTTGTTTGGGGTTTTTTTTGCTGATGCCGATGTGGTGCATGATGAAGTGTAGAGTCAGCCTGCTGAAGTCCTCTATCCTTCTTAATGCCTTGTCCAACATAGGGGAAAAGAGTCCTTTCGAAGGAGAAGCAGTGTGCAAGTTTGTAGTTTATAAGGAATAGTCTGTGCCAGGTTTCCTCTCCTCCAAAGAGAGAGAGCTGCTTGGAGAAATGCAAGTCCTTGAGAACTGCGAAGGTGCTTGCAGGTGTGGGCTCCTTGTTGAACTAAGTGGCTCAAGCACACGGCAGTAGGGGGCACTAGGGCTCAGGGTTAATTCCCTGGCTGGTGACACAGCCTTCAGCAGCACTGGCCTGCTTTGGAATGACTATTGCCATACAGCCTGACCACGTGTGAAGGATTGTCATTAGTACAGTCAAACATCTACGGGGATAACGTATGAAAACCTACCTCGTCGGCCCAGATATGGCTTAGTGTAGTCCCAACTATCGTTGTCGTTTCTAATGACATTAAGTCGAGTTGGCTGTTCAAATAAAGTAAAAGTGAAAAAGGTTAAGTCTTGACTATATATATTTTTCTAGTAAAATTAAAAGAAAAGGTCCAAGCATTACCCTTGCATATTCAATTTTTAGTGTGCAGCATCCTGCATAGATATCTGCTCCATTGAGTGCAGCCTTCGCCTTCTGGGCACAAAACACTGATTCAAACATACACATCATGTTAAGGATTTTTTTCCCTCAGGTGTCTCAATCATGTCCCTTTTATCTGATACGGCTTTATTTTTGTAGCCTGCAGATATTTCACTTTCGTATACACTACAGGAACTCCATACAGATTTATAAACAATGACCAAAAAGTACATTTGGGTTCAACTTATGTGAAAAGATGTGCTCAGCACACGGTGACACCATTCATAAATTAGTAAATTCCTCAGTGGATTATATGGATGAAAGCTTTGTTTATGCTCTGATCTTATGCCATTTAGAAGGGGATTCTGGTGCAGTTAGTAATTTTCATCAGAAGACACGGAGAGTTACCAGCAAGTCTAGAGAATATTTGATGGGAAAGTTCAAGCTGCATCATTCGGGAAGGAGTCAGAGTTCTGGTGTGAGAAGGTGTGATTTAAGACAACGCTTCCCTTCTCACAGCATTGGCTAGAGACTTGTGGGTAGGGAGAACATGAACTCAGAGAGTTACTTTACAGCAAAACGAACTAAGAAAGTGTACATCCTTTTAGCTTGTTAGCCAAATAAAACCACGTAACTAAGAGAACTTTGAATGAAGAAATCATCATTTTGCACCAAAAGAAATACAACAGGTAGATGCATGTACCAGGCTCCAACCCATAAGTTATTTCATATGCTCTATGTACTCCAAGATTACTTCTATGATTAACAGAAAAATGTACCTGAGCCTTGGCACATCACAACCCATGATCTCATACACACTCAATAACACATGGTGTCAGAAAGCCTGACATTTGCAGCAGAACAGACCTTTTGCACTATGCTTTGATATCATTTAGTGAAGTTTTGGAAGTAGTCTGTAACAATAGCACATGCCTTGAGTTTTACCACATTCCTGCGGCCCAACTTCTTCCAAGGTGATGCAGGTTCACTGTGGAATTTAAAAGTGAGAAAAGCTAAGCTTCCCAGACCTATAAGGAAGTGACACTGGCTAGAACTGTGGGAGCACATTTGCAAAAGTAATGGGTACTGCAATTAGCATTTAATTTTTAGTAAATTTTTTAACTTTTCAGATAAGGCTTGTCTTGAAGCTCACTTTCCTCCTCCCCCCGTTTACTTTTGTAATGCTGCTGCATTACTCACTTGTATTTGTGAGTTTTCTTTCAACTGCTGGTTGTTTTTGTTTTTAATAAAAGGCACGTTACAGAATTTAATTCAAAGGACATAAGTATGACAGTTTCCAAGTGTGGGGAGGATCCTGCACACAACTTCCCTAATCTTTCACAAGACACAGAATAAGCCCTGACTGTACAAGTCATCTGATCCAGACAACATCACTTACCACAAACTTAACAAATACAGTAAGTCAAACTACTATCTGTTAGGACACATAGTTTGTTTAAGTCTTCTACATAAATAGCAATTAGTTTGCTTTTATGGAAGTTAGGGTAGCTGTCTTTGCCTGGGAAATCACCAGTGCAGCCACTGGTTAAGTCCTGTTTTACAAAAAGGACTCAACTAATAAAGCTTGCCCAATTAGTAGCATCTGAAATCACAAAGGAATGATGGAGATTTTGGTAAATTTTGTCCAGATAACAGCTCAAAAATGGAGAGTAATCAGCCTTTAGAAAGATGGCTATCAGAGTTTTATAAGTGAAGGTATATAATCATATCAGACTTTAGACTTTGCGAACGCCAGTAACACACAACCCTGAACATTCGACTCAACCCACATACAACTTAATATCACAGAGTAAAGAGTAGGATAACAGAGCAGGGAACTTCTTCAACACATGATGAACGGGGTAAAGGAGGCCTAAGTTGGTCTTGTGCTTTACTGAAGTCAGAATAGCAAGACAAGCAGTACATGCTGGAACTAATTTAGAAGAGTCTGAAGTCAAATTGCATCCCTGCAATCCCTTACCCACTTCTTGAGTATCAACACAGGCAGAAGCCATGAAACTTTTATGTACAAGGGGTTGTCAAATCTATGACATATTTTGTGTCTGCAATTATTAGCCTTAGGGGCTATAAACATGGCTATCAAGACCACGACTGACAATGCCATTTTCCCACAAAGATGACATGTGTAAGTGCTACCTTGTTTTACAGACATACAGAAATTAGAAATTACCACATCTTAGACAGAAATTAAAAATAATTTGGTCTCAAAATTACATGGTATTTTTCTGACATTCTCACGTTAAACCCATCTGGAACCAAGAACCTATAGAAAAAAAAATTGCACTCAAAAAGGATATTCAACCATGGCTTGTATTCCATTTCTCTTGAATATAACAATGCGCTGAACCTTTCCAACAGGGTTGCACACTGTATACAAAACATCCTAAGGAAATAGAAAAAAATATTTTAGTCAGATGTGAAATTCCGAATACTTTCGGTCCACAGAACATTGGCATTTAAATGCCAAAGAGCAAAGAAAAGGCTTGTTAACTTTTCATTTCTTATTTTCCTCTATACAATTTTTACATTCATGATTAGCATTTTTTATGGATTAATGTAATACAGGCAATCAAATCTGAAAACCAAGAAAAAAACTCCTATATGAAGTACTCATGCAAACATCAGTTTAACAAGTATCTTCAACTGCGTTAAGACCCAGTAATTGCATCCATGTCTCAAGCTCTGCTACCTTTGAAGCCTGCACTGCAGCTGGTCTACCAAAGCAAAGAGAAACAAAGTGGCACTGTAGTTACAGCACATTTCATTTCATGAGACTCTAGCAGCTGAGTTCATGTTCATTTTCAGAGAGTAACCGGGGATAGTCCAAGATGTAAACTTGGGTAGCTTATCAGAAAGAGAGTTTCAATCGTTTTCACCTGAATCAAAGACAGTCCAAGTGTCCAGGTGCTATGTTTCTTCACTTAAGGCAGAGAAAACTTCTGACAGGAAAGCAAATTCATGACTGGATTCATGCAAACCCATTGTTAACGCTCTGCTTTCAGCAGCATTTGTCTGTATTACAAGGAACCAATAAAATTCAAGACCATCCTCAGTGCTGCAGGGGAACCAAACAGTAAGGGGTAAAGGTCGCCTTACTGCACATCAGGCCAGCCCAGGATGTGGTGCTGGGAGTAACTCAAACTACAGTCGATTACACGTAACAGAAACCAGTCTCCAGCATTCATCTCGCCAAGAAAAATAAGTTTATTTTAGAGTGATTATACACCCAAACTCAGAATTCCCAGGATTCAGGCTTGAGAACCCAAACAAACAGGAACTGTGATTTCTGAAAACAATTCACCCATTAGACCATATTCAAACAGCTGAAAGCACATAAGCTTTACTGGACAGCCAGTTTCATAACTACACCTAGCAGGCAAAGGCACTACACCTTGGTGAAACACTCTACTGCAATCCATTTTTTCTTCCTTTTCTTTATATCTAAACCAAATACCTCCAAAATGCTCATTCCAGGATCTTGGGGTATATCCTCAGGTTTATTTGGCTGACATGAGGGAGAAGGGGGAAGCAAGTAGGTACAATACTTATTATTATGTTTTGCAGAATAGAGGAGCAACTGGGAGGCACAGGGGCAGGGGACATGCTGGATTTCTTAAAACTAAAACAAACACAGCCCACGTACCCCCCCACGCACACAAGGAGAAACTAGAAAAAGAGTATGTATTATTGCTGGCTAGAGCTGCAGTAGTGTAACTTCTAGCTCTTAGAAAGTACCATAAGCTTTAATATATTATCTCTAAATAAAAACAAACCAACCCCAACACACACAACAAACCAAAAACATTGGCCATACTCAGGGGCCTTGCTCCAGACACTCTGGTGGAGTGTTTTGCATAGCTAAATGAAGCAAACAGAGGAGATTGTCAACCTTAATATTTTTAGAAAATGGACGGACATTTTTGGAAAGAATTCCAGCATCCTGAACCCATAAACAGTAGGATCTATGAGATCATTTATAGGTATATTTTCTATGCACGCTCCACAGCACAATCGGCTGCCCTCCATCTCCTCTTGTTTGGGAGAAAAGATTCCCAGAAACTTTCCAGCCCCAAGTGACATTAATTTTCAGGCATACGACTTTCTTTCATAATTTTGGCCCATTGGCCAAGTCCAAAATTTGTGTTTTTCTCGTCACATTCTTAAGCTGTTACAGGTACAGCTGCTCTTTCCCAGCTCCTGTGACCCTGCTAGACTACACTGTCTTCAATGAGCTCTGATGCTTGCCAGTAATTCTGGAAATTTGCCTGCTTCTAGCACTCATTGGTATATGATAAGCAAACAGCTGGGTGCAGTGGGAAGGAAGAGGTTGGGAGGCAGTGTTTGTTTTTAAAAAGGAGCTACTCTGCTCGAGGCTTCATCCTCAGAATTTCCATGAAGTCTCCTAGCCCAGAACCACGCTGCTGCCACCAGTGCCTTCAAGCATCTATGTTCAACTCAGCCGCTTATGCAAGGCAAATTTAAAATGCATGAGTGAAACAGAGTTTCCAAAATTTGATCACGGTCACGTGCAAAGAACATTTTAACTTAGTGGATTTGTTGACACAGCTCCAAGCAGGTTCGTTTTTAAACACTAAAAAGCAACTCATACCTTGACATGCTTTTCTATAAAGAAAACTGGCAGAAGAAAATTCATCATCCACTAATGAATCAACAGGCAAAAACCTATCAATATTCACGAAACACTGAAGCACAAAGCACGACATGTAACTGACTACTTGAGGTAATTCCAGGAATACTAAGTTGCAATCAATTTGCTAGCATAATATACAGCACATTAAACAAAACTTAATACTTGCATTAAGTTACATGGTTCCACACAACCCAAACACTTTGACTGATCCATACTGTCCTACATACTTCCCTAAGTAATTTGTGCTTGTATCATAGAACACAATTTCTAATTTTTTCCTGAGACATTTCTGTGCAATTCAACACGTACTATAAAATCTCTACCAAAAATATAAGCATTCAATGCATGATACAACATACACTCTTAAATACTAGCAAAAAAAAAAATCTGTACCTTAAAAAAATCCATGTATGTGTGCCATAAATAAATGGCAATAAATTAGGATGCAACTGTATATATGGTATGACTTGAAATACTGGAAAGGAAAATGTATTGGCCCAAATAAAAATAGGAAGCTTCCATCAAACTGGAGTTGATCATCAACAGATGAAGGTTTCAAGTTTCCACAAAGGAAATACTCAAGAAGGACTGCAATAAAATAACCCTTCTTGCTGGAAAAATTACTTGCTCTTTAAACATACACTACTCAGAGCCTAAAGGCTAAAGAACAATCTTGATGTTGTGGCAACACATTTGGAAGTATTTCAGAAGCATGCAGCAACTTAAAACATTTCAAAATCCTAACCTCAGAAGTCTTCAAATGTATTGTGAAATATCCATACAACACTGAATCATCTCAAAAAACCTTCCCTTTAAAACATTCACATTACCTATGTGAAGATGGTATAAAGCTTTGGTAGGTGAAGTTAATTTCTGACTCAAATTAACAGACAATACACAATGAAAATAATATAACAGAGATTGCTGCTCTCTGCTTTGTATTATTTTATTAAAAAACATCAAATAAAAGAAGAAACATACCACTGTAATTGGGTAGAGAGGATTCTGAATTGACAACAGGAGAACTTTATTTCCACCAGATGGGTCATCAGTGTTCCCTGGCCGAGTAATCCTCTTACTTGTGGAGTAGTTGAAGAAGGCCTGCTGCCCAGCAATATACACAGGTTCATCTGCTGCAAATGTTACACATTTCTTTGCACTTTCTACGTTTTCAAACTCCACCAGAGCCTGGCGTTTAAATGGCATCATCATGACGTAGCTGGTGAGAGAAACATCACAGTAAGTTTCCCTACATGCTTACTCAAAACAACTCCCAAGCCCCACAATGGTCACACATGACATGTTTTTTTCTAAACAAATCATCACAAAGACATACCATATGGTTCCAAACTTTTCAAGAGCTTCCACGAGATCTGCTTCCACAACTGATTCACACAGCCCTCGGACATGGACGACAGGAGAAACAGAGACTTTGTGATGACTTCCCCCGGCATCCTAGCAACAAAATGACATTTTAAAATTCAGCACAGAACAAGAGATACTGTTATCGTTAACTAAAATTAAATTTGGTAGACACCACACTAGGTCCAGAAGCAGCCATCTAAACGCACAGCCTAAGCACATGTTAAATAATTTAACTTTTCTTTCCAAACAGATTGCCAAGTTCCGCTGCTGAAGTCTACTTAAAATAAAAAGCTTTTCAGATTTAATTAATCTGTTGGCACAAACAAGATTTTTCTAATATAAAAAGAAGTGGCCTATTTAACACTGGTTGAATTGCAGGAGGTCTTACACCCTATTCATTAAGAGCATAAAAAAAAATTAGGACATGCCCAATAGCTAAAATATTTCTGACACTCTTCCTGTTTGTTGCTGCCAGTATTTGTTTGAGACAGGTTGGGGGAACAAAAAAAGCAAGAACAAACAAGGGCCATCAGTAAACTGAATGAAAATTGTGTATTTTTCTAATGTATGTAGAGCTGCGCTCCACAATGCAAGAAAATGCCGGTTTTGGACTATACTTGAAATAATTCTGAATATTCTTCTAATTCTGAACACTGTTCATACATGTTTTTAAAGACTCACAATGCTCTCTCCTTTCACCTCAAGGTTGAATACCATTAACAGATCCAGACATTGTACATTAGCATGAACATTCTTCAGAGCTACTGCCATGACTTCAGACAGTCTTAGTGTTCAGTGTGACTGGAGAATTTGGGCTGGAATCAGCTAATCTTTTCATGCAAAGCCTGAAGTAAGGCTGAAATTTACCTTATATATTTTAAGACACTGAGGGTAAAAAAAACCAAGAAATTATGTACTCTAATAATGAGAGAGAATAAAAAAAGATTAGAGATAATAAAGGGCACGATAAAATATACTGCAAATATCCAGCACTCAAATTTCGTATGTGTAACAGCAGTGTAAAGTTGATGTATTCAAATTTAGCAACTACATCAACGTGTTCAATCTAGCAGATCAAGTCTTGTTGATTTTTCACTTTCTCTTAAACAGTAGTATAGCAGAGAGATTCTCATCTGTAGCAAAAGGAGCATTAAGCTCCAGTAATTAATTAAGTAACCACAACGATTGCTACTACTGCTAGACATTCCTCTCTTCCCTGTCCACTTGAACAACAGATTCAAGGAAAGAAACACATTCCAGATAATTACAAATTGAATCGTGTGTTTAACTCCTGTGTTCCATATGCAGTTCTCACTAAAAAATGACACATTTTTTTCTTTAAGTCAAGGATTTGACCATTCTGTTTGAGCCAAAAGCCAGCACTTCAGACTTCCTCAGATGTCAGAACAATCTGCTGTGTAACTTTTTAAGCTTAGCTTACATTTTATTTGTTTGCAGTATGAAAGCATTTTAAGTGGCAACACATTTCTTTGAATAAGAACTCTGACAATGCTGGTAAAACAGCACCAGTGATATTGGCATAAGATATTTATATCCTGAATCAATCAGCTCAGGTCTACAGCAGCAGCAGTGATCAAAGTAGTCATGAAAGGTTAGTACTTTGAACTCCAAATACTTAGGCAACTGCAGAAGGAACAAAACTACAGAGAGGTTTTATTTTCAGCTTATATATTCTTAAATTACATTCATATTTTTCAAAGCAGAAAGAAGCACCTAAGGAAACCTTCAAAAGAAAACAAACAATAATTACCACTTTTTCCTGCAAAGCCTATTGCTCTAAGGTGTTAAGATAGCAGGCACTTTTACTTTATTTACGGTCTACAGAAAAATCAAAAGTTATTAAACTGGTTATTCATTGCCCTGCATAACTGCTACTATATTAAGATCCCAGTCAGTGCTATGCATTTTCTGTTAGGGTTTTTTAATACATTCAAGAAATCTCACCCAATAATATTTCTGTCTAATCAGACGGTAAATATAAGCAATGATTTGCTCACTGAAGCAAAGATTCACTAGAAAGAGTTACTAGCAGGTACTAGCAGCTTAGTACTTGCTACTCGCTACCTTACTGAACTAGTACCTCCAGAAATCAAGTCAAGCTTTTCAGAAAATGGATCATAAAGGAATAGTATTTTGCTCTTCCTCCCCTTCCCAATTCAAACTTCTGTTACAGTTTCAGTTCACATTTGTCATGCATAACCCTTTGTATTAGTAGATACAAATCTTTCTAACTCTCTCAAAAATGAAGACTTTCATACTTGCATCTTCAAATCTGTTATACAGGAGTTATATCCACATATACAGGTGTTCCCACTTCTGCAATTTGAATTATTCTCAGAACCACCAACAAATTCAAATTTTGCTACCTTTTGTGGTTAAAGCAACATTTGGCTTTCCAAGCCGAACTTCTTTCTCCCATAACATCATACAGAAAAGCATTCTTTTAGCAAGGTTTAGTAAGAGATTTAGCAGAAATCAGAAGCTGCTGCTACTAAAGTAACCTGTTCAGAAGCTCAAGCAGCATGGAATAAAAAACAAACAAACAAACAAAAAAAACCCCAAACAACAATCTCCCCCCCCCCAAAAGAACACAAAACAGGGAAATCTTGCCATGAACTTAAGGACTTACCTACATAGCATTTCAGAACCTCATTTACACAGATAAAACCACTGAGGTGGCCAAATCAGAGGGGCTCTGCTTTACTTAAAATAGTTTCTAGCCAGCAGCACAGGAACTGAACATAAGTCAGTCCTGAGCCAGGAAGCCTCAAACTAACATTCACAGAGCATACTGGCTGTTATTGTTAAACAGGTTTTGCAGCTACAAAGCTGCAGTATCAAGCAAATCTAAAATGATCCTTGATTTCCTCTAGAAGGAGAAATAAAACCACTAGACCACATGAAAAAATCAAAGGTGTCTGCATAGCGTAAAGTGCATCTACAGCTGAGGTCAGAATGTACACAACTCATCCAACTGCTGCTGTAATTTCTTTCCAGAGATGGAAAATACAGGATTTTGACCAAGATCTCACAGTCACTGTACCTTGAAAACTACACGAGCTGGCACATAGGCAAAGGTCACATCAAAGCATCTGCTCCTGTACAGACTAAACCACCACCAGTATTTCTCCGCCTACAAAGGAGTCTTGCAGTCACTCAACTCCCATGATGGCACAAAAGCCCCAGGCAAAACTCCACCATGACCCTTGCATTCCCTCAAATCCAGGAGAACAGAGTAGCTGATGCTACTGCTGTACCATTAATACATATATATACAGCTTAGGGGGGTTTGAAAGCTCAATAACAATTTCTTGAAGATCATCAGCTGGAGAGAAAATGCAACTATTTAAATAGATAACAGAAACAGACTTCCTTTCTGTGTGCTCAGGACCAGTAACCAGGACAGAAAAGGTCTCCCTCAAGAAGGAAGCTAAGAACATAAAAATGCTTAACCTTGAAACAGAGCTGAGGCACAAAGGGAAGCACTGACATAACCAAGCAGATGAAGTACAAACAAGTGACTTCATACAGGTAAGACTGTAACAGAAGCAGCTTCAAAGAACGGCTGTAGCATTTTAACATCCATTTTTTGTGACCTACATAGCTCTAGACAACATTTGAAATATATCAATGGTTTCTTGACAACTAATTATGATCTGCCATTCCAAAAAAGAAGAAAGTAATCATGGGCTCTAGGATGATGTCTTTCTTGCTCATCAATTCTAGATTGAAACTTTTTCACCAACTGTTTGCACAAAAATGCATCCTTTGCCCTTTCTCCAGATGCTTTCCAGTCAGTATACTCACATTAGTCCCACTAATTTGTAATACCTTTTTTGAGCATCTGCTTCTTTATCTTTTCACTGCTTACCTCCTCCATCTCTCTTTTTTCCTTACTGCACAAGGATGGCACTCCTCTCTCATATTCTCTCCCCCAGGTACGTAAACATATTGTTATTTAATTTCTCACCATTCAGATTATCCTATTCACTCTCAACTTTTTTCCTCTCTCTGCATGCCTCTTAATTGCTTTGAAATTTCTTTTATAAATATGACAGAACTGGAGGCCGAGAGGGGAAGCCCTAAAAGGTTGCTTAGTAAGTATATAAGTGCCCAAAACTTCATTAATGCCTAATTATGGACTGATCTGCATCCAACTACCTTGCAGAGTAACACAGGTAGCTAAAATTATTGCACTAAAAAGGCAAAGAGAAGGTACACAACACATTTCCTGATAATCTCAGCACTGCCCACGGGGAGTGGTCTGATGACCCCATACTCTGGAAGTCTACCTGACAGTTTAGTTTCATTTTAGATGACGAGTTTGGGTATAATTTCTCTCGTTTAATGCATACTTATTCCTAGCATTCTACACTTTTAATGATTTCAACTGCTACAGAACAGAATATTAGCTCTCTGCCAATTCTGAATTTGCCCCGAAGTGGTCAGGGAGTTGGACTAGATGATTGATGCAAGTCCCTTCCAAATGAAATAGTCTATTATATTTTCCTCTCTGCTCAGCACAATCTGAACATCCTTCAAAAAAAAAAAAACAAACAACCAAAAACAAAAGCCAAGCAAACACCACCCTAAAACAAAACCCCTCACAACACAGTGTGATCAGGAGATTCAACCTGAGATACTGGAAGAAGAACTAGCCTGAAGGTAATGGTTACTTTTTTTGAGAGAGAGGACAACGGAGGGAAGATGACTTACACTTACTCCAAAACCAATTTCTAGGATGTACTTCATTTAAGAAACAGGTACTTGAACAAGTCACTGGAAAATAGGTCAAGATCTGAATTCATTGCATCCAGCTGCTGCTACCACACTGTCTGTGACAATCACCAAGCAACTGAGTTGCAAAGAGAGCTGCCTTCCACTTACCACCAGGCAAGAACACTGCCCAGGAAGTTTCAACAGAGCGGATGAGAAGCTGCACATTTACGTCCCTATCTTACCTTGCGGTAGCTCGTAGTTATGTTTGTGTATTCAAACACCACATCTCACTTCCCCAACTGTAAAAACAGGTATAATAGATCTTCCCTACCTCACAGAAACGTTTAAGAATAGGTATGTTAGAGACAGCGATGAAGTGGATGTTACAGGTTGTATAAATAAAACATTAATCAATAAAACTGAAATTTAAGGGAAGGAGAGGGGATGGAGCTGAAAGGCCCCCTCAACTCCCTTAAACACAGCTCTTAGCCCACATCTTCCCAGTGTCCTGACACTCTGCTACACTGCAATTCTGATTCCTCTGCCAAAGCCTCACTACCATTCAACACTGCCTCTTATAAGGGTCCTTCTTCCAATTCATACTCTCCCTCACTGAATATTTCTGCAAGAACACGTGCTGCTCTTTCTCTGGTCAACATTCTAGTCTGTTCCTGGCTCTCCATGCTCCTCAGCCTGGAGATGAGCCATGAAGAAGAGGGTACACATCTGGGTTATGAGAAGTGTCCACGTGAAAGTCTTATTCAGCCAAACGAAACAATCCCAGAACAGGAAACTGCCACAACAATAAATATAGCCCAGGAAGGAGACCCCACCAACCTGCTCAGCAGGGTCCTACCACAAAAGAGCTTTTATACAACAGGTGCATTTAATCCATATGAGTGTACAGTTCACTGATATTCCAGGGCATATGTCAGGGGAAAATTAAAAAAAAAAAAAAAAAATCAAACAGTGAGGCTACCAGACTTCTACCACTCTTTTTACCCTGGTCATCCATTTTCCCATTTCTCCTCCTAGTTCCCCATTCTCTATAGTTCCTCCTACTTATTCTTTTTCTGTTCTCTTCTGAGCAATCCAGGATACTTCCACTTATTCCTTCCTCTCAGCCTACCTTCATCTTGTATGTCTGAACCCCATACAACTTTTATAAGCTGAGAACATTTCCCTGTAGAAAAATTAATAAGATATGTCACAGAATAAGTAAGTTTCCTGTACAGTTTTGTACCTATTAGAGAAAAAAAAATAATGAAAATTCGTACCAACTCTATTTAATAGATGCTGGCATTTTGCTATTAAATGTTTCACAAAAATTACTAACAAAAGCACTCAGACATTCATTTTTCATATATCCACTTGATGTTATAGCTTACTTTTAAAAAACTAGTTTGATCTCTACTATCAGGACAACTTCTGCCTCTCCAGTAGTGAATCTGGGAACACAGCTTTGCCAATAAATCCCCACAGACCACGTACCTCCTTGAGGTACACTACAACTGACACAACAAGCTGCCTAAAAACCCTCATGTTCTTGACCTGCTACACATTTGCTTCAGTTTCTTTGCTCACAAGACTCAGCACATGCCATTCTTGAGAGCCTAAAGGTAAAGTTACATACTCCATACTCTCATTACCTAAAGGGGCAGGGCAGCATTACTGCACATTAACTCAGATAAAATGAGATACTGATACATCATGAAGACACTCTGAGCCAGAACCCAGAAAGAAGGAAAAAGAGAAAGGTAAGAACTAGTTGATTTCATAAAGTAATGCAGAAAAGAGGAAAGGCCAGAGCAGAATCTTGTTGCAACTTGAAACACTCACTGCAGGATGTCCAGCTCTCCTACACAACACAAGCCTTTAAGACAGAGGCCATTGCTAAGTCTTGACTGCAACAGAGACGATGCTGCATCACAAGAAACTGGAGAACTAAAATAGTTCTCTCCAGAGATGTATTTTGTTGCAGTTTATCAGGGAACTTTTGCAATAATGTGCTACATTTGGCTGGGGTGAAGGTAATTTTCTGCATTGTAGTATGAGATATAATTTGTATTTGTGCTGGAAACAGTGTTGATTAAATACAGACACGTCTTCCTTACTGCTGAGCAGTGCTTACTGCACAGAACGAAGGTTTTCTCTGCTTCTTCTACCAGCTCCACCAGTGAGCACAGCCAAGAGAGGTGACCTCAGCTGACCTAAGGGATATCCCAAACTGTATGACATCATGCTCAGCATATAAAGTGAGGGAAGAAGAAGGAAGAGGGGACATTCTGAGTTTTCTCACTTGTACCCTTCTGATTCTCTCCCCCATCAGACCGGGGGGGGAAGGAGTGAGAGGCTGTGTGGTGCTTGGTTGTAGGCGAGGGTTAAACCACAACAACAAATTGAGCAGGTACCCTCTCCATCAAAAGATTTAACTGATGGAGAAATGGCAACAGCAAATGCTCTCTCACTAACTTATCCCAGCGCTAAGCAAGTTCATTTTAACAAACCATAAAACAGGTATTCTAAATGCCGAGGTCTGCCGTTAAACCGACGTTTTCTTGATCTGGTTTGTTCAAGTAAGAAACAGAAAGAGTCACCAAGACAGTTAGTTAAGGAATCAAACAGCAGACACAAAAGTGTTGTTAGCCCAAATTCATGGCTCGAGGCTATCTTGATACTCAAATGCATATTCATGAAGAAAAGGTACGTCGCAAAAAACAAAATATAGCGAACCAGCGTGCTTATAGCAGTGCTCGTGGGGGAGGAAGAAAGTAGAAATACAAATGAATTTAAAAAGGAGGCAATCGTTTATGAGCAGCCTTATCACTGTACGCTGCCGGACACAAAGGTAAAGCGGAAGGATGAAAGGTACCCTCTGCCTTGGTTTCAACACATCCCCCCATGTTTCTATAGTTACGATCAGCAACAGGGCAGGCACAAAATTTGCAATGGCGATATTCCCCTAAAGGCAACCCAGCTGCCAACGGGAACACCGGCAATCCCTGAGTCTCAGACCCCAAATCCCTCACATCCATCCATCCATCCATCCATCCATTCATCCATCTATCCATCCATCCATCCATCCATCCATCCATCCATCCATCCGCAGGCTCAGCCCCTTCACGCGGGCAGCTCCGGCGAGGAACAAGCGCACGTCTGCGGAGCAGAGGACCCATCCCGGCGCCCCCCGCCATTCCCGGCCCGGAGCGCCTCCATATCCTTGGTGGTCCCGACCCCGGGAAGGCCTCGTGAAGCCCCCCGGCCCCCCCTCGCGGACAGGGCCCCCCCGCCGGGGCAGCAGCGCCGGGGGCGGGCGCGGCCTCGCTCGCGGGAGGGGCGGGACGGGCCGGACGGGCCCCCTCCCCCCGCCCGCATCTTGAGGGGAGACGCCCCCCGCCCGCCGGCCCCGCGTCCCTCCTCACCCCGCCCGAGAAGCCGCTGCCGCCGCGCGGCGCGGGGGGCTTATCCCGCCGGCCCTCGCTCTCCTCCGCGCCGCTGTACTCGATCTCGCCCTCCTCGGCGGCGGCGCTGGGCTTCAGCCGCTTGGCCTGGCTCTCGTAGGCGCCGTCCTCCTCCTCCTCCTCTTCCTCCTCGTACCGCTCCCCGGACGACGGCGACGACATGGCCGCGGGAGAGGAGAGGAGGGGAGGAAAGGGAAGAGGCGGGAAGGGGCGGCGGGCGGTGAGGGAGACGCGAGAGCAGGGACAGAGCCGGCGGCACCGCCGACCCCGAGCGATGCTCTGCGCCCCGGCCCCACACACAGCTCGCCCCGCGCCGGGTCCCGCCCCCCCCCGCCACCGGTGTCGCGATTGGCTCCCAGCCGGGGAGGGAGCTAGCGCGTCGCGGCGATAGGTCAGCGGGGATGTCCATCAGGAGCCAGAGCGGCGGCGATTGGGCGGGGAGCGAGCCCATCAGCGCGCGGTGAGGCGGACCCGGCCCCGCCCCCCGCCGTGCCTCAGGGTCGGGCGGGGGAAGGCGGTGGCAGCGGGGACGGTCTGAGGGGCCTCGGGCGCTCGCACAGCGCCTCTGGATCGGCGGCCTTTTCCTTGCCCACCGCCGCCTCTTGCAGGCCCCGCCGCCTTTGTCTGCTTCCCGGAGCCACTGAGCTGATTGGGCGGCGGAGGACGCGGGCCCCGGCGTGGCCGGCGTGTCCCGGCTGCGAGGGCCACGGCATCCGCGAGTTGCCAAGGTCACGGAGGCTTCGGGGAGCTGTGAGGCCGCTCCTGAGCACCCATACCTGGCCCTCGGCCCCTTGCAAGAAGTTCAAGTGGGCCGATGGGGTCCGGTGTCCACCGGTGAGAAACAGCAGCGCACTTTGTGCGATCCCTGCGAGCCCGGTGAGCATTAGACTTGCTTGCACACCTCACATTGTGCTGCACGCAGGTCTGTGTGCTGGCAAATGGTAGGTCTGCTCAGGTTCCTTTTCAGGGCGATGTTACCGAAGGTGGCTCTGGGAGCCCATTCTCTGCATGTGTGCAGAGAATCGTACAACCATCCAACAGCCCAGGCTGGAAGGGAGCTGGAAAAATCATTGGTCCAACTTTTATGGGAGGGAGCCTAGATGAGGTTATCTAACAGACTGTCCAGTAGCAGCATGGAAACCTCCCATGACGGGGACTCTACCGTCACATCCCTGGGTTCCAGTCACTGGTGGTTCTTACTGTAAAAAAATTCATGTTGCTCCTTGTCTTCTCCATGTGGCTCTTTGTGAAGAGAGATTGAGATATATTGAGGTATATTGAGATTAGCCCCCTGCCCCCAAGCCTTCTCTCCTCCAGAGAGATGAGACCTAACTCCTTCAGTCTTTCCTCATAGGGCAGGTTGTCCTCACCACCCAGTTTAGTGTCATCAGTAAACTTGATGAAGGTGCTTTCAACCCCCATCATCCAAATCATTGTGAAGATGGACAGCATGGAGCCCAGTGTCAATCGGGGGAGGGCACTTGTGAGAGGTTGCCAACCCAAGTTAAAAACATTAATCACCATCCTCTGAGTGCAGCCTGTTAGCCAATTTTCTACCCATCTTGCAGACCACCTATCCAATCTGTGTCTTGCCAGTTTGTCTAGGAGAAGACTTCTTTGTGAATGGAGGCATGGCAAGAAGACTCCCAATGTTATAAATGCCTCACAGGACTTTCTAGCTGAATTAGTTTCTGCAGCTGTGGCTGCCAAACCGAAATGGATGTGGAGTGGAACCTTGCTTGAAGTAGATCACTGGAGAATGGATATATGATTGCTTTTTCACTTGAGCAGCCAAATAGGAGGGAGGGAAATGATTCAGAAAACAGCCAAAGTAAATGCTATTATTTTCTTCTTCTTTTGGTGTGTGTGTGGGGAAAAACCCAAAGCCCCATACCTATCAAATAAAACACGTTGTTCAATCTGAAATGGTACTTGTACGCTTTGAAAGCTAGAAAACAAAGCAGATAGTGTTGTTTACACATTTTCTGTTATTCTGAAACCCAGTAGTAAAGGCACTCCTCCAAGAAGTAGGAGGAGGTTCAGTTTCCCATTCTGCCTGGCATGATTTGAATCTGCATCTCTCAGCTCATCTAATCACCTTATCTTCAAGCACATACACTTGATTTAACTGAATTTGCTGTGTTTCTCACCTTCTCATTTTCTCTTTGGTCTTTGTTTCTTAGTTTATGTTTTTCTTTCAGTATTTCTTGTACTTGTACCTGTTTTTTAACAAAGAGCATTGCAACTTTGAGAGCATACAGTCCACAGGGCTGAAGCTGTGCGTACATCTGTTGTAGGTTGAAACAGTCAATGAGGAACATGCCATCTATGAACATAAAGCACTTCTTTCCAAATACACTACTGATATTTCTGCTTACTTGCCAGATGAAGTTGCTAGTAAATTAGTTTTATGTGGTAGAGCTCTGGGATTTTAGCAGACATTTACACCATAACATTGCAAAAAGTAACAGCCTGAGAAATCACAGAATGTACCAGAGTCAGAAAATGGCATTGAAATGCTGCAATAATTAGATTTTCTTTAATAATATCCTCCATGTACTTAGAAGTACTTTTCTGAAAATGGAGAAATGACACCAGACCCTTCCATGGTCTCCATAAAGGTTTGGAACGAGATGATCTTTAAGGTCCCTTCCAACCCAAAACCATCCTGTGTGTTACTGTTTAACCAAATTCTTATTTACTGAGTGTTCCCAGAAACAGCAGAGTTTCAGGATGCCTCTGTGCAGTATATGGGTTCTAGTGCCACTGGGTAGCAGACCCTGCTTTGCTGACTTAGTACAGTATTTAATTATATGTGGAGATGTTAAGATGTTTTACTTTTTTAACTTGTGACATTGAGGCTTCCTTGCTCACTACTGTGAGCATCCTTGGAGCAGTCCTTTTTTCTGCCTGTGCCTCGTGGGTAGGAAAGGAGGGAGGGAATATGGAAATACACTCCAATTATGTAAGTTTGTAACTGAGCATCTGACTCAGCAGACAGATTTCACTGTTATGTTGCTCGTCAGACCTGCTGCTTTTGTATAAAAGAGAGAGAGAGAGAGAAGAAAGATGCTAATGCTGCCTGAAAGAGTTCTTTTCATACAATTTTTGTTACCTGGAGGTGATAAACAGAAGTCATGGTTTCAGTCCGCTACCCTCCAATAAGAACAGCAATTAGTTTTATTTCTTGCCACTGTGCAGTCGAGTATAACCACATAATTACAGAAAGAGCAGAACAATGATATGAAGAAAAATCCCCAAACCCTGCAGAAATTTAAATCCCATAATTACACTCATAGTTTGGAATTACATGTTGTTACCAGTACAATTTTCTCTCCTCTTCCTTTTGTGCCCTGCCTTTCTTACATCCTTTACTGTAATTTACATTACATTAAGCTATTAGCTCACTGTAGGAGGAATGTGTCTTACAATGCTAAAGCATTACACTTTCAGGGTTTTTGTTCCTTCTTGGGAGTTTAGTCTCAGCAGTTTAAGAAATGAGTGCTCTGACCACCCTCCTGCTGGAAGTTGCCTCTGCCTGAGTTGCAGAGGGATGGTGAAAACACCAATATACCTGGGCAAACCAAACTGGGAATTGCTTCTCAGTTTTAATTATTTTATTATTTTCTTTCTGATTTGTCCATGCTCTCCTCTGGGCTGGACAGTGCTTGCTTCTCCTTGCTGCTTGCTACTCTTTTCAATCCACCATCAGCCTAGAGACCCCTATGTCTGGGTACTCATTGTAGGACTTCTGAAACCAAAGCTTGGTAGTACTAAGCATGTGATACACTAGTTGTTGTCAAGAGAAACCGTGACTGCTCAACATATTTGACACTGGCTTGAATACCTAAATTGGTGTGTGCTTGGGTCGATAAACAACTGTGGTAGAGGTCAGATCCACTGACCAGCAAGGACTTACATTGCCTTACATGGCAGAATCACCAAGCCTTGCATTGTTGCCAGCACTTCCAAAAGGATCACAAATACTGGGATATTTATTGTTTCTTAAGGCATCAGACTCCAAATAACTCCAAGTTTTAGTTCTCTAAGTAAACTTAGAGAAGTTTATCTCTGTCTAATGAGTACTTCTGAAAAAAAAAATTAATTCCTTTGATTGCACCTGAAAAACATGATTTTTAAATGCTTCCATGCCAGGGGCAACCCAACAGTAGTCAGTTCAAGTACACAATCCATAAAATCACAAAAGCAGATCTCGGGTTTTCTTTTGGATCACCTGACACAAAGTTTTCAAATGTTTTTGTTCATTACCACTATGTTTCTGTCTATATATAGAGTCATTGTGCACATAGATGCACACATACACAAGGAGCTTAAAAGTGATGACACTGCTTTCTCTTCAGACAATGTAATATAGGCAAGTTACTTAAACCAGTTGCTTACCATCAGTCATTGTTTTTAGCTCATCTTCTTACACGTGAGCTGGCAACCTCAGAATTGGTTTTCAGAACCGAGTGCAAAATAAAATTGCATTATCTGTGAAATCACGCCTTAAGCATTTCAAATGGTCCCTTGAAAAGTGTATGGCCAGAACACATATGTCCAAAATCTGTCTACATATCAGTCTTCTACCCCTGCAGCAGACTGCAGCAGCTGCTCACTCACATTGCAGTGATGCACTTCCCTACAGCAGTGAAAAATACTCAAAAGAAAACAAGTCAGTTTTACCAGCGATGAGCTGAGGAGCTCTGGGCTCCCTGTCTGAGTGGGAGGAAAGCAAAAACTGAGCACAGCCTGCTCAGTACACAAAGTGAGCCTGAGGCCCCATGAGCAAATGAATCAATGGCTGTAAAATAAAAGTACTTATCACAACAAGTTAGGCATGACGGGACAAAATCAGCTTGCATTTGAAACTTTCATCTTGGCGTTTTCCATTATGTATGTTTTTGACTTTGCATGCTTTATTCTTTTTCTTTGTTATATACAGCATGTGTGATTACCCTCTGTTAAAAGGATAAAAAGGCAACCTGACAGGTCATCCTGTGGGATTTTCAGACTTGAATACAGCAGAGATACACCAGCAGACAAGAGCCACTACACTTGTTTGCACCGTTCAGCCACAGCAAAGATAAAAGTCCCAGAGTCGCGGCTCTTCCCCAGGTATGGGGCCCCTATGGGGGTGATGGTTTTTTACCTTTATGGTTTGTTTGGTTACCAGCACTGGGTGGACAGTGTAACGTATCTGTCTAGCCAGTACTTCCTCTCTCTGGTTCAGATCACTTTTTCTCCATATACAGTAGACACCATTTGTTGTTTAAACACTGTAACAGAATATTCACATCCCCGTCAAGGGATGGCTTTGCTTCTTTGTGGCTGTAGCATTAAATAACTGCAGTTCCAAAATTTCTTCCTTTTGCTGGCAGGTTGCTGGATTGTTGGCATGTCCAGGAGATGTGGATGTGCTACACACATTGGCTGTGCCCTGTGCATAGTCAAGTGCTCTGAAAGAAACCCAGGCAACTTCCTTGTCCTGCCTGGCTCAGGAAATGTGGACACAGAATCATGAGGAGCGAGCAGGACACTGGGGTGTGTGGAGAGAAAAGAGGGCTGACCAACATGGCCTGCAAAGGTAAGAGGCCCTAGCTACCTGTCAGTGTAATGCTCCAATCCTGGGGCAGCCTGTCCTGCTGAGGAGGTCAAAAGCTTTCCTGTTCTGTGGACACAAATCATGCCCTTAGCCGGGTCTGATCTTTGCTTACAACCTGAACTGCCATCTGTGGGGAAAGTTGTATCCAGATACCAGGACTGTCCTCCCTGTCTTAAAATAGCTGCTTCATTTTAAATGCAGAGATCTTGGAAGCATTTTTTTGTTCCCGAGTGTTGCATCCCCAAAGGAGGAATGGCTCACGGTTCTGGATTTATATTAGGCAACACTTCCTAGAAATGACCAGTGCTTAATTTGTGAAGCAGGGGTTGCTTCTCAGAATCACCACTTGGTAAGCACCTGTGAAGAAGAGCTACCAGAGCTACCAGAAAGGATATTATTTGCTAATATAGTAGTTTAATTGAAGTTCTGTGGTTTGCATTTTGCTCTTCAATGGTGAAAACTTAACTGGAGCATAAGGTTCAATATCTAAGTGAGAGAATGTCTGAGAACCAGGTGCTTTCCTACGAGTTATGGTGTTCTATTTCTAACCTGGATCTCCTTTGTCTGTTTCCATTCAAGATGGTGCAGCACCACTGGACTGCTTTGCTTGCAGTGACAGGAATGCAAACTGGTGATGGATTTTGATCTGACTGGTAAGAAAAAATGTCTGCAGGGTGAGATTGGGTGCAGAACAGATGTTTCCCTATCCTTGTACAGGTGGGAGATGCTACAGCCCCAGAGCACAAACCAACCTCTTATACATGTCTTTGCTTGGGCAGTGGTTTAATGCACATTATACAGCACAGATACTTTGTAAGAAAAAAGCAGTTCTGCTGTATGTGGTACATCAGGATTAGTTCTATTGATTATCATTAAAATGTTGTCTACGCTTATGTTCACCTATTCCAAAGAAGGTTCTGGTGGCTAAAGCCATAAAAAACATTTTGTACCATTTCACCTAGTTAGCTGCAATGACCTTGAGGTAAATCCCTTGTGATTTCCCTACAGCATTACTTTTGCCACCTTCCTGGACTCCCCAAGCATGACACTAGCACAAGGATTTTGACTATAACAAAGGGGGTGAGTTCACCAAGTATTGCTTCGCAAGAAAGAAAAGCAAAATAAAATTAAATTAAATAATTCCCACTTGCACTTAGCCCTAACTGACAGCATCTAAACCTGTGACAATGACATGGCTGCTGCTGCTGCTGGCAGCACAGATGACAACACTGTGTGGGGGTGGAGGAATCGGGCTCAGTGAACTCGTGGTAGGTATCTATGTGCAGTGAGCTATCTCTTATGCAATTGCAATACATATTACCACCTGAGCTACTCCATGACTATTCATTTGTCTGGCACAACCTCCCTGCCTGAGGAAATGCTGTTTATACAGATAAGGTCTATGGACCATCTTTGCTACCCCTCTAGAGCTCCCAGTGAGTTGACTAGGAAGTTGCACTTGATGAAGCATGTCCTTAGGGTGCCATTGACACTCTTTCTTGGGTGACACACTTCAGCTTTTCACACTCCACAGGAGCATTCATGCATTGTCCAGCAGTTGCCACCCATTTAGACAGGCTACCTACCATACAGTGATGTAAGTCATTTTAATGACATGTGACAGCAAACTTTGGAGACTTTTTTCATCTTATGATGTCTTTCTGGGAGAATAGTTGCTGCTGAGAAGAAATCGTTATTATGCCAGCAATAATACTTACCTAGCACAAACTGTTTCTCCAGTAGAGAAAAGTTTTTGCAGCCTCCCCAAATTTTTAATATAGCTGCAGTTTTTGCTTTTAATATAACAAGGCTTTCTAAAGTGCAGGTTCTGAGTCATTGCAAATGTCAGATATAAAATAATTAATAACAAAATTGACTCCCAAATTAACCCAAAGAAAAATCTAGTGGTCCAGAAATACTCTCATTAATCATTCTTTAGACCAGTACTGCCAATCCTAGAAATCAAAGGTCATGAATTACACCTGCTCCCCACCTAAACCATGGTTTAAAGATCAGAAGTCACATTTTTGTGGCTAAATCAATCTAAACTATTTTGTTCGCCTTGTGGTAACTTGAGACTGTATCTCATCCTTGGATCATGTTTTTAATTATGCTTTAAAGTCCCCATAACAACTGCAGATTTCCTGTTTAAGGAAAGCCAAGATTCTCCTACATCTGAGGCCACTGTGGTTAAAGAAACAAATTTTGTTACTCTGCTAAAAGTGCAGGTGTTGGCCACCATGAATACAGCTGTTTCAAAGACAGATGACATTCTGTGGAATCAAGTAATACACTGGACTGATTGTGAAATTTTATCTTCACATACCTTTGATTTACTTTTTTTGTTCTTAGAGCATCTTGACACATAAATACTTTTTTTTCTCCCTCTGCATTTAGGATTTTGTAGCTTAAATATTGTCTCTACTGATGTGCTTCAGGGACAATTTTGAGTTTTTGGTATGCCACAATCCACCAGGACTAAAAACACAGCCAAATTTTCTGATAAAAAAGCAGAAAACTTAGCCTAAGGGCTTTATAAAAGGGCCATAGGAAATTCCTAGATAAAAAAAAAAGAAACATCACTACAAGTTTAATACAGAACAGACACTTTACATGTTCTCATAGTTGAAGCCTGCACAATGGGACAGTTGTGAGTTAAAAGTTTGGCTCTCTAATCATAAAAAGAAATTTAAAAATACAATAGAGAGCCATAAGTCCTTGCAGTGAAGCACTTCCAGATTTCCTGTATCATTTTTTTCAGGGATTTCCTTAACAAAGTCTATCATCCTGTCTTACCCTGGGATTTCCATGATCTTTAAGCACTATCCTTAGAGACACTACCCAAGTAATCTTGGCTACATCCACACTGTGAGGGGAAGAGGGCTTGGGAACACCAAAACCATGTCCTCTTGAATTCCAACCAGCCTGGTGTCAGCTGAAGGCAGGGTACAACAAGCCTGTCCCAGGCTGTAGGGACAGTCAGACAAGGCAGGCTGAGCCCCCATGCCCAGCATCCATAGGCTCTCTCTGCCTCCACGAGGCTCTGGGACATCAGAGCAGTCCCAGACTGCCACTTACTGCAACAACAGCATCACCCTTGGCTTTCCAGGGCTATCCCTCCATAAAAAAAGTCACCTAGCTTTAGTTATACCAGTGTTGTTGTTGTTGCCTCATATAGGAACATGTTGGCATGCCAAAGGGTGCTTTATCCAGCATTGCCTGAGGAGAATGGGGATGCTCATACAACTCCCTGTTGCTTTAGCTCTGTTGGTAAAGCACTGTACTTCAGCAGCACAGCTGTGTAGACACAAAACCTGTGTATGCTATGCCTAAATTGGGGAGTGGGGGAATGGATCTGCACATCTGCATGTGTGAAGTAAGTTCTTATCACCATCTGCCTGCAAGCCAAGCACATCCCCCTCGCACATGAAGGCCCCCAGTTTTGCCCTGTGGTTTCCACAAACACCCTCCTTCCCTTTGACTCTGTTTCTTGCTGTTGCTCAAACAGGAACTGCTGTGCATTCACAGCCTTTAGTAGGCGATGCTCTAATCTCCCTTTGGCATCTCCCTGCCAGCTGCGGGTGCAGCCATGTATACATCTGAGAGCAAATTTTCTAGGACAGCACCATGAGGCAAAATGCTTTCCCTATTTGTTTTCTCTGTCCTTTCATCTTATCTCCTCCTGCCCCCCTCCCCCAAGCCCTTTTTTATATCCTCCTCCCCTTTTGCTGTCCTCTGAGTGCAAAACCAAATTGATACTTGTTCCTGGTGCTGGGACCCTTATGTAGGTCAACCCCTGTGAATCATGAGTGTGGTCTGCAGTCAACCTATAGCTGCTTCATGATGCAGAAGGGTAGTTGGGCTTATAATTTCTTGTGCCACTTGCCCTTGCCTTTCTTCTTCTACTTCCTTGGCAGATCCAGAAGTGCCAGCCCATCTGGCTGTGAGCTGCAGTTTTGTCAGTCCAGCAGCCCAAAGCAGCTTACAGGCCTTCCTGTTTGGTGCCTCCTCCATGACAATGCAGAGCCCTCTTCAGAGATGCAGGTCCTTGCAGTAGTGACTTTACCAGTGGAAAAAATATTGAATGAAGCAGAGCTCTCCTACTTGTCATGTTCCTGCTTGACTTGCTGAGGCATTTTCGAAACTCCTCTGAGCCCTGCACCCACTGTTTTGTAGGGTCCTCAGCGCTGTGCATCAGTCTCAGTGTGAGCCTCAGTCTCTCTCCCACAAGCTTTCAGTAACAGAAATGGAAAGCAAATCCAAGTCTTCGCCCCATCAGAAACCGCAGCTGCAAAGCTGTCCTACTGTTGCATAAGCTGCTTTTATTTTTGAGCCTTTAGACCTGTAGCACATCCTCTACAAAGGTTAAATTCAAAATTAGCTGCACAAGCATAGAAAGGAGAGAGGAAAGTCTGTCTCTTGGCATACGTTATAGTCCCCAGCCCCCTCCAAAACAACATGGAAGTGTCTCTGGTTCAAGGCAGCCTACACAACAGCGAGCTGCAGGAGCTGTAAGCTATTATTTTAGTTCCCAAGGAAAGTAATTACTATAGCAACCAACACATCTGAATGGCTCTTTGGCTGCTACTGAGATACAAACAACTTGCGCACAAAGGCACATCAGAAACGTGCTGTGTAAAACGTTCTCGGGGAGCTCTGCTTTTTGTAGAGCTTTATAAAACGTGCATAACAGGCTTCTGAGAAATGACTGCCAGAATAACAGCAAGCAATTGTACCATGCCATGATCCCAAAATAACCTAATCAATGGCTCAGTATATTTGCCCCTGAAGAAATGAAGCAAAAAAACTGCAGGCTCCATTTTAAGCCTGTGTGCCGGGAAGTACCCAGCTGAGCTGAAGATACATTCAATAAGCAGACAGTAAAATGGTGGGGAAACGTCTCCCCTTTTGTTCTGTGTACTGATGCAAACTCCCAGCAGGCTTCAAGTGCCAGCTCATCCCATGGGCTTATACAGAGTTTGTCAGAAAAAGGGATTTAATTACAGCCTTGTAATGCTGGAGGGTGTAAGAAGTCATGTCTGCATTCTTTTCTGTATCTGTGCAGCAATCAACCCCCACAGACCCCATCTCCAGCTGCAGTGCTGGGTACATCACTGTTGCTATTACTGAATAAGGAAGCTTCTTGAGCAACAGCAAACTGTAATCATTGGCCATTGCTTAAGTATTACAGCGTCTGGAGTGTCTCTGTCACCTTCAAATCAAAATGCCACTGGTGAAATAACAGCTTGATAGTTTCTGGTACCTGCCTGCAAAGCAGCACCACTTCATGGTGCTGAGACAAACAGCTTAGATCCCCAAAACGAGATCTGGTCCAAGCAATCTGGCCCAGGAATATTGTCCGAAATTTCCCCACAGGAGACATACACACATGTCACCTGTCTCAAGGATGGCGAGCAACATTAACATTACACTCCTGCTCCATTGCACAAGGCAGCTCTGATGAAAATGGTGGTTATGGGTCTGGGTAACAGAGACAGATAACAGAGATCTCTGTTACAGAGTTAGATACTATAAGGGAGCACAGAGTTAGATACTATAAGGGAGCACATGTCCTTTCCCAAATCTGAACTGCCTTTTAAAATTATCTTTTAATCAGTTGAGTCCTAAAGTCTTGCTCTGGGCCCAGAATAAACTGAAAATTACAGCTGGATTTAACATAAAGACAAAATTAAGGAAGGAAATGTAGTGATGTAATTTATTACAGAAGTGCCCTATGACCAAACAGAAAAAGGATCTTGGCATAGCAGGTTCTGCACGACAGTTTTGGTTGACTGTAGCCTTTTAAGCAAAGTCACTTTATTTTGGATTAAAGAAAAACATCTGAGAAAAGCACAAAAATAAAGAATTCCTAAGAAAATAGCACAAACATATATAAAATCCAAGGACTCACTTCTGTCTTGCAAAATGGTAGCCACCCTATAAGCACCAGGAATTTCCAAACTGCCGATCCCAGGGAAGTAAATTCTCCTCTGTAATTTTTCTCATGATAAGTTTGTTTTCTCATAGTAGTTCCCTCTCAAAAAAAAATGAAAACCCAACAAAACAGTTCTTTATCACAGTGTACCTTTTTATAAGCTCTTTGGTTGGGGAAAGACAGGACCACTCACTCACAGGGTGACTTCCCAGTTCGCCTTTGCTACTAGACAGGAATATCTTGCCTGGTTTAGAGGAGCTGGGACCAGTGGGACCAGGCTTCTGGGCAGCATGTAACCTGCCTTCATGCCACACCTCTGCTATTTCTGCAGGGTCACTGGCTGCAATAGAGCAGATAAATCCTTGTTCCTCACAAACATTTTGTGGTTTGGGTCGGAAAAGGCTGCTGCAGTGCCTTTTCAGTGAGAGCAAGGGAAGATACAGAGTAGAGAGCTATTGCACTGCCCGGCTGCTCATGCAGAGCTGCATGGCAGAGAAGTGAAACCAAAGTCTCAGAGATGAACAGCAAGCTCTTTTGAACACTCACCACCTGTGGAAGTGCCCTGCTACCAATGCCAGGTGGGTCCAGGCCCAATACTGCAGTTTTCTTCTGCAAAGAAAGAAGAAAAAAATGCAAGGAGCTTGCATTTGACCATCACTGTAAGCAAATCTCAGTGCCACAGTGAATAAGGCCCAAAACAAACTCTTCCTTAAAAATAGAAATCCTCAAGGTCATGAAGCAGGACTCTTGGAATACCTTGCTCAGATTCTAAAGCTGACATTGCTTCTTACTGTTACCTGCAAGATTCAGGCTTGTGCAAGCTGGTTTCTTTTCTAGTTTTTCTGCTAGCTTGAAAATTGAGTGGCTACTTCATTAACAGATTTGTCTGTGGTATTGCTTTTGCACTTGGAACAGCCTTAGATGTCACCGGGGCTCGAGTGGTCTTCCATCTGTGAAGGTAGGTGAGAAAATCAGGGTGTCCATGGCTATTACATCAAAGAGTTTGATCTGGACCTTCTCTGCTGCAAATCAGAGAAGTAAATCAAAATGGCAACCCCTGTCATGTTAAAAAACCTCACAGGTCAATGAAATCTGGTCTTTGCAAAGCAAAAATGCTTCCTATGTCTGGAGAAGCACGTTAAGGGAGAGGTGTTGAGGGAGTCAAGGTGCTAAGGAGTGAGCTTCTGGGAACACTCTGCATGTGAAAACACTTCATAAATCCGTTATAAATGAGGTTGTCCTCTCTTCCATCCATCAGGGGCCTTCCTCACTCCAAGGTTTGTGCTGCTCCTTGTCGTGTCTCAAATGGGAGGCAGTATAGATGAGCAGTAAAAAGCATGTTTACTTGCAATGTTGTTTTTGGATAGAGAGCACTGGTTGAGAAGGTGCAGAAGAAAACACAGGAACAGACATTTGTGTTACACAGCAAATATGAGGCCGTCACCAACAAAGAAGTGCAGGTTTCCAAACCATCTCTGCTCAGGCCTGGGTGGGAGGTTTTGTTTCTGTGTTGGATTGGAATTTGTAGTTTGTCTCGTCAAAGGATGATGGCTGTGTTGGAAATTAAGATTTAGCAACCACTGGTTGGTTGATTGAGGCTTTTTGGTGGCAGTTCTAGGAATTATTGGTTCTTTGAACAAGTTCTGAAAATGGGCTCTCACAGAAATACAACCATATCAAATTGTAGTGAGGTTCTCTAGCCTTGCACTTGAGCCTTGCCAAGAGAGGTCAAAAATATGCACATACATTACTTACATGTTGCCAGGGTTTTTCCTGCAGACTGAAATTGCCTGCAAAGACCAGAGACAGGCAGAGGTCAATATTTTGAAAGACAATGATTTTTAATGGAGTCTGGGTCAGAGCCACAACTTGGAGAATAACAACACCCTGGCCAGCAAATACCCTGACCCTGATTTACAGCAGGCACTGCCTTGTGCCTCTTGTGGAGGGGCTAAGGGGGAGAAAGGACAAAGGGAGAAAACAGCATTTTGTCGTGCCACGCTTTGCAAGGGCCGTGAAAGTCGTGTCGGTGTGATGCAAGTGGGGCACAGGAGAGGGTAGAGGCGACGGTCTGTCCCCCGGACTCGCGAGCTGGCGGCTGCACGGCCCGGCTTGGCAGCGCCCGCCTGAGCACCGCATCCTCGTTCCCTTCTTTCCGCATCCTTCCCGCTCCCCTCGGCCATCTCCCGCCGCCCGGACCCGGCGGCTGCTGCCCCTCGGTGTCAGCCCAGGGTGCCCAGCGCTCCCTGCACCGGGCGCGGCGCGGCTCCTCCCCGCGCCGGGAGGCGGCCGGGCCGGTGTTCTGGCCGCCCTTTGGAGCCCTGTGTGCTCCTATCCCGGCCGCCATTGTTTCTTCCTCCTCACGAGCGTCCTTCCCGGGCAGCGCTGCGGCTCCCCGGAAGGGTCGGTGGCCGGCTTTTGGGGAGCGATGACAGCGGTGCGGAGAGAGGCGTTCGGGCGGATGCCCGCGGAGCAGGGAGGGGGAGAGGTGGAGAAGTTCGTCTTACAGTCGGACAGCGTGAAAGTGGAGATCCTGTCCTTAGGGTGCATCATCGCTGCCCTGGAGACTAAAGACAGGGATGGGAAGTTTTCAGATGTTGTCCTGGGATTTGACACTTTGGAAGGTGGGTCTAAATCCGTTTCTTTAAAAAAAAATAAAATGACCCCCCCCCACAATCAGGCAATTTAGCAATTTAACCAGCGTTTACAGCGCGATCTGCTTCTAAGGGTCCCCTCCAAATCATGGGCTGAACAGATACACTTCCTGCTGCCTGTCCTGGCTGGATGTGGTGGATGTTGAACTGGGACACTGGTGGCTCCAGCTTGCAGTGTGTCCCTCTGATGGGGCAGCTCTGAATCACACCTTGACTGCAAGAGCCCTTTTCTGCAAATCTGCAAAGAATACAAGATCCCATCGGGCTGTTTTAATCAGTGGTGAGCTGTGTGTCCTGTTAAACACTGGGAGTGCAGTCATGTATTTAGTCCTGGAGGGAAACAGAGACACCTCTGAGTCCATAAGCACACCCAGAGACCACCTATCCTGTCCCAATCCTTCTGTTCAACCGTGTGCTGTTTTTCTGGACAGGTTACACAAGGAAGCACCCCTTCTTCGGTGCTGTCGTGGGGCGTGTTGCCAACAGGATTGCGAAGGGGAGGTTCACTTTGGACGGGAAGGAGTATCAGCTGTTCCTCAACAATGGGCCCAACAGCCTGCACGGAGGAGCCAAGGGATTTGACAAGGTGAAAATCAGGCTGGCAGTCCCAGTGTCCTCCCAGCACACAGTCTGTGGGGTTGTGGCAAGAGGATATGATGTCTTCCCTCCCGACCCTGTAGCATTTTCTGGTGGTTATTGAGTTGAATCAGCTCAGAAAGTGCTGTGAGTGCAGGAATGGGAGGAAGTGAGATGGATCCTGTGAGCTGCTGGGTTGGTTTGTCTTTGCCTGAGTTTGCAGGGCTCGCTTATATCTTCCTTGATGTCATGGTGAGGGGTGCTGTGCTTCCTCTGTGTGACTGCAGCCCTGAGGCCTCATGAGCCCAGTTCTGATAGGGTTGTCCTGGCAAGGTGCTGCTCCTACAGAGCCTGGCTTGGGACACAAAAGTGAGGACCAACCTCAAGTGCAATGGAGGCTCCCTGGGCACCCGCTGTACCACCCTGGAGTGGGTACTGCAGGTGTGCCAGTGCCCAAAGAAAGTGTCCTGGGGAACAGGGATCCACACAGGCTGATTTCCACTTGCAGTTTAAAGGCTGGTACATGCCCATACCTCCTCCCAGAGTCAGAAGGACCTGGGTTTGCAGAAACTGTCATTGCTACTTGCTTATAACAGCACTTCCAAGTAAGAGGAGAGCAGGGTGGTGCTGCAGGTTCAGTGCAGTCATTGCATGCACCCACCTGGCTCTCACTCTGACTCACAGCAGTGGGGAACTAGATCAGGCCTGAAATCCCAGGATCCAGGACCACTGTGTCTCCTTCCCAGCCCTCCCCTGTGACCTCATGAGTTAAAATAACCTTTCCATGGCACCCAGGCACTCAACCTTTTCCATCTTCTCCCAAGAGCTGTTGCTGAAGTCAAATACTGTCCCTGCACTACAGATGGTGAGAGCAACAGAGTATTTCCTCTCTTGAAAGCCTTGCTGATTACCTTGCTTCATTGCAGAGCAGACTCAGAAGTCTCTGCTTTCCTGGGCTTTGTCAGATCAAATGTATTTGTGACCAGCAGGTAGCTGATCCACCGTTTCCTCAGAGGAACACATGCGAATGTGCTGGTGCAGCTGCTTTCCTGGGTTAATGTTTTATTTCATGAAAGGACATCCAGGCTGATGGGACAAAAGTCAGAGTGTCTAGAAAAAAAATCACTTCTAGGCAGTACAGTGTGAACCGTCATCAGGTTGGGATGAAATGCTCCTCAGCAGCCTCAGGAAAAAGGGAGTACAAGGGTGCCTTGGCTGTTGTGCCCCAAAGAGGACAATTTGGTTTAAGGTTTCTTTATGCACCCTGACTCCTGTGATCTGGAGCTGAAAACATGCACTCCTTTGCACCTGAGGCTTCCGGGCTGTCTTCTGCAGGTGGGAGATGTGGTCTCTTCCCCTTGCTTGCTGAAGGCACACCAGCCTGTTGGGGACAAGGCAGTGACATCTCCCAGCCAGAGCTGTGTGTCCTCTGGCCCACAGGGCACACGTGGGCACCCTCTCAAGACCTCCTCCAGCCAGAAAATAATCACTGTTCAGAGATAACCCTAACACAAACAAGACACACTGGCATTTGGCTGTGACTATGTTGACAGATCTTGTCAGTTCTTCCTGATCTTGCAGATCTCAGTGCTGCGGTCAGTGTGTGGTTTGATGAGGGTCTTGCAGCTGTGCTTGCATGACAGCAGTACATGACCACACTGCTGGGGGACTTCAGAAAATAACCCTCTTATCTTAAAAAAATGATGATACCTCTATGCTTCCTGGACTTTAATAGCTTTTTCTTCAAAGAACTTAAATAGAAACTCATATTTGAAACCATAGCATCTGTAGAGCAGTGGGAGCTGCAGCTGACCTGCACTCTGTGCAGGAGGACCTGCTCTGCAACCTGGTATATTTGGCACCCTCAGTTCCTATGTTTGGTGAAAATGCTGGCTTTTGACAGTGCCCCATTGTTTGTGATCTCTGGGTAGGACGTGAGAAGGATCATCTCAAAAGCATTATCTGGCCCCCATTCCTAAATCTCTCCTCTTTGATTAGACAGTAACTATTCCTTAGGTAGATGCAAAACTCCAGAGCCCAGACACCTCACCTCTTATCACACATCCATCCTTAGCATCAGGCCAGGGTCAAACAGGCTATCTGGGCATCTGTGTGTGGTGAGCTGCCTTGCTTCACTCGCTGGCATGTTTGGCTTCAAGCAGAGCCCTGGTCCGTGTCAAGGGCAAGAATGGGAGAGGTGCCAGCTCTCTGGAGAGAGACTTGTAGATGTGTCTGGCAATACATCTGGTACTATTTAACCCAGTCCCAGCCCCTGAGCAAGAGCTCCTGGTGTGTACTTACATTGTCCTAGAAGCCAGAGCCTAGTGAGCAGAGGGAAGGGTGGCAGCTCGTTGAAGTGATGTTGTACATCACAAGATCCATGGAAAGGGGAATAAGTCCAGCTGCAGGGCAAAAATCGAACATGTGGACTCTCTTAGGCATGCAGTAACACAGGCTGGAACAGACCACCATCAGACTGCCAAACTGCCTTGTTTGTCTGGCTGCTCATTGGAAAACTTGTTCCCTGCTGCTGGTCCTGGCTGACCAAGAGCAGGCTGGTGCCTGTGTTTTCTTCCTTTTTTTTTTTCAACAAGGGAATCTTGGTTTTAGTCCTTCACATGGAGAAAAAGATTGATTGATCTCTTTTTTTTTTTTCCTTTTTTCCCTTCTAGGAGTAAGGGAAGGAAAGGTGAATGAAAAAACCTTTGTTTCAGTGCAACATCCCTTGAGTGCCTTCTGTCCCTGGGTTTAGCCCAGGCTGGGGCAAGAGAGAAGTGATGTTTCCCATCACTGTCCCACCAACAATCATGCTCCTTGCAGGTTCTCTGGAGCCCCGAGGTACTCCCGGATGGTGTCCGCTTCTTCCGGCTCAGCCCCGATGGTGAGGAAGGGTATCCTGGAGACCTGAAAGTCTGGGTGACCTACACCCTTAGTGGCAGGCAGCTGGCCATCAACTATCGAGCCCAGACCAGCAAGACGACACCCATCAGCCTGACAAACCACGCGTACTTCAACCTCGCAGGGCAGGTGAGCGTGGGGAGATGAACTCCGTGGAGAGACATTGTGCAAAGGAAGAAAGGCTGGGAATCCATGGGATGATCTGTGAGCTTCCCATGGGATCATTGGGACCAACATGCTGGTCTGGGGACACAGCATGTTTTTGGGGGTTGTCTCTATGCATTGTGGGCTGCATGCAGGGACAGGACAGAATTGCACAGACCTCAACTGAGGACATGTTGTCTCAGTGCTTCTTGAATATTAGCTCTCCTTTTGTGTGTAACTGGGGAGCTTCAGTCACTCCTGTTCCCTTGGGGAGATTACAGAGGAGGTGCCCTGGTGTGCCCTAGTGCTGGACTGACATTTCTTAGCTGTATTCTGTTGGCACTTCTGAGACAACATGCTGAACCCTTGCATGAAGTGTGTTCCAATCTGCTTAGATGCAGAGGGGAGCCAGGTTCTAAAACATTCTCATAAGCAAGATTAAGGCACAAACGAGGCCAGATGCTGGATCCCAAGACAATAATTCAACTTTATTTTGTAGCACAAGAGAGCAGAGAGAAAGAAGGAAGATAGAAAAGTAGGAAAAGCTAAGGGTAACTGTTTAAAGCACAGGACAGGAGTTACCACCACCATGAAGTTCTGCTGGCTTGCAAGCTAGTAGATCTCTGCTGGGCTTCTTCCCTGGTCACCTTGTATCCTCTGAGGAACGCAGAACCAGCAGGGTAACAGAGTGGCAGCAGCTCCCGCAGCAGTCCTCAAACAGTCCCCCCAGCAGTCTCCGGACAGGGCCTTCAATACCCTCCCCGTGGTAGCCCCCGGATGCCCACTGGCCAGTTCACCAGTATCCAAGCAAAGGTCATCTGCTACCAAGATGGGCCCTGAGTGTCCATTGGCCGGTTCCCCTTTCTCTAAGCAAGATCTGCCTGGCATACCTTATTTGGGAGAGTAAGTCCTTCCCACGTTTTTTGATTGTAACAACCTTTTATGTTTTTTGCTCCTCTGCCTGCCTCTGCTGGCTTGCTAGGTGTCTCCTGAAGCTTTTGCAAGTAGCTCAGCTCCTGCAGCAGCCTAGCTGTGGCATCAAGGGTTTTTAACTCCATGCTCCAGACAATGGTGAAGCAGACTCCATCTTGTAATCAGACTCCATCTTGTAATCAGTCCACTACAGGGTGGTGCAGTTGAGTTCAGGGCCTCTAATGCCAGCACTGAAATACCCACATCAAAATGGGGAGGAGAAACATCATGGAAACGGGATGTGAGATATCTAGCCAAAGCTGCAGAGTAGCAAGGTTGCAGTAGCCGGGTGCAGAGGGCTCCCACACCCTGTTCTGGGTCCTGTCAACGAAATAGGCTGTTAATTGCAGCAGTGTTTTAGTCTCACCCTGTTTATAACTGAGGAGGGAAAAGGATCTAAGAAATAAAATGTTGCTGGGCAGAGTAATAGGATAGTACAGTGCAGTCACGCTTGGACATGAGACAAAGACACTTAAAAGTGTTAGTGAGAGACAAGCCAGCTCCTCTGTGCAGGAGGCTGCTGTTGATAATGGCTGTGCAGTTGTAAGTGTACCCTGTGCTTGTACTCCCAGAGGTACAGTAGTATCAACGCCTGCAGTGTGCAACTCGGGTGTGTTCCAGAGGAACAGGAGACCTTTAGGCACGAAATTACTCCTCAGATTAGATAGTGACCTGAAGGCTCAGCTTTGATCCTGCTCCCCTTCCAGCCCAACAGGTTGCCTGACAGCATTTCTGAGGCTGTGGAAGAGGAGGAGCTCACCCCTGCTGCAATGCAGGAGATGAGCCAGGAAGATGGGTTTCATTCTTGCTTCCTTCCCCCTTTGCCCTTTGCTGGATAGTCAGTCTTCAGGGTGGTACTGCTTGGTGAGGTACAAGCCCTGTGGGATTTACAGTTCTTAGGGCCCATGAAGATTTTTGCCTGGGCCAGTACCTTTGTCCTGTGCCCAAGGTCAGGGTAGGATGATGGCCAGGCACCACCAGATCAGCTGTAGCACCGCTGTGGACGGTCACTTCCCAAATGAGCTTAGGGCTGCTTGAGCAGTGGAAGGGCTGCAGCAGGAATCCCAGCATTTCCCATCCTCCTGCAGGGCTCCCCGGATGTCTATGACCACGAGATCTCCATTGAAGCAGATTCCTACCTGCCTGTGGACGACACCAAGATCCCTACCGGTGGGTGGCGTGGCATGCGCGGCACATGGGGGGAGCGGTTTGTCGGAGGAGTATGTTGGTGTTGGGAGCAGCAGTGCCCAGCAAGGGGGACACACCAGCACCAAGGGGATCCCAGGGGCCCTCATCCATGGGCACAGTCCCGCTGTGCCTGAGCAGAGTGGGCAGAGCCAGGTGCTGGTTACATCACCAGGCCCCAGACCTGGAGACTAGGTCTGCCTAGGGAGTGCAGACAGGAGCAGCAGGAAATGGGGCCAGAGGCATGTGTGATGTGAGACTGCAACATGGGTCCATACAGAAGACAAGCTACCTGGGCCACCTGGAGGAGTGGATTCCTTGGTTCATGTGGCTTTTGCTCAGCTTGGCATGTCATGCCTGTGCACAAGCACAGGAAAAGCTTAAGGACCAAAACCACTGCCCTGCTTCTTCCTGCTTCTTTCACCATGAAGATGTTTCGCATCATGGTTGTGGCCAGCTTGCTACCCCTGCTTTTTGCAGTTCCCTTTTCTGTGTGTAGTCTTAGTCCTGGGATGAAGACAAGATTTGTGCAAGTATTAAAGACACAGCCCTGGCATGCAATGGCTGCTGTATTTTATGTGAGTAACTGAATCAGAACAGTTTCATTTTTTTCCAAGGTGTTTTTCCACCTCATGGCTGAATTGAGTAAATGTGTTCCTTTTAGACAGGATCAGGAGCCACAGAAATGTGCTGCTTGTCAGGTGCAGACTGATGCTTCCCAAGGTTTGCAGGGCACACCTGGTGCAGAGCCACAGCCAAGCTGGAGTGAGCAGAGCACAGCTCATGGGGCCTGCAACAGGGCTGGGATGTTCCCACACCACCATCCCCAATGCTGGCAGCTGCCTGCTGACCTTTGGAAACATCTCTCTTTAGAGAGGGGTAGAAAAAATGTGACTTTAGGAAAACATCCCTCCCCTTCCCTTCATCTCTCCCCTTTCCTATGCCAAACCCATCGCCTTTGGGTTGGCGTGACTGTGTTTTGCACTGTGTTTAGTATGTCTTAGAGCTGTTCTTGCTTCACAGGACTTCATTCCCACAGCAGGCCTTAAAAAAGACAAGAGAAAATGTTGGGTTTATGGTCTTGAACCATTTTCCTGAAACAATGCCCTGTGGCAGCAGGGGACTGGTCCCACTGGTCCCATATTCACCATCCCATAGGTAGACCACCTTCATGGCCATCTCACAGATGTTTATTCAGAGATCTGGGAGGATTAATTTCTTTGTACAGAGATAGATAGTGTCTGTATGTAAATATTATGCATACACAAACATTAATAGCTAAGAAGTTTTGGGTTTATATTAATTGGCTTGTACGGTTACCAATACAAACCTCCCTTGAGTTTTCTTGCTCCGTATCTGTGCTTTGCCCCTGCTAAGAACAGCAGCGCCCCCAGGGGCTGCCAGCTGTGCTGGGGACAAGGTAGTGATGTCCCAGCCCAAGTCACAGTGGCCCTTGCTTGAAGCAGGACACCGCACCGAGACAAGGATCACAAATGGCTAAAACCCCTCGGCTCATCAAGCCAACAGATCTCAATCCTGCCCAGGACCAGCCCCACAGGGGTTTGCTGGTGTGTGGAGGAGTGGCTGACGCTGCTGTTCTCCTTGCTTAGGGGAGGTGGCCGCCGTGCAGGGCACCGGATTCGATCTCCGGCAGCCGGTGGAGCTGGGAAAGCACTTGCAGAAGTTTCACCTGGATGGCTTTGACCACAACTTTTGCCTGCAGCAGGTGCAGTCTCCACGCCTTGTAGCCAGGTAGGCTGGGGCCTTGGCAAGGGGTCCCCAACCCCTAAAACTGTGGGGTGCCCCTTCAGCCAGTCCCTTGGCATCTTCCACTGGCATTTCCCCAGGGCTCGCCACCCACCCACCGGCAGGACCATGGAGGTTCACACCACCCAGCCTGGCATCCAGTTTTACACCGGGAACAACCTTGATGGCTCCCTGAAGGGCAAAGGTGGCATCACATACCCCAAGCACTCAGCTTTCTGCTTGGAAACCCAGAACTGGCCCGACGCCGTCAACAAGGTGAACTGTCTGTTCCCCCCACAGGAGCTACTTGGGTCCTGTGGCAGGCGACCATACCCCCACCACCTTCCTTGTCTCTGGGGCATTAAATATATAAACAGTCTTGGAGAGGCTTTGTAGACACCAGAACAAGCAGGCACAGGTCACAGCATACTGTGGCCTTAGGGAGGGGTCAGCCAGCGCAGCAGGGACTAGCCCTGTGCAGCCCAGCTTCCCAAAAGCATGGGGTCTAGAGCAGAAGACCCCACTGGGGCCTTGCCACGTCCTCATAAATCTGGATTATTTCTCATGGCCTGAGTTCAACCAGCGGGAGGACTTGCCCACTCAGCCAGCTGGCAAGTGACGGGAGGTTACACACTGCTGCTGGAAATGGCTGGGGGGAGCTGTAGGATGATGCCCTGGGAAGGTCAAAGGGATGCAGCTGTGCTTTTATGATTCTTTGCGGTCCTACGGAATTCACTCAGTCACTGATGTGCTGCTGCCTCTCCCCAGCCCCACTTCCCCAACGTCCTACTCCATCCGGGTGAGGAATACAACTCCACCACGTGGCTCGTGTTCAACAGTGCTTGAGCAGAAGGGCTGCTGACTCCTACCAGTGAGAGGGGTAAGTGCCTCCAGCAGCTTAGCCAGAAACCCTGCCAGGTGCTGAACAGAGCTCTCCAACTACCTTGGGTGATGCATCCCACTTGGGAGCATTTTTCTTCCTCTGTGGTTTTCACCCGTGATTTCTGCTGGCTTTAACTCCTGTCACCACCTCTGCTGCTATCTGTTCTATGCAAAGCTCTCTCACTCTGCCTAGCCTCATCCTGGGCACTAGTAAAAAATGCACTGAAAACACCTTGTTTAGGGATATGGCATGTCACAGCTCCAACTACAGCAGGGGAACATCTGTGATATTCAAGCAAAGCACGTGGGAAGGCTGATGCAGTTGTGGTTGTTCATTACAACATCTGCAAAGTGCTCCGAGCTGTGCTGGCTGCTGCTGTCTTTACACAGTGCACAGTGCAGAATAGCTTTGTGGAGGACATTGTGCTGGGATTATCTCACCTGGCTGCCCTGGATCCTCTGGTTCAACTCCTATTTCGAAGCCAGCAAGAGCTGCACAAGAGCATAGTATGGAAGATGCCTTGGCTGCTGAAGTGAAGCAGGCACATCTATTTAGTCCTGAATATACAACTGCAGGAGGAAAACCATCATCTTAATGTTGTGTTTCCACATGAAACATGTAATCTCAAAACCCCTGTAAGAGGGGCCTGTCTGATGAAAACCTCCATGTTTCTGAGGTTTCGTAAAAAATTAGCATAAACCAGGGGATGGCCGTACCATCATATCAGGGAGCTGACAGCCCTCTCCCCAGGGAAACAGGTCCAATTCTTGGGCCAGGCACCCACTTGGAGAGCAAAGCCCAGTAGCAGGGAATGCCAGATTGCAAATCAGGGGAATCCTGTTATGAGAGTGGGGTTTGCCCATCGCACCAGACACCTTGGATACGTGTCCCCTTGCCCCTGACCCAGGCTGTGTGGGGTGTGCACACCCTGCCCAGAGGTGCAGGGCCCAGGTCACAGCAGCAGCTGTCACACAACACACCCGTCAGGGGATCTTTTCCAATTGCTCGCACTGTATGGAATTTGTGGTGAAATCCTCCCAGACTCAGGTGAGAGCTGGAGCTGCGCAGCCTCCAAAGATGATGATGAGCTAAGGGAGACAGCACAGCCACCCCGTTTTGGACACCACAGCTGCACAGCAGCACGGATGCCAGCTTTGTCACTGCTCCCTCTCTGCACCTTGAAGTGCTTGCTGTCCTTTGCAGTGGCCGTCCCTGCCAGCATAGCCCTGCCTCCTTGCTCACATTCTTGCTGCTACACCCGGGTTTAGAGGAACCCCAGCCCCCTACAGAAACCCTGGGCTCCTCAGCTCAGTCTTCCACAGTGTCTCTGGGTACTGAAAAACAGGTACCAGCATAGCTGTCGTGTCAGTCTGCAGGTTTATTGTGGAGTAGTTTTGCCGTAGGAGTACAGAAAAGAAAAGGTGATCAAATTCCAGAGTAGTGGTGTACATGTGCCTCTCACCAGGCACACCATAAACTGGGCAGGCAGTTTATTTACAACCAGTAAATATTCCAAACACGGATCACAGGCTTTGAGCATTTGGGCTGAATCACTGCAGGGTAACATTCGTGCCACCCCCTGCTCTCCCACTGCGGCAACAACGGAATTTAACGGGTATTGCTGGAATACTGGTCATTGCACCTGGCACAGGGAACACCCAACGCCCATCGTGGGCACCAGGGAGGATCCAGGCACAGGAAGCACCACAGCAGTGAGGACCAGGCACAAGGGCCAGATGATGCTGCAGCAGGTCAGCACACTCAGAATCTGGACTGTTAACACTGGAAAAGCTTCATGTTAACAGTAAACCTGGTTCTTGAAAACCACATTACCCAAGGTGTGACCCAAGTTCATCTTGTAACTTTGTTTCCAGGTGAGCTGCTCTGCTGTGGTTTACACATTGGAAGCAAACTGCTATGACAGATTGCATTAGAAGCCCAAACAGGCCTTGCTTTTCATTTCAGTGCTTATTTACTGCTGAAACTGGGATATCTGCTAGATATCCCATCCTAGCAAAAAAAAAAGTTTGCTTTTCTCCCCTCTGCCTACCAGTTTGTTTGTGCAGTCTTCTAACGTTGTTTCCAGTCTTTTACTGTGATCTGTGTCAACAAAGTGCCTTATCATACAATTCTTTTATACAGAATGAGGACAGAGTTTGACACACCTATACACAAATAGTTAGTCCTGCAGGTTGTACATCTGCTGTAAGAAATTAGCATAATTCAACAAAACCATCTCCAGGATATGGAGGCTGCTTTAAAAACACCAGTTTCTGTGAAGCAGGTTAGAACTCCTGAGGTCAGTTGAGAATCTTAAAGGAGGAGAGTTTGAGTGAGCTGCAGAAAGACAGGCAACAGCTTTCTTTCACCTCTCAAACACATTTTCATAAGGTCCTTCAGAAAGTAGCTCAGAAGGCCTTACTCCTTCCCTCAAAAAAGGAAAACCCGCCTTGAGATATTTTAAGAAGTTTTCTTTATATTAACATCCTAAGGAACTAAAAAATGAAACAAATGAAAGTAGCAATTGTCAAGTTATTAATGATTTCTATTACCTTTAGAGGTTTCTGCAGATGTTATCTGCTTAAAAGATGTGTTTTGGAGAAAAGTTTATCCTTAAATTTTTGAGCATCTGGTATCACCAGTCAAACACCAGGGAATAAGCTTTGCAGAATAAGCAAATCAGAGAAAAAAAAATGAATGCCCACTAAATAATCATCAAGGAATGAAACGGTCATATGCCAATTTTTATCCATCTGTAAACAGACATGGATTTTAAATTCCATTTTAAAGAAAGCAGGAACCGATCCTTTCACCAAAGACCATTCAACAGTAGATGTGAAAAGTGGCTGCCTTGAGAAGACACTGACCAGTGTTAGTCATTCCCATTTTAGACATTTGTCATCCACATTACATGGCACACAGCTAAAATTACCCAAATGTTAACAGAAGCAGCAGGGTTACTACAGAGAGGTTTTAGTTAAAAATACACATTTTATTTCAATGTGCCAATAAAAAAGTCCCACATTTTCATATCACAGGAAGTTATTTCATACAATAAAAAGAGACCTGTGCTAGTCTATTGGTGTGACTAACTCAGAAGACCCAGATCATGCCAAATTTTAGTCGATATACTCTTCTATCTACATTCTTACATTTACAAAGACACCACAAAATCCCTTATAATAATGTAAGCAAAATAACTTTCTTCCTAAAAGATTAACTTCATAACTTTAATCCATTCTTTCAGGACTTGCACTTCTTTGCGGGCTTCCTGATGGTGAGCGGCTGAAAGGAAAAGAATCCACAGTTAACATTTCAGCAGTCCTTTGGGATTCATGAATACAGTCATGAATACAGGAAAAAGCCACAGGACGACACCTAGACTCTGGCACTGTTTTTTAATAAAATAACCAATCAGTATGGAAAATGGTAATAGGTTGATGATTTAGACATAATACTTTTTTCTTCTTTCAAATTTTTGCATTTCTTTCCTGTTATTTTTTTATAATACAATTTACAAGTGATTACTGTCAGGCTATCTAATTACTAACAGTGACCTTCAGAGAGGTAGGATACCTCTTCACTGTTCTGAAACATCAGCTTGTCAAAACCTATTGTGATCATTCAGCGTTTGTGAGTACCTACTCATACCCTTGTGATTGTTTGACACTGAAGTTGTAAAAATGAACTATTAAAGAATTCAAATTAGGGAGAAAGTGCTGCTGGTTCTGTCACTACACATAATGCATACATACAGAGAGAAAACTTTACGGAGTTATTGGGATAGAACAAATAATCTATGTGACAGCAGTAAAAGTCACAGGCTTGATCTTCCATTCCTGACTGCTGTGCCAGGTTACTCCACCTTCCCCAACCTCCATGTAGCTTTTAATGAGACTGAAAGCTGATTTCCACATTTATTCTGTGTTTTAAGCTTATCAGTCTCTATGCAATGAAACTGTCAGTGAACTGAAAGGAACAGGGGAGCAGACAGATGGGACGTAACACTGCTGCGTAACCAGTACCCTGAGGAATTACTACCATGTATGCATATTATCATATATAAAGCCACAACCATGACATTATTTCTGTCAAAGAGATTTCAGCAAAACACCTTTCCAGTATTTTCCTACAAGCAGCAGTCAAACTCCTCAGCAGAAATCAGTGCAGATACTAAAATGCCAGCTCTACGGAGTCTGTGTTACTAGTAGGGAGATCAACATACCTTCTCTTTGGAGATGGTGATCGGGACTTTGACCGACTGTCAAAACAGAATATCAGCAATGCAGCTTAAAGATCAAATACTTTCACATTCAAAACTTTTATATTAAAAAAAAAGCATATCAGAAAGCAATTCAATTATTATGGGATCTAGCCAGAAGGTCCTTCCAACATCAAATTTTTCAAATCAACTTTTACTCTGACAGGGACTCTCTATTCATTTAGCGAGGAGATTAATTTTAAGCAACTGTCTTCAGCAGACAGAACAGAAAAGCAAGGGGTAGTACTGACGTGAGGCTTTGAGAAGAGAAACATCACCACAGGTTCCTGCTGTTTTATCAACAGCATTAACAAAGCTCAGGCCCTTTTTCTTATGGATAGAAAAATATAACAACTGAGCACAGTCCCACAAAAAATTAGTAATATGTTGGAAACCACAAAGAGTTAATGAAAACAAAGGGACAGCTTTGGGAACATATTCCCAAGAGTTACAGAGAAAATTTTATAATCTCTGTCATATCACAAACAGATTAGGTGGGGGCCCATGTCGGGAGACTTTTTTTCTAAAGGACCAGGCTCTGTTAATCATGCAAACCTAGCACTGAAGTTGAGACACTACTGCAGGCTCTATCTGTGCATGCTCACCTCTTAGCTGGAGAGCCAGACTTTGATCTGCCATGAGACCTAGACCTACAACAAAGAGAAAAAACACAGCTCAGCATGGAAGCTGATAGCACACATGTTCCCATGTTTGAGACAGCAGCAGTCACACTCAATGTATGAGAATTGTCATGCTGAACACAAAGAATCCTGCAACTTTCCAGGGCTTTGCCTGCTAAGTTTCAGAAGAAAGCTTTAAACATGGATGCTGCACATGTTGCTCAGTACTTTGGTCCCTGGCTGATGACCAGTGTTTGCTGATGCAGGTGGCAGGAATACATGAACAACCCAAATCCTGACCAGTATTTTCACACAGCTAATATAAAGCCATGCTCTAAACTTGCAAGTTTTATTAGGCTTGAGAGACATCTACCACTACAGTTAAACTGGCTGCAGACAGCACATTCCTCAAGTATCTTTCTCCTCTGTGAAGTTCATCTTATACATACACTTGCTTCAAATATTTTTTGAAATGTCTGAACTTGATCCTTGTGAAAATAACTGTCCTAAATGTCAGTCTTTGAGATAAGACTGCTGCACCATGAGAAACACTAATACTGCCTGAAAGCCTAACTGAAATTTTTAGATCCCCAAAGGAAGCGTTCTATATTCCACATCCAAGGCTTTCCACAACAACTTCCAGATGTATGTTGTGATGCTGTCAAACCAGCAAACATCATGTACTTGTTTAGTCTGTCCTTCTCATGAGTACAGAGCTTTTCTCCAGGTGTGACACATTCTTTGGACTCTTCTGTAAAGAAACCATCTCTCAACTGCCTCATGTGAAGTGTAGCAGTGACCTCCTTGGAGTTAAGCACCATTATTTTGCCACTTCTTTACACCTGTACATCTGTAACTTCCTCTGCCTCAGTCACCTACTTTCTACTTACAATGAAAGATGTCACACAATAGTCCAGAAATGTCACTAAAGGTATCTTTTACCCTGCAGAAAACCACCCGGGTATTGAAAAAGAGAAAACAATGGTGGTAAAATCAAGATGTTTTTTCCTTTGAGAATCTGCTGACTGTAGCTGTTTTCTGCTCATCACCAAGAATGAACATTGATGAGCCATGATTAAGTCATGTTGAAACAACTGGTATTAACATTCAACAAGCAGAAAACTGTACCTGATCTACTGCCTTGGGGAACTTCCTTCTCTCTCTTTAGTAGCTTCTGGACTACTCTGTGTGAGTGTCTGCTCTTAATTAAGCCATCTTCTGGTCTTCACCTCTCCCTTCCCTCAAAACTCCCATGATTGCTTGCTGTTCCACTGTCAGAAAATGCTGCCTTCAGCTTTAGGCTTTTCTACTTTCTCCCTACAGATAAAAGGCTCTCTTTATTTTTCTGTGTTTCTTCGTGGTTAACCATTATGTTACTTGTTTCAAAGAGTAGCCCCCAAACCAGGACAGCGGGCACGGGGATGGGCTGAGGCATAAGCAGCACCATCTCCAGAGCAGAACTTCAATTTACTCTTGTTCTCCTGACAGTCCATCCAGCACATCCAGCCTGTCAATCACACTGCCTGGACAAGGCTCTGTGAAACACCAGCTGCATTTACTTACTACGAACTAGAATTTAAGAGAACAGATGACATCTTGTGTTCCTTTACAATTTGATCATTACTCATTACACGTTTATTGGTACAGAATAATTCTAATAGGTGTTTATCTCAAATTGAAGTCAGCTCCTGCAGACAAACACTTTGTTATTCAACAGCGCTGGAACTACATCAGCAGCACTCAGGGCACTACCAAGTCCTTCAGGACTTGCCTGGCTACATGCATTAATACGCTGCCAGAAGGGCATCCTGAGTTCTCTGAAAAATAATGGGAAGAATCCACAATCTTGTGTGTGCTACAAAAAGAAAAATAAACTTTTAAGATAAACGTTTGCTCTGTTAGCTGCTAATGCAACCAGATCAAACCAACAGCTGTGATAACTACGGGGACATGGATGTCAGTGGCATGTAAAACAATAAAAAGAAAAAGAACAATCTTCTGCATTGCTTTTTAAAACTACAAACATCTAAGTTAGTGGAGAGAAAACACATCTTTTTCTGAAAATGTTAACAGTTGTTAGAGAGCCTAAACAGACTTTTAAGCAACTCTAACCAAGTATCTGCAGTCACAGAAGAGATCTTACCTGCTTCGGGGCCATGTAACAGATCTTGACCTAGATCTGGATCTTGATCTAGACCTGAAATAAAAAATTAAGATAAATGAAAAAGGAGTCAACTCAACCAGAAGAGACGACAATTACAGCACTACAAAAATTAATGTCACATGTTGAATTTAAAACCTACATGATTACTAGACATTTTACACATAGAAATTCATTACGGGAGATGCTGCTGTGTAAGGTCTCAAAACTCATTGAATTACCACACCAGGGAATTTAACTAGGATTATCAGAAACTTTATAAGAAGCTGACTTCTAGAGCTCAGCAGCTTTTGAAGTCTGCTATCCAACACCTAATTAAAACAAAAAATTCCAACCTAAGTAAAGCACAGAGTCTTTTAAAAATTTCTACTAATTACCTTGATCTCTTCAAGGAAGCCGATCGGGACCGGCGAGGAGACACGGACCTAGACCTACGAGGAGAAACAGACCGGGACCTACGATAGGAAGCTGACCTGGACCTGCAAAGAAATCAATTAAAGAGTTGTACAAGTGCAGCATTCTCTAACCAGAAGAAGAAAACTGGAATAAAATACAAACTGAAGCACACCTCCTACCACGGCTCCGACTGCGTGACCGAGAATATCTCCTTCCTCGGGACCTTGAGCGGGATCTAGACCGGGACCTGGGTTTAGGTTAGAGAAAACAGATATCAGCAAACAGCTGCAGCAACCAGTGCATGTGAGGCCCTGCTGAAGTCAAAACTTATTTCAGACAACTAAGGAACTAGCATCTGTCATTTGGAAAAACTCTCTGGGCCTACTCGTCTTGAGCATTTTTACTACCTAGAAAAATGTTAAAAGCTGAATTACATTTGCAGAATTACATTAGAATAGAAAACACTGTAATGCGTATTTAAAATAAACCTTGCAAGTTTGCAGGTCGACCCTCTTTGGCCCAAGGTCTAGCAGATCTAGACGATCTAGAAGTATCTATAGCCGATCGCTGCATCTAGGTGTTCTCTTCAATCTAACGACGATCAAACTGACAGCCCAATGAGCCAGGGTGAGGCTTGATTGACGCAAGAAGATTTTTCTAGGTGGGAATGTGGTCAATCTGGTGTTCCTCTTTCTAAACCGGAGGGGGGCCCCAATTGAAAGCCAAATTTACTGTTACGGCGGTCACCGTCTCAAATTTTCTGCCCTTAAAGAATAAGGTGAAGCTACGTGTAGATGGCTCGAGGGGATCTGGCCTCTTATGCTGATCACCTCAAGGTCTAGGAGGATCTTAAGTGTCGGATTTGCAAGGCGCCTCAGCATGAAATCTTAAGGCTCGTGACATTCTGAATCAAGGCGACTGACTCAAACGAAGAAACCTGAAAGGTTTTGACCAGGTTGATTATTAAGATATTAACATTTGATAGAAATAGCAACAAATTGTAATATACACCTATACATTTATTCTAGAGTTAAAGTTTAAAGAAAACTGGTGTAACATTCTGTTCTTTACTAACAAGAACTACACAAAAGCGAAACTGGCGAAGCAACGCGGCCGCCCCGCCCCGCACGTACCTGCTCCTCCTGCGGCGGCTGTAGCGGTGACAGTCATAGGCATAGTGGCCTTTCTCACCACACTCGTAGCATCTGTCGTTGGGGTCAAAGGGGCGCCGGGCAGGGGGCCTGTCGTAACGGGAGCGCCGCGGCATTCCCGTGGACACTTCCACTCTCACCCTCGAGCCACATATCACCCTGCAAAAGTCCGCGATGGCTCTCAGTTAAATGCTACAGTTTACCACACGACTACAAAAGCAGAAGAACCAGAGAACCTCTCTCTGTTCTTAAAACCGGTAAGCATCCGAAATGCACACGTACTTCCCGTCAAGTCCACGCACGGCATCTTCAGCGTCCCGCGGGTCCTCGAACTCCACAAAGGCGAACCCCGGCGGGTTCCTCGCGATCCACACGGTTCTCAGCGGGCCGTAGTAGCTGAAGGCTCTCTCCAGCTCGCCTTTGCCCGCGCCCGTGCCCAGGTTGCCCACGTACACCTTGGTCTCTGCGGGAGCGAAGCGATGTCAGCGTCGGGACCGGGCTCAGGTCCGCCCCCCCTCGCCGCCATCTTGTCCGCGCGGCCCGTTCCCGCCTTCGCCGCGAGCGCGGTGCGCGCGGCCGCGCCCCCTCCCCCCACGGCCGCTGACGCAAAATGGCGGCGGCGACAACGGCAGCAGCGGCCGCCTCGCCTTCCTCCCTTCCCCGCCAGCGCCCGCGGGCCGCTCCGCTCCCCGCGGTAATCGCCCCTTCCCCAGACCCTTCTCTCCCTGCCCCCCGCGCATCCCCCCGCCGCTCGCGGCGCCCCGAGCGCTCTCACCGCCTCCATAGCGGCCGTAACGCGACATCCCGACGGCTCCGCCGCCCGCGCGCACGCGCTACCGCATGCGCCTGCCCCGCGCTCCTGTCCCCGCCCGGCGGCGGCGCGCGTGCGCGGGGGGCGGAGCGCCTGAAGGGGAATTGCACCTTTCCTTGGGAAAGGAAGCACCTGGGCCTGCTGTTGGTGCTGCGCACGATCATCTGGCCAAGGGAAGTAAGGCCAGCAGTCCTTTCTGTCCTGGCATCTCTTGTGTGGGAGCAGTCCTTGGATATATCCAGTATTGGAGGCGATATCCAAATCAGGAGCCAGTGGCACCCGGGAACCACGGCCTCTCCGGGCTGCCCCTTAGCTGGGGGAAGCGGTCCGAGCTGGTGCTGACCCCTCCGAAGGGGGAGTCCCACAAGAAAAGCGAGGTTTGTCCCTCAAATCGAGTGTTTATGGCTCGATCCGCACCAGGAGCTTCCAATGGCAGAGTCACGTGAGTTGGGAGAGCCTCACCTCTCTGTGACTATTGATTGTCGCCTCTGGCGACTGCTAAATTCAAGACGGGAGAGCTGTGGTAACTACACTTACAACAGTGGAGAAAAAAGATCGGTAGGGATTAAAACTGAAGACTTTTGGAGTATTCTGCTCAAAAGGGACATTTAACAAACCACTCTCCTGTCTCTGATCCAGAAGGGAACCAGTTAAACAACTAAAATGCATATATATAGATAAAAACAAATTATGTTTCTTCTTCCCGCTGCTGCTGTTTTAAACGGGAGCTGCTTTCCCATTGTGCTGCTTGCTCTTAGAATGAAAGCAGTTAGATTTGCTATCCCTGCTTTCCAATAAACTATTACTGAAAGAAAGCAGTAGCTGAATACAGTGACACAAGCCATTCATGAGTAATCCCTGTAGTACTGCAAAGTTGAATTGATACTTAAAAACGGAAATTACCTCGTCTGCAAAATACGACTATCTCATTTCATAGCATTGATATATTTTTTTATGCTCACAAAACCATTGCATGCTCACTTTCACAAATTACTGCCATGACTGGCAGCTTGTTTGGTTCATCCGTAGGAAGCTTTTCCTTAACGCTGTTGAAATAGAGCAGCCGGGGTGGGTGGGGGTGGGTGTTGGAATCAAGCTTCTCACCTTCACAGCGGCACAGGGAAATTTGTAAAGGCAACTCAAAAACGGGGAGCAAAAATATCCTGTTTTTATGTACGAGGTGCACACAGCCTGCATCCGTCCCTGTTATGCACAGGGATTAGCGTGCATCCATCCCTGTTTACGCACAGGGATTGCTTGAAAAGGCTTGAGGTTTTGCTTGCTGAAGCTTGCAGTTCCACTGCACTGTCGGCTCCACCTCCTCGTTTTCCAACCGGGCCTCGTACATGTAAACCTTTAAGCAATTTATATGTACACCCGTAGTTAAAAACCCTCCGCATCGGCCCATTTCGTGCTCGCAAACCCCCGGACCGTGGCGGGGAAAGGCGCTCGGCAGCGGCAGGAAGCAGATCCCGCCCGGGCGCAGTTCCCAAGAGCCCTCGGTGGGGACTGGAACGGGAACGGGGCAGGTGAGCGGCAGGGCGGGTTGGGGGCGGGGGGGGGCTCGGAGCGCTCCCGTCTCCTGCTCCCGTGAAGCTGGGATGCTCCAAGCGCTCCCCTTGGCATCGCCAGGGAGCCTCCGGGGAACAGAGCTGCCCCCAGCCCTTGGTCCTCCCCGCACCGCGCTGCCCACATCTCCCTCCGGCCCCTTTGGCGGGGAGAGGAGGGAATGGAATCCAATGCTGGACCAGAGGTAGCTTTGCTCTTGGTAGTGCAGCTGTTGGAGGGGGAAAGAGTGGAACGCACTTGCTGCTGCTCTGCCGTAGAGGATGCGAATAGAGCCGGGATTCGGGGGGATAACGCTTGTCCACAGGCAGCGGAAGGACTTGGACCCCAGTGCTGTGCCAGTACACAAAGCAAAGGCGGTAAAATTTTACCTTCAAGGGATGGCGATCCCGATGGTTTTGTAAGAGGGCAAGAGCAATAAATGGAATGTTTAAAGCGTCGAGTTACCAGAACAGTGATTTTTGAGGCTTTGCTGGTGTGCCTTTAAAAACAGGTGAACTGTGTGGGAAATTACAGAACTGCAGCTGTATGCAAAACACTTGTGGGAACGTCTGCTTTTTAAAAATGGTAAATTTTACTTAAGACGAATCTTTATCCTGGAGGCAAACTCAGTTCTGATGTGAAAAGCAAAGCAAAAGGATTCACTGCGTCTGCTAGTTGCTCTGGTTGTTTTCTAGGTTCTGGATGTAGGAAATATGAATGACTGGCAGAAGAAGAGCCCTCTAGACTGGGAAACATATATGAACAAATTGGTGAAGGTTGTTGCAATTGAGAAACACGAATATGAAGGATGGGTTTTAACAGTTGATCCAGTTTCTGCCAGGTGAGTACCAAAGCTTTTATTTCTGTAAAACTAATAGAAAACAAGGTGGTTTTTTGGAGAAGAAAAGATCCCAAAACTGAAGCAAACTCATTTGGAGCAAAAACTGCACACTGGGGCTGTGTATCTGGGTTTATTTAATTGGCAAGGCCTAAGAGAAAGCAACATTGTAGTTTATAAAAATAAATAATGTAATACAGTGGTACAGCAGGAGGTCAGCATGAGCTGGCACCTCTGGAGAGGGACTCAGAACAAAGAAGTCCTTGGGCTTTTATACCCTTACAGCTCATGTGCCCATTGCTCACATGCTCCTCATGCACTTTGCATGTGCTTCTTGGTCCAGTGGTGATTTCTGGTCTGGGGTCTTCAAACACCTTATTGGATTCTTTCTCTGTGTCCCTGCAGACAGGCCATTAACTGTTCTTGTCGAGTTGCAGCTTCTGCTGATGGCTGCAGCCTTCTTATCGTCTGGTTTGTACTTCCTGTGCACCTACTCACTGACTGAGCATGGGAAACTAAAAAGTCCTTGATTTAGAGTAAGCTCTGCTTAGCAACAACCAAAACATCAGCGTGCTATCGACATTATTCTCATACTAAATTCAAAACTCAGCACTGTACTGGCTTCTAGGAAAATTGCTAAGAAAATTAACTCTACACCAGCCAAATGCATATGTGCAAGTTGAAAGTTCACAGCTTGCAGCCTAAGGCTTCAGCAAATCCATCTGCTCATGTTAAGCAGGTAAAGCTAAGGGAACAGCATACTAAAACACACAATATTGTAACTCTGACTTTCTCTTATTTAAAACTTACAAATGAAACGAAACAAGTATTAGTTCTCAACAATCCACATCTTTAGGACTGCTTTTAATAATATACCAAGCCCTACTTTACAAAGAGAGCAGGAATGCAGGAATATTTTTAATGCTTTAGGTGTTGAAATCCTTATCCTCTGTCCAGAATTCTCACATCAGTGTCCTGCTTTCCCCTCTAGCCAGACACCCATGGAGGTGTAGTGGCTTCTTTGGAGAGGAAGCAAGGAAAATTAGCAGGGGCATTGGACAGAAAGTGGTACCACAGGTCTCTAGTATCTCAAGTGAGTAACTTGAAAACAGGGTTTGAGAGGCAGAATGCGCCAGGCAATCGGCAGAAATTTGTCTCTTTGCTGCCAGAGCTCTTTCATACCTTTTTAGTTTTGAGCTTGTCCCAGACGAGCACAGGATGAAGGCTAGAAACGAAAGCATTCAGCTTCTGATGTGTATCAGAAGAATTGGTTGTTGCTTCAATTCTGGAGTAGCTCTGATAGTCTTCTCTTGGAGTTTCTTACCATTTCGGTAGGAAAGGTGCATGCAGCAGTGAGTGATTCTGGTGAAATCAAGATTTCTCTGGACATAGCCCAAAAAGTCATTACTTCCACTAAGGGTGGTAACAATAGATTAGTGAAGTGCTGGCATCAAATTCTGGAGTTTTGGTTCCCAGAAGAGGAAGACAGTTGTTTGTTATATGAGGAATTGATCCTAGAAATATAACAAGCTGCCTTCCTACCTGCATTTAAGGACTTCTGGGGTGCAAGTGCCCTTAGGAAAAGACGAAGCTTCTACAACATGAACCTGAACCTGCTGTAATGTGTCCCTTTGTAACACTCAAACTATTATTTTCATTTGAGAAACTAGCAACAGTAATTTAAAAAAATATTTTGTTAGTAATGATCAATAAATATTAATAAGTTTTCATTAAAGGTTCTAGTGGAGTTAGCTGTCACCATTGCCTTTAGTATTGAAAATGCTAAATGTATTGAAGACTTCATTGTTTCTGAAAACTTCAGGTTCTTCAGCAAGGTTGGGAAAGCTGCACAAAATTATTTAGATTCCGAGCCCTGGTTTTAATGTACAGTTCACTTCTTTAATGTTCTGCTTGATAGTGTCTAGAGTAGTTTCAAATTCAAGACCACCAATTGCTTGCAAAGCCCACATTTTTAGTATTTTAAGAGTACAGCAGCATTCTTTTCAAAGAAAAATGCTGAGTGCTGTCTATTGCCTAAGTACCTGGGATAGGCTGATGCCAATGAGCACGATTTCCAAGAATCTTGGCCTGCGTTTCTCAGTCTTCAGTTAAGAACAGAGACTTACACATCCTTCTTTCCTTGACAGCATTGTCCTTGCAGCATTCCCGGAGAATGAAAAGGTGTCCATTTCGTTTGTCATGGGCCATGCTGTCCAAGAGGTCGAAATACTGAAAGAAGGGGACAGTGAAATGAAGCAACGCCTTTCTCGCATATTCGCGCCCAAAGAAAGCAAAGCCTACAGCCCAGAGGAACTGGAGAAGAGGAAGAATGACTTGAAGACGTGGCTGGAAACAAACCACATCCCTGTGACGGAGCAAGGGGAGTTGGGCAGGACACTGTGTGTGGCAGGGGTGTTAACAATTGACCCCCCGTATGGCCCCGAGCAGTGCAGCAGCTCCAACGAGATCATCCTGTCCCGGGTTCAAGGTTTGGTACAGGGTTATCTGGAGAAACAACAGTGATGTCTGCTGTTTAAAGCATTTGTCTTTAGGGAAGGGTCTACCTGCTGTGTTTTAGGAACCGTGCTGGGTATCAGTATTCACTGTTTGCAAAAATGCTGGGTTTAGATACTTTTGTCTGATTTTTTTTGTCTGTAAAGAAAGGGATAAAACAAGCGGTATAAACCAAAAGCACAAGCATTTTTCATGCACTATTTTTTATTAAAAGCGAGCCATTAGGTAATGATGCTGTATTAAACTGATTTATCACTTAATGTATCAGTTTAGTATTTTTGTAACAGTATTGTGAAAGGTGATATACAAGAAATTTAAGCTGTGTTTTCCTCTGCCTTTAAAATTAGTTTGATTAATTATCTAGTGGTGTAGGCATGTTTATTTTATAACTGCTTACCAGATTATTTTTTTCTTTTTTTTTAGAAAGAGAATTGTGACACTTGGACTTCCAAACCAGATTTTAAAAAGTTAGTTCAGAAAGCTGTTTTATTTTGTTTTCTTTTGTTTTTTTAGTTGGTTAATTGTTGTTTGTTTTCCTCACAACTGTTCTGGTTTAGAACATGAATTATGATGTTGCCCAAATTTGTAAAATTCTTAGGGAAGGTTAGCAGGCAAATTGCAAGTTTTAAAACCACTTAAAAGCATTCCCTATCTATATTTGTTATTTTAGAGCAGCAGCGATTGGAAAATCAGTGTTCTGTAAAACGAGAATGTCTTGCAATTCAGTTTGTGGTTTCTTTTGCTTTTTTTCTAGTTTATGGCAACACACAATGCAGGAATCATTGTGTGATTATTCCTGAGATTATTAATCCAGTGAGGAGCCTTTAGAGCCCTCATTTATCTCAGGGTGTATTTGTTTTGCCCTATTAGGAGCCAACACCAAAACACATTGCTGTGCTCACATGCAGCTGAAAAGTCTGTCTGACCCTCATTGATAAAAGGCTCTCCTCATTCCTGCTGGGATTTATCTAAAATTACTTTGAATCTGTCAGGTTTGTGTCAGTTTTTCTTAAAAAATGTCTACTGCACGTGCACTCTTGTACGTGTCTCCCTGGAAAGGCTGACACCTGAAAGCTTCAGCTGCCTGAAGGGATAAACCAGTGCCTGAACTCTGCAGCACCCAAGGGGTGGTTGGGATGGATCTGATGTGTGAGCCACTGTCAGGTCGAACTCCGCCCAACAGGTTTGGCACAGTTTGGGAATGCCATGTTATTTGGGAATGCCTTGTTACGAGGTAGGAAATGCTCCTGCCTCCATGCCGTGGAATAAGGACTGTGGTCTCAGCACCTTTGCCCCCAGCCTCAGCAGGGCTAGAAGCCCATATGGGTCACACATGAGGGGTGTGAGGCAGAACAAGGGGCTCTGGTCCCCTCTGCTCCCTCTTGGCACCGCCAAGGCGGGAGCACTCACATGGGGCTGGTGGGGGGCGAGCTGCCCGTGCCCAGGAGGAGCCTCCGGGGAGGTTCGTGGCTTAGGGGCTGCCACGGCCACTACGAGGCGATCACATCCAGCGCCGCCCTCCCGTCTGGAGGCGGGAAAGGCGGGAAAGGCCCGTCCCTGCGGGATTCCACACGCGCGCGCGCGCGCTCAGACAGCTCCGCTCTCGCGAGACCCGCGCGTGACGAGGCGCGTGCCTGCACCGCCCCGCCCCCCGCGCGATGCGCAGGCGCAGCGGCAGCTCCTCTATATAAAAGGTCGCGCCTGAGAGAGCCTGGGCTGTGGTCGGGAAGCCGGGACCATGTCGCGATATGGACGTTATGGTATGGGCGGCGGGGGAGTGGGAGCGAGAGGGAGAGGGATGGGGATCGTGTGGGAGCTGCTACTGCTGCTGGGGGGGAACAAGAGCGAGGAGTGGAGCGGCGGCGTTCGCGCCGCGCTAAGGGTGGGAGAAAGCGTCCGTCGCCTCAGGTAGCCGCTGAGAGAAGCGACGGCGGCGGCGAGGAGGGGGGCGCGGCGGACACACGCAGGGCCGCGGGCCCTGTGGGGCTCGGGTCCGGGAGGGGGGCGCGGCCCGGCGGGAGCGCTCTAAGATGGACGCGGAGTCAAAGATGGCGGTGGGGGGAGGGGCGGCCGCGTGCCTGGCGCGGCCCTGACATGGCGTCCGTTCGTTTCTTCGTTCGTCCGCAGAGACCAAGGTGTACGTGGGCAACCTGGGCACGGGCGCGGGTAAAGGCGAGCTGGAGAGAGCCTTCAGCTACTACGGCCCGCTGAGAACCGTGTGGATCGCGAGGAACCCGCCGGGGTTCGCCTTTGTGGAGTTCGAGGACCCGCGGGACGCTGAAGATGCCGTGCTTGGCCTCGATGGGAAGTACGTATATGCCTGGAACCTCCTGGACTGCTACGGCCGCAGTCTCTGATCCGCCTGCCCTACACCAACCGTTGATTTCTCGTGCTCGTTGTATGAGCGCAGTTATTCCTGTGGTTAACACATACTATGTCTTGTAGGATAATATGTGGCTCGAGGGTGAGAGTGGAAGTGTCCACGGGAATGCCGCGGCGCTCCCGTTACGACAGGCCCCCTGCCCGGCGCCCCTTTGACCCCAACGACAGATGCTACGAGTGTGGTGAGAAAGGCCACTATGCCTATGACTGTCACCGCTACAGCCGCCGCAGGAGGAGCAGGTACGTGCGGGGCCGGGGCGGCCGCGTTGCTTCGCCAGTTTCGCTTTTGTGTAGTTCTTGTTAGCAAAGAACAGAATGTTACACCAGTTTTAACTCTTTAATGTTGTAAGTCAACAGGTGTATATCACGGTTTTATTTTTTGCTAATACATACAAAATGTTAATATCTTAATAATCAACCTGGTCAAAACCTTTCAGGTTTCTTCGTTTGAGTCAGTCGCCTTGATTCAGAATGTCACGAGCCTTAAGATTTCATGCTGAGGCGCCTTGCAAATCCGACACTTAAGATCCTCCTAGACCTTGAGGTGATCAGCATAAGAGGCCAGATCCCCTCGAGCCATCTACACGTAGCTTCACCTTATTCTTTAAGGGCAGAAAATTTGAGACGGTGACCGCCGTAACAGTAAATTTGGCTTTCAATTGGGGCCCCCCTCCGGTTTAGAAAGAGGAACACCAGATTGACCACATTCCCACCTAGAAAAATCTTCTTGCGTCAATCAAGCCTCACCCTGGCTCATTGGGCTGTCAGTTTGATCGTCGTTAGATTGAAGAGAACACCTAGATGCAGCGATCGGCTATAGATACTTCTAGATCGTCTAGATCTGCTAGACCTTGGGCCAAAGAGGGTCGACCTGCAAACTTGCAAGGTTTATTTTAAATACGCATTACAGTGTTTTCTATTCTAATGTAATTCTGCAAATGTAATTCAGCTTTTAACATTTTTCTAGGTAGTAAAAATGCTCAAGACGAGTAGGCCCAGAGAGTTTTTCCAAATGACAGATGCTAGTGGTGTGTTTTTGTTGTTTTGTTTTGTTTTGTTTGTGTTTTGGTTTTTTTTTTTATTGCTCTCTTTTTTTAGTTGTCTGAAATAAGTTTTGACTTCAGCAGGGCCTCACATGCACTGGTTGCTGCAGCTGTTTGCTGATACCTGTTTTCTCTAACCTAAACCCAGGTCCCGGTCTAGGTCGCGCTCGAGGTCCCGAGGAAGGAGATATTCTCGGTCACGCAGTCGGAGCCGTGGTAGGAGGTAGGGGTCTAGCTGTTGTGTTTTCGTTGTTTTTCTTACTCCTCCCTCTGCCCCTTCTTTCCCTTCTCTTTTGAAAAGTACCTTGCAGTGATTTGGTTGGTTTTTCACTTTGTTTTGTAGATCAAGGTCAGCTTCCTACCGCAGGTCCAGGTCAATCTCTCCTCGTAGATACAGGTCATTTTCACCTCGCAGATCCCGATCTGGCTCACTAAGAAGGTCAAGGTATGTGGGTTTTTTGAAGTTGGAACATTTAAGTATTTATATAAGACATTTAATATAAGCATTAAGTTTATATTTTGCAATCTGTGTCTTTTTAGGAACCTTTATGGTGTAACATCTCTCAGAACTAGTCTGAACACTTTCTTTATGTTAAAAACCTAAGCATATGATATAGCTTTGTACCATAGCTTTGTAATAGAAGTTACTTCTGCAAAGCCAACAGTCCAACAAAGTATTGTGTGACTTTTGCAATAACCGATCTCTATCCCAGCTGTATGAATCCTGCAGTATTAGAGCTTCCACTGCTTTTTTTCCTAGATCTCGGTCCAGGTCACGCTCACGGTCCCGGTCTGTTGTGTGGCCTCGAAGCAGGTGAGATACTTGTTTTAGTTCAAACTCGTAATAGTTCTGGTGTGTCGTTTGATTGTGGTTGTGTTTTGTTGCTTGTTTTTCTTCCTGGGGGAATTTGGGTGGCAGGAGTTAGAAGGCTGTGTAGCGTAGCAACGCTTAATTTGTGCCTTTTCACAGACTGAAGTAGTGATCAGATTTCTTTTAATAAACGTGAGCTTGTTTTGGTTTGTGGCTACTATATATAATCTGTGTATATATGGCCATAAGAAAGCATATGTGTGATTTGAGGTCCGTGGAGAGAATTTTTGAACACTAGTTAATGCTTACGTATGTAGTAAAATGATGATGGTGGTGTGTTCTGCCTTACTGTTACTTACCAACAGAAGTCATACTTGTGTTACGAAGTACCAGTTCTGGGTGATTGTGAGTAAAATTGCGATCCAGTGAAAAAGCTACTGGTTATAATGGTAGGAATTGGGAAGGATGGTGACTCGGCACAGTGACTACGAAGGTTTCAAAGCCGTGGCACATAATGTTTCATTTAACTTACACCAAGAGTGTCCATACAGTATTTCTGTAAGTTAATAGACCAGGTAAAGGTGAATCTTATTTACCCTTTAAAAACAGTTCTTAGCAGAAATAGAATAAAAATTGGCCAAGTCTATTGAACTGGGTGTTTTGATGTTGAGTAATAGCACGTGCCTGAATTCTGACAGTCTAGGAAGGCAAATATTTTCTAAATAATAGCAAATATTTGAGTTGATAAGTAACATGATAAACGTGGGAGGAAAGTGTCACTGTTTGAGTAGATTTTAATTCACAAGATGAACTGGGAGTAGTTTACACATCAGTAGCCAGGTACTGAAGAGAAAACCGAAATGTTGTTTTCATTGGCAAAACTGATGAAAAATCTGTATTATAATAATTGGAATAAAATAGGCATTGGAACTTGACCTGAAGAATGCATCAGTTCTTCAGCACATTTTTACTTGTGGCTGATTCCACACTCTTAATGTGCTGTTAAATTTTCTAAGATGAAACTTGAAATTATTATTCCCTTTATAGAAGGGATACTTGCAGGTAGGAAGAAAGTCTTGTCAGTCTGGTCTTCTGTTTTGTGAAGGTGGTAGCTGAAGCTTTGCTGAGGAGCTTCATGTGCTTGCACTCCTGTCTTCTGATAAATGGGGTCTCTGCAATAAGAGCTAAAGGATTCTCCTGAAAAGTCACAAGGAAAGCCTGGAGCACCAGAGCCTTCTTTCTCTCTGTTTTTTGATGCTATGTAATAAGAATTCGCTGTTGCTGTAGCTAACTTTCATTGTATATGCATGCTACTGGCTGCTTTGCTGAGCTTTATTTTTCTCCTGTTGTAGGTCTGAGTCTCATGGTAGATCTAAATCTGGCTTACCTGCTAAAAGGTGAGCGTTTAAATACAAGTAGCACTCAGTTGCTTTTTGTTTTGGTTGGTGGTTTTTTGTGGTTGTTTTTTGTTTTGTTTTATGGGTTTTTTTTCCTCATTATTCAAAATCTGTTTGGAGCAATATTTCAGTTGCATGTGGAAGAGGGTTTTTTGTTGTGTTGTAGTTTTTTTGTTGTTGTTCTTTTAATAGCCGATTTCAAAAACATTTTTCATACAGTACTTTAACATATTTTTTTAATAGCTGATTTTTGTGGGACAATAGGCAATTCAGAAGAATTGAGCATAGAGGTTTTTGTTTCACTCAACATTGTGACAAAAAAGGTATTTGTGACAGGATTTGGGGCATCTCTGTTCCTACCTTTTTTCTCAACTGACTATAGTTCTCCCTCTTCCTAACTCCTCAGTTCAGTGCTCCTGCTTTGCAGGGTTGCCATCATGACTTTGTAGTTGGTTTGAAGTTGTTTTGCTCTTTTCCAAGGGCTCCAGCTTTCAGCATTTTTCTTTCTCACCTGCAGCTTCTTGCTTAAAGTAATCAGGTACACTTGCTACTGGCAGTCTTAACCATGATGTCTTTTAATGCATTTAAACAACACCAAACTGTTCTGGGTTTAAATGGTCAGAAGTGGTTACTGAGACTATCCAAGTGTACAATGTTGATTGTTTGGTTTGTTTGTTTTTTTAACAGTCGCTCAAAGTCCAGATCTCCATCTCCAAAGAGAAGGTAGGAATATCTTTAAAACTAGACTGTGCCATATGGTTAAATAGCACTAAAGTTGGAGTGGTTCCTGTGGAATTTAACTTGGGCAAGGATAAAAGCTTAGTTTTTTTACTAGTCTAAATGTGTGAATTATGAAAAGATGAATTGTTACGGGCACTTCCTGCTACCAGTAGTCAAGATGTCATGATAATAGTTCTAAGGGAATCTACTTCAATGAAATGTTAAAGGACAACAAAGTGTGGGCAAATGAGAATCAAGTATCCCTAAGTTCTTGAGGAATTTAGAATCTGGAGAAGAAGTGAGTAATGTAAGGTGTGGAGCAAACCATGAAATATGTTGTAGGATTAAATTCCTGCTGGTGACTCCTGCTGGCTCAGCTGCACAGCTGCCAAGTTGTGCTATCCACCATGAAGTAAGAAGTTTTTCTATGTAACCAGAGAAGTATGTGCTGCAGTTGAGATTTCTGAGCAGTCTTCATGTCTCACCTGCATCTGATCTTTTAAGCTTAAAGCAGTATTTTTATACAAAAATGTAAAATATAACACTTCCCTCGTTATTTGTGAGCTGTATATGAAAATGGGGCTGGGACAGAGCAGCGGAAGCCTGAGGTAGCATGGAAGGTTTCTGTTGGTTTTGCTATAGGAGTGGTTTTTAATCTCTTCTTTCTCTTTCAGTCACTCACCATCAGGAAGCCCTTGAAGGAATGAAAGTCCTGAAAGAACAAATTCGAATTTCAGAAGTTTAAGAAAAAATTTATTTTGTTTACATTGTAAGGGATTTTGTGATGTAAGGGCTTAGTCCTAGAAGGCTGTTTCTGTTGACTAGCAATTGGCATGAATACTATATCTTTTAAAAGTCTTACTAGCAGACTAATACAAAACTCTTGTTATGTTCATGTTCTGTGATCTGGAAATGTTGGGCTCTTTTTTTGTTAATTGTTGCATTAAAACAAACTGTGCATTTCTAACTAAGAAATAGACTGTGGTAGCCCTACTGTTTCTGTTAATATGTGGCATGGGGAAGCAGGTTGTGTGCCCGTGAGGTGAAAGGTAGAAGGCAGGAAGTGGCAGTCCCTTGTTGTGAGTGGGCTGTAGTGCAGTGGCTGTGCTGCAGGTGTGTGCCTTCATCCCTGCCTGGCACCAGTTAGAGTGGAAAGTTACCAGTTCCAGCTGTCATTCCTGCTGGTTGGTCTGGATCCTCGTGGTATTCCTTGCACCTCATCACAGCTCGGTGAAGCGGAAAAACCTTTTGCGGGGGTGTTCATGTGCTCAGTAATTTGACTTACAAAAATGTCTACGAAGGACATTATCGGATTGGAAGAAACAAGGAATGTGTGAATGCTGGTTGGTCTGTCCTGATGATTAAAGGACCGGTCACGTTCGTTCTCACCTGAAGGTATTTGAAGTAGTTCTGGAATGTAAACTGTCGAAGTAAATATTTTTAGAAATCTTTTTTTCTGTCCTGGTCATCCAAATAGTACTGCTTCTTTGTGATACTTAACACAAAGTGGCAGTTCTGATGCAGAAGATATAATACCTTTAGATACTATTTTTAGGAAATTTAAGTTTTTTCTTATAGTTGACATGTCATAAGCAGAATCTGCAGGTCATGTTTCAGTAGCAGTATATTTGGGGAACCGAGAACTTGCGTTACACCTGTCTGACCTGATCTGCCTGGTTACGTTTGGCAGTGAAGTGTATCCAAGGGCCTTGATGCTGTCCTGATCAGGGGTTGCTTTGGGAAGCCAGACTGTAGCTGCCTGTATATGGATGGTCCCCATCTGGCCAGGGATAGGTTACTGAGAGATTTAATAGAAGTCCGGTAAACAAGTGCAAGATGTTTTCCAATTTGATTTATCTTTGCAGCTGATAATGGCTATTAACAGAGTAGTGAGGATAGAGTGCCAGATAATTTTGACTTAAAAGTCTTTCTTTTACTGTGTTCTGCCCTATTGCTGTGTCTTACCAGCGTGGGAGGAACAGTCAAGTCTTCTGGGGCTTCTGTTTGGGCAGCAGTGGGTGGATACCCTGCTGTGCAGTGGAGCACTGCAGCTGTGCATGGACACCCCCCCAGGGCTTAGGATGAACTTTAATCATTGTTGCTTTATAAGATGTCCAGGAATTAAAAGAATGATAATGAGCCCCTATACATATGACTTTAAAAGTACTCTTCCTCTCTGTCTTACCCCTCCTCTCCCCCATGTTTGTTCATTTCAGTGCACTGGGGCTTAGGGGGGAGGGTGACTTCCCTGCCTGATGATGCTGTGGTTACTGCTTTGCTGAACCATACTCCATTATAGCTGCAGCAGAGGGAGCTGGAAGTAACAGCATTAAACAAGGGTGCCCTCAAAGCCCCTGTTAAACACAGCTGGGGGACAGCATTTATTGGGGTCCCTGCCCTGCTGCAGTGTGCAGCATCAGTGATGAAATTGCCCCATGCAACAGTGCTTTAAAAGGAGGTAGTGGCTTTTTTTCAATTTTTCCTCTCTGGACTGTTGAAGCAAAGCTGACTCCACACCAAGCCTGTAGACTAAAAACTCCTCTAATAATCCCCTCCTCTAATGGGAGGGGACACAGCTGGGACAGCTGACCCCAACTCCCAAAGGGGATGTTCCAGACCATATGGAATGTTCACCATATACATTTGGGGGGAGGAGATGGCCAGAGTGACAGTGCTTGTCTTCCAAGTCACTGTTGGGCATGATCACACTGTGCTCCAGGAGCTGGTGGAACACCTTACTGCCCATAGGAGGCAGTGAATGAATTCCTTGTTTTGCTTGTGTGTGCAGCCTTTGCTTTACCTCAGCCCATGTCTCTCAGCCCATGAATCTTCTCATCACTCCCCTTTCCCACTGCCAGGTCATGGAGATGGGTTGTAGAGGAGGGAGTGGCCCTCTGGTGCTTAGCTGGCTAAGGGCTAAACTGCAGCAGCAGTTCAGCTGCAGAGGCCCTTCTGCTGCACAGGGATGTTGGTCTTGGCACTCCTGTCATCTTCCTCATGTGAGGGTGTGTTGGTGTGAAACTGCTTCTACAAACATGCAAGTCTGTTTTTTCAAAACATCCACCTATTCCCCAAGCAATGTGCCTCCCTCAGCTCATTCCTCAGCCTGAGGGTTACTGCTGGGTAGGGCTGGTGGTAGAGACTGCTCACTCTGGTTTTACCATTAGAGATGACAGCCAAGTCCTGGCACTTAAGGCACTTGCTATTATTTGCAGTTGCTATACACTGAGCAGCTTGGCTGCAGCAATGCTAAGGGGAAGAAATAATAGTGCATTATTACTGCAGGATTTTGCCACACTAGCAATCCATTCCCCAGAGTGTGAGTTTGGATAAAAGTTTCCAAAAGTGGGACTTTTTTCCAGCTGTGTAGGGTGGCAGAAGGACCACCACATACCAGAGCAGGTTAAGAAATTAGCAGTGTCATCCATCCAAGAATTCATTTTTAATGCTCTACAGCAGTCCCTTCTCAGCTGTTCTATTTCTTCCCAGTGCAGCAGGGGCTGGAACAGCCTTCAGGGAAAATGTCCACGCTCTCCTGCAGTTTTACTTTGTCACCAGAACAGCCTGCACTGATCTAACACTGCACTCCAACTGATCCACTGCAGTCTCTCATCAGAGGACACCGTCTGAACTTCAGAACCTCTTGACACAAATCAAAAGGTGCTCATTTGTATGATCGCTTTGGGTTGAACCATGAGCAAATGAACCCCGGTCAGCCCAAACTGACTGCCTCAGTAAAGTCATGGTCAAAATGTAGGAGTGAGTTAAACCAATTTGGGAGTAGCTTACTATGTCACACGCTGCCTCCAGACATTAAAAAAACCAGCTGGATAGCAGGTATTTTTGTGACCAGAAAACACTACTGCTAGGGTATAGTCCCAGGAGAAAACATTTTCTTACTTGGAGGTTTCTACTCCTCCTGGGAGATTTGCTGTTTTCCCATTTCCCAGAGTGTACTGTAAGCCACCTTACTTCCAACAAGCGAGCAAACAAAGGGGAAAAAAAAAAACAACGAAAAAACTGTCAACAGTACAGTTGCCATCCTGTTTTTCCAGAGATTAATGCCATGTTTTGGACCAATAAATATATCAAGACATGGATGTTACTTGGCCTGTAACAGTCTTTAGAGAAAGCTGTTCTGATTGATGTCACTGTGTGGTCACAAGCTTTACAATCATCCCGATGATCCGAGATCCACGGGGGCACATGCACAAATCCATGCTGGGATTCTTGATTTTATCCTGCAGCAGCTGGTCTAGTTCACAGCGCAGCTCTTTCACCAGCTCAGCCACCTGATACAGTAAAACACAGAGGGAAGTGTAAGGCTCGGGACATTCCAAACACCAGCACAGCTCTGCAGCGCTCCCAGGATTATCCTTTCTTTTCCTTACCTGGTGAGAGGCAGCCACAAACCGTATCCACCCGTCATCGAGGGAAATGACAAACTCCCCCTTCTGCAGCTGCATGTGCACCTGCCCGCCCCCGAGCAGCACCAGCGGGTACACGGACACCATGCTGCAGTCCCGGATGAACACACGGCTCGTCTTGATCTTCTCGTGGTACACCAGGTAGGGGCTCTCAAAGTGCCTGGTCTGGAACACACACACCACAGCCTCATTAAAGGGATGCATCTCTTCCTGCCTGCTCGGGTCCCGCCTCTCCTACAGCTGCAAAGAGCAGCAAATGTGCCTAAAATGCACCTGCCTGACTAACAGACTCTCTCTGACCCATAAGAGCTGCCAATAACTTCACCAGTTACCCCATGCTCCTTGCAGCGAGCACATGAGAAATCAGCTAATTCACCAGTGTTGCCTCAAGGCCCCAAGTTCTCCCATGCTAAGGACATTCTCATGTGTGCATCTGTTACGCTCTTTCACAGCAAAAGTGAAAAACAGTTCAAAGACTTTATAACCCAATAATGACTGAAAACTCACTTTTTTTAAGACAAGTAACTTATATCCTGGAAAAGCAATGAATCATCAAACATGGAGACGGACTTCATGAGACAAATATTACCACGTCACGGCAAAGAGAGAGAGCTTTTATCTAAGAATTAGCTATTAAGCTGGAAATTAAATTAACTTCAGAACTTGAGGACTCAGAAACCAGAGTATGTCCCTGAATTATTTAACAGTAGATAATCACTACTGAGAAGCCAGGGCAGCATTGCAGCTTTTTTGCATTCAGCTCTGCAGATGCACCTTTAGAAAAGCTGAACAGGGATCTGCTGCATCCCTAGTTCCACTCCAGAGGCTGGAGTTTAATTGTGTGCCCAAGAAGACACTCTTAACTCAGGAACACACCATTATTTGCAATCCTAATGCAGGACTGTTCAGTTATTAAGATCTTTTATTTAAACATCAATAGGGATCCTCACTGCAATCTTAAATACTCAAGCAAAGATGATTTCTTTTATTAAAGAAAAAGAGTATGCTTTGCAGAAAAAAAAGAATCCTGACCTGATAATTCACAGATGAAGGATGAATGTGAACATAACCATCATTTTTGGTAACAAACTTCAGCTCTTCTGCTTTTGGTTGCATTTTGACTGCTCCTGTACTGGTCTTCTGGTATTTACCCTCTGGCTTTTTCACCTGTATGGTAAGAAAAAAAGTAATAAAAATCTGCTGCACCAGAAAGCCTTTTAACCTTATGTTTTAAATTTTTCAAAAACAGAAATTCTGTAGTAGTAACATACCAAGTCACTATGCTCCAGGTGCTGTCTAACCCTGACTGTTTGTGACCTCAGCCTTCTAAAAAGCTGTAATTTAACATACCTTCTTAACATCTGGCTTCTGTGAGACACTACAATCAGCCTGTAGGAACAGCAAGGTCTCAAACAATACAAACTGGGGCTCTGCTGCCTGTCTCTAACGCTACAAGCAGCAAGCTTTGGCAACCTAAGCCAGGCTCAAAACTACCACAACGAGTCTAGATTGAAAGCAGGTCATGTGGATATGAGAGCAGAAGGAAAAATGAAAAAGCATTCTCTTACCTGGACAACGTTGGGATACAGAGCAGCACACAACATAGCTGAGATCAGCTTGAAGTTCTCTGCATTTGAATTTGCCTGTGAAATCAATGCATGCATTAGGTATTCTACAGTTCAATGTATAAAGATAAACCCCTGCTCCAGGAATGACTGAATTCCTGAAACTGGTTGACTTTTACAGCTGCACTGCTGTGCTCTGTAGAGGAGGACAAGTCACTGCTCCTGAGGTCTCAGGCCAGAACTGGGCTGTGTTCCCCCCACTATCAATGGAGCAAACTGGCCACCACTAACCTGATGCAGTTAGTGCTGAACCGAACTGCTCTCTGGCTACAAAGCAGCTTGCAGTCAAGAGAAAGCAAACACAGGTTGTCCCAATGCACAGTGATATTCTACAGCTACCAAACCCATATTACCCTGATCATCATGTACCCTCAGGACATCTCTGGCCCCAGAGGCAGCACTTTCTGAAGACTGTACACATGAAAAACTGCACTGAAATGCTGTGAATTACCTCTTCTCCTGTGGCATCCAACACACCATCGCCTCCTTGGGACCACTTCTTCTCAATGTCCCTGGCTCTTAATCCCTCCTTCACAAACCCAATGTCAGAAAGCAACTCTGCAAACTGCCGCTTCAGACTGGCAATTTCCTACAAAGAGACAAAGAGCTGATATGTGGTGGCTGCCACACTGAGCAGGGAGAGTCTGCCCTATCACTTACTTCTGTCACTAGAACTCTGCCAGTGTCTCAGCCAGTCCCTGTGAAAGGCCACAAACACTGCCTTACCTGAAGAACTCTTCCTGACAAAAAGTTCTCCCTGCAGTAGTTGTAGCTTGCTTGAGAGCCCTCTTTGATACTTAAACGCCACCCCTAATTGAGAGGATGAGAGGAAACCTTTAATAAAATATTTCCGCTTGAATTTCAAACATATCACAAACCCCCAAGAGAGGCTACAGAATTTTATCTCACCTTATAGGCCTGGAGAAGAGCCAGGTAGTCGCTGTTTCCTACTGCAAACTCCAACTTCTTTTTGTTTGCTTCTTCCCTTTTATCCCATGGTGACACCTAGACAGGCAGTAACAGATTGTATGTGTTCTTCCCCTCATCACTTAGACAAGCCACTCTAGAGCTACATGGCACATTATCTTTGGTATTTTCACAGCAGCTCATGGGTCAGAATGCAAATTTTCTCCATGCAAAACAGGAAATATGAGGCATTCAAAAAGCCAAAGTGACAGTGAGCACACAAACTGAGATCCAAACTGCTCTGCATTCACAGCTCAGACATGTCAGCTCCATCCTTATCATCACTGTTTCCTAACTTATATTACCACTAATTTTCAATTTTTACACCAAATTTCAACAAAATGTCTGCACTTGTTAGTTAAAAATGAAAACTAATATTCACTCTGTTTCTACTGTACACTTACAACATAAATACCATTCTTGTTGCTGCCGCATGGTTTTGAACTTCTGCTGGACCATTTTAACAAGCACTGTATTAACACACAGACAATATAGGCTAAAAAGAAGAACTAAAATACTCACTGCAGTGTAGTATGCTGCAAGTTACAACAGCATTTTGCTGCTGCACAAAACCACAGCACTTTGGTTAAGAATACTTACAAAAGGGGACTTAAAGGCCAGGCTGGCAGCGATCGTTAGTGCGGGATCCAGGCAGCGGAAGATGGTGCCAAACAGCATCAGCTTCCCAATCCTGACATCAACAGGCAGCGAAGCTAAGTGATATCCCAGAGGGGTGAGCTTTTCATCTGGAGTTAACGCTCCTAAGTCTTGTAGTCGCACCTTTGATGCTTGCAGAGACTCGGTTCTAGGGGGCTCGATTAGTCGTGATAGGACAGAGTGAAGACTCTGCGCAGAAAACATCTCCAGGATCTTAATTCTTAAGGAGGGGGGGGGAATTGAAAAGAAAAAACAAAGAAAGAAAAAAAGCAGCTTAGTTCCATATACAGGATAAAAAACCAAGCTTTTGTAAAAACAAAACAAAAAAAAACAAAAGAAAACATGCTTTGAAGCACATGCTCCCTAGAAGAGGGCCTGTAAGACATATTTGAAGTCAGGAAGCAATGTGGAATATGAGTCTGTAAGAACAGATTTCTATGTAGCATACTAAGGTTTAAAATAAAGTTTTTACTGTTAAAATATAATTTGTGCTGTTTTGTTTCCTTTTAGTACTAAGGGGTGCACAGTGTGAGCGAGGATAGGGAGGCCTCTTCATTTAACATCTGCATGATGGTGGTGCTTGATGCAGATTGTAGCTTTACTGGACTGTGCTGCACAGAAACACTGCAAGAGTTCACAGCAGAAAGGCACAAACATCTGTGGTAGGTCTAGGTTACAGGAATGCAACTGTCTTCTCTGTGATGAGAGATCTAAGAGACGTTATTTTTTCCTAGGATGAGGTGAGAGATAGGGAACTTGGAGAACGGGGAGAATTGGTGGAGGGTGCAATTAGAGTGGGGCTCTGGATGCAAGGCAGTGTGACAGTAGGATCAAAGCAACCACTCAACAGAGACTCAGATCTACAGAGCATGTTTCTGGGTTTTGTGATGTGAGAAAACACTGAGGAGTCAAAACACCTCGATAATGTCATTCCAAGTGCTCCCTGCAGTAAAGTAAGGACATTTTTCACACTGGCTTTTTCAAGAAATACAGGGACAACAGCTCACCTTAGACAGAGCTGCTCCAAAGGCACTCTTTGTATTTCTGGTAACTGTTGTTTTACAAGTTGATGGTTGTAGTGGTGGCTACTGAAAAGATGAAAGCAGACGCCTGAGGCTACACGGCCTGCTCGCCCTTTCCTCTGCAGGGCATTGGCCTTGGACACAAATGTATCTTCCAGACTTTCCATTCCTTTGCCTGGGTCATATCTGCAGGAGAGCAAGAAACAGACTTATATTCATAGAATCATAGAATGGTTTGGGTTGGAAGGGACCTTAAAGATTATCCAATTCCAACCCCACCTGCCCTGTGCAGGGACACTTTCTACTAGATCAGGTTGCTCAGAGCCCTGTCCAACCTGGCCTTGAACACTTCCAGAAATGGGGCAGCCACAACTTCTTTGGGAAACTTGTTCTTGTGCCTCACTACAGTAAAGAATTTCTTCCTAATATCCAATCTAAACCTGCCCTCTTTCAATTTGAAGTCATTACCCCTTGTCCTATCACAACCTGCCCTTGTAAAAAGTGAGTATTCATGAATGCAGAGTGAACAGGCTGGAGGTTAAGCAGGCAGATGCTGCCAACTTCTCTGTGGATACAATTCCCACCCCTGCACTTGGATCTGAGTTTAGACTGGCTTTCTCCACTTTGTAGCAGTTTTCTGCAGACCAAGTTTCCTTCAAGTTTTTCCCAGCTCTTTGGAAAACTAAAGTATACAGCTCAAGACATATAACAGCTTCCCAGTTCACAAAACACTGAGGAATGGATTCCAGTACCTTTTCTCTTTCATTTTTCCAGAATCAATCACATAGACCACATCATCAATGGTGACAGATGTTTCTGCAATGTTTGTAGAGATGATGATTTTGGTAACCCCCGCAGGAGGCCTGAGGAACACAGACTGCTGTTCTTCACTAGACAGTGAAGAGTGAAGCGGATAAACAACACACCTGGAAGGACAATATGACAACATGGTCAGTGCCTTTGTCTCTAGCCTTTTCCCTCTTGGGAACAATTTGCCTGCACACACTATTACCTCACTTAGACACTGCCCACAGTCATTCAAAGCAATATAAACCCACAAACCTCCCTGCCATAGCACCTTTAAGACACAGAATCATAGAATCTGTGAGGTTGGAAAAGACTCTTAAAATCATCCAATCAGTAACGCTACACTGCCAAGTCCACCACTAAACCATGTCCCTCAGTGCCACATCTACAGAGCTTTTAAATATATCTAGGGATGATGAATCCCTGGGCTGTTTGTTCCAAGGCCTGACCACCCTTTCCATGAACAAATGTTCCAATCTAAACCTTCGCCAGCACAACTTAAAGCCATTTCCTCTGGTCCTGTCACTTGTTACCTGAGAGAAGAGGCCAACCCCCACCTGGCTACAACCTCCTTTCAGGTAGTTGTAGAGAGTGATTAAAGTCTCCCCTGAGTCTCCCTTTCTCCAGGCTAAACACCCCCTCAGCTGCTCCTCATCAGAGTTATGCTCCAAACCCTTCACCAGTTCTGTTGCTGTTCTCTGGACACGCTCCAGGACCTCAATGTCTTTCTTGTAGTGAGGGGCCCAAAACTGAAGCCAGGATTTGGGGTGAGGCCTCACTAGTGCTGATCACTGCCCTGGTCCTGCTGGCCACGCTATTGATGACACGTTTTCTAAGGGAATGTGGAGTTTATTCTGAGACCTGTCACTTCTGTAGAGTTGAGCAAATATTCTGTCTCTTTTGAAGAGTCTAAAATCTGCCATTTTTAATGCCAGACTGGAAGAAGTCAGTCCAGCTAACCTGGCCATGGACATGTGTGTAGAAATTGTTTAGTCAAGGATATATAATTACTTCTCCATGTAACAATCTGAGGCCAAATAAAACCACAACTGAATGTATCCCAGTAAACATTCTGAAACAGAACAAGGGCTGAGATGAAGTTTCAACAGCCCACTGGATCATGCAGAGCACAAAATGGAAAACACTCATCACTAGGGTCTCCAAGTACTTCAACAACTAACCTTCCTGAGTTGAGGACGAAAAACAAAAGAAGCAAGCCAATAAGAGTAGAAAAGGAATTACCCTGATTGGACTCAACTCACACACATTTAATAACCTTTATTTATCCCTGGATAAAGGCAGGCTTTGTGCAGGAAACAACTATTTATGGGTAAAAACTGATAGTTTTGGAGCTTTTCTGCCTTACCTCTTGCTGTGCCTGTTATTAAAAAGAGCATTAGTCTGAAGCTGCTCATAAAGCATCTTGATTTCTGCCAGACCAGGCAAAAATATCAAAACAGCACCTATATATGTAGATTAAAAAAAAAAATAAATCACTAAACAGAAAGGACAGCATGATATTTTATTAATGTGTAGAAGGCCCAAGTCAAAACTCCAGCTCTCTTTTGCAACTATTGTACCAAAAAAAGCACACAGGCCATAACAGTCCCTCACAAAAGACTTTCCAAAGTAGACAATTCTCTCACTTTCCCCATCCCATGTACAGCAGGACCTTTGTTACTCAACTAGAAATTTATTTTTTTTCCAAAATAATCAGTAGCTACAGAAACCCTGCGTGCAAATCATTAGCTTTGGGCTGTCTGTAAGTGCACAGCTTCCAAGAATCTCCTTTTGTTTGTCTCCCAGGGACAATGAAATTACCTGGTGGGTATGAATGTCTGCCGGCAACTATCCATTCCAGCAAGGCTTCAATTAACTCCAGATTAACTTTGTCCAAGTCCATGAGAGACATTGTTTTCAACACTGCCTTGTTAACCCCTGGGGAAAAAGAAATAAAACACCCAGTTAATCTATCTCTTGTAAAAAACAAGATGCACTGAACCAGTGTGGCTGCACAACCGGGCACAGCCAGCTCAGTTTAAACAGCACCTGGCTTAGACCAGACAGAGGTAGCTCCACAATGACTCAATGTGTCACGTTTTCCTTTCCATGCTTTCCTCTGTTTCAGCCCTTCATTTCTTTCCTCATGCTTACTGGGGCTCAGACCTGTCCTGGGCACAGCCTAGACCAGGATTCATCTACCACCAGAATGACATACACACATACCAGGAGAAAGAGGAGCCAAAGCACTTCATATGTCTGCTTACAGATAAGATACCCCAGGACTACCTTCTCCAGCTCTCTCTTCTCCCTTCCAACGTTTCTTACACCAACTCACAACGACACCCAAATTCCCTTACTCTTCTGAGATGTAACTGTCTAGCAGGAATCTGAAGCTTTTAAGTAATGGCTCTCCCTCAGTACCACTGTGGAGCTCACCATAAGGGTGTGCAGGGATGAACTCTTCAGGACTAAGCATGAGGAGGATTTTGATGATGGCAGAGTACACAGTTCATGGAAATATCTGCCTCTCTGATTAAGTCATTCACAGGGTGACTGAATTTCTCAAAGAAGGCTTGCCATGATGAAGTGACCTCCTTGAAGTAGGCAGATACATGCTGTGCTCTAAGTAAAACTGCATCAGCAAGAACAGATACAGAGCAGAAAGTGGAATTAACAAGGCATCTGAAAAGGGATGGAAAGAGACAGCATCTGAAAATTGTCCATTTTCAGATGCTAAGAACTGGTTTCAGCCAAGATGCTTGCTCCAGTTTAAGAGAACAAAGAGTTCTCTTTTATTTTTTTAAAATGGCAGGAAGTTTCTCATCTAGAACTTCACAAGTACAAAACTCTGAATTATATATAAGCATTCAATTTATAGTATTATATGCTAACATACCATGTTGTCTAGCAAATGTTATTGTGCCAATTCATTAAATATAAGAAGGAGCTCACCTTTATATCGTGTAACGAGTTGCTTCAGAGTTAATTTTTGGTCTGGGTCTGAATCTCTGACAACAGTGTCTGTGCCTTCCAGAAGGCCAGCACGTCTCAGGTCCTCCTCTACTTCTTCAAATGCTGTCCTTTTGTGTCTCCCATTCTGTTTGCTTTCTTGCTTTGCCTTCCGCCTGTAGGGACTACAGTCCTCTAAAACATACCTGGACAGCAAGAGAACATTTGGTGGTGTGGAAAGAAGCCTAACAGTCTCCTTCTAATAATTAACTACAGAGATAGGGTATCAAAAATATTTATTTGTAAGTCTGAAAGGAACTTTGTATAAGCAGGTTGCAAAACCATAGATAATATGAAGGTCAAGGTGTCCTTTTATATGGGGATGTTAGTCTATTAAGAGCTGTGATGTGAAAGACTAGGACTGCAAACTTGATTGTGACAGCTAGGTGGGCTTAGTGTTGCTCAGAGCAACAGAACAGCTGATCAATTTATCTGGAATATCTGAACTGCTGTGACCCTCCAGCAACTATAAATGGTAAAAGGCATCTGCAACCTGAGATGCAAGGTAGGGCTTACAAAAGGTAATTGTTTGGTATCCTACATTTTTCACCTTCAGTGCTTAAATCTACATTAAAATTTCTTTTGCTTGTCAATATCTAATCACCACTGAAACAAGTAGAGCACAAGCACCAACAAAGTATTCTTAGCAAAGCTCACCTTTTCTTGAGTACTAATGTGGTATCTAATGCAGAAAGGCTTGTTTTTGCATGAGATCCTAGACCCCACTGCAGTACAGAAGGTATGGTTTAAAGTCAGTGCTTTAGTAGAACTCTAAGACTGCAGCTGATGGGCAAGATTTGAGAGGATTTGCTTTTTAAATATATGCAGAGAACTACTCAGTCTCAAGGTCAATAGTGCAACCTCAAAGGCCAAATACATTCAAGAATGTACGAATTTCATACCTTGTCATTGCAATCACATCTTCCAGAAAAAACTGATCCACAGGAAATGTTCTACCTGAAAGGAAACATGAGAATAAATCTATCTACACGCCACACAATATACAGAAAAGAGGAAAAAGACCAAAGATTATTATATCATTTTATACAGGTTATTATGACATACACTGGCTTCACAGCTCTCACCTACACTGCACCCTTCAACACAATTTCTGATCAGGACAAACAGTGGGTGTCCTCCAAGCATGGTCTGGAGTTCTTATGGACATCAAAAGCAGCGTGGTCAGCAGGACGAGGGAGGTGACTCTGTCCCTCTGCTCTGCCCTTGTGAGACCCCACCTGGAGTGCTGCACTCAGCTCTGAGGTTCCCATCACAGGAACAACCCTGACCTGTTGGAATGGGTCCAGAGGAGGCCATGAAAGGGACTAGAGGGATGCAACACCTCTTCTGTGAGGAAAGGCTGAGAGAATAGGGATTGTTCACCCTGGAAAAAGAAGTCTCCAGGGTGGCCTTTCAGTACCTAAAGGGAGCCCACAAGAGAGCTGGAGAGGGACTTTTGACAAGGGCATGTAGTGATAGAACAAGATATAATGGCTTTAAACTGTAAGAAAGTAGCTTTAGATTGGATATTAGGATGAAACTCTTTCTTGTGAGGTTGGTGAGACACAAGAGTTTGCCCAGAGTAGCCCTGAGTGTCCCATCCCTGGAATTGTTCAAGGCCAGGTTGGATGGGGCTTGAAGCAATCTGGTCTAGTGAAAGGGTGTCCCTGCCCATGGCAGGAGGGTGAGACCTTCCAAGTCCCTTCCATCCCAAACCACTCAAGGTTTCTGTGGTAACACGCACAATGCACTTACACAGACAGAAGGGCTGATACACTTATGGGGATACATCCATGAGGCTACAGGTTCCTGTCTTGGTCCATGTAATAACTTAGCAATTTAAAAGGCACATTTGGCTAAACGTGTACACATCCAGCTGGATCCTCTCACTGATCCTATTTTCACAAGGATACAGAAGAGTCTTCAGCTGTGGTGAAACTAGCCCAGGGAACCATGGTTCTTGTCTTTTGGGGAGGGAAATTCCTCTGGTATACAGACAACACAAAAATATCTCCATTTCCAAGTCCTTTCTCTCCTAAATATCATCAGTCTTTCCTCTTAAGCCTTTGGAATCATATTTCTTGTGTACATCCTCACCTTGCCACTTTGCAAACTAGCCCCTTGCACTTGAGCTGAGAAACGCTTTGCAAGACGAAATACTGAAAACAAATTTCTAAAACAATGAATGTGATAAGATAATAAAAATGAATGGTTTTCACCTGGTATGTTAATAATTGGACAGGAGTGAAAGTATTGAGAAAAAAGCTCTGCATTCAGGGTGGCACTCATGAGTATAATACGCAGGTCTGGCCTCTGAACCATTATATCCTTCAAAACCAGCAGCAAGAAGTCACTGCAGAAAACAAACAAAAATATATATAAATTTCTTCAGTGTTAACTTTCAGAGTCTCTATTTTTCTCCCCATTCTGTCCTCCTTCCTAGTGTTTTCAACAGCACAGCAATACCATCACAGAAGCATGAGCTTCTCAGAAGGGAAGGCAATCTCAATCTGACTCTTCTTGGTTGTCCCTTACTAGAGTGTCAGGATTACTTAGCAAATTCATTTAAGCAACAAAAAGCCTTATAAATTTCTTACATTAATGACAGTGCAAGAACATTAGATAAGAACAGATGAGTCCTTTTTGCTCCTCTTCTTCCCTGGAAGAGTTATTCAAACTTAGCCACTCTTCCCTACGAACTGTATTCTTCCCTGTATGTTTATAGCTTTTGTGGCATTCCTGGAAGACTGGCTTATAGTGATTTTAGATGACAAGGAAAGAATTCTTGAGAGACACAAGCTTTTTTATGAGGCTACAATATCATCTGAGCTGTAGAGTAACGAGTCACAGACAAAGCCTTCTGGAAACCCACTGCACTGCAATGTTTCTCAAGGAAAATGCCAAAGAAAAGGATCCTTGCCACTTAATTTACAGAGATACTGACAGACATTATCTTTTGCCTGTCACCAGGAGGTAAGCAAGGTAAAACTGCAGGAGCCTAGAGCAGGATAGGATGAGACTATGTAGAACCAGTAAAATCCATAGACTGGAAGAAAACACGAGCACTTGTTGCTTGCAGGTGCTCTGCTGAAGCCTACATCAGGAGAAAAAATTCCCCAAAGGGCATGTGAAGAACTATGGTATTTGATAAAAGCTGAAACAAGGGAAGTATAAGAAACAGACAGCTCTGGTTAAAAAGTCACTTAACCCTTCAGGCCCATCCAAAATGTCTTTTCAACACCACTGCAATGTAACAGCACATTGAAGGCATAGCAATTTGAGAGATATGTTTTCTTGTAAGATGTGCAACATAATTTCCTACTGCCCAAGCACAGGAACCTAAAACCAGACTCCTTCCACCATCCCACATTACTGCCACAGGATCAGTTACTTGCACCTCAGTCACCTTTATCCTTCCTTTCTTTGTTTTGCTTACAGGATAAGAGATTATTTACCTTTCTTCTGTTCTTTCGTGAACTTCATCAACAATAACATGTGTGACTCCCTGCAAAGTCAGATCTCCTTCCAGCCTTCTCAACAGCACACCAGTAGTGCAGTACAAGAGTCTGGTAGCTGAGGACTTGAAGGGTAAGACAAAGCATTCAGTTGACTCTGGGCAAATCAACACAGCGCAAAAAGAATGTATGTTGCATTTGGTTTCAGCTGAGCGCCAGGTTTGACAGAAAGGGAACAAGCAATCCCTGCTGGAGACGGGCTGATGGATTTTAAGTTCTTGACTGAAACTGAGAACACCTGCTTCTTACCAAGGGGCACTGTAACTATCAAAAAGTCCGAACCGTTTTTCCTGTGGATATTGTTTTCTGATAAACAATCAGATCTCTGGTCCTAGAAAGATCCAGTGAACCTCTTTTTTAGCATACTTCTTGGAAAAAGAATCAGCTGCAATGCAGACAAAACTTCTTCCAAGACAAAAGTTTGAATTCAACCACCCCTTCTGGCTGACTATAGCTGTACCCTTGGGAGACAAATGGAAATGACAACAGGCAGAAAAGAAGCCAGTAGCCTTCCTAAGGACAGCAGTATTACTCACAGTCTCAAACTCCATCACCTCTCTCAACAGAAAGCAAAACCACAAGACATAGGACTGCACTCTCATTCTGCAAAGTGAACTGTGCAACTTGAGATGAAATAAAATATAGAATATGGTTCATAATATAGTGTAAAATGTAGATGATACAAACTTGCTTATCTCAGTACATGGCAGGTATAGGGCAGAGATTCTGGACACTAGAGAAGCACTAAGCACATTTTAATAGAACTAAATGAAAACCAACAAGCAAAGCATACATACCTTTACACTTTCTAGACGGATCTGATATCCAACAGTGAGTCCAATCCTTTCTGTTCTTTCTTTGGCTACACGTTCAGCCACAGAAATGGCAGAGATCCTGCGAGGCTGAGTGCAGATGATGTTTGCAACTCTGCTTGGAGATCCTTGCAATGAAGCATCCAAAATAAACTGAGGAATCTGAGTGGTTTTGCCACATCTGCACAACAAAATCAGGGATTAAAAACCTCACAAATCCAACACCTTTATCCATGTAAATTAAGGTGACTGCATTCCACTTGATATTTGCTTTGCTTTACTAGTGTGATCCGTCACATGAAGTCCACCTAGGACTGCTGTCACTGGTCACAGATGGACCACCACCCTAACTTTTCCAGGACGTGGATATGTATTTCACATTCTTCTGTCTGTGTTTTGATACATAAAGTCTGTATGTGCAATCACACTCTTACCCTGTCATGCCACTCACAACAAGAACTTGGTGGCTCTTCAGCAAATCCAGAATGTTTTCTCTCTCTTGCCATGCAGGGAGCTTCTGTCTTTCATACAGCATGGACTGGAAGTGCCTAGAAGACTGATGCACAAAAACAGACAGCACAGCAGTAAGAACACCACTGGAGCGGAACAGAACCATTTGAAACAGCAGCTTATGCCTTAAATATTCATTTTTCTAAAGTAAGCAAGAAAAAAAGACATTATGTTCTGCACATTATACCTTTCTCTGCCGAAACTGTGCGCAGAGTTTAACATTTTCGTTATACAGAGACTTCGCCTGCACATCGTACTTTTTGGAAAGCTTTTTCTTGAGGTTCACGTAACTCTCATTCTCCACAACAACTTGTTCAGGCTCTTCTTCCTCCTCCTCCTCCTCCGCCACTGCCTCTTCTTGAGGCTCTGACACTGTTGAGGCTTGAGACAGAGAGTGTACAGTTAAGTATTCTTATTACTAAGGAACAGGACCTCATCAGCAAGGCAGAGAAGAGACACATGTTCCATCAGCATTCTCAACAAAGAACTTTGGTAGACTGGACCTGAGGGCCTGCAGGACTGTTTTTGACAAGCATTTAGTTCAACACTACCAGCAAACCTCCCCTCACCTCATCAAACCACAACTTCTCCAGCCCCATCCCACTTGTCACTACCTCCATCAGCTGTGCTGCCAACACCATGGTCTGGATGGCCACAGAGTGAACCAGAATGGGAACTTGGTTTGCCTTCCTGAATGTTTTTCATGTGTCTCAGCTCACCTCTTCAATCCAACCCACAACCACTTCTACAGAGCACAAGACTTTGACGGCAGCACCAGCGTAAAAGTTACTGCCAAGTACTTCTAAACCAAAGCTGAAACTGAACTAGGCACTTTGGTGCCCAGTGCCTATGAACTGAAGTGGGATTTGCTCAGACTATCAGCCAGCCCTTAAAATTTTAAGGCTACATTTATCTATGCAAGTTATTTTATAGCATAACAAAGATTTTATAACTAACAAAATTATTTGGAATCTCTGATTTCAATTTCTGGAACATAGCTGTCATTCTGCAGAGCTGTTAAAGAAATGGAATAATTTGTTTTACTGTAACAAAAACATAAGCTTTCACTACTTAAGTGCTCTAAAATGTGATGCAGTTGTTCTAGAAAACTCTGTTAAAGAAAGCTTGGCTTAGATAAAACAGTTTTGGAATTGAGAGCTTGAAAGTCACCTGTGCCACAGAGTTGCTGTCACCCTGCTGTGACAGCCTCAGCTCTCCTCCTGTGAAATCAACATAGTTGCTCTTGCCTACATAAAAAGGGTCGATGCCTTTTGCGACATTCTAGAACCACTTTTAACATTCACTTAGCCTTAAATCCACCTTTATAAAGTTAATTTTGAGGAGGCAATTTTAAGTAATTTTAAAAAAAAGTTTCTGAATTGATGAGTAGCAGATGCACCACAGTTTTGCAAACAACCTTCCCCCTTCCCTTTCAAGTCTCTGGCCCATTTTGGTGAGCTCACACCGTACCTCTCCATGCCATTTCATGGATTGTGTGGGAGTGGGCATCACGCACTCTGCCAAACCAAACTCATTAGCTCTGTGCTCCTTTAACTCAGTTCTGGCCAGCACAAAACCCCTTTGCTGCAGCTTGATTATGGAAGGGACTTCCTGAGGCACAGACAGATCACGGATCTGGCTCACCACATGACATTAATCTCCAGAAATAGATTTGGAACAGATGGATGAATTGGGGGCTCTGCCCTGTCTCTCTCTGTTTTTTTTTTTTTTTTTCCTTTTAAATCTTTCTGACTGTTCTTAGCCCAGAAACCACAGAAGGAGATTTGGTGTACCTTCAGACGGTTGATTTGAACCAGGTGTACTCTCTGTTTGTAGCTTTACAGGAGGTGTTGCCAGCAGGGACACAAGAGGAACACTGTACTTGTGCTGAGTATTGCCAAGTAACTCACTTATTTCATGTTCATCTTCTAAGCAAGTCACTAAGGTATATACCACTGGTTCATGAGACTCTGCAGCTACCAAGGCCTTTCCAAAGAGGAATTCAGCAATGTGTAAACGACAAGCAAGAGGCAGATTCTCATCAGTGGAATAAAATGCCACAAGAGGTGCTTGAAGCGGATATTTGTTTTCTTCAGGAAATCTTACTTCAAGTTCATATATGGGACCATCACTATGCCTGAGATGAGCATCATCTACAGAGTTCTTGGATGGTTTTAGTGGATGGTTTGGAGGGAATTCATGTGCAAATCTGCATTTTGAACCAAACCTGCAGCCTCCTTGGAGATAAAATTTACATATTTCCTTTGAAGTCGGTTTTGCTGCGTCCCTACTACAACCACTCTTCTGTTTAGATTTGCTGAGTCTGTTTGCTAGGTACTCCAATTCCAAACTAAAAGTCCAAACGTGATTTTTAATTCTTTCTACAAATTTTTCTCCACAGATTGACCGGAGGGCAAAAGCTTCTTCTTGTCTCTGTTCTAAACATTCTTCTTGACTGGCTTCAGCAGCTGCTGCAGAAACCTGCATCTTCTCTCCATATCTTTCGGTAAAGCACTGCAATAGCAAATACTCCAACGATGCCCCAATATTACCATTGCAGGATCTCAGCACTGTCCTACAACGCTCACAGTCAAAACCATACCTGCACCAAAACAGAGACAACATGGCAACGAGTGAGAGTGAGAAACTCTCTTGAAACAAAATAACTACGCGTCTGCTTGATCAGGCTGAAAGTGAGGAAGCATGTATGGCACGAGATACTATCACTACCATTAGGGGAAAAAACACACCAAAATATTTATGCTCTTTTAAATGACAGTGGCAGGCAGCAATTTGGTGTCTGTAAATGCCAGTCTGTGGTTTGTAAGATGACAAGTTAGTTTATGTGGCAACTATCTGACACCTCAGAATGTAGCACATAATAGTCACAGGATTAGGTTTTCCCATTGAACTATATAAATTAAACCCTTCAGAAAAAGCTGCCACACATAAAATACTCTCAAACAAAGCAAAAATAAATAGTCATGTCTGAGCAAAATGGATGAAGAACACTTACAAGGTTTCCCCCTACCTGGGAGAAACATACATATAAAAGCAATGCTCCCTGAGCTTTCCTAATGTCTGTTCCACTGCCTTGGAGAAAGAATTTAAAACATCACTGAAAAAGGCTGGAATGATTATTTTCATAAAAACATTATGTTAAATTCACCTAGCTGAGGATTAGATTCTCAGGAGATACAAACTCACCAGTTCTGCACATAGACCTCCCCAGTATCAAGAGGAAGCCCAAGACCCGAGGGTTTACAGTATTGAGACTAGTGATTTAACTCTTTGGGATACAAATTACTCACTAAAAAGCATCACCTGGAGAGTTTGTGCACAGCAAATGAAGACACTTCATTTTCTACAACTCTGTGCTCAGCTGGCTCAGCAGACAACCTTGGTATTACTTCAGAAAGTTCCTGTTCTGTTGACCAGCACTGTTCATCATCGAGGTAATCAGGTTCATCATCATCTTCACCAGCTACACTGATAAAAAGAGTTATCAAATTAAAATGAAACAAAATTATACTGTTGAGTAGACACAAAACTCTGCCTCTGCAGTTTTAAATTCTTCATTTAAATGGAAGATTTGGCTACCCCTTTCCCAGAGTTAATATTGTAGAAAAACAAAGCAGACTCAAAACTGTAGGATTTGAGATAAAATTAAAAGTTAAGGTTAAAAATACTCTTTTCATTTCTAACAGTATGCCTGCTAAAGCATGTTCATCTACAAGAGCTGGAAATAGTGTTTCCATTTAAACTAACTCTGATTCAGGAGCCAGCTCCTGCCCTTGAAGCTCTTGAAGAAGTTCTTTTACTCTTCTCTGATTCTCTGATGTCATGTGTATGGTCTGCAGAGGCATTCTTGCTTCAGGTCTCTGTTTCATTTGCCCTCCTCTTCTGGCAGGGGCATTTGATCTAAAAATTAAAATAGGACACAACCATGAGTTATTTGCCTGGCTCAAATGATTCTGACTGAATTGGGATGTGTTAGGGCCCAACCCTGTAATTCAAAACAAGAAAACCAAAATAAGACAAGTCCATCACCTAAGGATTATTCAGCCAGGTTGAATCACCTCTTACATGACCAGGATTTGTGTGTCTGTATCTGCACACACATACACACCTATTGTAACCTATGTCAAATTCAAAGTGATTTACTAAATACTTTGCTAGGTAAAGCTGTTCTCAGACTACAATACAACATATTTCTGACATGTTTCTAAGACAGATTGGTCAGAACACATACAGGATACTAAGCTAATTCCAAACTGCTTATTTTCTATGGCCCAGCTTCTGCTCTGTATACACGACAATGAATATCCTGTGTATATTAGTGTTTTCTGACCAAAAGTGTTCTGAAATTACGACCTAAGAAGAAAATCAGAGGTTCTAATCTTTAAAAAGTAAAACAGTTTCCTAGCTATAAAATTTATAAGGTGTTAATCAAAAAAAGACATGTAAAAAGTGCTTCATACTGAAACAACTTCATCACACTTTCACTCTTCTCTATATTCAAGGATGTCTGAAAACCACCCCCAAATATCTATGTATCCCACCATCCAAAAAAGTATCCCAAATGTCCCAAAGTATCCCAAACAATCCTGAAGTATCCCAGACGTCTCTATGCCAATCCCCCCCAAATTAAAAGAAATACCTGGATTCCAGCCTTGGTTCCTCGAAGAGACAAAAATCATCTCCATCATCCCAAATTTTGGCTGAACATTTCCTGTTTCCACCAAGCTGAGGCTTGTTTGAACGGCCACTGCTGCCTCCTCCTCTTCCACCGCCTCCTCTTCCACTGCCTCCTCTCCCTCCTCCTCCTCCTCTCCCTCTTCCTCCTCCTCTGTTGGGCTTTCCTCTTCTCCTCACTGCTGAACTCATGTTCTCTTGGTGAAGAAGGGGAAAAAATAGCTCTTAGTTATGAGGATGATTTAGCACATTGCATATGTCCAAGCACATATTATTTGTTTGTCTATGCGACAAGAGAAGACACCCTCTCATTAACCCACAGTTAATGATCCGTATGTGGGTGTGTCTGTATGCACCTGGAGCAAGGAACACTATTCTAGAACATTGTTCAGTAAGTTCTGTGGCTTTAGAAAACAAAAGTAATATTCCTCACAGCTATTCAGCCAAAGCCTGCAGGTTTGACAAAACTGTCTGGCCTCAGACCCTCTGGATTAGCCTACCAGCAGTGCTGCCTAGCCTCGGGGCTCCAGTTCTGCCACTCTGATGGAGTTTTCATGGACACTGAAGCCCACAGGAAAAATCTTAAGGGGAATTTTCGGGGAAGAAAGCAGCCTCTGAGCTGTCAGTTTTCAACTCAGGAGTTTGCAGGGTTGAGAGTAAAAGGGGGAAGGGGAGCATTAGCTGAAATACAATGTTTTTTTTCATGTTAACTCATATCAAACTCCTGATCCATCTCCTCCTGCAGAGAGCTGCTCAGACTGCTGAGCGCTCTGTGAAGCCTGGTCAGGGAGTGATTAGGGACTTGGAAAACAGAACCCCTCCTCTTCTCAAAGCAGCATCTTCCCAGCGCTCCAGAAGCCCATTAGCACTGAGCAGCTGTCAGGGACAGAACGGCCCAACATTATGCTCCAACTGCACATTCCTGCTAATGGAAAGCTATTGCAGGGCAGGTGAGGAGCCGCGGGCAGCCTGTCAGGAGCTTATCACCTGGATCTTTGCACTGGCACCTCCAGAGTCAGGACAAGAACGGCCGTGCACAGGTAACAGCCCAAACGAGGGCTTGGAGCAGCGGCAGCGGTTTGGGCTTAGAAAGCAGCAAACTCCCTTTTTGTGGCCGCTCTCCTCACTGGAGCTCCGCCGGGGCCGGACAGGAGCTCACAGACAAGCCGACCCCGCTGGGAGCAGCCCGCAGTCAGTGAGGGAGGCGAAGAGGGCGAGCAGGGCAGGCGCCCCCGGGGCCGCCTCTCCCCAAGACCCATCCCCTGCCCACTCACCCACGCACCCGCCTCCCCTCAGCCTCTCTCGCAGACCCGCCGCTCACCCCCTTCCTCTCCACCCCCGCTCCCCGCGGAGCCGCGACTCCCTCCGGGGGCTCCACCGCCCCCTTCCCCGCCCCGTTCTCACCTCCCCGCCCGGCACCGGCACCGCAGGGATCCCTGACCCGGATCCGCCGCGTTTCCCTTCCGGGCCGCAGCCGCGCCCGCCCCGCTCCTCCCCGTGGGCAGGGCCGAGGGCTCCTTAGGAAAGAACGAGCACTCAAGCGGGACACTGAGGGTTATGTGCGACTTTAGGCTGCTGTGCGTTTTGTTGCCTTAAGAGAGCGCGGAGAAAAAAAACTCCAGGCCAATTTAGTGTATAAGATAAAATAAAGAGAGTAGGTCCTTTAATCTCAGGCCTGAGGCCCAGGGAATACACATGACGCGCACCCGCCCAGACAGTGGTTCTGTGACTTTGTAATAAGGTCCATCCAGTCCCCTATTTATCCATCCCCGGTTCTGCCCCGTTCTGCCCGCCGACGCGCCCCTCCGGGAATTGGGTCTGTGGGTGTGTGGGACCCCTTCTTCCTCATCTTCATCTTCTTCACAGCACGCACAGTCCTTGGAGTTCCTCCAAAGTTCTGGGCTTGAAGGTCGCTGTGTCTGTGTGATACCTTCCGATCCAGGCTTTTCTACAATTCTACCTTGAAAAAAAGACTAAACACGCTAACGGAATTTAGAGGGATTTATATGAAATGGGGTAACAGGGTTGGGTATGTTTAAATATTATGCTACAGGGTAAGGGATGTAATACAGCTACATTAAAATCTACATTTACTACTTCTAAAATCTACAAAAGTTAAAAAATCCAAAAAGCTCTGAGGCATCAGTTGGAAAATACATATATGTGTGTGTGTGTGTACATATATATATGTATATATACGTATACATATATGTGTATGTATATGTACGCTTGAATTTCAGCCAGCAGCTGTAACAGTGACACTGGCTGTAGTGGTTTTTTAAAGTATCTTTCATATTCCCAAATAAAGACAAACATGGCAGTTGAAAATCTTGGCAGGTTCTTATTGCACCGACCCACAAGTCCTATGAGGAGCGGCTGAGGGAGCCGGGGTTGTTCAGCCTGGAGAAAAGGAGGCTCAGGGGAGACCTTATCACTCTCTAAGACTCCCTTGAAAGGAGGTTGTAGCCAGGTGGGGGTTGGTCTATTTCCCCAGGTAACAAGTGACAGGACCAGAGGAAATGGCCTGAAGTTGTGACAGGGAAGGCTTAGATTGGGTATTGGAAAATATTTCTTCACGGAAAGGGTGGTCAGGCTTTGGAACAGGCTACCCAGGGAAGTGGTAGAATCACCATCTCTGGAAGTGTTGAAAAACCATGTAGATGTGGCACTTTCAGGACATGGGTTAGTGGTGGGCCTGGCAGTGTTGAGTTAATGGCTGGACTCAGTGATCTTGGTGGTCTTCTCCAACCTTAACTCCAAAACTGAGTATGTGGGATCAAAAGGGAGGAAGGCTATAGCAGCTTTAGAGTGAGGGTGATGTAAGTGACAAGAGACTCCAAAGCTGTGTTGCTGAGGGGGGGAGGCCCCTCTGCAGATCCCCTACACACACAGGGTAACCCAGGATAGCTGCTCTGCAGCACATCCCATCGGGTCTTGAGTAATACCTCCATGGAAGGAGAATCCACAACTCCTCCAGGCAACCTGTACCAAGTTGGAGTTCAAAACAAAAAATCCTACCAGAAAAAAAAATTCTGCACTGGTTTGGCTGTATAACAACCACCACACCCCGCAACCCAGACACACAGCAGCTGCCCTGAGGTTGTTTCCTCAGGGTCCTCCTGCAGATGGCCACAGCCACTGCCCTGATGGTCCGCTGGGATCTGCTCTGTCCCAGGCCAGCTCCCCACCACCTCCACAACGGGGTTCAGTGGCGGAAAAATGGTTCATAAAACTGCTGCTGGTTCACACTGTGCCACCCAAAGGTGCCTGTTCCATGGGCCCATCTCTGGGAACAGCCTGTCCACAGGAGATGGAGAGTCAGGTCTGAGAAACAGCTCTGTGCAACAGAAGAAATGCATTGCATGATCTCCTGGGTTTTTGCCTCTCAGATGCTCTCTGTCTTGAAGTGAAAATACTTGTCTTCCATCACTCTTGTTTTCTAGAGGGGAACTGCAAAAGGACACCTGAGTGTGTGCTCGATGCCTCACAACGGGGCCAATGCAACTATGTATGTCAGCAGCTGGAAAAACAACAAAGTAGTTTTAAGTATTCCTTCATTTTAAACTTCCTCTGTGTTTGGAATATCAGTATATCCACCCTTAAAAAGGCACAAAAAGGAAAGTCATAACCCAAAAAGGATCAGATGAATGCTGCAGGCTCTTTTTCCACCTGGGCATCTTGTCACAGCCCAGTCTGAAGACTTGACACATCTGGAGTCTTCAGGTGTCCTCCAGCCTCCCGAGGCTCCTGCAAACACACCAGTCATTGCTGGGAGACAGGTCCCAATGAAACATCTCGGCAGTGTGGTGTTGGTGGTGCCCAACACGTACACCCAATGTGAAAGCCCTACCTGAATGGGCTGTGCACGCAGAGTGGGCTCTCCTGCGTGTGTATATACACCACACACATATCCCACAAGGAAATGGGAGCTCTAGTCATCAACAGCTACACTGTTGTGTGGCTGCCCTTGGTTACTCAGTTCCTCAGGAATTACTGAGGAAGAATAGGAAAATTGCTTATTTTGTTGACACTGTAGAGGAAACAGTCCTTGAAATGATACAAATAGTGGTCTGTGACTTTACTGGATCTAGTCTGGCCTTTTTTTCAGTCTCTTACGAAAATATTGGTGCAACGGTGAGAATTAAGATTATGGCATAGAAGTGCTTCACAGCACAGATTCAAATCCCCAGGCGTGGCTTAGTGGCCTAGGCTGACAAATAAAAGGTTTGCTCTGCCTTGATTCACAGAAAGAAATTCTGAAAAATTTAATTAACCCCTCAGGTTGTCAGGGTAAAGGAGTTATATGCAGTTCCATGCTGCATAGATTGTTAAAATCCCATGAGATTACCAGCAGAGGAGGGGTTTATTGGACACTATGGCCAGCCCCAAACTTCTAAGCTCTTACCTAAATTCCTTGTAAAAGCAGAAACAGGTATATCTGTCATAGTCACTTTCCCCTGCTTTATCCTATCTGAGTGTGATAGCAGACTCCAAGGCAGCAGTGGGAAAGGAAATTGTAATGAAAGGAAATAATAATGTAAGCATAAATATTAACCATTTTCTTCATCTCTCAAATGCGGATTAATGGTGCTGGAAGGCTAGAACATCCTTCTGGAGCAGTTTACAAAGGGGAATTCAGATGTTTCACAAGGCTGGAACCTGCAAATTTCCAAATGGAGCAAAGTACCTCGGACTGTTCAATGAAAACAAGTATGTTTGAAATGGAAGAGTTGTCTAATCTTTTCTAATAGTTTTGATTTTATAAGTTGTAATGTCCAAATAAAATTCACCCCAGGTAGGAGTAGGTTTCTTTTGCTAACAGTGAAACTTGCACTGGGTACCTGAGATTGCTTATCCCAGTTGTGTCCATTTCATGAGATCAGTCCAAAGTATGTATTTCATTTCCAGTCATGAGTTTTCAAGTTGACTATTTCACCCACCCACTTTTTATTACCAGGTCTCTGGGCTCAGGTAGAGTTCAAAGAAATAGAACAGTTCAGACCTCTTTGAGAGCTGTTGTTTCAAGCTGTTTGCATTGTCTGCCTGTCAGATTTGCTAGATTTAAGTTTAACTTTTCTTTAAGTACTTCCCCCAGTCCAGTATCTGAAATAAATCTAAAATGTGTATTTGTTAATATTTGGCCTTTCCTCAAAAAAAACCCCAACAAAGCTCCGTCTTACCCTTCTGACCAAAAATAATAGTCACAATAGTACTAGCATGATGACCAATTCTATTTTTAAGGTGTCAAACTCTGAATGAGATATGTGTTATAGAATGTAGCTGGATACAAAATAGAAACTTGTATGGCAAACCCTAATGTTTGGGGGAAAAATTTATTTCAATACTTTAGAACATATTGAGTTAATTTATACCTCTATTAAAATGGCATGTTAAAATCTGCTACAGAGTGTCTGTCTTTTCCTTATGTATTAGATGACAGATATGGATTCTGTGTGAAGTTAAATCTGTGAGTACTCATCACTTCAGCAGTAGATCACACATGGAGCTTCACAGGCATTTTCTCTCAAAAATCTTAGGGTGATACCAGTACTCTCCTGTGAGAGGCCAGCACAGTGCTTGTCACTAGTAGTTGATCTGTAGAGAAAACCATCTGGTTCTGATTTGAACTTCTGATGTCAAGTAACTAAAATGCTGACGTAGGCACGCCCTTGGTAACAGAGATCCAATCTTTGCCAGCCCCTTCTGTTTTCACCAGGGAATGAAAACTTCTCCTTTTGGTTTGTGACTGTTAATACGTGTCACAAACACGAGTCCCTGACAGCCCAAACTATTGCAAACTATTTTGCCAAGTTTCAGGATTGCTACTTTCCACTTACACAAGATAGGTGCCAATTCACCAGTTCACTGTGGCTTTCATGAGAGAACCACAGCAACTTGTTGCAACTGCCAGATGCCTTCATTTTTTAAGGTAAACAAGACTCCAGTAACTGATTTTAAAAGTTATTTTCCCCTCATTTGCAAGGGATGATGATGCATAGACCATTCTGCTTTATACCAGTTTTCCAGGTATAATGATGAGCTTGATCACAGCTTCCAAAGATCAGCAGAAATATGTGGTTTGTGAGGACTGACATCACATGGCAGTTACCTTTTTCCCCACAGGAGGCTGTAAATCCTTGCACCTTACCAAAACACTGCATAGCAGGATGGGAAAAGCATGAAAGGATGGATTTTTACAGGAAGATCATACAGTAACTGGCTGCATACATCAGCCATACATCAAAGTCAGGATAAACTTAATAGGACTTAATCCCTGTTAACTTCAAATCATGACTGTTTTTTCCTGCAGAGGATGCATGCTGAGAAGACATTAGTATACATCCAGTTTTGCAAAGAAGGGAATATGTTCCTTGGATGAATAACCAGCATGTTTTGTAGGTCAAAACTTTTACAGGCTACAATGTTGGAGAAAGTTAAGGCAGGTACTTACACTACACTGGGAAGCTTCTGATTCCTGGCCACATCAGCTGCCAGAGCAAGAGACTGCATTCTCAACAGGCTGGATTTCTGTCAATACAGTAAGGAAGGTGAAGGAGAATTTTAAGATGAAAATGGAGTGGAGTGGCACATTTCATGGCTCGGCAGCAGTGGGACTGAAGCAGAAGTTGAAAGTGCAGCTGTTTGGTACAGGCAGCAGCATGGGTTAAAGGCAACTCTCTGGGCTCAACAGCTGTGACCAGTTTTTAACAGGCATTGATTTCTTCATGTCTTAATTAAGAATTACCTCTGAGCATGCACGCTAATAGCAGATAAAATTATTTTCTTTTCAGACTGATCAACTGAAGTCTCTTTAAGTCTTTAAAGAAATGAAGTTGGGTAGGGTGAATTCATAAGTGCAGCAGTTGGTGACTGGAATTTCCTATTGGAAAGTCTTAAGCAATCTAAGTAGAAAAATCTATTTGCGTTTTTGTTTGCATTTGGTCATCAATGTCTCTACACTATGAACCTAAGTACTTTGCTTTATAAAAGAGAAAAGCTGCTTTTTAGTTAAAAAAAAAACAAACAAAACACAACATACCAGTGCTGTCAGGAAAAAATGTGTTGAGTCTTTGCTTGCCAGATATTTAATGGAGTTTTAGTAAATACCACCCCTTGCCTCCATTTGAAGACACAATGTACAAGTGCTGTTCCTTCAGATGTGCCTTTAAATACACAGCTAATTTTGCTAGGATTCAGAAACATCTTGGGCCCTGTGGTTTATTAGCAAAATGAAAAACCAGCACATTATCAGCAAATAGACATACTGGGCCATCCGAAACAAAGCAGCTCATGGATCACTTGGCAATATAATGTCTTACAGCCCTTCTTCTTAAACTGCCTGTAAGAAAATCCATATTTGAAATGTTTTGTTCATAGATTCATCTAAATGTTCTTATTTATTAAAAAACAAACCCTTCCTAGCTTGAACTGTTTGTTGAATTCATGGGTATCTTTGACTCAACAAAAATGCACTTTCTGGCAAACTCCTTCAGAATTATAATTTTATTTTGTTCAATTGTGTTGTGTTTTGCTTCTGAAATAGCCAGCTCCAAAAAAAGAAATACTGTGTCCTCTGTCCCTAGTCCTTGACTTCAGAGGTAGCAGCATCTTCCACAGAGCTTCTGTTAATTTAGGAGCTTGTCCTTTCAGCTCATTTGCTAAGGCTCCACATTTATCTGTGCTGCACAGCAATTATACTGATTTAGTCTGTGCAGTTTTACATTTCAGGTTTTCTGCCTGAAGGGTATATTTGAAGTAGATCTTTGTCTTTCAGGGAGAAATTACTTTGCCCTTTGTTACTGTGCCTCCTCCTTTATGTCTCCATGTTCTTACCCTTCAGTCCAGACGGCTCAAACTTTTCCTTGACACATTTCCCTGACACCTGGCCTTGGATTACTTGCATTCTCCACATGCTTTCTTGATGCTCTTTGGAGCAAAAAGCCCTCCAGTAAAGGGCTGATCCTCCTAAGTGAAGAAATGGAGCAGGTGTGGAGGGCTGTTGCTCCCCACCCTCCAAGACCTAATTTGTTTTTACTCAAAGAAAACTTGTCATGATCTAACAAGAAACAGAAAATACTCAAGTGCTGGTGATTCCTGCTCCCCTGCCCTGGCTACTTTGGCAATCTTGCTCTTGGCCCCTGAGCCCTCTTGGCCCTGGCATCCCTAGCGAGGCCATGCCTGGTAAGAGACAGTGTCAGAGAAAGTAGGGAGGAGCTGGTCCCATTTCCCTGTCCCCGTCAACGGGAAGTTGTCTTGTTTGGGTGCTACAGGAGGTACTTAAGATCCTCTGAGCTTGGCAAAGTAGCACAGACCACATCAGCACCTGGCTCTCACCACATGGCCCCCTCTGCCGTCACTTCTCAGGGCTTCTCACCCTCCCTCTGCAGCAGTGGGCAATTCTAATTAAAAAGGAAGAAAATCTGTATCATCTTCTTCCAAGTGCACAGTCCTGATTTTTACATGGGCATGCGAGGATGTGACCTGAAGATTATATAATTAGAAGGCATTTGTTATGCTAGCGTTTCAAATCAGTGATTAGCATGTGACAGTCCCATCCTGGGAGCCACCATTGCTCTACTCTCTCTCCTGTCTTGCACAGTGCTAATTCCCAACTCTAGCAACCGCCGGTGCTGAAGGATCTTCAGCTAGCCTGGGGTAAGTTTAAAATGTACTCGGAATGGGATGAAGAGTGGGATTAATTATACCATTTTTCATATTACTGGAAAAAGCGAGAGTTGTAACAATTTGATATCGTGTGTGCAGCACATAAAGGACTTAAAGTATTTAAAGTACTTTGCATCTTCAATGCCTACAGTTATTTTCAGCTGATTTCTCCTAAAACTCTGTGTGGAGATGGAGCTCCTTAGTGTGCAGGACAATTTTGTGAGGCTGCATTTATAGTGAGGTCTCTAAAATGTCAGTTAAAAAGACCTTTTTTTTGCTCTCACCATCTAAGAGTTAAATTGAAGTATTGTGCTGAATTGAAGTATTTGAATGACAACCACATTAGAGTTAGCTGGAGACAAAATGCAAGAGTGATGAGAGGAAATAATGGGGGGTTTTTGTTCTCTTTTGAGGACAGGGGGTTGCTTTCCAAGTGGGATATTTAAAACAGCAGCAATTTCAGCCAGCAGGACTGAGACAGTCACCAGGAAGATCCCAAACATTTATTTAGGGAAACAGTGGATGCTTAACAACTGAAGTAGCAAAAGTGCATATGGATTTCCCTGCACTGTTGCCCATGTCACGATTTCATAAGAAGCAGAATGGCTCAGAAAGCCAAATAGTAGCTGTTGTCCACCAAGGCTAGGCTGTAAATGCTTTACTGAACTTTGCCTGCTTGCATGCTGATGCTTGGTGTTTGTCCGTCTTTTTAATACATGATCCTCTGCACAGCTGATTGTTTCCGTGTGGGGGGAGCACTGGAAGGGTGAGCATGGTCACATAAATGCAGTGCAGGCTGCAGGACCTGCCTCCCCTCTCTCCACCACACGCAGCTTTGTGCAAAAAACCCACCCCTGTGTTGCCTCAGCAGCATGTCGCTCCAGCCTTGTCACTCCAGCCTTCAACCCTGTGCCTGGGGGATAGCTAAAGAAGGCAACTCACTGGGACCTCCCCATCCCTCCTTCTCCCTTGGGGATCTCATGGGAAGTGGGTGCTGGCTCAGGCTCTGTTAGTGCTCACTGGTTGCCTGCTCTGCTTGGCGGGAGGGGCTGCAGCACCAGCTGCCTGTGCAAGGCACCAGGGCAGGGTTCTTTGCTGGTCACCAGTGGCCAGCATGGCAATCACCAACAGCAGAGGTGGCACTCAGCTTTGGTTCTTAGGCTCAGCAGATTTGGCTGCTGGAGGGAAGATAAAAACAAAAGGGGAAAATACATCCTTTTGCCATGATGGAGGAATGTGGTGGCTTTAACATCTTGAAATTATTCTCTGAGCTTTGCTCCGAAGATGTTATTCTGGCTTGATAGAAGCTGCAAGAATGTAAATGAGTTTTAATGCTCTACTCTGAAGAAATAACCACGTCTTTGCCATTTCTGGTCCCTAAAGTAGGGGACCATGGGATTGAATTGCAGGCCAAGACAGTCTGCTGATGGCTTCATGTGACTGCGTGTTGAGCCTGTCCAGTGGGGAGCTTGCAGAGGAACAATAACATCTTGTTGATGAGGGAACTACCCTTGTGGTGGGCTGGCATATCAGGCAAACTTTGGATTTGCCATGAGTGGAGGTCTGGTAGTGGTTTAGGAAAGCAGCTTCATGGAGGGCTTGTACTTGCTGCTGATGTGCACATGCATTCGTGTATGTGCATATAGGAAGGGATTAGTGGTGTGGGACTTGCTTAATACTGAGACAAAAAGATGGAGGGGGAAATCCTCTCCAGCTTTTAACTGCCTCAAGGGGGCTGTAAAACAGATGGAGTCCAGAATCCTCCCAGAGGTGCACAGTGAAAGGCAATGGGCACAAGCTACAGCTAAGGGAAACCCCAACTGGATGTAAAGAAAAGTATTCTTCCTCAGGGTACTGGAAGGCCTAGAGCGACTGTGAAGACTCCAGCTGAAGAAATATCCAGCTGGACAGAGTCCTGAGGAGCCTGATCTAGTTTGACATTAGTCTTGATTCGAGCAGGAAGTTGAACTAGAGCCATGCAAGGCTCACCTGGACTCTGCTGTGAGCTTAGGACTTATCCAGTGCCAGCAGAGGCAGGATTTGACCAAGCAGCCCACATCCAGGTCTTAGGGCCAAATGTCAACCCTATTTTTCAACCCCTTTTTGCACCCTTTAGGCACAAGCCAGACACTGTTCAGGCAGCTCAGGCTGACCAAAACCCTGGTCAGTGGTGAGGACAGTGTTAACAGCTTCCCCACCCAGCAGTCAGAGGGAACAGAGGACAAGCATTCACTTCAAACCGTGGAGAGGTTCATGTCCTGTTTGTGTTAGTGATGAGGAAGGACTGATTAGTTTTGCTCTTTATATTAAGCAGTTCAGAAGAACCAGGCAGAAAGAGGCAATATATACATATTCACAGAGCCCAGCAGTGAGCCCTAAATGCTGGAAAATAGACAATGTAATGCTATTATTTAATGTAACAAAGAACTAAGGGGTGATTCTGGAAATTGCAGGCTGCAAGTAGAGGACACACAAAGACAGTTACTCTGGTAAAACAGGTAAGATTTTCTGGACCCACTTAACCAAGGTCAACCTACTTTGCAGTGCAGTCATATAGCAGAGCTCCTGGTATGCCTGGAGCAGGAGAGGATGGTGGCATCCCCGGTGTCCCAGTTTCAAAGCCTCACTCCTGAGCTCCACAGAGGACACAGACTGTGCTTAAACATTGTCCTTGTCTGTACAAGTGTAATGGGGAAGCTCCTGAGTTAAACCTTCATGCTGTACAGGTATTGTTTTGAGTTCCCTCTATAAGGAAAAACTTACTTCTGATACCAGGAACCCACAGAATTTTAACAACCTGAGAGACAAGATCAATGCCAAAGGGCTACACCAGCCCTGTGTGGCCCTGAGTTGAAAGTGTATGAGAACAGAACATAAGTAATTAGGCAATGACACATACTCATATGAAGATTCTTCTACAAGTATTACTTCTCTCTTATTTAAATCTCATGTAGGTTTTTTCATATCAGACAAACCTCTTCCTTTGTACTGGACCCAAGACATTTAATGTTATTATCTGTAGCATAGCAGAGGGGTGAATGCCCTCCTGTGAGCTTCTCCTCTCAGGGGCATCACCTCCCATGACAACTGCAGGTGTCCATGTGTTAGGGAGTGTGCCACAGATGCATCCTTCACTCTCAGTCACCACCTGTGAGACTGATGCCATAGGCCTGGTGATGTGCTGGGCCACAGTGGGACAGAGACACATGTATCTTAAGGGAGCTGGTCTAAGAGTGGAAGTAGAGGGCACTTGGTGCAACAGAATTATGCTTTAATTCTGGCTTTTGGATGCCTTTAATTCTGGATGCCTGCCATTGCAACCTGTTCATACATTGTTTGCTCATGCATTACAGTCCCTTGACTCCCCCATTTAAGGCTGTGCAGCAGTACAAATGAGATGCTCTCATTTTTGCATGCCCCCAGTGTTCTCGGGTCTGGCAGGGTATGGTCATCCTGACTTGTGAAGGCCAGAGGTATAAATGTCACATTGTCACTGGAAACTTAGTGATCCCCATAATAATTCAGCAAGTGGGTAATAAAATTATAAAATCTTTAAGACAGGCTGTGCACTTAGTGTATTTCATGGTATATTAATACAACTAATTTCATACTAATTATACTAATTGATGTTTGCTTATTATTATTGTTATTATTAATTATGAATAGTTAACAATTATATACTGTTATATTGCTATAACTGGCATGGTAAAATATTAATAGCAGAATGGGTAAAAATGTGCTGAAGAGAAAAAAATTAATGAATTTCCAGCAAAAAGCTGTTTTCATTGTTTTCACTGAAAACGGAGGAAGTTCATGTTTCTTTCATATCTGTTTTGTCTTTCCTTTTGTTCCTTTTCTCCCAACATTGCAAAAACAATTCTGAATTTTGAAACCAGTTCTCTGTTAAACACACGAGTCCCAGTTCAACAGCCTAATAACAAGAGCCTCAGCCTCATGGCACTGACTAGTTTAAATTGGGAGCAAAGTTTTAACAACTTTGCTACACAACAAGCTGCTACTGAAGTTGAATTTAAAGGTCTGTTTCACTGAGAGACACAAACTTAACAAAACTACAAGAGAGGAAGTTTAACTACTTCAAAAACAACTCCATTTTTATGTGTTTTGGAAGCAAATAACATTCTTGCCATTCTCTGCAATACCTATCAGAAAAAGAAATAACTTTTTCTGCTGAAGAGGGCTGGAGCACAGGAGCACAGAGAGGCTGAGCGAATTGTGTTTGTCCAGCTTGGGGAAGGGAAGGCTGAAGGAGTTCTACAGCCACCTGCAACTACTTAACAGGGACCACCAGTCCAGTCAGTCAGGCTCTTCTCACTGACACAATGAAAGAAAGGATAAATGGCCAGGGGCACAAGCTCCAACAACGGAAAGCTTGATTGGCCGTAAGGAAAAAAGTCTTCCTCATGGGAGCAGTGCAGCCCTGGGAAAGACCCAGAAAGGCTGAGAATCCTCTAGCCTGGGACATACTCAGATCTTGACTAGATGTGGCCCTGAGCAACCTGGTCTAGCTTTGGGGTTAGCCCTCATCAATGGTCCCTCCATCTTTGCTAAGTTTTTCCACCTGCCTCACCAAAAGATCCTCTGTCCTGATATGTCAGTGGATCTTCTTAGCAAGTGATCTCATAAGCAGCTCTCTTACAAATAAATTTATCCTTTCATTAACCCTCAATCTTAAGAAGATGTTCAACCCCAATTCCCTCCAGCACTGGGCTAGAAGCCTTTCAGTCCACATCATACCCTCAGCAAGAGGTCGGATGGGCACTGTCACCATGTTCCTCCCCTGGGAATTCCACACTCAAAAGCTCTCAGGTTGAAAGTGTGGGACCCCCAAGCTACACTGCTGACTGCTCCAGAAGCAACTGCTTCTGCCCTGATTTCCTATAGCCATCTAGGGTTCTTGCATATTTTGCACATCTCCCATCTATGTAATGCTATGTGCCTTTCTCTGTGCCTACTTCCCTGAAAACATCATCCCAGACTTCTCTGAATCACCACAGTCCTCTTGGCAGAGCTGAGTCAGCATAGCTCTGTACCATAATTACACTGGCCACTCCAGTCCCATTAGCAAAGCTAATGATGACTCACATCAGTCTCCAGCATATCCATGTCCAACAGGAATGGAGGTAGGAGGCTATTCTAGAGTCCTAAATCTAGTTTACTAGTAAGGTTGGACAGAAGTAGACTTGAATTATATCCTGGGGAGGGGAAGTGTGGATGTGGGGCAGGGCCCATGCTGATAAGAGCTGGTGCGATCCATTTTTCTGTGTCTCTGTCCATGTCATTAAGCAGGCATTATCTTAAGACTGTTCTACATGTCCTAACCCCAATACCAGACTGATGAGACACTTTGCCAAGGGAGTGGCTCGGGCATGGCATCATGCTCTGTTGTCCCTGGTTCCTGGAAAGGCTACATCTCTACACTTTGGGGTGCCTTACAGCACTCCTGTGTCTCCAAGTCAGAGAGACAACAAACAGAGAAAGCAGGCAAGGCAGTATAAGTGCCTCCTAAAGTGCTGGCAGAATTGTGTAGAAGCATTCTGAAGGCAATATTCTCTGTGACCCAAACACAGGCCTGAAAGACATTTTGGGTGATTAGTTGCATAGGAAAAGGTTGGTTCTTTGATGCAGAGCACTCATGCAAGTTGTTCATGTGCTGTTCAAACTACATCATATTTTGATTCAGTGTTCATATAAGAAGTATCTTGCTGAGCAAATAGTCTCTGTGGGATTACATAGTACTTCTTAGTCACCTGTGCATGTAAGCACAACTGGCCCTGGGCTGGGAGGGAAGTGTCTGTACCAGCACCCACTATGTCTGTGGAGGCACTGTGAACCCAAAGAGACCTTTAGGATGCTCCATTCCCTCTCAAATCCCTCCTCTTTCCTCTGTTTTCTGAACTTCGAGCATCTTTGCTCAATAAACCCTTTTTGCATCTTTCTGCACTCAGGGTTCAGATCAGCTGACCCACCGCAGGGCTCATATGTGGGCAGCTCTAAGCCATGGGATGTTCCCAGTGACCAGCCAGAGCCCTCCAGAGTGAGGACAGGAGTCCCTGCGAGGACGCACACCCTATAGCAGCCATGGACACAAACAAACACGAAGGTAAAGCACCCTCTTATTTCACTTACTGATAGTATGAAAGACAGTGAGGAAGAAATGTGCTCTCATACGACCTGTCTGCTGGCCCCCATCCAGCCCCCTGAGAGCACCTCTTAACCATGGCAGCTGTGTGCAAATGTTCAGTACTTTTAGTTTCACAGAAGTACCTGGGGGGTTAAGTTTTTATCTCTTATTTTAGAACCACCTCCCTCTGGAAAATAATCCTGTGGCATATGTAATGTCCAACGTGGGAAGTCATTCCTTTTCTTGCCTCAGATCCCAACTCTGCCTTAGGATGTACAAAGCTGTGTCATACATGAGGGCATTGTGATGAGGATCTACTTCTCTTCCCCACATGCTTTGTAGCAAGGTGTTCTTGTTTGTGTTAGTGCCATAACCCAGACATCTGCACCAGTCCCGATCTGCAAGCACCAAGATGTGTCCAGGCCACATTGCTTTCATGCAACCAGTCCTTGCTACAGTCAGCAGCACTTCTAGAAAGTCTGCAAAGCTCAGGGGTTTCAAATCCAGGGTTTTAGTGGTTATCAACTTCTTTCAGAAGAATGGGGGGCTGGTGGTATTTGCTTTCCACCCCAAACCCTTTGCACTGTGCTCTGCCTTGCCACCTCAGAGGTACTGTGTCCATATGCTGAGGAACCCTTGAAACTATGAGCAGTGGGAGCAGCTTTAGGAGTGCCCACAAGTGTCAGCTCAGGAGAGAGACTAGACCATCTCTTTCCCTCTTCAAAGATGCTTGGTGGTGCCAATATTCATGGCATGGGTAATGGAAAAGTTAATTTCTCTATTATTATTGTTCTAATTGAATTAAATTAGGTCTGTGTACCTAGGCCCCTACACTACAGCAGGCTGAAAAGGAAATTAACTCAGGGATTTTTTCCAATTAATTGGTATGCCCTCACGGGCGGCAGATGTTTACTGCAGAAACTGGGAGATAACCCCAAAGCCCCTTGCTTCCCACAGTGCAACTGTGAGGAGCCTCCTCTGCTCCAGCTCTTAGCTGTGACTTTATAGAAATGATCTGGGGTTTGACTGGGTACATGCAGAGAGTGCTCATGGCAAAGGTGGGAGGTAAAGTCACAGCAGGAGTGACCTTTTCCCCATTTCTGGTCTTGCTCAGGAGCAGTTCCTTGCTTTGAGTATATCCAAGAACATTACAGACTCATCCCTAACCAAACCCAAATGAAAGATCCCTATAGACTTCGGCAGGAGTCTGGCCCTCTGTATTATATATCAGATTGAAAGATGCCCAAAGAAAACGTGAGGAGAGACCAAGGCTCTTCCTTGCTGTGTTATGCTTCTACCTGCCACCTCTAGCCCTTTACAAAGCTCAGCATTCAATACACCCACCATTTTGTAAAAGCAGCATCTCCCTGTCCTCCCAGCATCTGGTTTGTATTGTACTATTAATTCAGAGACATGTCCTCTTGCTCTTTTTGGGTCAGTCCTTACCATTCCACAGTAAGAGTCCAGCAGTAACATATACATCAGAACAGGCATGGGCCTCAGTTTTCATGATTGAGGAGGATCACTGTACACACCGCTGCCTTCTCAAGCCTCAGCTCCAGGCATCATGAGAAAGCTTCAGGCCAAAAGTCGGTTTCTAGTTCACAGGGTTGCAGAGAAAATCTGTAAAAAAAGACCCAGAAGGGCCAAAGCTGAAAATGAAAACAACCTGTCATTTAAAACTTGAAATGTGGGACTTGGTGCAGGCTGGCTGATGAGTTCTGACCCCAAACAGTTGGCAGTTTGGAGTCATAGTTACTTCTGCCAGTCAGCCTCCTGCCCCTTGTTTCCCCAAGAGGAAACATGGGAGGATATTCCCCAGAGGGTCAGTGTCTGACCCAGCTACCCAACCCCACAGCCAAGAGAGCCCCTTCCACAGGCAGGAAGTGGCACATGGACAGAGAGGAGCACACGGCCTCTCTTCCTCTCCCTTCTGCAAGTCACTGGGGAATTTGCTCAAGTTCCTCTGAATCAGGACAAATTCTAGAGACCAGAACAGGGCCAATTCATAGGTGCCCTTGGTGGTAACCCATATTCCACTTCAGGGGTAAAGAAATCAGAATGTAGCTATGCCTTGTATAGCTCTGACTTCCAGGCTCCAGCTTTCCTCTGGCTGACTGTGTAGAGTCCTCCCTGCACAATTTTCCAGCCTCTGCAGGACTCAATTTCTGTGGTCTTAAAGGCCCAGGTGGGTAAGACACCAAGCACCTGCAGCCAGCACGGAAAGAGGGAGCTTGGCTTCCCCTAGAATGGGCATGGGGTTAATGGTCATGTCTGTGACTGACAGCTGAGACACGTGAAGCAAATTCTTGGAAGCAAGAGAAAACCCACCTCATGAAGTGGCATTGCCAAGGAGAGGCGATCTAGACCAGGAACTAAGTAGCATGGTATTTTCTGGGAGTGAGGGCCAGCCCGGGACCCTGATGTAGGGAATAACATGGGAACTGATGGCTGTTGGACTGCAATTCCCTCAAAGGGCAGTGGCAGCACAAATAGCAGTAATTTCTGTTGGACAACCAAAGTTTTCTGCACAGAAGAAACAATATTAGAAGAGGAAACAATAAACAGACATTTTGGTTTCAATCAAGATAGTTGGACTGGATGACCTTTAAAAGGACCCTTTCAACTCAAATGATTCTATGATTCTATGTTTAATGCCTAATGTCTCTGCAGTCTCCAAAATACTTCAGCAAAACAGATATAATCTCCTCGATGAGCTAAGTCTGTTTCAGAAATGTTAAGTCTATGTCCATTGTACAAGATCAGGTGAGATCACAATGCCACAAAACCCCAGGAATGATGAAACTGATGAAAAGGTGTATTTTTTTGGTGTTAGAAGAGACATGATTACTGCTTGGAATGCATTGTGACAAAATATAACTTAGGGCTTAAAAGATACAGATCAGGTCAGCCTTTTGTGGAGATAATAGAAATACGTACAAATATAGTAGAGGATAAAATTTACTATTTCAGAAGAGAAACGTATCAGTAATGCTTTAGGACAAAAAACCTGTTACTTAAGGCTGGTACACAGAACTAAACTTCACAGGGAGCACTTTAGTCCTAATTGCACATACAGGCTTTCTCGCTTCTTTGCATGGATCCGCTTTGGCCAGACAGGACAGCAAATAAGGTGAATTTAATGTCTGATTTAGGTGAGTTATTCCTGGTTTATAATTGCAGTTTATTTTACAAACGATATGGTGTTCAGATCTCCTAAAGTGAGACTTGAGTCCTTTAAAACTGATTTGTTCCTCAAGAGGGACTTCAAACCCTCTGTTCCAGTTATTTATAGCAACCATTATAAGTCATTTTAATTGACTAAAGTTCTTTATTCCCACAGGAGGGACTGAAAGTGTGCCTGTGACTACCCCTGCAACACAGATTTCCCAGGTAAAGATGAGCAAAATGCCCTAAATAACTCCATGAGTTTAAAGAGTTACTAATATATAAACAGTAGTTAAAAAGCTAAATTAAGTGGAAGGAAAAAATATAGGCACTTATGAGGAACATGGCAACTCAAATGTGCACACTGCATGAGTAAATATCATACATATCACATCTTGGGCCACATCTTGAAAGACCCTTCAGTAAAATTTCTCTGCTCACAACCAGTTGTGTTTAGACAGGTGATTTATGAGCTCAGATAATTAATCAGCTGGCATCATTAGCACCAATTAGAGAATGTCAATTCACTGGGCTGGAGGGAGATTTCATGGCTGAGCTTTGAGCTTTCAGCAAACCTGATGAACTGTCCTAGGAACAAGGATCTGTTGATTGACATGGGGCAGGGGTGTCTTCTGCAGAAGGGGCCCAAGTCTTCTATGGGGCTTTGGGTTATCCTGGCAGCCTCACAGCATCTCAGACCATGGGGTGCTCTTGCCTGATAATCCAGATCAGCCAGAGTGTTGAGTCTTTCTGCATGTCTTTGCCTGGCTTCCCAGCCAGGAGCTTGGAAACCCTGTCTTGGAGTCAACATTGGCTCAGGATGATCAGGTCCTCCAGAGCTCTGTGGCCGCTCTCTGTGTTGACATTCTTGCTGCAATGAGACACCACAGATGCAACAAGGTTGTCGGCACCACAGCCCAGGGAGTGTCCTTCCTGTAAGACACAGTTTCAGTGTTTCCACATGAAATGTTTCCTACGCATTTCCAGTCTGCAGGAAATGCAACAGAGTTTTAAGCACTTTAAATCCCTGGTCTGGTTCAATATGAAACTGAAATATGAAAGAGGAAACACACCCCTGAACTGGAAATTCAGGCTATTTGAGACCTCCCTTGTCACTACTGCAACACTAATGCCTGTAACTGCTTGTAAGTGCACTGTGACAAGTGGACAAGAAACTGCTTTCCATGAACCAGTACTTATCTCATCCTCTTTTCCCATCCAGGCAGCTCCAAGCAGGAGCTGTGACTGGGTTGCTGAAGGGCCCAGCACAGTGGATCCAATGCATGTGGAAGAGTGTGCTGGAAACATCACGCACACATGTTGGTTTCCAGCTGACATGTGGGTACCCTGATGAATCCTGAAATGAAAGTTACCAGCTAATTCTTCCCTTCTGCTTCAGCAAAGGCCCTATGGACAATGGGCAGATGTGGAACAAGAGCTGATAAGGGCTTGCAGCCCCCTTTAAGCACCTTCATCGTTCTCTTCTGTCCTTACCTTGCTGCTCTGCCTATATTCCTACCATCCTCGCCTAGGAATATAAATACTGGATATACTCCTAGGGCTGGTTCTTTACCACTGTAAATCACTGCAGCTCTGCTGCTTTCCTGCTATGAGGCATTGCAAGCCTTCCTGATGCTTGGCTGTAGAAGTGCTGCCCTTAAACACAGGAGTTAGTAGCTGTTCTAGAAATTGGTTGTTCCCTGGTAAAAGAATGCATCATACAACTCAGAAGAATCAGATCCAGAGTTTGTGGGAAACGTTGGATTTTGTGCCAGATTGGTTTCAAGCAGTGTCCTCAGGCAGCCCTCTTTTGAGTGACACAATGTGTATTGACTCCTTCAGATCAGCCCCAGCAGATGTGCAAAGGGATGGGCAGTAGATAAGATGGGGGAAGTAACAGAGAGTACTCCTTCATGACCACAGAAGGCTTTGCTCTTTTCAAGGATATATTTATAATAGCAGAATTATCCCTGTACAGTATTTCTTTATCACAAGTCTGTTTTCTACTGGTTTTGATAGGCTTCAGCTCAAGGTCCCTGACAGCAGGCCCTTTTTCTAGTGTAAGGACCTTAGGCAGCTGCCAAGGTTGGCAGATGCAAACAGCCACCCCTTTGGGGACAGAGTCCTGGACAGCCTGGTTAGTGCTGGGGGAGATCTGTGGGGACACAGCTACTCATAGAAGCAAGGGTTCCCTCTCATCCTCTCAGTGGCAGCCAGGGCAGTGAACCCAGCTCACCAAGGCTCTGCTGCCTTCTTTCCATCCCAGTCCTTTCTTCCATAAGCCATCCCCATCTCCTGGCCACAACCATCTTCCCTGGGCTGCCTCAAAGACTGAACACAGTTTTAGGCTGCAAGGACGGTCACGACCTTTTGCAAATGTCTCAAATTGCTGGTACTCACCAAGAGAGAAAGGGGGAGGCTCTGCATCTTTGCTGCCTTTGGTCCTGGAAGCATCATCAGTCCTGTCCACCCTTTGTGCACAGTACAGCACATGAGACAAAGGCAGAGGCTCAGCAAAGGAGATTTCACAGCCATTTTATGGATATAAATTTTATAATGTCTCACTGCATTGCTTTGTGAGGTTTGAGGGCTGCACTCCAAAGGCAGATGGGAGCTGAAATGTGTATCTGATACTAAATTATCTAGATGCCTAAATGCTTTTTTTGAACAGTTCTTGGATGGTTTCTAAGGAATCCCTATGCAGATTCATTAATCCTCTAGGCATCAGTTAGTTCAACATAAGTTGTTAAGGTGTGTTCCGTAAATTCCACAACTTAAGTGTTAAGGTGGGTATTTATTGCCATGAATAGGTGAGCCAGGGCAACACAGAACAGTTAAACTGTTGCCGTATTAAAAAATCTGTCTTTTTTGCTATATGTTGCACTTAGAAACTTTAGAAACACAGAATTGTCTTGACTTTCCAGAGGGTCACAAACCTGTGAAATATCTCCCTGGTCCTGTAGGCATAATCGCTTGGGCAAGACATAAGCATGAGCTGATACTTCAGTGGCTTCCATCTGTTGTAACAGCTTATGGGATTTAAAGGATGGCTTTCTACAGCTTGTTTTCAGAAATGAACTCAAACTAAAATCCACAGCTACACTGTGCTTGGCAAGAGTTCAAAGATAACATGCTGTTCATGTACCATTCCACTTCATTTTGGATCAACCCTGCATCCAATGCCACAAGACTGTTTGTGCTTCCTTTCTGTGCTCTGAGCAGGGAGTTCTCAGGGTTTCAGCACTTCATGTTCAGTCGTACAAGGCCTGTGGCTGATTGGTGTTGTTGGCTGCATTCATTCATCAAGTGGCAACAAAAAGAATGCATTTCAGTGTCTGAAATAGCCACTGCAAGCTGCATAGGGCTGAGAAAGGATATATCGGGCAGGACAGACCCAGGCTGGGGTCTGGAGCACTGAGAAGGACACACAGAGAAACTAAGCTAGCACTGTGACTGCAAAAGCAGAGACTGGCCAACAGTGAATCCCAAACTAACAGCTGTCTTAGGAGCAGAGGATATTTTGTCCAGCCTCTAGTCCAAATCTTTCATCCTGTTGGCTGAACTCTGCTTTCATAGAGTGTTTCAGTGCACATGGACACCAAAGTCTCTGCAGTGGTCCAATTTTGCTGACTTTTGCTGATACCTTGCAGTTTTTTACTGTGAAACCTCTAGATCAGCAGTGAATGCCATCACCATACCCTTCACAAAGGATCTGTCTAGTTTACCCCCTTTCTGGAAGCATCTGAGGAGGAGATGGCAAGGCTTGTTGGCAGAAACATTTAATTTTGGGCTTATTCTCCCCAGACATTGTTATCTCCAGGGCCAGCTCCAGGACTGGTCCACTGCTAGCAAGACTTGAGGCTGTGACATCTCCATCCTGAAGGAGATCTCTAAAATGGATAGCATAGGATAGAACAGAATAGCATATTTCAGTTGGAAGGGACAGATCTGACGAATCAGCCCTTCTCACTTGGAGGACAGCATGTGATGCCCAGCCCTAATGCAGGCGAGGCAGACAGACTGTGCCTTGGCCATGTCAGCTCAGGGTGGAAGTGTATCAAGCAGCTGTGAGCAGGGGATGGGAATATTAACATTTTGCACAGCTGCAGCACTTTATAACCATCCCCCTCCCTGCTTTTCCAGGCATGTATGTTAGGATGTCTGACGATGCCATGACCATCTGGACTGAGACATTAGAAGCGGTACGGTCACTGCCTGCCCTAGCAGCCATGGCCCCAAGCAGGGGGGCTTCAGGCTACACTCAGAGGTCATAGGGTGTCACTGTGGCCAGGAGGGGTGGGAGAAGGGGTTGAACCAAGTGGTCTGGAGCTCCAGCTGGCTTGGGGAGTCAGGGTTGTCAGCCCGGGGAGGGAAGATTTCCTCAGCCTCCTGGCCCCCTCTGCCCTGTTCCAGTTCCTCTCAGTCCTGCTACTTCTACCCAGGCAGCTCTGGAAACGTGTGTCCAGCCAGATCAGACTGAGAACTGTGGGGTAAGCGATGGGGTAGAAATGGGGATGTCAGGTAGACATCCTCTGTAAAGACACTGCCAGTCTTGATCAGAGGAGGATGGTGCATGCCATTGCCCCGAGGTATCGGAAGCCATCTCTGCTCCATTTACAGGACTCAAGCGCCTGAGTTCCCCGGGGTGGCTGTCCGCTTACCACCAGTGCTCCAGTTTTGGACTCAGTTTATAACCAGATGTTAGGCCGAATTTCTGTTGTAAAGGTAAAAACTACTGGCACCGAAGCGCCTTGGGCCGCGACCTCGCTGTGGGCTTTGTGCAGGCAGAGCGAGCGCCTCTCTCACAGCAGTGGGGGCAGAGTTCAGGGTCACCAGCTCGAGCTGCTCCCACAGAGGGTGTCCCCGCTTAGCCCTCTGCAAGCTGCCTTCCTCCCTCACTGCCCACCTCCACACCTGCCTTGTCTGCTTGCTATGCCAGCCTGGCTTGCCCTGCTCCATCTCCTGCTTCACCCAGCTATCAACTGGCTGCCTCCAGCTTAGGTGGTGAGCTCTTTCAGCAGTGCTAGGACCTCTAGGGACAGAAAATAGGGAGAGTGGGCACAGCATCACTGTATGCCAGGGGAAGACCTCCCATTCCCTCCCCGGCATGAGTTAGAGCTGCCTCCTTCCATGGAAAGGGCCTGCTGACAAAGGACAGAGCTTCTCCACAGCCCATGGAGAGTGAGGGGTTAGACCTGTCTGGGGAGAGTGCCAGCCCCACGAGCATGTGGGGGAGGAGGACTTGCTCAAAAACAGACACATTCTTGATTTCTCAGCTGCTTTGGAGACTAATAATCTGGCTGCTGTTATTGCAAACCTTCTTGGCATGTTTCAGACTGTCCTTTCCTTCTATAGAATGACAGGCTGCAAACCACCAGGAACCCTGAAAAAACTTGTAGCCTAAAACGGGCATACTGATTGCCCAATACAAACACCTCCTATGCTGTACTGAGGCTGCAGCAGGGGCCAAACCTCCCCCCATGTTTCCCAGCCATGACAGGAGGAGGAGAAAGAGGACAGCACCTTACAGGATGGGTTACACCCAGCCTTCGTGCCACTCTGAGCCACAGGTGACCCTTGGGGACACAACCACCTGCACCTGGGCGGAGGGACTGAACCCACCATGTTTGTGGTTGCTCTAGTTGCAGGCATTGGCCTCTGAGTTGAAGGCAGGTTTCACAGAAGCAATGCAGGAGCTGTCACGAATCCAGCATGGCGAATATGCCCTGGAAGAGAAGGTCAAGAGCTGCCGCTGTGCCATGGAAGAGAAAGTGGCTGAGATGAAGAATTCCCTCAACACGTTCAAGGTAGGAGTGTGACCTGCGGGGAGGCTGCACATGTGTCACATTAGCTTGTGTGGCACAGGGAAGCATTCCCCTGCCTCCATCAATACTTCCTGCTTGCAAAGAAAATGAGCAGGCAATTGTTTTGGATGGAGCTGGGGTACTTCCTTTGGCTTTGGGTCTCCCCTGACAGCTCCAACCTAAAAGTAGCCCATACTCTGGCCTGTTTAGCCTTCTTCATTGTCCATGAGGCAGTGCTGTGAGTTACCTGGGCACGAGCAACCCTTGCTCTGGGCTGCACATGCAGTGGGCATATGGCCTGTCCACAGGCTGCCCCGTACCTCTCCCTGGGGCAGGTCTGCACTTCCTGCAGGAACCAATGCCATGGGGAGCAGCGAATTAACACAAAACCCTAAAGCCTTTTGAAGTTGCATTCCCACATGGCTGGGAGGAAGTGCTGCCTAGTTTGATCTGGCCCAAGAGGATAAAGACAAAGGACTGGAGAGAGAGCCTAGCAAGAAGGCTTGATGTACACTTTAAACCAGCCAGCATCTCCATGCAGAGACTGGATGATTGCGTGTGATGAGGCAGGCAGAGGAACTCTTTTATTGTTTTAACTGCAAATTTTCCCCACGGGGTTTTGCTGAGTCAATAATACCTTGTGAAGTTAAAGAGGGCTGCTTACTGGAAAAGCCCATGACTGATCCTGTGACTAGGGAGACAGATGGCACCAGGGAAAAGGAGCCCTTGGTGCCAGATGAGAAAGTGAGATAACAAGAAGTGTAAAGATGCATGGGAGAGGTCTCAGAGCAACCAGAGGCAGGGCTATCCAGGACATTGTTATAGGGGGAAAGGGGATTTAAAAATCCAGATACAAGGAATTATGCAAGAAACAGGAGGGGCAAAGGCTACTCTCCCTCTGCCTCATGCCCATATTGACTTTTCTAATGCTGAGCTCCCAGTGAAGCTATCTCCTTGCTTGGGGAAAATACTTTTGTTTACAAGAAACTCTTGAGTCTCTCTCCTCCGTCCTACTGCTCACATTCATGAAACTTTATGCATCAGAGCTCGGCATCTAAGTAAGGCTTGGTTGAAACTGCCTGAGGGAGGACGTGCTGACAGGAAGGTAACAAAGGGCCTCATTTCCTTAGGAAACCAGGCTAAAAATGCAGATCCAAGGCCTGACTGGCAAAAGCTTATATATATGAGTGCTCACACTGGGATCTGAACCAAATGCAACATGTGAATACCCATGCTGGAAAACTGCAGAGGGAAGTGTGCTTCCTAAGGTCCACCTTCAAATGCCAGTAAAAGGCGGGAGTCCTCCCAGTGCTTTCAGCTGGTGGTGGATGAAGCCCCAAGTGTCCATCTCCCACCAGTGCCTTAATCATGTGACATCACGCTGGGTTAGGTGAATTGCCTGTAAAATTAAGGATTGCCATGTTTTGCATGGCATGTGTGACACACACTGGACTTGCAAAGGAAGAGTGTCTAATCACACAGCCACTCTCACAGCACCCTGAAGCATCTTCAGTGCACACCAGCCAGCATTCAAAGCATAAGGCTGATGGGCACCCTGGGAATGCTGTGCTTTTGCCTGTTTCTCAGGAGGAGCTCAGCGATGCCAAGTCAATGATTGAAGAAATCAGTGCCAAGCAGGAGGAAATGCAACAGAAAATTGAGCAGCTGCAGCAAGAAAAGCGGCGGGAATCACGGAAAATGAAAGCTAAGTAAGAGCCCAAAGTCCAGGGTTCTGAACATGCTAATTACCATTTTGTTAATTTCTGTATAGCTTAATTTCTTAATATTTTCCTGGCTGGACATGTGTATCAACCCTGATTATAAACAGAAATGCTAGCCTTCAGTTCACCCCAGGCTTTTAGACATCTACCCCACGGAGCAAACACAGTAGAAAACCGCTATCACCACACTGTGATTCCAACAGCAAAATAGCCCTCAGCAGCTGTCAGGGAAACCAGGGTCCTGTGGAACACACAGACATGTTGGGGCAGGAATAAATACTGTTGAAAGTCAGAAACCTCCACCATCAGAAGGTATTACTAAGTCACCCCCATCCAGACAATAGCACTGCAGTTTCCCCTTCCGAGCTTGGTGGATTCAGTGGGCTCCTGATGGTGCAGCCATGATCTGCTTTTCTATCACCAGCGTTTTCTCCTCTGAGCAGAGTCACACAGAAGCATGTTTGCACACTGCTGGGCCACACTGTTGCTGTGATGGAGCAGACAAGTTGTCCAGCTTGGCCCTAATTAGCCTCCTGAAAACAGAGTTTTGATCATGAGTCTATACAGTGTTTGCCTTGATGCAAACACTTTGCAAATCTAGGCTAGCCCCTTAGCTAATTAAGCTATTTAATTAGATGAAATATGCTCTGCAGAAGAACAGATTTGAAATAACCTTCTCCTATAGCCAGTGGAAGTTATTTCCGGAACATTGTTCATGAACTGCCAATTCCATCAAAGCCAACTCCTTTCCTGGTCTTTGCTAGAGTTGTCCTACTTCTAACTCTGTGGTTGTACTTACAGTAATGTTTGCCATAACTGTAGCATAGGAACTCCACCTGTAGCATTCATACTTCCCATCTGTCTTGTTCTTTATTTGTACAGAAGAGCACAGAAAGATGATCATGGGTCGCAGACAGTACCAACACCTCTCCAGGGCAGCCCATTTCGATCCATTAACCTCCCAGAACCTGTGCTGATTAATGAAGATTTTACAAGTCTTTTACACAATGTGACTTATGAAAAAGGTAAGAAATAGAATAGGCAAATGCAGTGCCTTTCTCAGGAAAAAAATTCAGAAAAAGATCACTAAGTATTCCTCAGGTGCCAGCAGCACAAAAAGAGAGGTGCTCCCCTCAGCAGCACTGCTCTTGGATCTGTGCATACATCTCAGCACAGTGTCTCAGGACAGCAGCCTTGGTGCTGGCCTGGATTCAGGAGATGTTGCTTTGTGAACAGTCCCAAAAGCTCTCGCTTGCCTCCTCCAAGGAAAGGGATGCAGACTGGATCTTTGTTCCTATAGTGCTAGTGGCACAGAGACAGAATCAAATAGTTTCCATAGCAAAACTGTGAAAGACTGGAGGGTTTAACCATACTGACAGGGCTTAGCAGGAGGAAGCCTGCTCTACAGCTGTCTTGTTAAATTTACCTTTGTTCTTCAACAGTGTCTGACACCAGGATCATGCCAATGGGAGAAGGAGGTGTGAAAGTCATAGCAGGTCCAGGTACGAAAATATTAAATTGTCAAAAAAGAGCAGGATAATGATTCAATTAGAGTGCTTGCTTTACTGCATTGAAGAAAGGCTTTCAGGGAACACATTTCACAGGGATGTCTTTCAATCTGCCACATACCTCCATCTTCATACTTGCAGCTGAGATATGAGGACAAACCTGTGTCCCTGAAGTGTCCAATACCTGATGGTCAATGCCAAGGATTGATGTTTGTCAGGGAAAGCCTTTCTGCTGTTGATTTCTCAGATTCTAAGTGCCTTTGCAGAAAGCAAGAATAGAGGCTTACTGACGTGAGAAAGAATAATGAGAGCACCATTTTGCTACTTGGTAAGAGATGGTCTTGCAGTGACAACACCCCAGTAGAATTGGTGAGCTGTTTATTCACCCACCAGCTTCCAGATTCCTTGTTAGACACATCTGAACAGAGGAGTTCTCCTGACATAAATAAAAATTGGTCAGAAGTAAGAGTAGGGGTATAGTAAGTGGACACTATGGATCCTGGCCAGCCAAAGGACACATGAGAACAACCATTAGATGTTTGCAGTGTGCAGTGGCAGCACTCACTGTTCTGGATGGCTCTTTTGCTTAAATCCACTTTAAAAAGAAGAGATAACAAAAGCTATGGAAAATGGTTCATTGCAACCCAAATTCAAAATATTTGCATTAGAGCAATTCCAACCAATTGGTTCTAATGCACCTGTACCCTCCCCTCCCTTCTCTGTGATTCAATAACCTCAGACTATCAGTCCTACTGCTGTTGTGTAGCTACACCACACTAACAAAAATGTTAAGAGCTATGACAGTTTACACACATTGAGAATGGCATTTAAATCCAAATTATAACAATGCATTCTACAATACCTGCCAGTAAGCGTCATATTATCAAGTCCTGAAGCACACCAAAACCCTGAAGGGCAACCATACTTGAAACATATGTTTTCTTCTTCTCTAACATATGTCTGACTTTGGACCTTATTTGGCCTGAAAATAAATGTTGGAAGAGCATGAACCTTGTTCTGCCAAAGTGCCACCAACTGCACTTCCTTTGTAAATTAACAGCCCCTGTGAAGCACAAAGAACGCTTCAAACTCTCCTTCTGGTACTTCCACTGGATGAAAACACAGGTTAGCTCCCAGCTGTAGCATACTCTGTCTACTGACGTACCAGAGTCCATATCCCTGTTTGTTGTTGCAGGAGCAGCTATGGAGACAGATGACAGCCTCAAACCTTCCCTGGCAACAGAAGGGCAGTCAAAAATGCATCTGCCATCAACAGTATGGAAGCAGCCCAAGGACACCAAGGACTGGGGAGATGAATACATTTCCAAAGAGCAACCGGAGAGAGGGAAAGACATGGGCCAAAGCAGATACAGCTCAGCAGACATCATATGTGAACCCTCTTTGGCTGGTAAGGACTAGAAAACTGGCTAGAGGGGCTCAAAGCTGTATCCATGTCTGGTGTGAGCTGGTTGGTAACCAGCGTCTATGAAGGGAGATACACAGGCCAGTTTATCCTGCTAGGGGGGAATGTCTCAGGGCCTCACACTCCAAGACCTCTGGCCTTTGAATCTGTTGGTCTGTGTGACTGGGAGAAATCACTCTGTACCCAGGACAGCCATTCTCCTTTCCAAGATCTAGAGTACTGATGATATTGTGGCAGTGTAGTTGCTTAAGTGGGTGAAAAATACATTCTCATTCTGCAGGAAATTGGAGGGGAAACCTTGATATGAGTTGTTTTGCCTTTGATTGCTTGTTTTGTTATTCTTAGAAAAATTTGGTATTCATAGGGGAAAACACATTTGCTTTGGAGCTTTCTTAGCATGACTAGTGGCTCTAGTTGTGTCTGGGGCATGCTGTAGCATCAGGCTGGAATTTTACATTTTGGGGAAAGAAGACACACAGAGACAAGACATTGATATCACTTTTAAAGAGTTTCTCCTTTCATGATTCAATGTCAGTTCACCAGTCTAACGTGAAGCTGTCCCTGAGGTCAGTACTTCCTTATTTTTAAACTTAACCATTATCTTCTGGAAGCCAAAAGGCAGAACATCGCTTTGGAGCTGCTGGAATCAGAAAGGAAGTATGTCATCAACCTTTCCCTAATCCTGAAGATCAAGGCCACGTTGCAAGGGCCAGATGTGAAAAGAAGCACCAAAGAGAGAAGGTATTTGATTTAGTGTGCTCTCTCTCTTTTGGGGGGTTTTATTCAGTCAATATTCTTTTTGCATCATCCTCTCACACATTTTTCTTTCATCCACAGAGATATCTTTGAACCCTTAGTTTATTTCTAGTTGAAAATTGGAGGCATTGGAAGGTTTTTGCAGCGACTAAAGACTTTCCTACCTGTCCTTGCATTTTGCCCACCATCTTCATTCTGATTCTGGATGAAACCAACATGAAATGGCAGAAATGCAGTAGTATATTTTGACCAACTCTGCATCAATGGATTGTCTTGTTAAAGGGCCTGACAAATGAGACAACACACAAAGCTGGGGAGCTCTCAGTGGGAAGGCTCAGGGCCTGCTTCATTAGCCACAGCAGCACTGCCTCGGGCTTTTTAGTTCTGCAAATTCTGGTCAGCTACAGAATGCACTGGAAAGTCAGTTTAGGAAGCCTTCAGAACACTGTATTAATAACCACCTGGAAAGGGTACTTGCATGTACATAGCAGCCAAAACAGGACCTCCTGATGCAGCCAGAACTCCAACAAAAGTAGTTAATAATACCTGTGCTATAGCAGCAATAATATGTGTAGCTAATAATACATGTGCAAGACTGTGCTGACCAAACATGAATGGTTCACTTCAGCAGTACAGGCTTATTAGGGCTGAGTTTTTGCTCTGTGTAACCAGTCTGAAATCGTCTCCCTTCAGTTTTTTCCCCAACTCTCTGCGGTTCCTGGTCCAGCAGCATGTGGATTTACTTCACGCTCTGCAGGAGCGAGTCCTGAGCTGGCCACGACAAGGGATCCTAGGAGACATCTTCCTGAAGTTAACAAATGATGAGGTATGTCAAAGACCTCTCCGGACTCCTCTGTTATGATGCTGTGTTGATGGCCCACAGATGGGCCAAAACATCTTGCAACAGAGGGGCTGTGCTGTGAAGCTGTGGCTCGGGTAAGGCCTTTCAGCAAACCTCCTTTGAGCAGAGTCCTGGTGCATGGTACCCCCTTTGCTGTAGTATTTGATTGTTCAGGGAGCCCCTGTGCCAGACACATCTGTGGGCCTGCAGCCTCATAGCACAGCTCTATAATCAGTGCATGAGACCTAGACTCGGTTATAGGAGCCACACATGAGCCTTGACAGCTTGAATGTCTGTATTCCCACTAATAGTGTGAAAAGGGAGTGTTTCTGATACTCCCCTCCCCCAGTACACTTTGCTCAGAGTTACAACAAGCAGGTGGGCAGGCCTCTTACACTGTATGGTTTGTTGTATCTGCTTCTCAGGGTGAAGGTCTGCCCTGGTGAGCAGCGGGACCTCTCCAGCAAAAATGTGTAAAAACTCATCTGATGCTTTATAAATTTTTTAGAGTCTTAAATAAGAAATGGTTCCTGCTGCCCAGCCTCTCTTCCCCTCCCCACTGTTGTAAAGCTTCACACACTGTGCTCAACAGCTGAACACATTCTATAAAATGGCCTTTCGTGAGAAGTTCCGAGCCCTGAAAGAGTCACACAGTTAGCAGCTCTCCTGCCCTGATGACCTTCCAGGAGTGATGGTGGGGAATCAACAGTTTCTCATTCTGGCTGGTTCTATGACCAAAAATCTCTCTTAAGTTTCTTTGTTCTTTCCTCTTTTTCTTTTGTAAGAATAATTTTCTGGACTACTATGTTGCTTACCTGAGGGACCTGCCAGAATGCATCTCTCTGATCCACGTGGTGATCCTGAAGGAGGTAAACTTCCTGCCCACTTCAAAGACATCTAATGGCAACATGCAAGCCTGGATCTTTTCCCATTATGCCTGCCCATGATAGGACTCTTCTGCCAATCCACTTGTTCTGTTGCCAAATGCCAGTTTCCTCAAAGTTGCCATGGCTGACACACACCTACAAAAGGCAGCTTTAACACTGTGTGTAACCCAACCTATTTTTCTGCTGGGACATGAAACAGCGTCTCAGATTAAGCCTCCCAAAAGCTTGCCTATGCATGTGCTATCCAGATCTCTTCCAAACAGTGTCTCCTGGAAAATGGAGGACTCATCCAAACAGAGAGATCAAGAGTGAGGCTGTAAGTGCTTTATAGATAAGAGTCTTCACTGTTCAGCTTCAGGCGTTCGGCCTCACACACTTGATTCTTGGTCTAAACTAGGAAAGTTAAATGTAAAGGTAGTTTTAAAGTGCAATAACTAAACCACACTAGCTTGCTTTCAAGACATTTTAATTTAGAAGTCAATCTCATCTTGTTCAATTCATTTGGGCCTCAGCTAAGAACTTCATTCTGAACAACAGTGTATACCTGGCATTTCACTGAAACTTAACTAGTGCCCCTCAAACATACACCCCTGCTTAATTAGGCTGAGAGTCCCTCATAAATAATCTCCACCCTAAACAATTTCATCCTAGTATTTCTGGTGGAAGGAGTTGCAACTGTCCCTTCCATAAGCAAGATGAAGATGTGTCACAGTGTGCTGTCACACACAACTGCCACTTGACTGGTGTGCTCCTATGAACTCTTAAAACTACTTACAGCGCAACTACTCATTAAACCACAGAACCATTTGGAAGCAGACATGTTTTATGGGTGGGAAAGACTCTTAGGTTGCTTTCTCTATTTCAGGTAGAAGAAGAAATCAAGTCTGATCTCTACATTCTGTTCTTCCATATAGTCCAGCGAATCCCTGAATACCTTATTCATCTACAGGTAAGGCCCCAGGATGGCAACTGTCTTGTTGAACTCTTATCACAGCAGATGACTTTTAATTCAGAGCCGGTATTTGAGCCTATACAGGTACAGGGCTTCTGGCAAACCCAGTGGGCTCTTTGAAAAAAAAAAAGAAGTTGAAAGGGAAAGCCAGCTAGAAATAGCTCAATTTTCATAATTTTCACCAAAGCTCGCTTATTTTTGCCAGTTTCTCCATTTGACCTGATAGAACAAACTTTTGTCCTCTGGGAAGGCAAAAAGTCTGCTGCCTGCTGCTCTGGGAGAATGGGAGGACAGAGATGGGACACATCTCCTGTGAGCTCCAACCTAACAGCTATGCTCTTTGCTGAGTGCTCCACATGTGTGTTAGCTGAGAGACTGAGAGGGTTCCTAGGGCCCAACAATCTTTCCCACAGAGAGATGGCTGATAAAAAGAGTTCTGGTTCACAGAATTGTACTGAAACATTTCAGGCAAGGCAAATGACACAGAAAGCAGGCCCCATAAAGCCAAGACACTGGTTTATTTATCCAAAGCTAAGCTCAACCAGTGCATCACGCACACATTCCACGTGGTTACTTGTGCATTTCCACTGGAGTAGCAGGAGGCAGGCCCCATCCAAGTCCCTCAGAAACTGATGCTGCCTAGAAAAGCTCCCAAAGGGCAGTGCCATGTGCACTCCAGAGCACTAATCCATGGTTCCAGTAGCACCTTCTACCAAGAAAGGGTTAGGACACCCTCCAAACAGCCTGCTCTCCTCTGTGCCTCAGAATGTCCTGAAGTTCACGGAGCAAGAGCATCCTGACTATTACCTGCTGCTGGTGTGTGTGCAGCGCCTCCGGGTTTTCATCTCACACTATAGTCTCCTCTTCCAATGCAATGAAGACCTGCTGATACAGAAGAGGAAAAAGCTGAAGAAGTAAGCACATCATCAGCTTATACTCCCTATGATGAGGGAGGGGAGGTGCGAGGGAATCCAGGCAGCAGGGGGTTTAGGCCCAGGCAAGATCAACAGGCACATTGCTCTGTTGAAATAAAACAGATCCTTTGTATAGGAGTGCTGGAGAAGGACTGCTATTGGCATTTGGCCTCCAAACTGATTTGGGGTGGGCCCTTCTGTCTAACTCTGAGAGAGAAAGGAAAATCACATTTAAATCCTTCTAAACATAGCAGCCATGTGTTTCATGGGATCAGCTGATTCCTTAAGCTGATGTCAAAGTCACTCCTCAGTGGAAAAACACACAGGGATTTAGCTGCTTTGGCAGCTCGAGGCCCTGGTGAAGGTGAATGTTTCCTTCATGGGCTAAGACTCCAAAAGAATAGGGTTACCTTATTTTACTGGGGGAAGGGGTGGGAGAAACAAAAGCCTCCCATAACCTGTTTGAGATGAACTATAATGTACGATCTATGAATGTAGATTCTCAAGTTGCAGTTCAGAACAATTTCTTGAAATCAAGACTTTTTACTCAAATTAAAATCTGGTTGCCTTTGCTCCTTGTGATGATTTACCTGGGAAGTAGGACAAGATCAAATTTCAAGGGAAGCTTTCAAATATGGAGGGTGGTAAAGGGCTGGAGCAGACTGCTGGGGAGGGACTGCTATCAGAAGAGGCATTAAGAACAGGACAGAAAGCAGGAGGCCCTGCTGACTGGAACAGACTAGGTGGAACAAGTTTTCCTTGGGGTGGGAAGAGGTGAACGGGAATATTAAGGTCCCTCCCAGTCCTGTTTCCTGTGATTCTACATGCTCGTGCTCATTCCCTGCCTTATTTCTTAGCCCGACGATGGATTTCTCCTCCCTCAGGTCATCCCTGGTGAAGCTGTACAAGGGTCTCACCTCCCAGTGTACAAGCCAGGAGGTTTCTCCAACACCCAGTGCAGCATCAATGCGGGACAGTGGGATCCACACTGAAGAGACAATACAATCGTTCCAGGCAGCACCTTCCTCTGGCACAACAACCCCGTAAGCCTGTTGTTCTAGTAGGTGGCTTTCAAAGTAGGCTGAAAACTCTCCTCACCCATACCATGCAGTGACACCAGGCAGTTACAGGTTGTCATTTTCAAAACAACTCCCTGTACATAGATAGAGGGATTAAGGGCTGGCTCCTTCCTGCTATCCCCTACCATGTGGCTTACAAGCAGGAAATGTTTCAGAGCTCTACCCAAGGCTGTCAACGCTCTTGCTAGCTGCCTTAACAGCTAGCTGCCTAACAGGGAGAATATGAATTTGTGTAGGCCTGAGAGTGGTGTGCATAGTAACACTCGCACTATTCACTGTGAACATTACAAGAGCTAGGAAACATGATGAAGGTCTCAGAGTAGGAAAAAAAATACTTTTCCACACAGCACATAATTGAATGATGGGACTCACTATCACAAGATACAAGTACAATATGGGTTCAAAAAGACATCAGACTAATTCAAGACAGAAACAGCTACTGGTAGGACCTGGCAATCTTCACAGAATCACAAAATATTCTGAGTTGGAAGGGACCCACACGGATCCTTGCGTCCAGCTCCTGGCCCTGCACTGGACAGCCCCAAGAGTCACACCATGTGCCCGAGAGCATTGTTCAAAAGCTTCTTGAACTCAGACAGGCTTGGTGCTGTGACCACCTCCCTGGGTCCAGTGTCCAACCACCCTCCGGGTAAAAAATCTTTTCCTAATATCCAACCTAGACCTCCCCTGACAACTTCAGGCCACTCCTTCAGGTCCTGTCACTGGTCACCAGAGAAGAGATTGGTGCCTGCCCCTCTACTTCCCCTCATGAGGAAGCTACAGACTGCAGTTGGGTCTCCCCTCAGTCTCCTCCAGGCTGACAGACCAAGTGACCTCAACTGCTCCTCATACAGCTTCCCCTTTGGCCATTTCCAGCTTATTGATAGGTGCCAACTGAGATGAGGACTAGAGAAGCACGCTAGACTTGCCTTTTTTCTTATGCCAACAATTTGTGGCTGTTGTGCTTCCTTACATCATTTGATACTAACAATAAGAGTTTGGCATCATCATTCCAAGTCCCCCTGAAGTAGTAGTGTTATTAGATCGGTCCTTAGCCTCCTTCTCACCAGATTGCCCAAGACAATCTCCCTCCTCTCACAGACATCATGCTCCAGGCCCCCATCTTGGTAGCCTCAGCTGGCACTGCCCCCACATTCATCCTCAGCAGAGGACTCAGCATGGGGCCTGGTGGGTCCTCATCAGTACTGAGAAGAAGTGGGGAAAATAACTCCCCAGGTACATCTGGCCATGCAGATATGGCAGTACAACTCAGGCTGTGTTTGCCTTGCCTGACATGAGAGCATGCTGTCAGTTCATCCTTACCCTGGTATTGGCTATAACACCGAGTTCATACCAGGGCTGCTGCTCAACCCAAATCTCCCAGCCTGGTCTGATGCATGGGGTTATCTTGTCCCAGATGCAGAACTCTGCATGTCTTGAACATCACAAGATTCCCTCACTCCATTCATTATGACCCCAGAAGATGGCCATAGGACTTTCCTAACTATTGTTCTTTAAGGGCCATGGAGGTCACGCCCTGCACCTAGTACCTCATCCAACAGAGCACTCCTGATTTACCTGGAACATGAGGAGGGTAGCAGACCTCCAAGTACTCCTGACACACTTCTGGGTACAGAGCCACCCTCCCCAAGAGAGAAATCCTGTCCACCTGAAAAGACAACCAGACCACAGGAAAGTAAGGCACAGCCCCTACATTACAGAAAGAGCAGGAAAATAAAAATCCAAAATGCAGATGAACAGGAGAGAGATGGAGCAGTTGGTTTCTCATCTCAGTTTCTATTCATTTCGTGCTGTAGAGTACAAAAGTCAGCCAAAGCTACTGGATAAACAGTTCTGTCTCTGCAAGTCTGCTCCTCCTAACCAGCCAGGCAATTTCTGTGAGTGACAGCTCTGTTACTATTCTCCAAGACAGGAAAATACCTTTGGGCCATAAATCAACACAATAGGGCTGGGTGAATGAAGGGGTGGGGGAGGCTTGTCGTGCTGTCTTTGTCATCTTTAGTATTCCACTTCCGTCTGTTTTTTTGTTTTGTTTCTTATTTTTAAGGCATTTGATGCCTCAGATGAAGAAACCCCAGCCAACTGTGATTGAGAACATCCAGGCTGTAAAGCCCCCTGACTGGGAGATGGAAAGTAGAAAACATGAGAGGCCAGAGAACATCCTTGCATCCTCTCAGCTGACAGAGCAGGAACTGAAGGCTTTGACAGCCCCCTTACAATCCATCCCTGAAATGGAGTATGAAGCACCACCAGCTGATGCGGTGGGAAACACTGAGAGAGCCATCAGGACCTCCGTGGAGCTGCTGCAGGATGCGAGGAACTTTGCACCAAGCTACGAAGAATTTGACTACCCTGGGGAGGTTTTCACCATGCCAGGCCCCTATGAAGAAGACACCTTTCAAAACCTCGCTCTCTTTGATAATTGCTCTCCAGCCTCTTCCGAGTCCAGCTTAGATATTTGCTTCCTTAGGCCTGTTAACTTCACCTCAGAACCAGAGAGGACAGACCATGCCTTACAGCCATTGCCTAAGAGCTGCACTCCCGTGAGCAGCAGTACTTACAAGCGTGAGATGTTCCACAGCAAAGGCAAGCAGCTGAGCAGGTCTCTGAAGGAGCTGCCGAGGAGCGCTGAGGGTGTGAGCACCAGACTCTACAGCACACGGAGCAGCAGTGGAAGTCGTCTGCAGCAGAAGCAGGAGAGGAATGTTCAGCCTCACTTGATCTCAGCTTCATCTCGAAGCTCCCAAAGGAGCTACTTCCCCCCACAGAGAGGAGCGGGTGAAAAGCCGAGCTTTTTGGAAGTAAGGAGGCTAAAATAGGAGGAGAAAAAAAATGGCACGTGGTGGTGCAGCAGCAGGAGAAAGATCTGAGATACAGTTAGACTAGAACACGCCAAAATAGCTTTCAAGTCCACACATTCCAAGTCCTCACCTGCATGTACATGCCCAAGGGAGGGACAAGACAGCTCCTTTTCAAACATGTCTTCCCCGGGGACAAGCAGGGGTTAAAGGTGCACAGCTGGCTGAGTGACAGCTACGACACCCTTCAGACCAGGTAGCCTCTTGTGTGTCTCCACCTGTCAGTGAGCTTCGCCCCCCACAAGTGAATGCTCTGATCAGGTCATAAAGTATGCACAAAGCTGTTTGAAATCCGTGCTATGGGTGGCACCCAGTTAAACAGGTGCCTTTCCACCTGCTGGGAGGAGTGCTGGGTAAGTGCTGGGTAAGTCATGCTGGTGTAAACCAGCATGACTTGGCCAAACTCAACCCATTTAACACCAGCAAGGATCTGGTCCACAGGTTTTGTTTCACCTGCATCTGTTGCATGGACCCATGCAAAAGACCCATGCCAAAGTCTATGTGAGAACAGTCAGAACCCAGCAACCTTGTCCTTCAGATGGGACATGGCAAGCAGCACTCTAACCATTCAGGAACACCAGGTCTTGGAGGAACAATGTTTCTGCAGTCTGCAGTGACAGTCCAAAGTCAGCTTTGAGCTGTTACACTCCAGGAAGTAGATGCCCTTCAATTCCTGGGGAAGAGGCCAAGAGTGCACAGCTAGTTCTGTCACTGTCGTGTGGAGAAACACCCTCCTGTTAAAACTAGGCAAGATACAGATGAGGCTGTAGATGCAGATAATGATGGGAGGTAGGTTCTAACAGCCTGACTGAAAAGGCAGCAAGGAAACATCAAAAGAAAAGGAAAAAACCCAAACCTATTGAGTAAAGGAGGTGGTGGGTGGCTGAACAGAGAGAGGACACAAGGCAGAGGGGATAAGCCATGGGGACACAGGTCCCACAGAAACAGGAGCCTGTGAGCTCTTTGGCACTCACCTGCACAGAGCTGTGGCCCACAGCAGGGTGCAGATGTGGAGCTTGTCCAGAACTGCAGGATACGTTCTCCCTCACATAGCAAAGGAGGTCACCATGGCAGTGGTGGGCAGAATTGGAGAAAAGGGTCTTGTCCAGTCTTGCTGAGAGGAGCTTGGCACTCTCCTGAAAGAGGGAAAGATCTTTTAGAGGCACATTTACCAGAAGCTTTGTGTGCTAATGAAGCCTTCTGCCCCACAGATATAAAACCATGCAGCAGCAGAGCCAGCAGAAGAGTCTTTTACAACATATCACAGCTCAAGAAGCCTGAAGCCTCCCTGCCCTAGGGGAGAAAGGAGAGGGTGGGAAGTTTTTCCAACTGCCCAGGCTGGCTTGCTCCCTCACTGGCAAAAGGAGATAGTAAGCTCTCCCTAAACAAAAAGCTTAGCAAGAAAGGCTCCAGTTCCCTCTAACAAAGCTTATCCTTCTACTCCTCTGTCACTGCCTCAGCCTCAGAGCCAGCAACAAGCTCTCTGCAGAGGTACCAGTGTTCCTGAGGCCCAAGTGACCTGTTGTTTCCCAGCCTTGCCAGCACCTCCTCACTCACCAGGTCCCTCCTAGCACAGAGAGACAGAGAAAGAGAGAAGGGAACAAGAATGTGAGGTTGCAAATGCTGGTTAAATTGTCTTTTCCCTTTTAGGAGCTCCATGCAGAAGACAACACCAGGTTCTGCCAGAAGGATGACAATGAGCAAACATCCTTCAGCGACCACAACCCGCGGCACGAGCCCAAAGGGGGTTTCCGGAGCTCCTTCCGCAAGCTCTTCAAAAAGAAATAAGCAGCCCCAAGAAAGGCAGGCCACAGCCTAAGCACAACAGTGCTTCCCCAGGTCCCCAAGGGTGGAGACAGACAGCAAGGCCCCAAGGTTCCCCTGACTAACACAGAGGGTGGAGGGGTGGGGGAGAGGAGACTGTCACAACTGCCTTACAAACGCATCCTGCTCTTTCTAGCACAGGGCAGGGCCAGGCTTTGGGTTGCAGTGGAGCTCAAACAGCATGTCCAAAAAGCACAGGAACTTGCTAGCTTTCATCCCTGCCTGACTTAACTTCCCTCAGTTTTGGAAAGCTTTGGCTGAATCCCACTATCTTCTCCTCCCCCTCATCCCCCAAAACCGCTTGATTTGCCATACATCTTTGCTCTTCCAAACTCATGCCAGGTCTTATTTGGGCTCACCCACAAAAGAAGGGTTACCTTTGCAGCCCTGGCATCCTGGCCAGAAGTCTAAAATTCCCTTCTTTCCTCTACTTTCCCAAAAAATGCGCCATCGAAGATGTCTTCCAGGAGGCCAGCTCGCATTACCTGGGTGGTTTGAGAAGGTCTAAGGAGCATCAGCTGAAGCACCTGAGTATTGTACTGCTTAAACAGCAACATCCTTTCTTTTGGACTTCAGTCATTCCCCAAAATCCTCCTTCACCTTTTATGTGGCACCCTGTTTATTGAATTGCCTCCTGCTGTATGAATCTCTGCTCCTGCTGTCAGAATTGCCCATGTCTCCAGGCAGGTGATGCAAGCTGAGCCCAGGGATTGCCACAAGAGACAAAGACCTTATCCCCACTGCGGATCAATGCAGACACTGACAGTCAACCAGTGTCCTGGCTCCTGGTCTGTAACACGTCTGAAATACACTTTGATAATAATTCTTTGGCCTGACACCACCTTACAAGCCCAATCACGTGCAGCTTTGGAATGGTTCTTCAAGGTAAAAATTAAGGCTCTAGGGCAGAAAAGTCAATGGTGCACCATGTTCAAAGTCATAGTATCTCCTTCTTCTGCAAGGACAGAACAAGGCCACACACGTGCCACCCTCCTCGCATTTGGACATGAGAAACCCTCCGCAACTTTGATCTGTGCAGAAGACTGTAGCTTTTGTATGGAAACACAACCCTCTGAAGCAACACCCATGTCACACCCCAGCAGCAAGGGCACCACTGGTGCAGTGGTGTTACCAGTGGAGTACTACTGGTGAACTGTGGTGCTACCTGAAGCTGGGGCATTCTGAGGGCACTTTCAAGAGGAAATGTGGTTTTATCACCTTGTTTTGAAAAGCTTGGGACACTGGTTTGTCTTAAAGGACAGCTTCACCTTAAGAGGTTGTGAACTGTCTCTGTGGGGCCAACAGCAATGTCTTGGGGGAAATATGCAAGGCTGTGAGATTAGGGGCTTGGGACTCTCAGCATCAGCACAAGGGTGACTGAATTTGGTGCCAAGAGAAGAGCACTCATCATGCTGCATGGCTCTCCTGGCAGTGGCAACAGCACAGGAAAGCCTCAGAGCAGGCTTGGATGCAGTGGCTAATACCCACCACAGATGCAGGGCCTAGAGCTCTCCCACAGTGTTGACTGACCTGCATTTACCACCTGCTTTTCCTCTTCTGGTGGAAGCAAAGAGGTGTGTGTGAAAAGGGCACCTAAGACAGATGAAATCCATCCTTTATTGCAATTAGCGTTTTCCCAACATTTCAAGAATGTGACCAAGGAAAACCCCAGAGATTAAAATGTTTTAGCTGGTGCCTGTCCCATAAATTTCAATGAAACTAAAAGTCAATTCTCCTCCTTACAAAGAGGAAAGAAGTATGATACTTTCCTCCCCTAGCTTTAGGAAACTACTCTGGGAAGATTTTTTTTTTTAATTTAAGGCTTTTAATGGCAAAAAACCCCACCCTTCCATTCTTTCCCTCTCCCTCACATCCTCATTAAATTACAAATTCTCTAGCCCTTTCCAGTCAGGATTGCTCCATGCTGACCAGCCACTGAATCACAAAGACAATTCCTAGGACTTGGCAGCTTTCAGTCAGACTGTGTAGGGCCAGGACAGAAATACATAAAGAGCCAGATACTTGTAACTGAAGCATCAGCAAAGCCTGTTTGTTCTGCAAAAGAATCAGCCATAGACAGAACTATTTGTTTGTCCATGGAACCAGAGTTGTACAATTATGGACAAGTGTCCACTGTACTGCACTGATGCTGTCAAGGGCTCTGATGTTTGGTGTCTTTGGTCTCATATATGTAATGACACTTCTGTCCTTCATAGAACAAACCTGGTTTTCACACTTGCCAGGCAGATGCCAGGACAGAAACAGGACAAAGGAAAAAACCTACCTGCTAACATCTCCTGGGTGAGGAAATCCTTCGGAAGTGGCAGACCCTTGCTTGTAAAATGCATGTGGATTTTACCTTCTGTTTTAGTGATTTAAGGCACAGTCAAAATTGATGGTTTTTTCTTTCAGATTCTGTATGAGTTCTTACTTCCAGTCCTATACTTATCATTTGCGATGTCCTTGTACCTGCTCAGAATCTGCAAATGTAAATAATATGAATGAATGATGCTCACAACCACACACAAACACACAACCTCTTGCAGGATCTATTCCAAATTCACCTTTAGTGTACATGTGTGTTCTGGATTATTTTTCTTCCTGTGCCAAATAAATTTTGCTTTTAATTAACACTGTTGTCTCTTGCCCTGAATAAGCCAGAAGGCTGCATCCTCTAAAAGAAACACTTGTTTCTCAGGTCCCTTTCTGAGGCAACGTTAGTTAAAAAATCCTGTACCCTGACACACACAGTCATGCAAGAAGACTGTTTTCTACACGTGGTTCTAAGACTCTTATCCAGAACTCAGCTGAGTCACTCTCTAGGCTTCTGGTCAAGATCCTGTTGTTGGTGTAGCTGACTGTGACATTTCTTCATCTCCTTCCTCCATCTCCTTTACTTACTCCCTTCTGCTGCTTCTGTTGCAGACACATGAACTTTCACAAAAAAATCCTGTAAGTCTCCTCCAGTGCCATACACACCACTCTAACTTCACCTATCCAACTCTGTAAAAGATCTTAGTATCTTCCTGTATATCACAAACATCTGTCACAGATGTTTGTGACAGATTAATTTAATTTAATTAATTCCAGTTCTGACTATTAATACTATCTTACTTTTGTCACATTCTCAGCAGGGCCAAAACAATGACATCACAAACAGGGACAACTCAGCCCACAATCCTTACACCTCCCCATGCCACAGCATCTGCAGCATTCCTCCTGCTGCTCTGTAGCGCTCTGCAGCGTTTTGTCCTCTTTGAGGATAGTGGTCTCAGAGATCCGAGTGTGCCAGCAGAGGTTTGACTCTACAGTCAAAAGCAGTTTTACCCCTGTGAAAATCTGATGGGTTCTTTGCTCCTCTCATATCAGCAGGCTGCTGGGGAACTGCCAGTGCCTTAGACAGTCCCCGACAAGACATTCTGTCATCCTGACCACGACTCTTCCAGATCACCTCTCCATGGCTACACTCCCTGCTTAAGTTAGCCACCCTAGACTCTCCTCAGATTATTCTGACTTTCAGTGCTGGTCAAATGTATCCTCTCACCACTTCATTCCTCTAAGCCAGCGTAACTGAGGCTGCTTCTAAGTTTATATAATTTAGGCACTTTCTCCCACTTTTCTTCTCCAGAGTTGTAATGTATTCTGACTTCCTCTACAGGTTCTTAAGAGTGGTTTCACCTCAGTACAAGTCATGTACATGTACAAGTAAAAATATTCCTTAGTAAGGGCTACAACCACAACAGATTCCAAGGAATCTGGATGTTTTTTCCAAATTCCACATGAAGTTGTCAGGGCTGAGGTCTAAACGGAGGAGAAGCTAGGGCACGCATTGTGCTGCCTTTGGCCACTGTTTGGTTTTGTGGAGTGGATTAGATGGATTAGTTGATTAGTTCTACTTGTGGATGATTTTCACTTATTCACTCTGTTCCTTGAAAGCAGATGTTTCACATGTGGCCAGATACAAGATATTAAACATGATGTCCCTTTATTTGCTGTGATCTGATTGAACAATGAGACGAGATGCAGGCTCTTAGAGGAAATCACCTCCCTAAAAAATTCATACAGTAAAATTCGAGACAGTATTTACCCACAGGGTGCAAATCCTTTGACACAGTAAAGTTGTAACAGAAAGCCGCTGAGCTGGAGTAACACCTACAATAAACAACCTGGGGTAGAGAACAACACAGTTAGAAGATGCTATTTTATGTCTCCTACTGTATGTAGACATTCCTTACTTGTCTTCTACTTCATATGGTTCCTCTGCTTACAAATGCTGCATTTTTTTAGTATTTTACTATCCCGAGCAAAACCTACCCCTGTAGCAGACTCACAACTGTCCTTAATATAAAGCACCCAGTATTTAAGCCTAAGGAAGCCAGTCTCAGACTACAAGGACTGTCAGTGTATCTTACATAATCTAAGTGTACACTTCTGGGATACGTAAGGCTTTTCTTTTTTTTTTTTTAAATTAGTTTTAGAACATATCTTTTAATGTCAAAAGGTAACAGTCACTACTAAATTTTCACTCAAATGCAATCTGAATATCACTGCAGACACAGCATACAAAGATCACCTACAGATGGTTACATACACGGATCATCAGATACACCAGCTACAGATTACCACTTCTTTTTCTCTCTTTTTTCTTTTGTTCATTTGGGCTTTTTTTTTTCCTTTTTTTTTCTTTTTTTTTAAAAATCGGATGACAAAACTTTTAACATTTACTCATTTTGGTAAGTAACCATGGCATCAGATAAAGGCAAATGGAACAAACTTATTGAAACCTAAGATTTGTTCTTCTCAGAAACAAAAGAAGGTTCATTTCAAATTAGATTCAACAATTTTGTCCAAAGCAATTCCAGTAACATGTGACCTTTGTTTACTCTTCTCTTTAAAAATATTATGGATGTTCTGCACATTTGGCAGCTCAATTGTCATGCATCTGGCAAATGGGTTTTTATTTTATTTTTCCCTTACAACTTTTCAGCCACCCAGTAAAGGATTTCACATTTGCTGGCTAGAAAGTAAAAAAAAAAAAACCCAACCCAAAAAAAACCCCCAAACCCAAAAAAACTTACTCTTTACTTTGTTTCCCTTATAACACACTATTTTCCACTGAATGCAAAAGGTAAATTTGCTCAGAGCTGATAGAAAAATGCATTTAAGTGTGGTTTGTTTTTTTTAATGGAAAACAAGGAATGGAATTTTCAAAGTAAGTTAAAAGCACTTTTCTTTTCACACCTCTGTTGGGCCACAGGTTTCTCTCCTGAAGAAAGGCTTCACATATGTATCACCCAGGTTTAGAAATGACAATTTAACAATTTTTTCCATGAAGCACAATAATCTACTACCTTCAGCAGTGGTACCTCCAGTGATATTAACAAGCTTGATTCAGGCCAACTAAACAGGAAATCTAATTTAAAATACACACAAAAGAAAAATCATTAAATATCCCACAATGTCAATCTAAAACTTGAAGGATCTAAATCCAGTGTATTAGCATGCTCTTACTGAGACAGACCTCTCCCTCCCTGATTTAAGAGAGGCATATTAGAGAAACAGGTTAGTCCCCACTGGAAATGGCTTCTTGAAGACAGAGCACTCAAATGCTTCCATGGTATCAACCCTGAAGCAGGATAATGTTCTCCATTAGCAGACAGTTATAGACAAATTCAATGGCTGCTGAATGCCATGACAACAGCATGTACCTTGGGGTCAACCAGGCGGCACAACAGTTGACTTTCCACTAGAGCACACTGAACAGAAGCAAATGCATGGCACTTGCAAAATCACCACAGAATCACAACAGGTTGGGTTGGAAGGGACCTTTAAAGGCCATCTAGTCCAAACCCCCTGCAATGAGCAGGGACGTCTTCAGCTAGAGCTGGCTGCTCAGAGCCCTGTCCAGTCTGACTTTGAATGTTGCCAGGGATGGGGCATCCATTACCTCTCTGGGCAATCTGTGCCAGTGGTTCGCCACACTCATTGTAAAAAACTTGTTTCTTATATTTTGTCTGAATCTACCCTCTTTTAGTTTAAAATCATTACTCTCTGTCCTACTGCAAGGGGCCCTATTAAAAAGTTTGTCCCCATCTTTCTTATAAGCCCCCTTTAAATACTGAAAGATCACAATAAGGTCTCCCCAGAGCCTTCTCCAGACTGAACAACCTCAGCTCTCTCAGCCTTTCCTCATAGGAGAGGTGTTCCAGCCCTATGATCAACTTCAGTGTCCCTCCTCTGGACCTGCTACAACAGGGTGATATCCTTCCTGTGCTGAGGCCCCCAGACATGGATGCAGTGCTCCAGGTGGGGTCTCACCAGAGCAGAGTAGAAGGGTAAAATCATTTCCTCAACCTGCTGCCCACACTGCTTTGGATACAGCCCAGGATACCTTTGGCTTTCTGGGCTGTGACTGCTCATTGCTGGGTCATGTTGAGTGCCTCGACAACCAACACGCCCAAGTCCTTCTCCCCAGGGCTGCTCTCAACCCCTTCCATCTCCCACTGTACTGAAACCAGTGGTTACCCCAGTCCAGGTGAAAGACCTTTGCACCTGGAATCCTAGAACTTCCAAATTCCCATAGGGCTTTTCTGAGCTAAGACACCACCATGACACTCTGAAAGACAATGAACAAACCCAGGTTATGCTCCACTGTTGCACTGAACTATATACAGCATAGAAACCTGGAGGTGAAACAGCACAAATTTTAAAGTTCCACACCTATAAAGTTCTGCTGACCATTATAACCCTGCCTACACAGTTTGCAATTGTTTAGGCTGTGTTTTAGCCATACAGCAGCCCTCTAGAGTAATACAGCAACGCTCCTAGCCTCCACACAAGCATGTTTCATTGTCCAGGCCATACGAGATCATCCCAGGCCACACCAGATCATCCAGGGTCATTTTACCAAGGAGACAAGATAGCATCATTAAAAGGATTTAATTTTCTATGTGAAAAGTGTTGTCACTAATGCAACTATGGTCCAAATAAGAAGTCATTCCAGACTAAAGATTATTAACACAAAGCTGTTATTACATAAACCAGTGGCTTAGCAGTTGTACTCAAAACTCCTGTTCTAAATGCAACAGGTTTGATTCCCACCCTGTTTCTCCTGTTTGCAGCCGAGTCAAACACCATGGTTTGTGCACTGTAGGACTGACTCATTCTGCTGAGATCCAACAAATGTTTACATTAGGCTCTTGCCATTATCACCTGTTGTCCGGGTATCTCACCAGTAAAACTCCTTTTATCCTCAACCACAAATATGAAATGGCATTCCCCATTTCACATAGGAAAACAGAGACCTACTGACATTTAAGAAATCTGATTAGCAGGACCCATGTGAGGTCTAACTGAGCAACCTAACCAATGGGTCATTCCTTCAGCCTGGTCTGCCTTGGCTGCACAAGAGCAGACAAGAATGTGCCAAAGAAGAAATATAGATCAAAAAGTCTAAATTTAAGGAGTTTTCCTGGTAATCTACTGATAAGCTAATAGTTTAGATAACATTGCCAACAGTATGTTTATCGTGGTGTTTATATCCAAAGAACTGATAACCTAAACTATACCTCCTGTGGCTGGAGAGTTTTTACAAAGCTACCATATAATGTTCTCCTCTGAAGCCAAGGTTTTGAGATCTTCATTTTTTCTTCTTTTGCCAGAAAAAGAGTTTCAAAACAAAATTAGGAAAGACACCAAGGAAATTGACAGTTTCGAGATTTGACTATGGTGAAAACTGTCATTCTTGCTGAAATCAGAATGCTTTCTGAAATGTTATCACCACACTAAAGGATCAAAGGGCCCTGATCAATGGCATTGCTGAAAGCATTAAAAAAGGTGATTTCCATCATCATTCAGTTAATACCATCTTTAACTGACACAGCTTTCCAGGACAATGAAATGTGTTTCTCTTGCAAAGAGGAAATGTGAGAGAATTTTACTTTGTCCCATGAGCCATATTAACTGAAGAAGAGATACTTTATGCCTCACATACTTACTGTAGAGGGGATTACGGAGCTTCTTTTCTTCAATAACTGCCATCCATTACTGTCCCAGTACTGTCTGGAGTTGAAGAGCAGCATACAGGTTTATGGATAATCCATGCCAGAATACTTATAACATACACATTCTGTCATGTGTATTTTGGACACAGAAAGCTACTGCAAAGATTAATCTAAGTTTGATTTTTTCTAATATGGGTCATACAGGAGGTGTGAGACATTTTATAAGGTATAATAATTCTGTTTGGGAGTAACCCAGTTTCTCAAACATTACTTAATTATTATTTTGTAACATGCCAAAACCAACCTCTCTTTGGATTTGTTACTAAAATACATACATTGAACTAGGAAAAATATGTACCACAACATGGGCTTTTATCCCCTTCAGTGCTTAACTGAAAAACTAAGTTGAACATTTGTCCATGTAATAATTTAACATATGTCAGCCAAACATATCTTTATTTCAATTAAATTAAAAACAATCTGCAAGTATATTTATGCAACATTCACTATATACACACGATTTATGCAACTGCAAGGCAATTCTATGTATGCTGATTAATCTATTGTTAGTAAAACATGACAACAGCTATGGAAGTTGACAAGTGACTGTTTTCATGGCATGACTGAAAAAGAATAGCTACTAGCCATGAAATGGATTATCAGTAAACCTTAAAAAGAACATGACATAACCTAGCAGAGATTAACAGTCTTCTAAATGTAGTAGTATATTTGCTTCAGATGATAGTGCTGCTTTTAAAAAAAAGTTTGCTGCCACCTTAATGATGTAAGACTTTAATCTGCTCTATCTAAAGAAAGCAATAATTAGACATTATGCTTCCTGGCAAAAATTTATTTTTGAACTGGCACCACAGTATTTCAGAAAATAATAATAAAGTACCTCTTTGGTGAAGCCTAGGTACCCCCTACTACTCATTGTAACAACTTGTAAACAGAACCGCAATACAGTGCTTTGCCTTAATTCTAGCTCGGTTAGGTACCACAGATCTTCCTCACAGTCCTTCTCACAACTTTAGGAAGGTATTTTAAAGCAGGGAGTAAGTAAAGCAAAGGAAAATTAAGAAGGATATAAAGTTCCCTGTTTGAGATTTAAAAAAAGTGCATAATGTTTTCATTCCAAAAACTGTGCCACTGTATGGTACTGATGGATACAAGACTGTTTTCCTTCCTGTACTGGACATTATTGATCATTACACAAACACAGTCTCTGCTCATTGGCCAAAGAAGTCTCTCAAGCCTGTTTTCTGGTACAATCAATCAGTTGTCCAATTACTTTAGAACAATGTCCTGCATACTTAAACAAGAACAGCAAGTTAACCAGGTTTTCCACTAGAAAGTCTGTTTTTGTAATTCCATTTCTGTACACTACATTTCCAATGTATTGGAGAGTTTTTAGTGTTTGGCATACACATCCCAACTCCTTGACACCACCAGGTTCAGTGCATCCATTGCCAGCAATAGACATAGCACCAGGAAAACGCAACTCCCAGCGCGAGGGATAGTTCAGGAGGAGTGGGCATTCTCCAGCAATGGTGGTCCATCCCGATGCATTGATGGGTGTGTGTGCTCCCTTTTGTAAGTTTTTGGAGGAAGCTTTGGGATATGTTGAGAAGTGCTTTGTCGTGGAGGAACAGGTGGTCCAGCAACAGAAGGGAGGTCCACATCCTGTGGTATCAAAGGTGGTGATGGAAGATGCCTCCGTGCTACATGTGGAGAAGGTGTCTGAGGGGGAGGGGAAGTAAACGGAGATGGACTGTTTGGGAAAAAGGTGTTACCAAGTTCGCTTTTTCTCCCCAGTGGTGGAGGTTGGAGGTGTAGTGGTGAGCTAGAGAAAACATCTGGAGTTCGCACAGGTTCTCGTGGTGGTAACTCAGGAGGGTTTACAGTGGTAACACAAGAGTCAGAGATGCAGGTCCGATCAGGCACTGAGTACCTTGGTGAATACACTTTAGAGGTTGGTTGCCTAGGAGGGATTGCTGGTGGGTTGTCCAGGTTTGCAGAAGTAATCTGAGATACACAAACATTTCATTCAATAAAATTCTAGAGTGGCAGCAAAGAACAGGACCCTGCTGTGACACAGAAGCAGAGCTCCCACACTGTGGATTGCTCTTAGCAAGGGTGCATCAATACATGAGTTAACAGCCAAGGATGGAAGGAATGAAGATGCACAGAGAGGGACAAAAGCAAGGCAAAGAATGGTCAAAGCAACAATTTCCATGCTAATTCCAGGTCTGCTTGCTGGGGAGGTGCGGGTATCTTCCACCACCTCCCCAACAACAAGCAGTTGGGGTGGGTAAACACACCAGATATTTCTTCAAGAAAACGAGGAAAGGGGAGAGGCTGATAATGCTGAAGAGGGAAAGAATAAACTATGCTCAGAAGATGGAATTAAGTAGTCAGAATTATGGAAGTAAACAGTTCCCAAGCTGCAGACCACAGAGACAGGGTAACTGGTCCCCAACAACCTATCAGGTATGTTTTCAATTACACTTTGGTAGGAACATGATGCATTAAATTCTGCTGACTGACTGCACAGTCACCTGTAGTCTGAAAACTTGCTGAAGAGCCATATACAAGCCCTCTTCAAAGAAATATGTGTTCTGAAATAATTTTGAGAGGGATTTTCAAATCTGAAGTCACAAACTAGCTCACAGTGAAATCAGGAGAAATTTGACGCTGTCTGCAAAAAAGGCTGGATCAGATGCCAACAGCCAGACAAATGCAAATGGAATACGTAGCAATGGCTTAAGGAGGCAGGCAGACAGGATAGGTAAATAGGAAGAGAAAGCAAGGCACTTGAGCACCACAGCATCAGGGTCAAATATTCTGAAGAAACTTTTCAGAGGACTGAATTGCGTACATCACTTTCCATTATTACTGTTTTCCTCAGTTCTTCACCCCCATTCATCCATCCTACAATGATACTCTGGAACAATTATCGCAGATAGAAACACCTGCCTGAAGCCTCAAGTTACAGGGCCTGAGCATAGCACACCAGTAGATGAGACATTTCTAACCCTAAAGTTAGGTCCCATCTGTTTTCATCTGTTTGAGATCAAGACATAATGAGGCAGAGCTGTGAAGGCTTGAAATACATGGCTGCTTATTCTTTCACATACAGTTCCTCAAAAATAAATGTGCATCTACCTTTAAGAATTACCTTCTATCACACCCTGCCCTCTGCTCCCAGAAGACAAATAACCTTTTTTCTCCATACTTACTTTTGATGGGGAGGATTCAGCTGGGGCAGATTCTGGTCTTCTTCGTGGAGGAACTGGAGGAGGGACAGGAGCATCATCTGAATTTTTGGTAAAGTTTATGGATGACACAGAAGCAGATCCTAGTGGACATTAAAAAAAATGTCGATAATGATGAACTTTTGTTTGACTTAATATATTTTCTTTATTGCTGCCAATAAAGGTGTCATAAATAATAAAGCACTTGCTCATAAAAAGCATCATGAATCAAAAAGGTGTTAAATAAAGACAACGAAACAAGCCTCTAACTTGCAGCTTCCAGATAAACTGCTTTTGTGAGCTGCAAACATCTGATGGCTGTGGCCATCAGTTCCTGAACATTCTTAAGTAATCCTCGAGACCAAAACCACACCACAAACTCATTCTTATACCACAACAGCACTAAAACAACATCCTGAACCTGCAGTCAACCCCACAATGAAGAAACATCTTCTGAAGAGGTATTCCAGAGACCTGGCTTGGAACTCAACAATGCCATTGCTCTGCTAAGCAACCTCTGCTTTTAGCAAGTCATTTCACCTCCTTGTGGCAATCAGCTGAACACAGGACTGACCTTTGAAAGCCCTCATACATGAAAGGAGGCTATATCCATTATTAATTACTGAGAGCACACCATAAAATATGAGGTTCCTTGTATGTCGGTGAAGACAGAAGAAAAACAGCTGTGGATAGGTCCTGATGGATTTAAAGCAAGGAAATACTTATTTTCAAGTTCTGCAGGAAAACCATCGATGTACAATGAAACCAATTTGTAATGGCAGAGAGCAAAATAAGGCACCCACAAAACATTCACTTTTCACTCCCATTGTTCACCATCAGATACTCACCAAACATATTCAACCCACATATATTTGGAAGCAAATCCTGCAAGTTTGTTTGGGACACATATAGGCACTAGAGATACATCTCTGCCTTCTGTTTTGACAGTTCCTCCAAAGCCTTGTCATAGTCTCTATCTAACATACCTAATTCTGTTCAGTTTCTCTCTTTATAATAAAAACTTACTAAAGAAAAAAGGAATAAAAAACACTGAAAGTTTTTGCTGCTGCAAGGAGACAAAAGCAACCACTTCTATAGTCACTTTAGAAGACTAAGCACGATTTCACCTGTCTAACATCACAAAATCTAACAGGTACATTGTTGGTGGACTGTCTATTAGCACCTACTTGTATGAAAGGGACTGGAAGGATCGGAGTCAAACACACTGCAGGCGTCTGTGGTGCTGGAAGTGGCAGAAGCAGGGGGAGGGGTCAGAGGTGTTCGGGGAGAGTTTGGTGCAGATGCTGTAGCTTCAGTCTCACTCTCTGGGATGCGGCTGTAACTAATTTTCCTTGGCTCCTGTTGCAGAGGTGTAGGATGTCTCATGGTACCTGGCCTTGGATTAGAAGGACGAACACCTGGAGACTTGAGAGGATAGCTGTACTTTTTGGGCTGAAACGATAAAAAAAAGATAGTATCAAACAAAATCAAAAGGCCATGAGATCACCTAAATGTAGCTTTGTATCTATGAAGTCAGAGATCTAAAATGACTTCTGTTATCTATGAGAGACAAATGTAAGCACTTTTTGAAAAAAAATTTACAAAACTTGAATACTAACAAATCTTGGAGGAGGCTTGACATTTCTTGGCTCTATCTCTAGTGACTTGTTGAACAGATAATCTGTAAATTCTGTCTCCACACTGCTTCCCATTGGATTCAGGTTTTCGAAAAATCTCTGAAATACAAGAAGGTAGAAAACTTGTCAGCTAAACTGCTTCTTAGTACTGTTTGCTTCTACTGATCCCAACTGTTCAAGAGAAGACAGAAAATGCTGGAGTCAGAAGGAACAGCAGACTTTTAAGTTATTAAATCTATTTGTTGCCAGCCCTTTGCTGGGCATTGCTACTGCTGTGCTTGGCCTGAAAACCAGTTGTGCAAGTACCCTAAATACTTTCTGCAGTGCAAAATCAGACCAAGTTAGCTCCAACACCTTCAGAAGAAGCTGCATGTAGTCTATTGTTACACTGATGCAGGAAAGACTACTCTCATGATGCAGTCAAAGCCTGAGGAGAACAAATAACAGAAGAAAATCTTGCAGAATCTCTTAAGATAGCCTGTCCTATGACTCTGAAAGTATGTAGCTCAAAATATAGTAAAAAAAAAAAAAAAAAGGAAGAAAGGAAAGCAAACAGAGAGGACGTGGCCTAGAGAACACCTCAGACCAAGGAGAACAAGTACCAGGAGAAAGAAAAATGTATCACCACCATCAACGCATGATGTAAACATAGTGCTATCAGGTAAACCTGGAAACATAAAGGCAGTGTAACACAGGAGGAAAAGACAACTGGGATCACTGGACAGATAATTTTAACTGAGCGAAGGACAGTGAGAATCCATTAGTTTTCAGTTCCTGTTTAACACTGACCAATAAGAAAATCTACCAATGTCCCAGTAGCTGAGAAAAAAATGAAACAAACCCCACCAAACTGCAAGCATTGAGCTTTTTGCTCTTTTTTACGGTGATACCCAAGAGAGGTTTTATGACAGGCTCATCTCTGATCAAGTCAGCTTGAATCTATGTGAATTCAGTCTACGCTTAGGGTCTGTCAGCTGATAGAATCATCACAAAAGTAGCTCAGTGCATGGACTCAAAGAAGTCATGCCGCTTACCCTGATGTCAAATTCCACTCTTAAACAATATGGCTGGTTCTGGTACTGCTGTATCTCTCCTGTTATTTCAGCTACCTTTCTTCTCTTGCTGAAGTTTATAAGTTCCTTCCCGTGTCGCTTCAGAAATTCAGGATTGCCTTCTTCTGTTTTCAAAATGTTAGTTAAGTAAATCCCTAAAGAGCACACAGAAGAAGTTCTCAACACGTAGTACAAAACAAGGAGGAAGTCACGACTGGAATACAAAGAATTCTTATAGAATTTAATTAGTGCACTCTAATTATTTAGAAAACCTCGCTGTTAGTGTCAATAAGAGAATCCCACCTAATTTTCAAATAAGGGTAACAATTTAAATATTTTAACATGCCTTTTCCAGAAAGTTGCCTTTTTTTTCACCAAAGTCCCAAAGACTATGCATCTTTCTATTGTTAAGGAAGCTTACACAACTGAACACTACTAGCATTCTGCACTAAAAGTGTATACTGAACACAAGTGCTCTTAATGGCTCTACTCCACTAGACACCCCAACTAAACTCCAAAAATTTACTTTCGGGTTTTATCCTGGCTTCACAATTGCACCAAATCATTTGAAGATTTGAAAGAAAAAAGTGCTCTCAACTCCAAAGATAATGTATCTGGAACTGTAATGATGACTCTTCCAAGTATAACTTGACAGAACTAACTGAAGCTATTCACATGTGATTCTGCTAACCTCTACTCATCTCTGAGGCAGGACAGAAGGTTTCTCAGTTGATCTTATCTTTCTCTGTAGGGCTCTGGAGTATATCTTTCCCCAACTGGTAAAAGGCCAAAGAACCCATCAACACTATTTTCTTTCAGTTTTGGCCTGAAGCTTATGTTGGACAAGTGCAATGTCCAGACTTGGAACTGACCTGCAGCAAACATTTAAGTAACTTGCTCAAGAACAGGAATGCCATGTGCTTAACATCACAATTTGCTAAATCTCAGCAATCTACTTTAAAGAAGAACTCTTAAATCTGATGATAAAGAGGAGGCTTTCTTCCAAAACTCTGCTTTTACAGAAATAAGACTTTTTAGTAGAAATGAGACTCTAGCTTTATTTCTCAAAGTTCTTGATGGGGGTCCTTCTTTCTCTACTAGTCAATGGCAATAATATTTCTAATGTGACTGCCTTCTATTTAAGGCATTTCTGGTCACTTCAAACCACATTCAAAGTAAAAATGAGTAAATATGTAAATAAGATATTGCAGACATAGTTATTTTTACTGCAGATAACATCTGCAACTAATAGTCACTTTAATTTTTCCTTCACATATATGTAATTAATGTCTGGGCACCTGAAATTCCAACCCACCTGTCCTGTTAAAACCAACTTGTCACTATTGTTTATACTCTGTTTAGTACCTTAGCTCAATACTTTCCAAATGTTTACGCATAATATAGCTCATTCAAACCAAACATACTTACCAAAAAAAGGCACACAAGGAGGATTAATGGACCTGAGTTTTGCCAAGTATTTCTTATAATGATCCTCACTCAGCTCATAGGCTTCTTCTAAAATCTTCTTCTGGCGACTTGGAATTTGCTTAAAAGAGAGATTAAACAGGTTGTTTGGAAAGGCAGGGTAGAGGTGTAGCCCAGCAACAATACTGAGACTAATATCCTACAGATATTTAAATGAGAGACCGTGAGGACAGTGCCCCACCATCCTGAGAAGCTTTTCTTAAGCGAGGATGGATTTCTTGCTTCTGAAACCAAGTAAAAAACCCTCTCTATTACACCCTGATTGATTAGTTTCTTGGGGAATTTACTTTCCTTGCTCCTTCTCTGAAGTACATGCTTACTGAAAAGACAGGCTTTTTTAGTGTAGCTAAGGTACACTTCCATACCAGAAATGGAAAACATTTCACTGTACCTCAAATGTGTGATCCAACCTATACACTGCTGCAGAGTTCATAGCACTGACAATCTCAAGGACACCATTGAAGTTGTTCAGCTCTTGAAAAACTTGCAGGATCTCAATTATCCGGCTCACTACAATTACTCTTTCCTCTAGGTTTTCTGTTTCTACAATGCATCTAAATACACAAGAACATTTGATTTTGTATTAAAGCATTGGTGAGTTTTCCAAAATCAAATATTAAGTCATAACACAAACAAATATGAGTTTATCAAATTAATTGAGACAGTTCTGAACATGTTTAGAGATTTGAAAATATTCTAAGAATAAAAAGCTGAGACCATTATGTTAAAATTCTTGCAGGGACCAGTTTTAGCATCTAAACACAACTCAAAACAGGAATTCTCCCCAAACAGAATTTTTCACAGTATCCTTGTGAATGGACTGTCAATGTCCAGATATGGAGTGGGTGCAGATTCAGGAAAGTCACTTACTTTTCAAACCACAAAGTGAGGTTAGTTGTATGCCTTATCATTTTCAGAAGGTTGGGAGAATTAATTTCTTTATCTTCCTTTGTCCATACACTTCCAACAAGTTCTGATGGCTGCACAGCTCTATAAAAGTAGATGCATTATCAAAAAATGTAAAATTAAAATAATTAAAAGCAGGAAAGAAGACATTATTTTCCTAAACCTTCTTTATTTTCATTGAATTTTGAATTCACATTTAGAAATAAATTCTTAAGGTACCACTTCTCTTTTACAATGTTAGGCTCCCCTCATGACTATATGGCTGATATTTCTACACTTCTTTTTCAGACTGTAAGTATTTCTTAATCTATGCAACTATTAACCACCTCTGTACATCTAAATGAAGAATGAGCCTCTATCTCATTCACCATAATAAAATGTGAGCTTCCAATGCCTAAACAACCTCTCACAGACAGCTGATGAGATATGACATGGTCCATAATCTGCTTCAGAGACTAAGACATAAAAGACCCTGATATAATAATTGTCCATACTTCTCAGAGGTTGATCTACTCAGAAAATATCAAGAGAAAGCTGGAGCACAATACAATTAACAGCATGCAACAGTCCCATGCACTGCATGTTAACTTGGGGAGGATAAAACAAACACCGTATTTCAGAGGGTTTTTTCTGCAAAAATAGTAATTAATACACAGCATTGGTAGAGTCCCTTGACCTATCGTGGGGCTTCACCCCCAGACACAATTTCATGCTGGAGAACATTTTGATTTGTGTTGTGTGTTTTTCAGCGGAGGAAAGTTACCTGTAAAAATCTGACTCAAGTAAAGTGAGCTGCCGAGCAATTTCTATGGGATGCAAAGTGAGCAAGTCAAAAGTCTCAGTGTGTCCTGGTTTGCTTATGTGCCATTCGATTGCTGGGGGTGGGCTCTCAAAAGTGATGTTGTGACTGGGCCCGATGGCTTGTGCCTGCTTTTTCCGGTTGATTATCTTTGTGATCGATTCAACCCATTTCTTCATGGCTTTGCCTGGCACACAGAGAAAACTACTGTTTAGTTATTCTTACTACTGTTTTTCCTAAGAGGTCAGTAAAATTCAGAAATCTTTGGATTTAAACCCAAGACTACTAAATTAAAGCAACCATATATTCTTTAGAAGTCATGTTCTCACACAAGTCTGAAAGTATTCAAACATATAAAAAATTCCTCAACAGCCAATGCTGAACACGAGTTTGCCAAGCACAAATCAGAACATTCAAACTAGGCTCCTGCTCTGATTTAGATGCTTTCCTTTCTTTTCTGAGTTTACAATGAATTTATGGGAACTAACCTTCTTTCACCCAAAATGCACTTCTGCAAACACCCTGAACTTTATACTTCAGGCAAGAGTGCAGGTCCAAAACCACAGAAAATCAAATTACAAACAGGGAGAAGCTTCTCCCTGTACTGTATTTACCATCAAAGCTCAGAATAAAATCAAAAAGCCAAATGTCTTTTTAACTCTACACCATAAGAATTTCATACAAATGTCCACTGAAAATTTATCAGTAGCCCCCACTAAACCAGCTGGCTCATTCTCCCCTCTTTTTAACTGCTAAATAACCATTAAATACTTCTCTGACTGCTCCTGTATCTGTCTTGGTTTTATCTAAAAACATGAAAAATCTGTACAATCACAACTGCAAAGTGTCCTACAGTTCTAATATGCACTGTGAAATAGCTGGAAACCCTTGTTTTAAAGAAATTGCGGTTTCCACCATCAAACTTTTATAAAAATTGCCCCTGTGTAAAGTTTAAGATGAGAATCAAAGCAATTATTCTGTCCTCAGTTCTTATTACTTTGCATTATTTCAGTCCCTTTACAACAAAACCAGTGCTTATTTACATAAATAACAATGATTATTCTGAACAGGGGCCAGATTTTGAATAACAGTGTGGTGGGGGAGTGATGAAAGTTTATTTTATGCTTTTTATGAAGTATTTAATAAGCAGTCCTGTTTTTATCTGCTCAGTGAAAGGAAAAATTATTCCATTCCATACCTTTAAAAAGGGATGCTTTATGATAAGTGCCAGCATTTAAGAAACTGTAAGTACCTCTAACTGTTCCAATGAATTCCTCCAAACGTTTCAGAAGATCAGCATCTCGTTCAAAGTCATAGAAGTGGTGTTCTACCCAGTGTCGACACACATTTAATACTCTGCAAAAGTAAAGAATAAGTAAACACTCTACAATACAGTTTATCTGCCCCATCAAAGCATTTACAAGAAAGGCTGCTGGTATGACCAAGACCCAGTGCATCCAAAAGATGGTACTTCAAAAGACTTAAAGGAATTCTGTTTGGCTTACAAGGATGCAACACTCACCGTAGCTGCACAGGCTGAATGTACTCTTTTCTAAATCTTTTCAGCTCTGCACTAAGAGGCTGGTCTCCATTCTCCATGGCAATACGGTCGGCTTCCGTTGGCTCAGGCTCTGGGATTTCAAATCTAGCACAGAAGATGGGTGTAAGCACTAGGCTCCTATTACACTAATCTTGGTCACAGCATGCATGAAATTCAGATAATTTCCACATGGCAGAATCTTGTGTCTTTGTAAGTACATAGGAAAATTTGCTAAATTCAATACCAATACACATTTCAAAGACAAAACCACGGGATGCTGAAGTTACTGGAGCTAACTGAACAATAATAAAGCTTCTGGACATAAACTTGTACATTTTACTGGCAATCCTTGAATTTGACAACTTTTTAAAAAGTGTTTGAAGTGAATCAAAACCAACTGGAATGCCAGAATCTTACAAACTCCAAGTAAAAAATAAAAAAATAATAATTTTGCACTTCATAAGAACAGTATTTTTAACAGTGTCATACCTTTCTATTAGCAAACTCAGCAACTCTTGAGGTCTACAGAAGGATCTATATGTTGTGAGAAAAGTCCGAACAAAGTTGGGATCTAAGACAAAGAATAATTTTACACTTATGTCAGCAATTACCTGATTTTTTTCCTTTAAAATTACTGTATCCTTTAAAATTAAGAATGCTGCCCTATCAATTTACAGAGAAGATGACGTAAACTTAAATGGCTTTGGTAACAATTCAGAATCTCTTAAAATAGCAATTTGAAGCAGAATTTAAAACCAGGTTTCTTTTCTGTTGAAAGTTCAGAACAGTGACTTTCCCCCCCTTCAATTATTAAAAGACAGGATTCTTTTCCAATGACTTCAAAAGTAACAAATAGATGATTTTATTTATGAGCTATCTAGTCAACAACTTCGGTTTTGACAATGATTGGGACAAGATAACTAAAAATGACACAGCAAGTAACCTTGCATTGGGTAGAAATGGCCTCTTCTAGAGGAGAATGTTTTCCCTGAACTGGACAACTGGTCATGGTTAAGGCAGACCAGACATTTTTCAGCTAACTTGAGAGCTATACTTTGAGGTTATATTTATTTCACTTCAAGAAAATCAATCATTTCATTTAAATTGACTAATTACTTATCAGTTCATTTACAATATGAAAATGTTTTTTAAAAACAAGCAAGTATTCAAAACAAAAAACCAAAGCGTCTCCCATAATTACAAGAGCAAAACCATTTGTTTTCAAGTATGAGGAAATGCAGTGACAGCACACTGGCACCGCACAGAGCTAATTCGAAACAAGGTTAACACTGTTATCACTGAACAAAATTAGTGAGCGAATTGCAATGGCTTTGCATATTAAATCCATATTCAGATTTTAAAACCTAACCCCAACTGGTAATTGTTCTAACACAGAGTGGCTGAAGAGGAGCACACAGGACTTGAAGCAGGAGTTCCTATAGGCTGTAACATAGGAAAAAAAGCTTGCTTTATTTGTCCTAATGCTATATTAGATTTGTTTCTTAGAATATGGATTTTTAAGAGCTGTTTTAAAATCCTCCTTAACTTTTTACCAGCATCTTGTCCATTTGAATGAACGTTCTACTCTTATTAGATCCCACTAAGTTCTTCATTTAAGCAACAGTTTACTGTGATGTGTCACACAGGTTAACTGTGTATTGTGTAACACAGCATCTACTTGCATTTCTGTTATATGATAATTCCCATTTCTTAAACAATTGGCTATTCTGCTTTACCCATGTCCTTCATTACTCCATTTTTCTAATCATAACTCCTCTCCCATCACTCTTGGAAACTGTACAGTCCAAAATTATTTTCAAAGGCAAAACCTCAATGCTTTTTGCACAAAAGATGTCATCCGTGTCCCCATCATTCTCACTGTGAAAACACACAATTTTTACTGTACTAAGGAAGCAGAGTAGTTCATGCTTTCGCAGCTTGCATTCTGCACATAGCATCTACCCTAAAAAGATTTTGTCTACATGAAAAATAAAGCCTCCATGGCAATTAACATTTTCAAATCACTGCAAGCTCTGAGTCATAGCTATTGTTATTTACAGGTAGGGTCAGCAAACAAATTCACAATACATATTGAATTTTAAATGAAGTAGATCAGAAAATCAAATCTAACTTTGTTATCTTACTAGCAAAGACCGTAACTCAAAATAGTGTACAGTATACGAGCAAGTGTTAAAAAAAATACAGACAACACTAGTTAGCCAGGATGTCTGTTCATGTGATAATTCTCTCTTCAATGCAGCCAATTTGAAAGCTAAAAAAGAACAATAACTTGTTCTACAAGGATTTATAAATAATCACCCTTGAATTCCTTAAGAAAGGAAACGGACACTATGATGACGCACAAGCACTCTTAACATATCAAAGCTTTAAAAATAGAAGAGCACTGCCCTATAGATGAAAAAAATTGCCATGATTTTAAAATCTTGGTACCACCTAACTGAGCTGCTCTTAAACAAAAATCAGGCAAGAGGAGATAACAAATACAGAAACATATTAAAACAAGTAAACCCCACCAGAATATGCAAATCGGGTCAGAACCTGAATTTCTAATTGAAGGGCAGTTTCTCTCATATAAAAATATATGGAAAGTTGCTTTTGCAGAGGAGATTTCTCCCTGTTTCGCTGCTCCACCACAGGATAGTTTGGACAGTCTGCTGCACCTTGGGGCCAGGTGGCCATCAGGGCTCTCTCCCTGTCTGAGTTCTGGCAATGGGTTGGATCCTTCCCAGCCCCAGCAGCATTGATCCCTTAGAGCTGTCCCTGTTCCACAGCATAACAGAGAAATATTTTGGCTGATAAAATGGTTTGTGCATTGTCAGGCAGGTGAGGGAAGAAAAATAAAAGGTCCAACACCCATATCTACAAATGAGATGCATCATGTGGATCTTCACAAATGATAAAAAAGTTGAGACCTGATTTGACTACTGTCTGAACAGAGTCCATGTACTTCTCAATATGCAACTAACTAAACTGCTCTTCAGCTACCTGCAACAAATTCATACCACCTCTGCAACTATATCTGTAATTATTCTTTATATCACTTGACCTACAAAGAAAAAAATGTAAAGAAAAGTCACAGCTATGGTAAATACTGTCTTGAAACTGTCAGTTCAAGGGCTGACACAACCAGTCACACCGTATTTGAGAAAAGTTGCCTCAGAAAAGTAAAGGCTTGCTATTCTGGCATAAGAATGTAGAGTCAACAAAATCTTTTAAGATTACCATCACACAAACACAATCCTATGTGGGCAAGAAAAGCATTTCTCCAGTCTGTAGCTGTTTGGTTACATATCACCAGAGTATTCATCTTCCCACGTCTCTAAGCAAGCAAGAAGCCTTGAGCTCAGCTGACACACGTATGAAAGAGTTGAAGTGTTACCATGGAAAGCTGTTGTCCTAATCCCTGCATCTCACAAGATGCAACAAAACACTGAATGATTTACACGGAAAATGGACCATGCTTCCTGTACAACAGAGCATTTTTGGCTGAGTCATTATATCTCTTATTTATTTGTACCCTTGGAAAAGACTGCACAGAATGATTAGAACAATGATGTTTTTCCTCACAGATAAGCAATTATAAAGCAGAAGGTATAGAAGATAAGTGTTGAGAAATGATGTGCAATCTAGCAATTCAGCATCACGTCCATGTAAGTTGCACAAAGATCTTTAAGGCTACAAAGACAGGCTAAATACACTACAAGACAACCATTTTTATCCTTTTGGTCAAAGTCTTTCAGCCTATCTCACAATACCTATGTTCTCAGTGTTCTCATGCAATAGTTTGGTCAATGTCACCCAAACCTACAACATTAGGCTTCAAGCAACCTACTTAAAGCCCTATTAAATAGACATTGTCACAAGCAGGGATTTAAATGACAGTGGACAAAATGGATCTAATCAATTGATCTGAATTCTTGATGTTCTATGGGCTAGAAAAGCCAAAGAAAGAGATGCAGACACAAAAAACCCCATACAAGAGACGTATTTCAACAAGCTACACACGTCACAAAAAGAGGCCTTCCTGTTTTATGGAACTGAACAATGTAGTCTGTGGCTCCCTGGACAGATACAATGCCTGAAGAGCCCTGTTAGCTGTGGCACTGAAGGCCCAGCACGTCTGAAAAAGGCAATTTTCAACGGTGCGCAAGTCAGCCAAAGCAAAGCAAATGTTCACAAGGGCACTAATGAAGGGCTATTTTTGCTAATTCTTTGGCAAAGACAACACTAGCTTAAAAAAAAAAAAGTGTTTTCCATTCTCTAAGACTGAATTGTTTGATTTTAACTTCCAAAACTATAAAATTATGTAATAAATCATGCCTACAAAATTTGAAGCCAAGAGCTAGAAGTTTATAAAGTTACAAGAAAATGAAGATAGGCACAAGACTGCTCTGGTAAAAACTGCCAGCACAATATTGCACTTGGCTTTTTAGTAAATGTAAGAAAAATTCAAGGAACTGAGAAGAAGAGCAATAAAAGCAGTGGAGTAAAGAGAAGCAATTACAAGTACTTAAAAAAGTAAATGAGTACTAAACTACACAAATTATATTCTGCTTTTTATATAATGTATGTATTATATTCTTTCAATCAAATATTCCTGGTTTATGGAGGGTATCTAGGACTGAGCTGCGGAAGAACAATCTATGATAATCAAGAGTGCAAAGAGTAAATAGAAAGAAAAAAAAGAAACTGTTGAATATGAAAAGCACTAACACCAAGATGTGTGAAGTTTTAGAATAACTGACACACAGATAGAACCAGAAAAATAACAAAAAAAACCTCCAAACCCCAAATGCAAGCCCATGCTTGGCAGCACAGCTTATGAAAATGCTGGGATGTTATCAAGAAAAACTCCACACATTGAGGTTAGCCTGGACAATCACATAAATGTCTTTAATGTGTCTTCAACACAAACAGAAACCCTAAGTCAAAAGTCCTTACATCAAATTCTCACTGAAGTTCTGATTAAGACAAAGTCCTGAGGCCAAATTATGCAAGTGACTGCTTCTATCAAGCTGATATTGGTCTTTCCATTACATGCCAGCACGGACATAGGTTACAGATGATAGAGTACAACCCTTAACTGAAAACACTGGGCCCATAATTTCTCCTGCAATGTTGGCGCTTCATGTGCCACCAAGCTTTGGAAGTCTCCAGGGAAGGCAATTCTTGTAGCCTGGGGCATAAAGGAAAAAGTATTGTCTAGAGCTCAATTCCTGCAGGCCCCCATCCCCCCATCCCTTGCACAAGAAAACCTTATGCACATGCATATGTTCAGCCAAACAGGATTCATATTCTTAATAGCTACAGCAGGGAATACTTAGATGTCAAAACTATAACCCAAAGAGCATACTAGAGTATGTGCACTGCAAAGCACACTCACTTTCCACTCACTTTCTATATTTTGCTGCATGTATTTAACACAGGAAGAGAAGCATAAATGAGTCACCACCTTGAGTTTTGGCTATATAAACCAAGTGCCTCACCTGCATACATGTGGTAAGTCAGCCTCTCGATGAGCTTCACAACAGTTCCTGCCTTGATGATGGGGATTCCAGATTTGGGTTGCATGTTTTCTTCAAACACAATATTCTCTTCAGAGTCGGGTTCTGCAAATCTATAAAGCTCAGGATTTGGAAATCTCATCTGCTCCTCTTTTTCTTCCTGCAACATTGTTACATCCAACATCCTTTCCAGCGTGCTTCTATATTGCAAAGATATCAATGCTGCCATCCAGTTGTTTTTCTCTTCAGCTGATTTAGCAGCAAAAATAACACTGTTCTCATCTTTTAAGATGATTTCAAAAGCATGTCTGTACTCATTAGTGTCATCTTTATCATTGATTTGTACCTTTCGCATGAAGAACTTTTCCTTTAGTCGGTATTCTGCATTGCTAGCACCAGGAAGTCTTGGCTGGCCATGATTTGACTTACAGCAAATCATCAAGCCATCAAATAGAAATATGTGTCTCTCGTGCTTTGCTCCTACACGTGTGAGTGTTCCTTCCATGATGAACTCGTTACAGCATTGTCCAATGTCTTTACCCTCCCAACCATCAATATTTTTCTGGATTTCATTCATTTTCTTAATTGCTAGCTGTTTCCCCTTCATCTGCTGAGTATAGAACCGGCATGCAGATTCACTTCAGTGAAGGATGGGAGAAAGGCAGCCTATTAGTATACATGTATTTGAAAAACACAACCACCTCTAACAGCAAAAACACCAGATCATCATTCTGAGTAGTGCGAATTCTACTGAGAATGCAATTCCAGCACTCAATATCAGCATTATTGTAAGCCTTGACTAATGCTTCTGTTAAGTATCTCATCTGATAAATTCTCTACTTATCTTCAGCAACAAATATTTTACCTAAACACAGGTAACCAGATGCAGGCAAGTTGTTAGTGCTTTTTACCCTAACAAACCACTCACTTTCATAACCAACAAAACAATTTTAGATTGCATTAATCTGAAATGAGCACATTCAGAAAAAATAAGCTGTTAAATGCATTCATATCCAAGCCTAAAGATTACCCTTTGCAGCACAAAACTTGTCTGGCAAAGAAAATATTGAAACAATTTTAAGAGCAAAAGCAAAGTTTTAACATATTTAAATAATTACAGAAACATTAGCATTAAAAGAAACAGCAGGTAGCATAATCCAAGAATTTGCTACAACAGTGCAACTAAGTACCAGTTAGCTATGCATCTATTTCTATTATCCAGTGATAATTTTAACTAATATTGCACAAAAAACTCTTCAGATTTCAAATTCAAGAACATTCTCTTCTAATCACACAGAAAGGTACTTTTACAATATAGGTGGATATTTATTATCTGAGCATAATTATCCCACGAATGCCATAACTTTCTACTTACCAGTGAATTCTCAGAACGTCTCAACTACCAGTTTGCAAGGACACATAGAAATTAGAACTGTTTTCAAACAATAACAAATTATCTTGGCTTTGATGTCACTTCCTCTGAAAAAGCAGGCTTGTCACAAACTATTTTGTTCATTGTTTACTAAAAGAGGAAACTGGGAGCCCTGGATTTATAGCAAAGCATTAAGAGCAGAAAGCAGGAAAACCGGAAACGTTTACCTAAGCCTTCGTTTTGCAAGGCTTTTGGAGCATATCCGTTCCATACTGCTTTGAAGATTGAGTAAGGCAGTTATTGCTTGCTTTAAGCACTCTTTATCCTCTTCATCCTCACTTCTTTCTTCCAATTGCTGTGAACATTGAAAGTAAAAGACAGAGAGTGTTACAAGCATTTTGGAATGTGCAAATCCAGAAGTTTGACCCAGGAAGAAGAAATCTAACCATCTGCTGATTTTGCATGTTCCTGCTTGTTATTAAAGTTAATGAAATAACCAGGTGCCTTACTGACACAGGTGAGAGACAACAGTCTGCTAAGAACTTAATCTCAGTAAAAGGAGAGCAGCAGTCACTAAGGCCCCCCAGACACAAACACACTCAGACAGGCATTATTTATCTCAAACTAGTTTGATTTACCTTACATTTCCTTAAAGGAACCCATTAGAGATGCTAAATCTTAAGAGCGATAAGTGATGAAGGAGATCGCCATATACACCATCCTACAGCACAAGATCAAATCAGTGGGATGTCTGTATGTTTTTAAGACACATAAACACTCCTGGAACAGACAACCTGGACCCAAAGCTAAGCAAAACTCCTTCATCACATTTATAAACAGAAGATTACAAGGGCTCTCATCTCACTAGTAACAGTCTAATCAATAATTCAGGTTGAAGGGGACCTTGGAGATTACCTTATCCAACCTTCAGCTCAACTGCAGAGCCAACATAGATCAGATTGCCTAGAACCATAGCGAGTTTTGAATCATTCTCAACATAGAGTAGCCAAAACCTTTCTGGACAATCAGTTCCAATGTCTGAAATCCCTCAAGGTAAGGGTTTTTTTCCAATAGCTTATCAGGATTTCCCTCACTGACTTTTCAGAGTGGAATACGTGGAAGTACTATGCAGCTGCGAACGGTATTTCTCTGTCTTCCCCACCCCATCACACAGTCAAAGACAGGAGCAAGGCTTCTCCTCCTCCTCAGCCTCCTTTTGTTCAGAATAAGTAACCCCACTCCCCCAGCTTCATCACATGCTCCATGCATCAAGCCCTCTCGACAAGCCCTTCCAGGGGGCTTGTTTCAATACACCAAAGTCAACAGGAAGCCTGAGCTGGATGTGGTTCTCCTGACATAGCCTTGTAAGTAGTGAACAGGTAGGTGCTGCTGTTTCCCTCAATTTGATGGCTACACACTCGTTGATCAGCAATACAGGCCTCTGTTGCTGGGAGGGTGTTCATCTGGCTTCTGCACAGCTTACCCACCAGAACTAAGATTTTTTTCATGCAAAAAAAGCAAAGGGGAAAACAGTAACCAGAGGGATGGTGGGGAGAAGCAACTGTTCCTCCTCCATGGAGGAGTTGCTCAGCTGTTCATGGCCAGCTTGTAAAACCAGGGTGCTTAAGTCCCTATTGAGTACAAGCTACACTCATGCCTTCATATACTAACAACATATCTTAAAGGGCAAAAAATATAATAAAATTCTAAACTAAAACAGTAGGAGAACAGCTAATACTAATATTTTGTCTGTAACTATTGTTATGATGGGTAAGTTTTATAAAACAAGATCTGCCATGTTTAAGATTGATTAAGATTTTCATCTTAAATCTTCATTTAAGCATTAAAATGTTTCACATTACAGTTAGTGAAAGAATTGGTGACTGCAGCTCTGGTTTAGACATTAAAATGAAATAACATTTACAGGATTATTAAGAGACAAGTATTTTAGACTATTACACACCAAGATCTGGTTCTACTGAAAAGATTTTTGACAGAGGTGGTAGAAGCAAAGCAACAGGCCAACACCGACCAGAACAAGACACTCTTGGAAACAGTACAATCATGATGTTTGCTTTCAGTGTGAAATAGAAGTATTGTCCTCCAAAATCCAACTGAATACAACATATTCATGTGTTTGACATTTGAACGGGTCAGAGAAAAGCATTACATTTTTCCCTAACCAGTGTTAATCATTCAGTGCAAGAGCTGTCAATGCCAAAGACTACTTTGTGTTTTCAGCCATAAGGATCACCACAAAGTTTATTCTAGGCAGCTTTAGTTCATGTAGTGCAATCTGTCACACTCTCAACCTAAGCAGCATTAGGTATGAGTGCCCACTCATGTAATAGTAGCTCACTATTTCAGCTCACTGAAATAGAGCTGACAATGCATTACAATAAGCATTACTTCCCGAAAGGTCTTGAGGAGAATATATAATTCCAAGAAGGAACAGACTACCCTCATCATATACCTCTACCCTCTTAGTTTAGAAGAGGTATCATCTTTCCTTTGCTTCAGTTTTGCAGATCACCTAGGTTTAGCGAGGATTTCAGACAAATGAGGCAGGTGCAGCACTGCTGGCAGAAGTCCTGAAAGAAAGCTAAGAAAAACCTGGAGCTAAGATTTTGTATCTTTCCTACACAAGAGTTCCAAAAAAGCTCTTTGCCATGTGCACTGCCTTTTTACAAACTTCCATCAAAATAGTCTGGCTGGATTTCCTATAATTTCTGGGTTGCTACCCTTCAACAATGGACGAGACTGTTTTAGCCTAGTTTCCTTGAAAATAAGCCTTATTAGGTCCTACGGTATTCTGTACATTCTCTTCAGAAACAAACTGGTACAGATTAACACTCATTACTGCAAAGCATTCTGCTCCTATGTTGCTTATAAAATGCTTTTTACAGTCATCTCTCTCCAGTTGCAAGTGTTGGTATTCATCACAGAATAGTCTATGTCCTAAAGCAAAACACATATTTGTATGTAGAGCGGGAGAGAAAGCAGTTAACATTTCCCCCTCAGGATCCATTGGGAGTAATGATAAATGTTATTTACCATTTCCAATGGTAAACAGAGACTAAACTGGAGTCCAGTGAGTGCAATTATGTTCCAGGTTTAACATTTACAAAGCAGCGTGTAGTAGTGCGCATCTTCTCATGTGTAAGATCAACATAAAAGGCAAACCAGACAGCGCTGTGAACTCCTACAAAGACACTTCTCTGGACACAGAAGTTTGGAACTTCATATGCCAGCACGGTATTGTATAATTACCAATAACAGACTTAGTCAGAACTGAGCTTAAATTACTGCAATGTTTTCGTCTTACACTGGCCCCAGACAGTTTGAAAGAGGGGGTTATGGAATGTGAAGTGGCATCACTGCAAAGTGTCTGCAAATCCTGCTGATTCTTCTACAGCTATGCAGTGCCCCCTAATGAACAAACCGGGGAAATGCTAAGTAAGTGGTGGTGGCTGGTTTTGGGGTGGTTTTTTGTGTGTGTTTTTTTACATAAAGTGCACTGTGAAGAATACTGTAATATTACGTGAAGGAAGTGCTGATTTCTGACTATCAGTAGTATTACAGATGTTGTGCATTTTAATAATCTTATGAGAAAATATTGGCTTATAGCTCATGTGATTCACAATACTACCGGCGCAGTATCCCGATCATTCAAGGAAAACAAACTTGGAATACAGACTGCTACAGACGTCTCTAATTAAAAAAAACAAGCAACAAACTACATCCTAGGCCACAAGTTTTGAAGAAATATCAAGAAATGGAAGACAAGATATTTTGTTGTACCTGTTGCATAGCACAAGGATTAGACATTTATAAACCCCGGAAATTTCAAACAGATCAAAAAGAAAACCTTCTCATACAATGCAAAATTAGACTATGGTAGTAATTCTTTAACACTGTCAGGGAAGCATCTATCTAGAAATACAATGATAGAAAGTACGTATGAGAATATGCAATTATAACCACACTAGCAGGCATCACGATGGGTGTAAATTCTTGTATTTTAGGGCTTTTATCACATTCTAGACTTCTGTCTTCCTAGAATATTTTTCTAAATCTAACCACTAACATTTGTGAACTGCAAGGTCCCCGGTTCATCTCCAGGTAAGATCAAAAACCAGCTTCAATGCATAGAAGAAAGAGTCGAATACGGGAGGCAGGAAAATCACAGTTGTGTCTGCTTAAGTTTAACTCAAGATTACTTGGTTGTAGACACTTATTGTCCCTCACAACATTAACTCAAGAAGTTTACTGCATAAGTGGTCCAACGTTACAAGTGGAAGCTCCACACCACAGTACTCAGAACAATGAGCTCAAACTAGTGCTGCTTCAGAGAAACCTCTTCAAAACCCACTACATAATTTCTCCAGAGATCCTGAAGCCCACAGCCCACAAAACACCTGCACAGCTGGCAAATCAAGCCTGGCTGCAGCATGGCCTGGCTACCTGCTCCATAGGGAAATGCCACATAGGTAAACCACATATATACATGGGAACCTGAAGTGTAATGACACCAGTTACTCCGGCTTTTGTTCCAATGCCTCACTGTTTTCTTCAACCTACCAAATGCAATCCTGAAACACGGTGTTTTATAATCAAGAATAAAAACAAATAGGGTTTCTTCTCTGACAAAGCAGGCAGAGGTCTGCTGGCACTTTGCCACAAAACAATCCTGGATTGTTTTCTCTGCAGCACTGAGGTACCCAAGAGCACTCTCTGACTTTTTGTAATTCCTACAAATAATAAAAAACCTCAACCCAAAGCAGCAGTATATTGAGGAAAAAAGTGTTCTCATATCTAGAAACTTTAATTTTTAGAAAGCATCAGGAAATCAGCTGGAACAGCAAATGGGAACATCTGCAGGGAACACTATACACTTCTGGAAAATGCTAGCAATCTAAAAGGCACCTCACTCTTGAATCTTGAAGGAAACTTCACGTGCCATATTTCTGAACATATATAAACAGCTTTAATGCACTGAAATTTGAAAAGTCATTTTGTTTACATATAAACAGACAATCTTGAGGACAGTGCAGCAAAAATATTCATACAGTTCTAACTGTTTCTTTAGATTTACATTACAGCAGGAGTGTTAGTTGCATTGAGTGGAACAGAACTTAATATATATTCCTGAAGTAATGATAAAAGCTTTTTCTCCACTCAAAGTTTAACTATGTCTTCTCAGTTTAATTTAAAAAAGTTACATAAAATTGCACCATCTTACATACACATGTCAAATATCAAACCCCAGATAACAAATAATTAGTTACAAAAAGCCTTCAGCATTCTCTTGGAAGTACAACTTAAAGGACACAGGAGCTAAAAAAGCCCTCATCTTTTATTTCACATTAAGTTTTAACTCACAATATAAAATACGATCAGCCCGTTGGGAAGCATACTGGAGAAGTAAAGCATCAAAACAGAGGAAAATAAGAAGCATTTCAACTCTCAGTACAAGATTACAGGTTCTTTTACATCCTTTCTATGTGACTTATAATAGATCTTAAATATATGTTGAAAATTTAAGTACATCAAACGTCATCTGAGACCAAAAAAGTAAAAACATTTGGGTTAAGGAAACGTGAATTTAAGGAACTGCTACTTTGATTACTCAATGCGAATGTTATTTGGGGAGGGGTGTGTGTATGAAATTAAAATACATCTGTTTCAGAATTAAATGACACTACTCTGAAGAGTGCCATTTTTCAAATCAGGATGGACAACTGAGCAAAAGTCAGGAAGACCCATCCAGACATATATACTTATACAAGTCTGTCAGTTGATGTTTACCAATTCAGCAGTTCAAAGTTTACTGTAACAGGTTTCCTTTGTGGCCAATTTCTCCCTAGCATTCCCATAAATGGGTACAGCCTGTCAGGAGACCATACTCCAGATTAGGTTTGCTCACCAGCTACTGCACCCTGCAGTGTTTCACCTGGTATCTGCTCAGCAAGAAGAAATGCAATTTTGCTTCTGCAATTGGGAAGGGATTTATGTATGTGATCAGCGTTAGCTTACACAATGAACACCTCCTTCATCAAGGAAGGGATAGAAAAACAAAGCCTTTTTTTCAAACACATTCTTTGATGTTCTCATAAAACCATTTCCTAAACATTCAGACTTCTTGTAGGCTACCAGCTGCCATTTCCGCATTTCACATGCCCGGATTTCATTACTAGGGAAATGGCTACTTTGCTTATAGGAGGCCTTGTCTTCTCAGAGTAAGGAAAACCCATTTGCTCTGCATTCTTCAGAAATATGGGGACTTTTTTTTTGCATATGCTGATGTTTCTTCCATGGCAGAATCATTACCTTTCTGCAACAAATGTACAAGTTCACAGATTCTTCCAGAGCCTTCATGCTCTGAAACTCTTCTTTCTTACTGTCACTTTGGTTTGTCTCATCTTTATTAGCAGACCTGCAGAATATATTAGAAATTTAAAACTCATAATTAAATTCATAACATTTAGTTAGATCAGTATTTGAAATATCACAAAATATTTACCTATGTGCTTCCACACTTGTAATTGAGGTCTTCCATTTTCTTCCCCCAAATTTTCCATAGTAAAGACAATGCAATTTGAAAACATCTTCCCTTTCTCTTTTGTAACTCCAAAGTGGATTAAAATCCACTTTTTCTGGTTCGACACATTTCAAGTCTGATCTTTGCCAGACAAGGTTGCAAGGCTATAAGCAAAACTGGATGACACCTCTATGTTTGGATAGAAATATACGATTTTTTGAACAGAAATGTATGAATTTTTGCACACTACATAAGGTGAATTAAAAATTTCAAAGATCATTCTGGGAAGCAATAGCAGGACCCTGTTGATTTCAAGAGGAACCCTGGTGATTAATTAAAAAACAGCAAGTGAAATGAAAGATGAGAAGCAGAAATCCATCTGTAAACTTGGTCTACAGAAAGCACAAAGGGAACTTGTTGTTTTACTTGTATTTGTTATTTCCTACACATTTACATCAGTTTTCACTGACAGAAAACATAAATCTCCACTGCTATAAGAGCAAACAGAGATGCTGGTAGTGAGACTAAATCCACAGCTCCACACCCAGAAGTATTTCCACTGAAGAAATCAAGCAAAAAAAAATCTCAGCCATAGCACAACCTCTCTCCAAGATCTGTCTTTTTTACAGAATGTGGCAGGAGAAGAGGACAGGGAAATACATGTATAATTGAAAGATTATACAGCAATATAAGTGTATCAGGGACTGTATCATGACTGCCACAGTCACAAAAACTAGGAGTTAAAAATTTCAACTTCTTAACATTCAGTCCTCGATGGATTGTGTCAAAACTTTTACTCAGTGGGGGAAAAAAAGGAACAAAATTTGTCCAAGTTCTTGTAACGCCCATCTATTTTCATGACAGCTTGGCCTTGGGTGTTCAACATAAACTGCTGCCATGTAAGCTAAAGAGCTATCTACCATCATTAACAGCAGTCACTGAAAACTGGGAACAAATCACCACCCCCAGCAAACAATCACTTACAACACAGCTCTGCTAACTCCCACTGTACCATAGACACTTTGCCATGCAGGTATTTCTAGAAAATTCACTGGAAAATGGGACTTTGGAACCCTACAGTTGAACACATAAGTGAAGTTGTAAATTGGAATTCAGTCAGTGCTTCATTTGACTTCCCACGGACAGCATCATCTAGATTAAGAAGTCTGGCCCTGTGATACCCTACTCCCTTCTTCAAGGACCAAAGTACAGCTTTTGTTGGTCTGGCAGCAGATTGACAGCAACACAGCTCAAGTGTCACTGAGGACTGTAAGCAAAGTCAGGAGGAATTTTTTTACTTTTACTTCTGTTAGATTTTATCCAGCTTTTGCAGAAATACAACTTTAGAGGGATAACAGAAAAAAATGTTCTCTGAGGTAGTTATTTCTCATTAGAAAATTTCCTAGAAAGAGACATCTGCATCTCAAAAACCCAAATACATCCTGTGTATAAGGAAAAAAAGCTATAAAATAAAACATACAGCCCCATCACAACTCCATAACAAATGACATAAATCATTAACAATGAAGTGATACACATGTACATATATTTATCTGACACAAACACACAGGAAATACATCAACAACTGCCACAGCTAGAAAGAAAATTCAAGAGCTACATCAGAGAGACCAATTAGTTAGATTAACATTAACCACGTTTCTGGGAAAAGTGTGCACACACACACCCCCATGTGACAAAGTTTTATTTTCCCCTATCAACTTCCCTTGTGGCTGACAAACAAAGAACTGACTTAAAGCATAAACCTACTAGCATTTAAAGCAGAATAGAAATAGAAATATTGTCAATGAATGCTCACAAGCAAGAAATAAATACAGAGCCTCATTTACCTGGCTGTACCACCTCCAACTTCTACCATAAGACACAACTTCTGAACCTTTACAACATTCCCGTTGTAAAACAAGTCCTCTTAGTTTAACCATACGAAGAAGTTTCTTAAATTTTTCACCTACTGTCATACTCTAGGAAACCTCTTCTTAGACTTCAGACCAAATTTTACCAGCTTCTTCTCCCAGGAAAGACCCAAATACTCTTTGTGGTCCTTATCACACACTAGGAACAGTTTGGTCAAGCAACACTTCGTCCAACAGACAAACCTCCACGTGTCACAGAGATCTAGAATTGCACATTATCTCCAGTGGATATGATAAATCATCCATATCTGCAGTTATATATATAAATTATGTAAAACAGTAATACTTCTGATTTTTATTTATTTCAAACCTGTACTGTGCATACAAGTTACAGTGTTTGGAAAGAAGCACTGAATCCAAAGTGACTTCAAAAAGTAAAATCTTTTGCTGACACTAAGTGAATACTTGCTTTAAATAATTCACAGCTAGTTCAAATCTGTGATTTTTTTTTGGTTTTAATAGTAATTGAAGTATCCTTTAAGAATTGATTAAAGCAAGAGAACCTGTTACTCTCAGTGCCTGTACTAAAGGCAAGCAATCCAGACAGTGTTTTGAGACAATGACCTATAACTGCAGATATTGTAAAAGCTTTGCAGACTGCCAAAGTTCAACTAATTAAGGCTCAGTGATTCTCCACCCTGGGCTGGGTTACACCACTTACAGATGTGACTGCAAACCAAATTCATTAAATTTGTTACACTCTCCAACATGACACTGGCTCAAAGAAGCCTGAGAATGAAAGTGAATTCAAAGCTCAAAATAGTTTGGGATGTGTTGCCCAACACCACCACACACAGCAAGAAAATTAAGGGATCAAACTAAAGATACTCTAGTCCTAAACTACTAACATTTTACCACCTTGTGCCTTCTTCAGCAACATGTAACAAATTTAATACCATTGGTAAAAAGACTGGTAAGTTACTTTTCATCTAAGAACAAAGTTTAAAAAAAAAACAAATAAAACATACTAGATGCTGGTGTGAAATGAAAGCATCCTGAGATTTTTAGATCATTATAGGTAGAATTCCAACTAAAAAATAATATCAAAGAGACAATAGGTTACCATTCATGACTCATGGGAGTCAAGGCTGCATTTGGCTTAAAAAAATCTCAACCTATGAAGCTCTCCTGTTTCCCAAAAACATACTGTTTTACCTAAGCAGTGTTTATATATGCTTTGCAGCATATTTTAAAGTAATCTTCTATTTATCCAATGAAAGGAAAGAGTATATACAAATTTACAGCATTCTAGACAGTGCCAAATTCAATTCAAAGGCGTTGTAACCTTCTTTCTTCAATTACTCAAGGTCATGAATAACTCCACTGTTTGTACCACCCTACCTTTCACTTAAAAGTCCACACTTCTATTCACAGAATTCCATGATTCTATGATTCAGAAAAGCCCATTCATATTATCTGAAAATTTGCAAAAAAGTGCAGTCTCCTATGAAACTGCTATTTTATATAGTTAGTTTATTATATAAAAGTTTGAGGACTTTTCAGGTTGGTTGAAGGAAAACACAGCCCTTAGTCCTATTCTAACTTTCCAACGATGTAGCTTTAGCTAAAACCAGAATATTTATTTGTGCATTCCTGGTGCCCTGCCCAACTTCAGGAAGGCTTTAGTGATAACCATTTAGTGATAACCATTTAGTGATAACCATTTAGTGATAACCACTAGTGAATAGCATTTTTTTTCAATTTGCATAGTTAGAAGGAAACTGAAATGCATTTTAGATACTTCAAAGTACAAAGTACAGCTGAAAGAAAAATGCAAACCTCTTTATCCTTAAGTATATCTATATTCAAGAGAAATAAAATGGTTTTTCCACATGCTACTTTGCCAACATTTTGTGTCTTCATACCAAGAGATCCATTTTCATAGCATTTTTAACTTGATTATTTATATATGGCTGCAATCACTAAATCAGGTGTCTTACCATACCAGAGAATTCAATATAACCTTGCATTAGTGAAACTGTCTTGATGATAAGGCTAAATAATTGCACCAATACCCTTCTGCAGCAGGTAACCTTCTCTTCCGTCAGGTGATTTTTAAGTATAATCACGCTGGAATTTATTTAAAGATTCCAGATACAAGAAAGAAAATGTTATTGCTAGCAGAGACTACTCGAGGGAGGGATTCATACGCTGAATGCTCATTGACAGCTGAAGATAATGCCACGAAAGGCAATATCTTTCTCTTCGCCTGCGCCTATTATCCATCACTGCCTACGACGTGTATCGCCAGTCACAGACCACAGTGACAGGTGTCTCACTAAAATGTGAGATGAGCAACATGGTGGGAAGAGAACCTGGAAGGTTATCATATACAGAATAAAATCCAGCCCAACCATATCAGACTGACACAGAGTGGAGGGGGCGTGTGTAGAGCATGAACGCAAAAAGACAAGAGTTTTACATAAAGCACAGGTCATGGGTTGCAAAGACTGATCACCTTCTGGAGGTGGGCTTAGCTTAGACTCCAGTTTGCCCTAATGAAGGTGAACACAAGATGCTCCCCATTACATAAGCACACATGCTCTTTTTCCCCTCTTAAAATTGCCAATGGAAGAAGCAACGCAGGATGCCTGTGTGCCAGACGACATTAATCCTTCATGCTTTGTCTATTACATACGACTGTGCCATGTTCACATGGAAGTATGCAAAGCCACCAGGTAGTGCATTTTGAGACTGTGTGATAGAAGCATGAGCAGGGAAACCTTATGTCTATGCAGGTCTTTATCATACAAAATGCAAACAAGCTGTATCATACCTCCCTTCCAATGGATTAAGGAAAATGCTTAATATTTTAAAGATGTCTGAAAGGTCAGACCAAACCCACGAACTAGACAAACAGATCAAGCATACATCCCAAAATTTTTCAAAAAGCATGTTATACAAGATGAGCTATGTGCCAAAGCTGTATATGTAGATCTAAATCACTAAAAATGGTGTTAAAACTGTAGACACTTAGACTCAAAGAGGACCTAGGTACTGGGTTATCCAAAGACAACCTAACAAACATTCAAGGAAACACATACAGATTTCTTCAAAAGAGCAGAGATTTTTCTTCTTTTTTTTTTTTATTATTTTTTTCTTTTTAACTTCAGATCCAAATTTCCCTATGTATTTGTTTGGAACACTGTGTGCCTTATGAGTTTCCATTAAGTTCAAATGAAGATTCTGCTTGAAAGTTTTCCTCAGAACCCTTTACACCCCTTAAAGATCATTATTCAACATCAATGCCCCAGAAAAACATCCTGTAGCTATTTGCTTTGCATGTGTGTATGTTCCTGTGGCCCTATCAATAGGAGTCTCATCACAAAAAGCCCAAGTAGTACATATATCAAACCAAGCCTTCCCTTTGAAGGGAAGATATCACCTTTACAAGCCCATGGGATGTCCACTGCAAGAACACCAAAGCTTTTATTGAAATAAAATGAAGTCTGAAGGGAACTCTTGCTGTGATTTTAAATTTACAAAGTAACAGCTTGAGAAAGCCTTGGACATCTATAATACAGCCATTTGCCATTATCTCTTAACACTGTTGCAACTATCATTCCAAGAATATGAGTATGTAGATCTCTATTGCTTTCTAAATTAATAGTAGCTTGATTATTTGACAGAAATCATTACCTGCTGTAAAACTTCCATGAAATTACAAGCTGATGTTCAGTTAATTATAGCATGCACCTGCAGAGCACATAACCTGCTTTTTATTCAACACAGCAGTGTTATTATTCACATTCTAGTAAAAGATTTTACCTCTAACTGAGCACACAAAGCTCTGGTACCTAACATTGAGAATTATTAAAAAAAAAACAAAACACAAAACCAAACACATCAGATTGACACAACATTCTTACTTTTAGCAGTTCAAAATAATGGAGACAGTGGTAAACAGGGGCAAGGAGCAGCCGGGGTAGAACATACTGGACAGCTTCTTTAAAGCCTTCACCTATTGACTAGAAACAAAATAAGTTTCAGTCTTAAAACAATAAATGTATTGAAGCAACAATGCGATGTAATTAAAATAGTAATATCAATAATATGTCTTACTTAAAGGCAAGTTACCTGTAAATAAAATGCTGCTCCTGGCTTTGATAGTTGACTTAGAAAATGATCATGAAACCCAGGTCGCAAAATATCTTGTGCGTACGATTCATACGGATCAAATGCTAGTTCCTAAGAAGAGATACAAAATAATTTTACAATCATAGAATGGCTTGGGTTGGAAGGGACCTTAAAGATCATGTAGTTCCAACCCCTTGCCATAGGCAGGAAAACCATCAGTTTACAAAACTGATTTAAAAGCTAAACTTCCACGTTTCTTAAAGAAAATACATATGCTACATAGACTTTTCCAAAACACATGTAGAGAAGAGCCAACTTTTACATGCTCATCATGACTGACGGAGTAAATCAGTCTAAAAGAGATCTCTGGAAGTCAACTGGTCCAATTCCTGGTTCAAAGCAGGGCCTACCTCAGGGCCATAGACAGATCCACCATCAAAACTAGCTGAGGATTCTCAGGGTCTCTCTCATCCAGCTGAGTTCTGATCAACTCCAAGTAGAGAGGCATCAAAACCTCTCTGGGTAGCCTATTCCAATGTTCAAGTGTTCTTGTTGCAGATTTTCTCCCCTCCAGTATGTCATCAGGATTAATCTTTTTACCATTCATGTGCTCTCTCACTCATCTCACAGTTCTCAACTGTGAAGCCTCAGTAAGAGCCTGCCTCTATTGTCCTTACACCTTCCCTTTGCCTAACTGAAGACAATAGTAAGATCTCCTTCAGACTTCTCAAGAATAAATAAACCCAGCAATCTCAACCCTTTTTGGGCATCACGGGCCTCAGCTCCTTAACCATCACAGCAAGGTTCATGTATAAACACATCTTGTACCAGAAAGCCCAAAACTGGACACAGCATACCAGATGTGGTCTCAAGTCCTACACAGAAGTGATCCCTCAACATTCCAGCTACACATTCCCTAATATAATGCAGTAGGTAATTAGCCTTCACAGACAATTCCTGAGGACCTCCCAGCCCTGTCACACAGTACTGCTCCTCAGCTGAAACATTGCATGGGGTTGTTTGGTCCCAGGTGCACAATTTCATATTTGTCTTTACTCAACTCTGTGAGGTTCCCATGGGTCCATTTCTCCAGCCTGTCAGGTCCCCTAAGAAGTAGCTCTGTCCTCCTGTGTGTCTCCCCACAATTTGGCATCACCTACCAACTAGATGGGGCAGACCTCCTTCCACAACACTAATCCAAACATTAAACAGTATCAAACCCTGAGGAATGCCACTAACCACGGGCCTCCAGGTGGCCTTTGTACTGCTGATAACAGCCCTTCAAAAGCCTGACAGTTCAGCCGATTTCCCACACGCTGTATAATTCAACTAGCTAGGCTGCATCTCACCAAGCTGACTGTAAGGATACTATGACAGACTGTGCTGAAAGCCTTGTTTAAGTTCAGATAAGAGATATTAACTGCTCTTCCCTCTGTCCATGGAGACAGCCATCTCTTTGAAAGTAGTCAAGGTGGTCAGGTACAGTTTGTCCTTTGGAAATCTGTGCTGGCTGTTGCCAGCCAACTTCTAGTCCTTCACATGGCTGGATGTGAATTCCAAAAAGATTTGCTAATCTTCTGAGGGACTGAGGAGAGACAGACCAGCCTCTAGTTTACAGGAACCTCCTTGACAGTGTTTTTGAGACTGGGCATAACACTATCTCCAAAACTCACTTGAGGTCATTTCCTCTTGTCCTATCACTTGTTACTTGGGAGAAGAGATCAACACCCACCTTTTTACAGCCTCCTTTCAGGTATCTGTAGAGAGTGATAAGGTCCCCCCTTGGCCTCCTTTTGTCCAGGCTAAACAACCCCAGCTCCCTCAGCTGCTCCGCACAGAACACGTTCTCTAGGCACTTCACCAGCTTTGTTCCTCTTCTTTGGACACACTCCAGCACCTCAGTATCTTTCTTGTAGTGAGGAGCCCAAGTTCCAGTAAACAAGAAACTGTGCATGTCCTTGCCTCCTACTAAACCCAACCTCTTTTCTCAGAGACTGGGAATGCATATTCCATGTGCTCTGAACACACTGCTTCTCTCCCAAGAAAGCTAGAGCCTGTGATAAAGAGATGACTCCTACTTGTTCAGAGAAGGGTTGTGCCACTTGTCAATTGGGCAGACTTTGCAGTCAAAGCTTGACCACATCATGCCCTTTGGTAGCATCCTCCTCTGATTCTGATCCTTAAGCATTCATCCAGCTCATTTATTCCATACTAGAGCTCCATATACTTGAGGTGATATTTTGTTAGGCCTCCTGGCCTCATCCCCTCTCCCTCCCGTCCTTCCTGAGCACCTGTTTTCATTCATACAGCCCTCCATCATGGCAGCCCTTCCTGCCAGGTCGCTGATTACAATCACACGACAACTCTGCAATTGTGCACAGACTTCCAGATCCTCTTGTCTGTGCATGAGCACGTGCACTCTGGGGAAACAGACACTTCAGAGGAGCCTTTGGGCATCCCACCTTCTCAGGAGGAAGGTGCAAGAACCTTTGTTGCCATGCTTTCTGTTAAGCTCGTCCTCTTCTCTTCAATCTGCAAGCTTTGGTCTCCATCCACTAACAAGCTTAGTTCAAAAACCTTCCTCACCAGCTTAGCAAGCCTGTTGGCAAAGCAACCCTTACTACTCTTTGTCTTTCCACAGCAATCTGGATCTACAGATGATTTACAGGACACTTCCAATTCTGTCAAGGTCTAGTCACAGGTTTTTTGTTCAACTTTTTCCACCTGTGCTCTTGAAAGTTTAAACAGCCACTCCAAAAGCTAAGGTTTAGAGACTAAAAAGGTAAGAGCACTCTCAAAAATAGCCAGTCCCTTCATCATGGTGGGGCTGGAAGAAGAGATCTCAAACTGAACAAAGGCAGCTAGAACAGAGATGCACTTTACATCTAACTGCAAGTATTAAAATATATATGAATAGCAAAAAAACCCCAAAATCAAAGGAGTATTTTTTCTTACCTCTGCCATGTCTTCAAAACAGCTGCCTACTAGTGGGTGAGGACTACCTTCATCTGTCATTTCAACAGTGTCTTCTATATGACCCAGTAACTTCACGCTAAGTTCATGAATGTCTGATATACGACTAAATATATTTTCCACATCCTGCAAAAAGCAACAGAATGAGACAAAAATCAAATGTGCAAGGCTACTCCGTTATGACGTGGAAGTCAAGAACTTTCCTAAACAGAACAAGATTCTACAATCATTTTATAATATACTTTTTCTACAATTTATATAAGATGATTAAATGTATTTTTAAAATAATGAATATCTATAAATATATAAAAATTTACAGTTATTCAAATGTGGCAAAGCACAGTGACAAATCTTAAAATTACGAGCCTGTAAGTGAATATAGCAAATTGGGAGGTTTCTTCCACAGTCCTACAAAACCCATACTTCCCCACAAGTGCTCTTTTATTATTTCCATTTCAGAACTCAAGACAAATGCTTTCTCTACTTTCATTCATGGCTGGGCTTCGCGAACGAAGATTTGGGAAGGCTCTATCCACATTTGTTACAGGCACGTTGGTGACTTATGAGGCCAATACGTGACAGACATATCCAATTGCAAAAGGCACAGTAGAAAGATTCCTTAGATGGTATATTCTGCAGAACATGGTTCTTTCTGCGTTGCCTTTTCTCCTCGAGGGTGATCCTGCGTGTGTTCTCAAAGGAGACAGCAGTGTTATAGATGGTGTGTCTCCAGGTCTCCCGATTTGAGGCCAGAGTAGACCAGTTATGATGATCAGTATGGCCAAGGCTGAGATGTTGTTTCAGGGAGTCCTTGTATCTTTTCTTTGAGGTTCCTCTCATGTGGCAGCCAGTGGCAAGTTCACCGTAAAGCAAGATCTTAGGGAGGCGGTGGTCCTTCATCCTGGAGACGTGCCCTGCCCATCACAGCTGAGTTCTCATCAACATGGCTTCTATACTTGTGACTGCTGCTTGCTCTAGAACAGATGTGTTGGTCACATAGTCTGACCAGTGGATGTTTAGGATTGTACGGAGGCAGTGTTGATGGAAGCGTTCTAGGAGTCGCAGGTGGTGGCGGTAGATGACCCATGATTCGGAACCATACAAGAGAGTAGACAACACTATGGCTTTGTAAACACTGATCTTGGTGCTTTTCTTCAAGTGTTTATTACGCCATACTCTTTTGTGGAGTTTTCCAAAAGCACTGTATGCCTTTGCTAACCTGCTACTGATATGTTAAACTGGACAACAGTTAAATTTCAGAAGTATTCATCATTTATAGATATCATAGTAGGTGCTTTTTTTGTTTGTGGTTTGCACAGTACTTACATGAGATGAAAACAGTTTGGAGTTGGAGGCATATGGCTCTCTAAAAACTCTGATAATGAGATTTAGTTCCCTTATGTATTGTCGAACTTCTGCCATAAATGACTTCACTAGGTCATAATAGGTTTGCTCCCCTGAGGTGGAGGGTTCTTCATCAGATAAAGTTAGTGCACTTAAATCTTCTACATCTTGATGGAACATATCCATTAATACCTAGGTAGCAAAGAGAGGGAAATCCACAAAGTCAGAACCTCTTTTCAAGATTGACTAGTAGGTTACCAATAAAGAAAACCTATTATTCCTGTGAAATCACACTGATCAGCAGTAAGATTTATGTATTATCACTCTGCAATCAGTTGAGCACTACAGAAGCAATATCCATTGCTATGAATTTGCAAGTCATTATGTGCAGTGGCAATCTCTGAAGATTCCCAGTCATTTAGACCAATCCAGGCATCTCTCCAAGAACACAGTCCTAAAATCAATTACAATTTTAAAAGGTCTGTGAAGCACACCAAGACAATTAGCATTTAGCTGTACTGTATTACTCTGAATCAGCAGTGCACAGTCTAAGTTTCTGAAGATGCTATACTATCTGAAGTCAAAAGGTGTGTACGTTTTGGCTTTTCAGTTTTAGCTTTAACAGGAAGTCACACATGATCATGCTCAGAATCCTGTGATCTCCCCACAATGAACACTGGCCTGTCCACAGACCGTACATGGCCCAGTTTCTGTCCTTAACTGCTGAGTTCTTTTGTTAAAATAAACCCTTGAGGAAGGGCACCCACGCCACAAAGCACTCACACTGCAGAACTACATAGACAAAAGGACCTCTAAAAACTCTGACTACCAGAGGTCCAAATTCATAACCAAGCAAGGCTTACCAAACACAAGCAATTAATAATTTAAACTTCTCAACAGAAGTGGATCACTGAACACTTCTTCCAAATGTGGTGTCTGAGCCAGGAGTCATTACAATGACTTAGCAAGTGGCAAGCAGATATCACACTCCGGGTTGTTTTCATCAAACTCATCTTAATCTTAGAATATCTTAAAGATAAAATAAGTAAGTTGACTGTAAATTAGTTAAAGGCACCCTTATTTGAAGTATCTTTAGCAGACAGAAAACCTAAAGAGGGTCCACAAGCAATCTGCAATGATGTAGCAAATAACAAGAAGCCAGCCTAAGATATAGCTCAACATAAAAGATGACTTCATCCTGGGATAGACAGATGGGACAGTATTTATGAACAAATCCACTGCCCAGAGCTACACTCTTTCCAAGAAGTCATGAAATTTATCAAACAATGTATGTGAACTTTAAAATAAATGAGAACTTATTTACTGCTTGCCAGTCTCCATTCCAAACAGACGGAGGTGAAGCCATGGCAACCTGTGCCTGCTACTGCAGAGACTGATATGACTGCTGCCAATCACTGAAAAGACTGAGGAAAAAAGTGAAGGATCAAAGCTGTAAATACTCCTCAGAGAGCCACAGGAGGGAATGCTAACACATTAAACATGAACTAGAGTTTTCAAAGTGGAAGAAAACAGAATGGAAAAGTGTTTTTTCAAAATAATTGTAGAACTGGAGATCAAGAATTAAAGTTGTGAACGGGCCACAATAACCATAACATTTAGCCTGGTATTTACAGTAGAAGTAATCTTTCTTAAGAAATGTTATTTAATTAATTAGTACTATTAACAATTTTTTTAACATCAAGTAAGTTACAGGCACTTCTCCAGAGGACGTCAGTTAACCAAGCCGCTGATTACCAGTCTTAGACAAATGAACTATTACACAAGAGAATACCTGGGGATCTATAAATTCAAGAGATGGCCTGGTAGGTTCATCAAACCTGAATACTGGAAGAAACACCTACCTAGAGAAGTCATTCTTCACCCATGTCTTGTACTAACCCTCCTCAAAAATATACAGGTCTAGTGAGGAGGGAAATGGACACACGGCAGGTTCTTTCTCCTAGTGAGTCAAAGTCCCTGATACACACCCTGGTCTTAAGCTTCTCTGAAAGCAGAACAATGGACATTTTGCATTAAGACTGACTTCTGAAGCTCTAAGAACGGAGGGTGGTTCATATTTCAAAGTCAGTGAATGTTCATGGAACTCAGGTTAAAAGGAGTCTCCTAAGTAATTCTGGAGAATGGAACATTACGGCATTACTACTGTAGGAAATTACATGGAATAGTGCAGGTATTCAAGGAGGCCCCAACATTTCCAGATTTATTTCATGGATGCAGTTCTAGCACACAGCTGGGAGATTCCAAGCTGTATTCACAAGATGCATGTCTCACTACTATGAAATCCACAGAAACAATTTAAAGTAACTACACCTCAGATATTAAACTCAGAGCAATCAGAAGCCCAAGCACACAGTAGAAGAAAATGGGTTTGCATTTTAACAGAGTTTGGTTTTTTTTGCAGACAAGACAAAATTTTCCAGATGGATGGATGGCAAAAAAGCAAGTGTAAAAGTCCTTGAGGAAAAAGATGGCAAATAGGGCCAAGAAAATGTTCTGGTTGTTTTCTTTCAAAAAATAAAATCAAGCAGAAGACATCATGGGTATGACCATAATATACTATGGGGTTTCTCAATGCAACTCAAGGAAAACACCTTAACAGTACCTTTCAACTGGCTTATTCTGCTCAGGCAGTAAACAACAGGCCTGCTTCGGAGCCTTTCAAAAGTTTATTCTGAGCACATACTAGAGTTCCTACAGTGTAATACAATTGAAGTTCCTAAATCATATTTGTTACAGCTCCTCTGCTCGCCACCTTTCCTATGATACAAAGAAACGTGCAGCGACAGCACTTGTTCCTGTTAGCGTTCTATAACCAATATTCAAACATATACCTTCAAACACTGCCCTAATGACCCAGGCAGGCATGCCCAAGAGCAACCAAGACTACTGACTGAGAAGCATTTAACTCCTTAAGACCTCACCAGGTATCTTAAGTAAAGAAAGGAGAAGTAGAAAGAAGAAAAGGAAAAAAAAAAAGGCATTCACTTAAGCAGAGATAATCTCAATTGAAGATATTGACACAGACCAAGACAAAACCACTGAAAAGAGGTGATAAATTTGAAAATCCCCAGACTTCAGCAAGAACCATACTTTATTGCACTAATTTCTTCTTTCAAACATACAACATTCCACATACTTACTAAGGAATAGACATTGTCCTGTCAAAATTCAACTACAACTCTCTGTTAACATGACAAATGAGGGTTAGGCTTACCTTATCAGCACACATTGCTACTTTAATATCTTGTTTTGTAATTTCATAATGTCTTATATTCCGCACGTAATTCCCAACCAATTTTAAGATGTCTGCAGAAATGTATTCTAATACTGCTACTATGTAAACAGACACTTGGTGGTCAATTTTGTAGCCTAGAACTTCCTGAAAGGGGGGGAAAAAAAAAACATTCCACTGTTACTCCTTTGATGAAACAGACACCATAGGTTACAATTAAAACCAGTTAGTTTAACACCCTACTCATTAAAGATACACCACACATCCACAGCCTATTTTAAGAATAGAAACACAGTAGTCTGTAGGCCTGGAGAAGAAACAGTGCCATTGCAGATGCTGCTCTATTAATTGTGGAAGTGTCAACAGCCAACTAACTGTCCCAAAAACTCCATTTAAACATTTAGGGCTATTTCCACAAGTTTCTTGAGTGTTTTCTTAGTCATGTGAAATGAAACATGAACAATCAAACCTATAGCAAAGGAGTTCTTGGCTTTGTCCAAAAGAGAATTAACTGATTTTTAACTGAAAAATAAATATTTTCCATTAACATCACTTAAAACTATGTAACAAACACAGATATTCATTCTTAATCCTTTTGGTCTACATTTCAGGCAGCATACAGACATCACATGAAACAAAGGTGTCAACTTCTAATTGCATCCTAAAAGCAAGATTACATCACTGCTTACCTTTAACAAGGGATGGATTTTTTCTACTGGAAGAGATAACGGATTTCTTCGTTTCCTCTTCTCAATAGCAGACTGGGCATCAGCTATTGCCCACTTATCAATAGGATGGGGAAAACTTTTTTGAACACGATCCTTAAAAAAAACAACAACATGACTAAAAGGTAAAATGCACTATCTGAGTGAGCTCAGCAATATTACTACATTATCAAATCACTTTCCATTACTTAAAGGAATGGTTGCTAATGTTTGCATTTCAACTATAAAAGCTTACACAACACGTGTAAATTTTATCATTTTGGAAAAGGCTTCTCACTACATTCATAGGGCTGTATCAGATTATCATTATCAGAGGATTATCTAGTGCTCAAAATTTAAGAAATGCCAGAATTAAGCTGCCACTGAAGGCACAGTTCGCTCCCCTTGTGCACATTTCTGTTTTGCCTTTACTGATCAGCACATGGTCCATCCTGTATACATGCAAACTGCTCTGATGGTGACAATGAACATAACAGGAAAACAAAATATACAACATCACCCACATATTCTAAAACAGTTTCAGTCTACAGGTGGACCATATATGCCCCAGCTTATTCATCCCTTCCATCAGTCAGTGTCTGAGGACACCTACATTCTCCCATGCACTGAACAGCTCTCCTGCTGGAACTCACACACAGGTCTCTGGAGGTTCAAAAGCTTCACTGTTTTTGGGAGCCCTGGTATTCAGATGCCAGAAATTTATTTTCTCAGATAACGTCACATTTTATTTTTTCAGACCACAGTTCCCACTGACTGTTTCAGTTACAAGTGCTCACTTACGTAAATATGGCTCCTGTTTGAGCAATCATGAAATGAGGAAGATGAAGTTAATGACCACTTACAAAGAGCTGGTACAGGCCAAAGTACACAAACAAGAACTTTCCGAAAAAAAAAATGTGACAGAATACAATTCTATAAAGGTGACACCCAACTTTCCAAAGTGCAGGGTTTTCTTTTTCTCCCCTCATAACACTTTGGCAAAAGGAAAGCAGAGGTCCTACCAAAAAAAAAAAAAACAAACCCAGAAAGTCTCATTCACTATGTGAATACCAATTCACACCCCTAACATAGTCCAGTCTGCTGACTGAACAATTAAGGTGTTCCAGGGGAAAAAAATGAATATGTTTGACCATATAATTAAAGATAGCATCGCTGTGCATAAACACAAATGGGGTAAATGGTGGTTGCTCGATCATCTCTAATTCCTGCATTTCTCCTATCTTCACAGCTGTAAGATTCATAATAAAACACTTTGTGTCAAGTTTTTTGTTAGCATTGTTTAAAACAGCACTAAACAATCTTCCACAGACCTCTTGTCTCTTTTGCTGCCAGACCAGAATGATGTAGCAAAACAGGTCAGCCACAAAAGGGGACACTGGAACACCATTAGAGGTGTCAGTGTTCAAAAGAGAAGAGGAAGGACAAAATTCATGACTCTTGAGCTCTAAGACAGTTACACTTTTAAGGGTTTTTTGTTTGCAAGGGTTTTTTTGCCATTAGTCCATTTTCTGCAGAACGTGAGGAAGTCACTTGGCACAGGCCCTGGAAGCAATTACTGGAAACCAACAGGCACACAGCACACAGAGCCGTAGTCTGGCACCAAAGTCTTCAAATCATGGTTAAGCACAAAGAGCCACCAAGATATCCTGGTCTTAGAACCTTAAGTGAGTTGTTCCTCAGATGGAAAAACTCTTCTCAGATCAAGCTCTCAAACATCAAGTTGCTCTTCTGAGCAACAGAGGCTGTAGATCTTTGAAAAGGCAATTGAAAGAGAAGAGGTCTCTATACAGAGGAAAGCAGCATTCTTAAACTCATTCTGAAAAAGTAACTGAACTATTTTTGTTCGAATTTCTGGGGCAGCAGGGGGTATATCAGCCCAAATTGCCATGCTGAGAAAGCAGCATAGAGCCTCAGCCTAAGCAGTTGTAGTTTGCATAGAGTATCAGTGGGGGAAAAAGGTCTTTTGAAAGGAACCAATCAGCTTTATATACAAAATTTACACTCATCATCTATTAAACAGTAATACAGCTCAGAGATAGTTTTACTGTGCATTGAACAACAAATTCAATTAATAGGAAAATCAGCAGGCTTTATGCAGAAGGTTCTGCTACATAAAGATGCATAATTACTGCTTTCCTTTTTGCATTGTGAAATGATTAATATAGTACCTTTCACGTAACAGTTCAAATTATTACAGATTTGTAATAAGTGTTCTCTATACCTCTACATCCAGAAAACTTCTTGGTTGAGCTTGACACAACATATTTAACAACTGAAGAATTAACTCCTCCACATACTGCAACGCATCTTCAGTAGAGGAAAGTTTAGGATGGACTTGCACCTGAACCTATAGGAAATAGAAGAATTCAAGCTTTGAGTTTTGCTCTTCCCCAAACCACATGCTTTACTTGCAAAAAAAGATGACAAAACTCGAGCCAAACAGCTCAGAAAAATCCAACCCAAAACACAGCTCTATTAAGATCCATCAGACAAACACAAAGTGAAACACTCTTCTGCCCCCGATAGAAATATAAATTTCAAATGTTGTACGTACTCAAATCACTGTAAGAATTGTTTAATGTCAAGAAAACAGCTAACTAATAACTGTGCTTACCAATGCAATTAGGAAAACTTTTAAAGCCCTTCCATATATTTATCTCTCTCCACTAGCTCTTAAACAGCTGTTTTTACAAGACATTTTAGAGGTGGCATTTTTCTCTTTAAAAGTCATTCATTGTTCATCACACAATTTAACTTCTGAAACAAGTCTCCAGTATACTTTTCCTTTGCACTTCTGTAGTTGACAAAACAGCACAGTTTTAACCAGTTTAAATTTCAGGTACATAAGGCTCAGTGCTTCAGAGCTCAAACAGACAGGCAGTTTAATCTCAATCCTACACTGATGACAAACATTATGCCAGAGCAAGCTGACTGCTAACTTTCGCAATGCATCTTTCAAACCCCAATTTCATCATTTTACTGTTCCACTGCACACAACTCAAAATGCCTCCAGTTCTCTCGATCACTAACAGAAGAGCCTAATCACTCTGAATCAAAACCCAACAATCTGTCTCATCCAAATGTTAAACCCATGTCTGTATTCAAATAATAGCGCCATAATGATTTAATTTCACACCTGAGTTTTAATTCCTGTTTGCAGTTGTAGCAAGAACTAAATTTTCTGAAGTTCAAACACACAACAGCCTCAAATAGAAATCCACCTGCCTGCTAAGGCACTCATTAGTCTGGAAACTTCATGTCTGGGCATAGTCCTGGTGCTCACTTAACCGCTGTTGAGATTCAAAATACGCTAGATCACGTGTTTGGCTTCTTGCAGATTGCACACTCTTATTCAGCAGGTCTTAAAAAACATCTCCAGAAGTTACTGCTTTTTTAACTTAAAAGCACTCTGGCAAAAATAGAACAGAAGAACTTCTCTCCATTTGACTAGCTAACACAACTATTTTGATTATGCCAACAGTTTCACTTTTCCTAAGAACTTCACCATGCGCAGCTACACAGTGTGTTTGTGGAGGTACATGAATAACAGCATGCTGAGCAGTCCCAAACATTATTTACAATTCAAACACTGACATCTGAAATGCTGTACCAGCTTGGAACATCTTAACACCAGAAATTACAGACTTGCAAAAGCAATCTCTTAAAAAGCAGAGCTGATCTGAGCCGTCTGGAAGATGCTGCCTTTAATGTTTCTTTTTTTTCCTAAAGCAGAACTGAACAAATTTGTATTAGACTCCCTATATTATACTCCAGCACTTTGTATTTCAAGAAGTGTTAAATTACCAAGTCAATTCACCAGTAAAAACACAGAGCATGATAAACTGGAGTGATGAAGAGCAGGTCTATTTTCTCCTTTGCTTAGAAAATCGATCACACATTTAAATAGCCTCATCACAACTCTTTCAGCCTGTAACACAGAGTCTATAGGAATAAGAACAAACAAACAAAAATACCACATCAGGCCATAACCTGAAACATTATGCACAGTCAGCCAAAAGAGAGTCAACAATAACCTACTCCTAGTTTGGAAAACAAAAATTTCAAATATTTTCCCTAAGCATTTATGTTCGGGGGCAGTTACATGACTCTTCTCAAAGGCCACTGTCTTCTGGCACTATCAAGCCCTACTTTAATAAAACATCCAACTCAGCAGAAGAAAATATTACAAGTTGCCATTGGCTTGCCAGCATAGCTTATCTATGGTAGGTAGATAGTAAATAAACTTCACTGCTACGTGACATTTAGTATCACTTAGGGTTCAAAGTCATACAAGTGCACAAAGAAAACAACGAGAATAACAAGGAAAATTACAGGATAGTTTGGTGCACAATTATCACAGAAACATGTAATTTCAGTATCTGCACTACTGTAGTACCCAAAGGCTCAGACTGAGAATGAAACAGAATGTTATTTGAGGGTACTCAGTGTAAGTCCCAAGAAGTCCATTATCTAAGACATGATGCAAGACCGGGTAAGATGCAAGATTTAGTAAGAGAAGACAAGAAATGGGAACATCTGTTAGCATACACCATCACGTGACTAGTTTCAAAAAAAAAAAAAAAAAAAAAAAAAAAAAAAAAAAAAAAAATCAAATTACCAGGGGCTTTCCATCTTTCTCATAAAGTCATCTCAGATTTTAAATTAAAAACCCTGGGCCACCCTGCCTTATTGCCCTCGAAAAGGGGGAGCATGGCTTGAATCCCACCAGATCCTTCAGTCCTATGTTAGGAATACGCATGATAAAAACAGACTAACAACTTCTGAAGTGCGATGTTTGGATCAGATTCCTATCTAAACATTTAACCTCTCCCTTAAATAATGACAGAACCCATCCCTTCCCTCCTACACACACCAAAATGTCTATCTTATGATAATGGAAATTACTAAAAAAAAAAAAACACTTTAAGAACTTTTAAAAACAGCTTCAATTCTTCAGAATACCCTAACAACTTTTAATGGGCAAATACAATCTACACCAGGCACAAATCCCTGCCACCACGGCTGTTTTCACGCAACTCATGTGCTCACTTTTTTGAATGCTAACCTTCTCAATCTTTCCTAATTCTCAAAAAAGAGATGACCAGGATTCTCTTTATTTAAAGTTAAGCAGAGCCAGAATTTCTTGAACAGCTTTTCGGAATCTGTTCAAGAACATAAGCAGAGAACAGTTTAATGAAAATCCTTAAGGAAAATCCTATTATATGATCACCCGTTTTTTTTTGTCCTCTTCCTCTAAAATCAATGAAGGTAAAGAATTTCTATCAGGAATGGTAACAGTTTAAAAATTGGGCAACCGTAGGTCTAAACTGGCAGAAAGAGTCAACGAAACCAGTGAAAAAGAAGAGTGTGCTTAATGAATAATACAAAGATAAATATAGCTGATCTTACTTTATAACCCTTAGCAACTTATTTTATATAAAGCTTTCTCAAACCATTCCTTTCAAACTCTACATAATAAATTAGAATATAAACATTTCCACAAGCCTCATGGGAAGCAGTAGGAACCTAGACCAAACTCTAAGTAAAGGATTGCAGATCAAACAGCTTCAGGTTACACAGAGGCTTGGTCTCCCACAGGTCCAACACAACTCCAAGGCTGGGATGACCCAAATCCCAGTCTAGACTGACACTCAGCAGCTCATTCTGCATTAGAAAGAGGTGACTGATAACAGATAAAGGTAGACACAGTGAATTTAACAATCCAATTAATACTAAACCACACATCCTTAGCATCCTTTGCAGTTACCTCTTCCTCAGTGGCCATGAGAAAAAGCCTAACTTAGGCTGCTTGTAAACTGAAAAATTTCAATTCAGGATGAAAAAAAATCTCCAAAGACTTCTTAAAGCAATTTCACATGTTATACAAACACCAGCTTAATGCTCCTAAATCATCATTACCAATCAACACAATCAGGTTCAGGGTTCTCAGCCGTCGTGCTAAATACAGAACACACCAGACAAATCCTACCTGTGAAAGGCTGCCGAGAGAACAATACTGAACTGACTCCCATCAGGAGCAGCAGAAGCTCCAGCACCTTCAGGAAAGGGCATAACAAAAAGAAATAATTCTAAAGCTATGTAACAAACTGAAATAAAAATGAAGCGTCTACCATTGGCTAGAGACAATTTTCTCATAACTGGGCAAGACTACCCATCTACTGGCAAGAAATCACAGTATTGAATCAAGCAACAGCTCCTGCTAAAATACAACTGTGCTTCACTGCTGAGCACAGGTACTGCCACATTGCCAGTCTGCCCCAGTGGCAGCTGAAGTGCTCATAGAAAAAGTGTCTAAAAGGAAAAAAGCATCGTATTTACCACATCATATTGACAATAAAATAGAAGAAGCTGTAATGAGATGACAAGCCAAGCCATCTTCCAAAGCATTATCAGAGAGGATAAAACTTTACTGATTTTAAGTATTTTTCTAAACTGTTCAATTAATGGGTTATTAGTAGAAATGACTTGGCAACAGAGGAAGTTATTCTGGTGAGGAGGGAAGATTTTTTTTTCAATTCAGTACCTTCAAAAATCTTCACTAATGCTGCAACTCTTATTTTTACTCAACATATCTTGTGTTTATTTTCCCTCAACGACTAAAATACTACTGACAAGCAACTGCCTATCACTAAAACACTTCAGGACAAAGTATTTTATGTACCCTTTGCCTGGATGAGTGTTCTTATAGTGCAAGCACTCCTTAAAAAGGTTTTTTCTTCTATTCTTATACATCTCTTCTGATATTTGGTAACTCTGAGTATGTTTTGTTATCCTGATCAACTAAAAATCCAGTAAATTAAATCGAATACAAACATCTTGGATGCACACTTCAGCAACAACTCACTGAGGATGCAAGACTCAGATTTTTGCAAACATTTCTGCTGATGTCTCAGAAAGGCAGCAGTATTGCACTGCACCACTGAACATGTGAAAAAAAACATACAGTAAAGATCTGAACTGTAGGAAGTTCTTAACTTTATCCTCCATAGCCATCAGAAGAACAGAGGATCCAAAGAGATCAGAAATTATGAATGCTCTACATCTTCCAAGAAGCAATGCTTAGAATAAGAAGTGTCATCCTGAGTGGCAAGTGACAACTGGTTTGGCATCAATTTGAAGAGCTAGATAATTACATGTCAGGTAGAAATATCTTTGTCAGCAAGAGCTTCCTGAGAACTCTGTAGTCACTGAGGCAGCTCTTCTCATGTCTTTTGCTCCATGAAAGGCACAGACAACTGACTAGATGATACATGGAGTACCTGGGAGAACGCTGTCTGGAACAGTTCCCTTAACTGAGGAAGCACATCCCCTTCAGCTGTCAAGCCACATCAGTCCAATCATTTTGACCACAACAAATTCCAACAGGACCCCTTGGTAATTGCTCAACTGATGCAAAACAACTTGAGGTACATAAACAGCAAAACATCCATACAGCGAGAGTGTTCTTTTGTTTTTCTCCATCATCACACTGCTTATGGTATCAGCAAAGATGACACGCTTTCTACTGCAAAAATCAGTGTACGAGGGAAGAAGCGTGTCAGACACGTGCAGAGAAATTCTGACTCCATAAACAAGTTCTACGTACAAGATGAAGCCATGAGGAACAGTGTTTAAGAAAAACTATCCAAAAGGTCATCACAGAATGAAGTGTATAAATTCACCAGCAAAGGAACACCAGTGTTGGAAGAGGCATCACTTTGCAGGTGTCCCTTCTGAGTCTGTTTTCCAAGGCGTATTAAAAGCTATGTATCTCCATCTCCAGGCACCTGAGAGCTTTGGTGTTTCACATGTCTTGAATCCTTCATCTTCAGCCTCAGCATCTGACCTTCTGTCCATCTTTGCAACTACAATTTCAGACACCTGCTGTTATTTTTTCTTCCTTTTCTTGTACCTCATCTCATCATTACTGTCTTTTGCCAGCAAGCAAAGACCTCTACAACACTCCAATTTTGCAGCTTCAAAATAACAGTGACCAGGCAGAGAAGCATCTCAGTTGACATCATTTTCTTCCTAATTGAGTGCACTGGAGTCTATCTTGACAGCATCTGAAGAAGAATCAGAAGAAAAGGAATTACATTACGATCTCAATGGTACAAGAGCTGCTTTTTGCAATGCAGCTGCTCAATGCAAAGACAGCTCTATTGTTAAGGTTCATGTCTAATGAAACACAAGGCACGGTCTCCTAAGAACTGTTTGATGTAAGAAAAGATTTATTCTTACTACATATTCTTGGGTTTGTTCCTTGATAAAAAATAGAATCAAAATAACTAACTGGGAAAAAGAAAGCTATTTGCAATGATTCAGCAAGACCTATTTTTTTAAGAAAGTGATCCCAAGGCTGTAGTTTGAACTCTGCATTAGGAGCCAGCTCACAGTTACAAAAAGGGCAATGGCATTTTAATGATTCAGTCCACGTGTGGCAGCTTTCCCCAAGAACTGCAAACACTCCATCCTGGTATATATAGTTTTACAACATTAACTTAAATGCCATTCTCCTCATTGGAGCTATTAATTCAATGTAGGTCTTCCCAAACTATTAACTCTAATTTCCAGCTATGCAGGAAATCATCACAATCCTGCCTGTACATCAACCTGGTTTCAGGTGGAGTTCAGAAAGCAGCTTGCTGTCACTACCTGAGAATGAGTGTCAGCATCTGGTCAGCTAAGGTGAGAAGCAAAGGAAAGGTTCTTCTCTGGTAACAAATGGATGTACGTGAGCTCCAGATAACCTGACTGCTACTGGGACAGCAGGCTCTGGCAATTCTGCAGTCAAAGTCACAAGGCACCACTTTCCCTCCAGGACAGTTGTGCTCTTTGACCTCCCTGGCATACACTGCCACCCTCTCTATTTTACTAGTCCCACACACTGACCTGCAGGCAGAGCTCAGGTCTTTGGTGAACAACACAAGGGGTCAGTGACTGCAACACTGCAGTGCTGCACCTGTCCCAGGAACGACCAGAGGCGACTGTCAAAGCAAGTGCACTGTGATGTTCATGGCTTTACCTGCCACCTGTGACAGGTTCATTACTTTATTGGGCCTTTATCAATGCAAAACACCCTAGCTAAAACTATTTGTACCTATATAAGTTAGGAAAACACATAATTTGGTTTCTGCATTAATGAAGAAGCCACTAAGTTAATAATTTAACATTTTTCATTTCCCATTTAGTTTTTCTGTAACTCAAGTATTTGTCTCTTCAGTAAGGTTGGTGACAATGTGGGCAGATTCTTTATTTCTACCTTTACAGAAACAGCAGTAGTAAGCAGCAGAAGACTATGTTTCTGGACCACAGGGTTCAACAGCCCAAGAAAAGATAAGAAACAGGTGGTGATCTCGTGAAGAGCTGAGGTCAAAAGAGCTAACACCCGCCAGTTAAAAGTTTCAGTGTGAAGCTTTCAGAACTATCTTTGACTGACTGCCTGATTCCTGCCACCCCTCTACCCACAATAAGAAATAGAGCAGAGGACAACAAAACCAAGACAACTATACCTTGCAGGGCCGGTCTGTCGTCCTTGGTATCTTGTCATCATTGGCCTTCTCCATTGACCTCAGATTCCAGAATTCCTTTTCCCAATGCAGAATTCATCAAACTCCTTCGAAGAAGCATCTTAAGTGCAGGGTGACTTCACGAGCGACTTGTCCATTGGAAAGAAATTCCACTCTTCAGATGTCACAAGTAATTCCAAAGCCCTGATGCCTGCTCACTTCGAATGCTCACACCGTGTCCTCTAGTAGTGAGCACTGAGCCTCATTCCAAATTTGACAAATATCTGCTACACCATGGAATGAACCATCCTCCAAAAGGAAGAGCTCTCTCTGGTTGAGACCTCAGGTAGCTCCACTTTCCAAGCAGCCTTCAGCTGGATGGCTGTCCAAGTGCTTACAAGCACCACAGGCAGTAGTGAGCTGCATGGTTACCGCAGAAGTTTCACGGGAGCAACTATCCATCAGGGATAAGGCATTCACAGTCATGCTACAGATGAGACAAGCAAAAAGGACTTCCAAGAACTGGACAAAAACTACACAGTGCTGGAGACCTCAAAGAGCACACCCAGAAAAGAGAGGCAATACATCACAAGAGGAAATTAGGAAGAAATACTGAATGTGTATGACTGCAACACTTGAGACTTCTCAATCAGCCCAAGGAGCAAGTCTTTTATGCAAAAGTTGCAGTTAATCACTGTAACTGGACAGACTCAGAAAGCGTTGCTGTGCACAACTGAGCCATGTCAGGTTCTGCAATCTGAAGCCAGTTCAAGCAACAGCGTCAGAAAACTTTTGTTTCTTAAGTCTTCTACTTTCTGGACTCAGGCTGCAAAAGTGGAAGAGGAGCCCTGACCATTTTTTCCTCTCTTCCCAATAAATTCTTTCCACACCACAGGCAAAAGCTTCACCATCCTGAGGGAGCAAGACTTGCTAGTTTGTCCTAATGAAGCCTTCTCAGCAAAAAGGTATTTAAACTAAGAGAAGCCTAACTAAAAGCCATTAGACACGAACACTAATTAACTCAAATTCTCTCCAGAGTAGCTCACAACAGCCCCCCACACACTCCAGCCGTGTCACTAAGGGAGACCAGCACAAACCCGCAGCAGCACTACTCGCTTCCCTCTGGGCGCAGGGGGGCCCGGACTCGGGTGTCCCTCGGCCAGTTTCTATCTCCACGGCCCCGTCTGTCAGAGCATCGCCCCAGCGCGGCCGCCGGGCCCCTCGGCGGCGGGGCACCCACCGAGCACCGCCTGCCCCGCGGGACGGCCCCGACCCATCCCCGGCAGCCCCGGGGCCGCTCCGGGAGCGCGGGGAGCCCAGGGCGGCCCCGCGCCGAGCCCACGGCCGGGCCCCGGGGCGCGAGCCCCCGGCCGCCCCTCACCTTCTTGAGGGCGGGCACCAGCAGCCCCCGCCACTTGGGCGCGTTCTCCTCGCTGAAGAAGTCGTAGAGCAGCGGCTGCGCCTGCATGGTGCCGCCGGGGCGCGGGCCGGGAGCCGCGGCGGGAGGGCCCGGCGGGCGCTCAGCGGGAGCGCCGGCGCTCCCCCGCCGCCGGCGGGGGCGGCAGGCCCGCAGCGGCGGGGGGGGGCGGCGGGTGCCGCATTCCCCGCCCCGGGGCGCGGGGGTAGGCGCGGGGGGCGCGCGGCGGGGCGGGGGTCGCGCGCGGGCCGCGAGGGGCGGGGTCGGAGCGCGAGCGCCGCCGCCTCCCCGGTCCCGTCCTCGCCCGCTCCGGCGGCGGCCGCGGGCGCATGCGCGGAGCGGCGACTCCCTGCGGGGCCCCCCCGCCCTGCGCCTGCGCGCCCGCCACGCGCGGTCGCGGCCTTCCTCGCGGAAGTGACGCCCGGAGGGGCGCGCGCCCTGGCGGCGGGAGGGCGGCAGGACACCCCGGGGGATCCTGGGGCGCGCGGGGGATCCGTCGGGACATAGGGAGCGGGACACGGGGAGACGGGCCTGTCTGGGGCAGCCGGCTGGCTGCTCGGAGACGGAGGCCGCGGGGCGGTGTCGCTGCTCCCTGGAGAACTCTGTCACTCCCCTGCCTAAAAACACGGTCGTCTGGTAGGGGGACCATACGAGATCAGAGATAAATAAAGGCCCCATTGGTTCAAGCAGCACAAGGTCGGCCTTGAGGCTGAAAAGTGGGCTTGGTTCACAAAATCACAGAATACACCAAGTTGGAAGGGGCCCACAAGGATCATCGAGTCCAACCCTTAGCCCTGCACGGGACAACCCCAAGACACACGGTGTTCCTTGAGAAGGTTGTGCAAATAGTTCTTGAACTCTGTCAGCCTTGGTTCTGTGACTGTTTCCCTGAGGAGCCTGTTCCAGTGCCCAGCCACCCTCTGGATGAAGAACATTTTCCTGATATCCAACCTAAACCTCCCCTGACACAACTTCAGGCCATTCCCTCTGGTCCTGTCACTGGTTCTTGAAAAAGAAGCCAGAAGAAGTAAAGCTGGAATACAAATAAAGCCCAGTGGTTTAAACAGGACAAAGCTCATGGTGGTCTGTGGGGTCTGGGAGGGCAATGGGAGGAGGACAATACTGGAAATGAAAAGTATATTGTTGTGCTCTGCTTTGCAAGGCGTCAGGGAGAGCTCTGGGGCTGGAGGAGGAAAGAGTGAGCTGCTGTTGGGGAGCACAGTGGGGGGAGATGGATGTATGGAAACCTTCGCTAGTCACTGGAAGGAAGGTTTAGGACCGGTTTCCCAGGTGGGAGGACAGCAAAGTACCAGCACAGATTGCAGAGGCAGAGACTTCTGAGTCTCCCTTTGTCTCCAGGGCTGGTCTCGAAGATTCCTATCAGGAATGGCATGCATGTTGTGAGGCTCACTTACAATTGGTGTTTGAGAAGTGCTCTGGGGACACGAGATGTTCTTGAGACCCAGCAGCACATCAGCAGGTCATGGGTGGAGCCTCTGAGAAGGAACTCCCTGCACTGTGCAGCTCCACCCTGGGTGCGTTTCCTCCAAACAGATACTGCTGTCTGGAGGAGTCAAACTTCTGCTTTGCAACAAGGGTGAAAGATGGGAATTTTCACATCTCAGAGCTATTTGCTTGATCTAGCAGCGTGCCTGCACATTTAGGGACACCATCACAGCATCTTACAGACTGTGGAGCTGTTGCACTCACTACCTTATGATGGAAAATCAGCCTGTTGAAGTTAAAATCTTCATCTGCTCCCAAGTATGTTCCACATCCAGTGTAAAACTGCACCAATGCTCTGCTCTCCACCCTCATCTCCCTTCAGAGATGAGGGTGCCAGGACTCCTAAAACAGTGAATGTTCTACCGTGTCTCTTTCCTTCAAACAAAGCAGCATTGGGTAAAATGGGATTGCAGGCATCATGTTCTATTTGTTCAGACATCTGATGAGGCCACAGGACAGTCCAGGCCTGAGCTCTCCCTGCACCTGGAGCCACCACAACTGGCAGGACTGAGCCATCTGGGTGCTTGGTGCAGGGCAAGCTCGTGTAGGGAAGAGTACAGAGCTGCAAGCTGGTAGCTGCTTTCACAGTGTAGTGCCAGAGAAGTTGGATCCTGAGGGGCCAGAGGAGCTTGGGGAGGTGCAGGGAGCCAAGCAGTGGAAAGTCCTGCCTGCCTTTGCGTCAAGCAGTGAAGGTGAGACTCACTGCTGTTGCTATAAAGAGCAGCAACCAAAGGCCCCAGGCGGTGCAGAGGTGGCTTTACAGGGGTGTACAACTTCTGTGTGGGCAGCACAGAGACACTCAGGGTCTCCCAATGCTGCTGGGCAAGGCAGAGGAGGATGAGGTGGAGGGTCACGGCAGCCCTTTGCCGTACTGTCTCAATGGCTGGCTGAGCAACAGGGGCTTACAAGGAGTGACAGCACCCCCTTACCACAGCAGCTGCCATGGGGAATGTAAGGAGTCGACATCAGGGAGGGACTGCCAGGACCTGACGGTGCACTCCTGTATTCAGCCTAGGGGACACTGCAAGGTGTAGCTGCCTGTCAGAGCAACACAAGGGGGACTTGAATTTGAAAGTGTTGGATTTAAATTAGCTCTAAAGGGCAAATGAAGGAAGCATGGGGAATAAACAAGGGAGTTAGAGATGTGCACATGCCTGAAGGGCTGTGATCTCACGGGCACCCTGGAGATGTAGTGGGTTGACTGAAGTGTTGAAAGGATACAGGATCTTGAGGAAGGACAGGCAGGAGGCATGAGGAGAGGGTGTTGCCCTCTGTGTCGGTGACCAGCAGGAGCGCATGGAGCTCTGCCTGCGGATGAATGAGGAGCTGACTGAGGGGTTAAGGGTCAGGATTAAAGAGAGAGCAGGGACAGGTGACGTTATAGTGGGGGTCTGCTACAGGCCACCCAGCCAGGAAGACTGAGTGGATGAAACTGCCTATAGACAGGAGGGGCCACACGTTCACAGTTCCTGGTCCTCGTGGGGGATTTCAATAACCCTGACATCTGTTGGAGGGACAACACAGCAGGGCAAAAGCAATCCAGGAGGTTCCTGGAATGCATTGACAGTAACTTCCTTCTCCAAGTGATAGAGGAGCCAAGGAGAAGTGCTATGCTGGACCTTTTGCTCACCAACAAGGAGAGGCTGGTGGGGAATGTGAAGCTCAAAGGCAGCCTTGGGTGCAGGGACCATGAAGTGTTGGGAGTTCAAGGTCCTTAGGGCAGTGAGGAGGGCACATAGCACATTGCTGCTGCCCTGGCCGTCACGAGGGCAGACTTTGGCCCCTTCAGAGATCTGCTTGGTAGAGTACAATGGGATGAAGCCCTGGAGGGAAGAAGGGCCCAAGAAAGCTGGTTGATATTCAAGGGTCACCTCCTCCAAGCTCAGGAGTGATGCATCCCAACAGAGAGAAAGCTGGGCAAAAATGGCAGGAGGCCTGTGTGAATGAACAAGGAGCTCCTGGACAAGCTCAAACACTAAAAGGAAACCCACAGAGGGTGGAAGCAGGGGCAAGAAGCCTGGGAGGAATACAGAGAAGTTGTCCAAGCAGCCAGGGATCAGGTTAAAGGACCTAAAGCCCTGGTAGAATTAAACGTGGCCAGGGACATCAAGGACAAGAAGAAAAGCTTCTGTAGGTATGTTGGTGATAAAAGGAAGACAAGGAAAAATGAGGACCCTCTCCAGAGGGAAAGGGGAGACCTGGTTACCCGAGACATGGAGATGGCTGAGATACTCAACAACTTTTTTGCCTCTGTCTTCACCAGCAAGTGATCCAGCCACACTGCCCGAGTTGGAAAAGGCAAAGGCAGGGCTTGGGAGACTGAAGAATCACCCATTGTAGGAGAGGGTCAGGTTCAAGGCCATCTAAGGCACCTAAAGGTGCACAGTCCATGGGACCTGATGAGATGCATCCATGGATCTTGGGGGAACTGGTGGATGAAGTGGCTAAACCACTATCTATCACATTTGAGAAATTGTAGCATTCTGGTGAAACATCCATTGATCTGAAAAGGGGAAACAACCCCGTTTTTAAAAAGGAAGAAAAGAAAGATCCAGGGGAGTACAGGCCAGTCAGTCTCACCTCTGTGCCTGGCAAGAGCAAGTCCTTCTGGAAACTCTACTAAGACACAAGAGAAACAAGGAGATGATTGGGTGACAGCCAACATGGCTTCACTAAGGGCAAATCTTGCCTGACAGATTTGGTCAGAGAACAGATTGAGAGCAGCCCTGAGGAGGACTCAGGGGTCCTGGTGGATGAAAAGCTGGACATGGCCCAGCAATGTGCACTCACAGTCCAGAAAGCCAACTACACCCTGGGCTGCATCAAAAGCAGTGTGGCCAGCAGGTCTGGGGAGAGGATTCTGCCCCTCTGCTCTGCCCTTGTGAGACCCGACCTGCAGTGCTGCATCGAGCTATGGGGCCCCAGCATAAGAAGTACATGGACCTGTTGGAGCGAGTCCAGAGGAGGGCCATAAAGATGATGAAAAGGCTGGAGCACCTCTACATAGTACGAAGATGGGCGTTGCTCAGTCTGGAAAGGAAAAGTCTTTGAGGAGATCTTCTATCAGTATTCCAGTACTTGAGAGGGGCCTGCAAGAGAGCTGGAGAGGGACTTTTGGCAAGAGCGTGTAGTGATAGGACAAGGGGAATGGCTTTAAACTGAGAGAGGAGAGATTTAGGTTAGATACTATGAAGAAATACGTTATTGTGAAGGGGGTAAGGCACTGGAACAGGTTGCCCAGAGAAATTGTGGATGCCTCATCCCTGGAAGTATTTAAGGCCAGGTTGGATGGGGTTTTGAGCAACCTGGTCTAGCAGAAGATGTCCCTGCACATGGCAGGAGGGTTGGAACTAGATGGTCTTTAAGGTCCCTTCTGACCCAACCCATTCAATGATTCTATGAAAATCTGCACCCAAGGAGGGAAGAAGACCTCTAGCAACAGTAATGCAGCTGTAGGAGATGATGCTGAGCAGACAGCATTGCTGTCCACAGTGAGGACTAGTGTCTCCCTCCCCAGACACATTTCCACAGCTTCTTCTACACCCCTCAATAGATGACACAGGCCTGAAACATTACTCCCTATAACCAGTATTTTAGGTTAAGCTGGAATGTTTCCTTGAAGGAAAGCAAGAGGTTTCTACCAGCTATTTTCCCTTCTTTTTCACATGCAATCCTTCAAAAACCAGCAGGGCTATTGCTAAAGCTGAACCCTGTCAGGTGTAAGAAATCACAGAATCAACTAGGTTGGAAAAGACCTCTGAGATCATTGAATCCAACTTTTGACCTAACACCCCCTTGTCAACTAGACCATGGCACTAAGTGCCACATCCAGGCTTTTCTTAAACACCTTCAGGGACACTGACTCCACCACTTCCCTGGGCAGCCCATTCCACTGCCTAGTCACTCTTTCTGTGAAGAACTTCTTCCTAATGTCCAACCTAAACCTCCCCTGGGCACAGCTTAAGACTGTGTCCTCTTGTCCTATTGCTGGTTGCCTGGGAAAAGAGATTGATACCCACCCGGGGTATCAACCCTGGGTACAACCTCCTTTCAGGTAGTTGTAGAGAGTGATGAGGTCTCCCCTGAGCCTCTTCCTCTCCAGGCTGAACAACCCCAGCTCCTTTAGCCCATCCTCAAAGGACTTGTGCTGCAGTCCCTTCACCAGCCTCATTCCTAAATTGAGGGGCCCATAACTGGACACTCAAGGTGCAGCCTCATCAGTGCCAAGTACAGGGGAAAAAAATCACTTCCCTAGTTCTGCTGGCCACACTATTCCTGACACAGGCCAGGATGCCATTGGCCTTCTTGGCCACCTGGGCACACTCTGCTGGCTCACGTTCAGCTTCCTGTCAATCCAGACTCTCAGGTCCCTTTCTGCCTGGCTACTCTCCAGCCACTCTGTCCCCAGCCTGTAGTGCTGCAGGGGGTTGTTGTGGCCAAAGTGCAAGACCTGGCATTTGGCCATGTTGAACCTCATCCTGTTGGAAATGCCCCCTGCCTGGGGGACACATCCATCCCCACAAGTGCTCCCCCAGCCCCAGTACAAGCTCCCAGTGGCAAAGCTACAGGCAGCCAGCGACATGTGTTTCACCTTGCACAGGTCTTGGTTTCAGTCAAGGGCTGTGGAATGCAGAATTTGAATCTGAACTCTCTTTCATGTCACTAGATCCTGTTTCTGCCAGAGGCAGGCAGCACCATATGGGGAGACAGGCAAGGAAAAGGTAAAAGCAGTGTTCATTCCCGTGTTCCCAGGAGTACTTCTGCAAGACACAAACCATTCCAGTGCTTTCTTTACTCCCTGTAGGAACTCTCAGTTTGGATGGAGGCCCAAGCTCAGCCCCTGCCCTAATCAGACTTTGCTAGCAAGCTGGCAAGTGCCCTATCATGCTGTCACATTACCACAAGACAATCTGCCTGCTCACAGCTCGGACCATGAGCTAGAAGCCAGCTTAGAGGGGCTGGGAAGAGAGAAAGGAAAGCCACACAGGCTGTTAGAGGAGCTGTGTCAATCACCTGTATGCAGAGGCCTTGCTCTAACCTCATGGAGCTTGTGATGGGATTTGCTGGCACTGACTGTGCCCCCATCCATCAGCCACACACCAATCCCAGTTGTAGGCCAGGGTGGGGGTGGTGTAAGCTCCTGCCGAGCATGGCTCAAGAAAAGTTTCAGTTTAAGGTAACTGCAGGTCTAGCAAAGGAGACCTTTTGATTTACTAGAGGCCCAGGCTCCTGGGCTCAGCTGAGGGCAGCTGTCAGCAGAGTAGTCAAGCATCTCGAGAGGGGGAGAAGCAGTTTTGTGGCACAAACCCTAAATCCTGCAACAGGACAATTCCTCAAAAAAGTAGGAACCCTTCACTTCTTATCTCTAAGGCTGGAGAGCAGCATGGGAACAGCAAAGCTGTCCTGAGTATACCAACAGACTGGGAGCACACCTGCCCTAGCACAATGCTCCTTCTTCCCACATGTCACTACCCCGTCCTCTTTATTTTTAGCTCTTCCAGCTACATCCCAGTATGCATGCTTGTACCAAAAATGCTCAGCCAGAATAAAAACCAATAGCCCTTAGCTTCTGGTGCCTGTAATTCAGCAATGGCCTGAGAAACTTGGCCCCAGCTGCTGCAGAACCCTCACAGGAGGAAGCACGTTTACAGCACCATCAGCTATACTGTACTTTGTTAAAGTTGAGCTACTTTCTGCATGTCGAAGGGAGGAACAACCCACAGGAGGCAGGATGGAAATCCCCCGCACACAAATTCTCGCCTTTTCTGAGAATTCGGCTTCTCAGCAGTGGGACTTGCACTGCCACCTCTCCCACAGCCTGAGCTGTGGCTCAGTACAAGGAACAGCTGAGATGGGACCAGCAGAGGCAGCAACCTTGAGGCCCAGAGGCAGAAAAAAAACCCTCCTGGAAGAAAAAAAATAAAATCAGTTTTGCAATCAACTGAGGTGGAAAAGCAGGCAATGGAGGGAAGAAACCAAGCAAAATGGAATTTGGAAAGACTTGACTGAAATACATATATCCACTGCCTAAAGGCCAAAAGGGCTGACCCTCCAGTGCCAGCCAAAATTGAGTCGAAATCCAGCAATCTGACCGTTCATACATTCAGAAATGCCCAGCTTCTGTGTTTGGCACAACCATTTAATAGCAGAATTCAAAACTCAGTATGTTCCATTTTAGTCTTATGTGGAAAATCAGTGCAGGTGATAATCTAATTGTACAACAACATGTTAAAAAAATTTATTTTACATTATATACATTAGGGAACATATTTCAAAGCATTATCAATCACAACAATAACGCAGGCCATAAATCACTTTTAATTTAGTTTGGTTTTAGTGTATATTATCACAATAAAATATAAAGAACATATACAAAAAAAAGGAGTCATATGTGTGCATTTTGCTTAAAACTTGGCATTTACACACTCCACTGGAAAATAGCAATCAAAAATACTTCTGATCAAAACTAAGTTCCCGTGATGCGTAGTAACCATTGTATTGTTTGAATGAGGTAGTAACTAAATTATTTTGGCCATGTGTTAACATCCTAAAATCAAGAAAAGTGTGAAAATGGTTATAAGGCCAAAAAAAAGTCAAAATGGCAACATCTTTGAGCCATTTCCACAATGTGGAATGTTGCTCCTTTTCATCGTGATATGAAACGATTTAGCAAGACGAACAGTATTACTAATTTTTATCATTGTATACACTAATAATTCAAACACCTATTGCAGAATTACAGCCAGGTACCACTAGTCTGGGACTGACACCCATCCATAAGGTATTGTTTTCAAGCATAGAGAAGTAATCATAAGGAAAGTTTTAATTAAATATAAAAATACAGGTGTTTAACTGGTTTGTTTCACAAAGAAAACTACCCAAGTAAACAAAAAAAGGAACTTTGAAGCCCAAGTCATATCCACAAAGTCACAGCTTACCTTTGTGACTAAATACATCACATCTTAATATATTGTGCAAACATGAACACCAGTGTGTTGTATCGAAATTAAAACAAGATTGTAATCTGATTACAGCCTTGGTTACAATTTCTAAAAGTTAATATTTATTTGTATTAGTAAATTACATATAATAAAATACAATAGTGTTGCTAAATGTACTATACTTGTTGCTAGCATCCCACTTTATAATAAACACATGAGACGTCCTTATAATAGTACCCCGATTTAATTTTTGCATCCTCAGTGACTTTTACATCTGTACAGGTAAGACACTTGTACTAAACAGGAGGACCTCTATCTACAGAAAGTCAGTGTAGGGCTTCAGCAAGAAGTTTCACTGAAAAATACTGCATATGTACAAAGATTACATAACAGTAAATTAAGCACTTCTGTGGTATTATAATGCTTCTGTGTCCATACCACAAACAATTCTCGTCTTCCTCTCATGCCACAATAAATTATAAAGTAACTCAAGTGGGGTTACTGCAGCTTTTGTGCAATTGCAGCCAGTCACGAGTGCTGCTGCAGCAGGAGTGTTCTCTTGTCGTGGTGAGCTGCCTGCCACGTGCTGTTCTCAGTAACTGTTCTCATGCCCTGCCAGGATATACAAATTGCTGTTGGCTGTTGGGTTGTCTGTCGGCCTGCTCTCCAGCACCACGACCCTAAAATGAAAATTAAAAAAGCTACAATGTCAAGTAAGCCTTCATTTAAAAACAACCCTGGATATAACTGTAAACACTCTTTCCCAAGATCCAGCTGACTGGTTGTCATTTCCCTTTCCCTGGATGCCTCTAGTCCAAAAGCCACTCAAACCAAGCTCACGGTCTTGCACAGAGCAAGCTTTCCAAGAATCTCCCACAGCCTCTCTGGGCTCCTGCTGCACTGTTGAACTACCACAATGTTTTTCCCTCTTTTATCCAGCTGGAATTTCCTTTGCTGTAACATATCCCTGTTGCCTCTCATCCTTTCAGTGAGGGCTTCTGAAGAGGATCCATCACTCCCCTACTTCCCAGGTTTGCGCTCTCCTGGAGCGTTGCAAAGCGAATCCATTAATCAGGCTCCAGTTCTCAAGACTGTTAGTCTGCCCTTTGCCATTGGAATGGCAGATGAGCAAAGATGACACTTCTGTGAGCATTTCTACTCTTTCCCTGAGCCTACGTAAGCCAACCCACAGAAACTTCCTCCAGCTCTGAAAGTCCCAGAGACAAAAATTTGCAAGCCTTGAGAATCCTCAAGGAAAAGATCTCTCCTAATCTTTTTCTTGCCACCCACTTTCAGCCATCACTGTAGACAGGAACTGGGTTAGCTGGACCTACACTACAATGACCATAAGGGATGTCCTAGATTAGACCTTTCTCTTCAAAGAAGAGAAATTAGCAGTCCCAATTTTGTTTCACAAACTGTTAAGAGATTTTTTCATCAGGCAAGAACTGCTAAAATTGCTAAATGGACCAGAAAGTTCATCATTGAATTCTCCTCCATAAACACCCTGAAGTGAAGGTAGAATGTGGGAAACTCAGATCCATCTAATTGTGCATTCACACAGGAAAGTTTGCTTGCTTCAAAACTATCGCTCAGAAAATCTCCCCTCTGCTCAATGTGCTCCACAAAGGGAATGACACCTCATGCCATGAGGCAATTCCCTCTTCACCAGAAGAAAGCAACATGCAAGCTTTTATTAGACTGACATCAGGTTTTTGGTTCTCAGAACCCCAGTTCCTATGAACTGCCTAGAAAATGACACGTTACTGGAAAAAGGTTTCACAGCTCAAGCACAAAACAGGTGAGAGCTGAAAGGAAAAGGGTATATGAAGAAATTGGAATTAATGTTTATTGCAGTGCAAACTCTTTAAACGTCATCTCAGACTTGACAGACTATTAGAGCAAGCCAGAAATAGATGAGACCATATTTGGGGAAGAGGACATTATTTTTACAAGGCAATTTTTTGCAATGTCATTCTAAGATGACACAGGAGTTGACTGTAAGCAGCATAAGGCAGAGACAATTCTCAAAAGAAAAATTAAAGCCTATCTTTGCACTTGTGAATTCATTACTGGTGGAACTGTCACATCAGCCTGCACTCCCCAGAAGACAGAACAGCTGCTGTTTCTGTGGCTGTTACAGAAGTACAAAGTTCGAAAACAGGACAGAGAAAGTTGAGGAAGTCAGTGACACTCCTAAAACAGCAGTTACTGACTCAGCAAGCTGCTATCTGATGGGTCACACAGACATGGTGTTAGTGTCCTGCAAAGCAGACACCAAAGAACAGCTACACTGAGAGTTACCAAGAGCTCTTACAAGACCTGAGCTGCCATACTAGGAGAAAAACTGGTAGATTTCTTTTCTGGAGGTGAAAGCAAGATATTTAAATTTTTAAGTATTTTTTGCATTTGTCTCCAGAAGCAGATCTTGATGAGCTACTGCAGCAGAGCATCTGAAAGTAAAGATTTCATCAAATTAAACAAAAGAATTAAGTACAAAAAGGAAAACACTCCTGGAGATTGTGACTGCAGCTGAGTAAGAGCTTTTTGCACGGCTGAGTACTTCTGGAAGCCCACAAACACTTTTAGAAGACTTTTTTTTATTTATTGAAGAAAGAGAAATAAACTTAAAGGACTGGAAGGTAGACAGGTACACAAAGGAATGTCTAAGATGGCTAAAAAAGAATTTGCAAGAAGCAAGGAAAAAGAACTTCTACAAGGTAGGAGAACATATATTATTCTTTTATTTCAGCATTCCCTCTTTACTTAATTTCTTACCTGTCTGATCCCAGAAGCCTGAATATCCTCGTATTATCAGAAATTTCTTGTGTGATCTAGACAAAAAAAATAAGTATTTACATGTTAAGTGCATAAGTGTTTTTGTTTTGTTTTTAAAATCAGCTTGGAGGAAAAAATTGACTGTGACTGATTTTACCGACTGCTGATTTAAATCCGATAGAGAATTTAATGCAACTGTCATTGTTAAACGAAATATAACTTTTCTGTAATTCTTCCCACAAGAGTAGGGCTCAGCACAGTACTTTAACTACCAGTGCAATTCTCTTTACAGCCATGACTGAAATAGGTAGCTGCAGAGTGCAATTTGTCTCACTCTAGAGTGGATATCCTAAAATGGGTTAGGTAAATCTCGCATAAAACATATTTTGCTGAAATTCTGAATTATAGTAATAATGCACTAAGTTCATATGCTGAAAACCTTAGCAGAGAAACGTAATTAATTTGTGGTACTTATGCTTATTGTGACATTTCAGACTAGTGCCATAGAGCTTTGTTTTCCGTGGGTGAATTGTACTTGTGTGATACATCTTTATGATCACATGAATATCAAAGCACCCAAAAAACCATAATATTATTCAATAAAGTCAACCAAAGCCCACTGCATGCTCCAAAGGATATCAAGTCACATTGTGAACAGGCAGCACTGTTTACAAAGTTCCTTTTCTACACGGCCAAATTTCACATTCTTAAGGAAAGCAGAGATTCTTCTCTCCTTCCCAGATCCTAGTAAAGTTAGCTGACCTAGTGAATTCACTTCCAGCACAGAGAACTTGCAAGAGAATTTTAATTCACAACAATGAAGTTCTCCACTTTGCTAAGAAAACTACTTCCTGCTTTCTGTGGGGCTGAGCCTGCGCAATCTTTGCCCAAATTTTGAGCGTCTTGTCTCAGAATTCACACAGTACCCTGTTTCATTCTTCCCACTCAATCAAACCATTGTGTAAGGAAATAACTTTGCCAGCGGCTCAAACCATCCCCAATTAGACTCACTGTATTATATTAGGGAATCTGAACTAATGGTGTCTTCAAAGAAAAAAATGCTGCAAAGTTAGGTCAGTCAGGTTTTTGTCCCGTGTTCCCTCTTCCTACATACTACATAGTATAAAATTCCTCAAAAGGAACAAATATGGTCAAGACCTGAGCCTGCCAGTGAAGGCTTTTCATATTACAGATGAAAATCAGTTTATTTTTTTCAATGGCTGTGACTAGTAGGACAGAATAGATAAGGAATTTAAAAAGGCCCAAGAGGTTAACCTAGACATGTTCTACAGAGAAAAAGTTTTAGGTGGCTTGCTTTCTGTCAACAGCCCAGTTCTGCTTTCAGTTCTTCATTTAGGTGCTGTCTTTGGCTCGACAGTAACAAAGCAAGAAGCCAGTGTCCCTGATGCTTTACATAAACAACATCACGCATCCAATGCGTTGCAGCACCTTGGGCATGGCCTCTACCAGCTGGGTCAGAGCTACTGAGTACCAGTGGGTGGAGTAATGCACTGAGCCCTGCAGAGTGCTGCCAGGAGGAGACTGCAACCTGAGAAGTGCTCAGGCATCTTCTCCTCAGGGTTGGTGCTAACAGCAGGAAGCTGCAGTTCACCAGTGTGAATTCTCAGAAGGGCAATCACGCCCGCAGATCAAGCATGCACAAACGCCACATGAACCATTTGCACACTCGGAAATAAGTAGTCCCACTCTAATCTTTGGTTCAATTTCACACAAAGAGCAGACCTACTGTCAGCACAGACTAAGTCAGCTGGGGCTTTGTGCGAGTCAATGGAGTTGTGTAACAGTGCGGAGTATCTGAGCTTGGCATGGTGTGACTTACCCTATGTGTACCTTAAAATACAATTAGTCATAATGAGCTCAATTTCTCAGCCAATGAAACACTGATGAAACAACTGATGTAGTTTGTAAACATTCATTAACAACCAAATTAAAAGACTTAGTAAAATCCTACAAAGCACAGCATTTTCACTAACAGATACACAAGGTTTGCAGCAAGAAAAAAAACATTTGGGAAGGTACTTATAATGGTTTAACTCTGTCTAAAAATCACATCAAACTGGCTAGAAAAGGGACTACTTTGAAAGAAAAATAATCTGTGTTCAGGTCAGTCAGAGTTTTCTCCTGAAAAGGAAAAATACTTCTTGTGAAACCTGGCCACTAAAATCTTCAAAGTATTTGTAAGCCAAGAGAACATGGAAGAGACTAAAAACCATCACGCAACTCATTTGATGCTGTGACAAAAAGCTAAAGCTTAGCAGTGGAACCACTGGCAAAACCCAAATTTTGGTATCCGTGTGTGAGAGGCTAAGGGACTGACAGTGGTCTTCAAAGCAATTTAAGGTGAAGATTAATGGTACCAAGAACTAGGCTTGGATATTTTCTATGGCATTCTGACCTGGTTTCTTGTTTCTGCTTTGCATGTTAGATGTGACGTGGTTCATGCACAGCTCCACTAATACTTGTAGTTATGAAAAAAGCTTAGAATGAGACTCCAGCTCTAGGTCTAACCTGGGAAGTTACCAAAATGTTTTTACTCTTTTTCAGACAACAGCATTATGTATTTATCCTCTACTTGGTTTACAACAGAAGCCAGAATTTGAAGGAAAATGCAGTACTCACTTCATTTGATCTAAAACTCCTTCCTTGCATGCCGTGTTTCCAGAACGCCAATACACTGTCTTGTAGACAGACTGGTAACAAAGAACATTGGAATCAGTTTTAAGGCATAACATCAACTTGTGCTTTTAAGGCAAAAGCATGACTGCAATTTTGAAATCTGTAAACATATGTTTTATTGTATCACATTCATCCACACAGACTGCAGAACATCTCACAGCAATCACTGAACCTGCTTCAAATGTAGCTGCATTTTATTTGTTTAATGAGGAGGGTTTAAAAGTATTTCCACCTAACCAGAAAATGTTCTAGATGTCTAGTCCTAAATGTGTCTTTTCCTTTGAAAAGGAAACCCCTTTAATACTTGCAGAAAATATATACTGAATTTTAGCACAAGAGTTACAGGAATGCTGCAATGCCATCTTTCACTTTCCTAGCAACTCTTGGCTAATATGGTCCTTCTGCGATACCAATACAAAGCTTTACAGAGCCCTCTGCTTCCCAGCCCTTCCCACCAACGTGGTGACAGAGACTCGGATTTGAACCCTACAAAGGAAGTAGGTCTAGGGCCTTCCTCAAAGAGAGGGCAAGTGTGTAGGACCCCAGGAAGAATCTGTCCTCCTGCATCTCGCATTCTGCCTCTGGGTTTGCAGGAAAGAGAGCAGTAGTCTTTGGAGACTCTACCAGCACAAAATAGGACACTGGTAGCTCATTTGTGACAACCACAGTGAGGACTACAATACATGCAGGGCTCCCACAGTGAGCAGCTTCAAGTACACATACTCCTTCCTTCCCCCCATTCCTAACCATCAAGAGCCATAAAAGTAATATTTTCCATGACAATGTTTTCTTGTCCTCTTCTCTGTGGGACATTATGTTTGAAGGGCCTGAAACTTTAAAGCTTCTCCTCAGAAATAAACTCCCTCCAACTTCTTACTATTTTAGCTCCCATTGTTCCTCCTCTTCTGGTCCTACCCTCAACCTGTGCACACACCCCTCCTCACCTCTCTTTCAAAAGCATGTGATGCAATGTAGGTATGTAACCACTGGAGAACTGGCAAAATAACTTATTCTTTCTGTTTCACAAATCTAATTCATTCAGATCCTTCCCAAGGAAACAAAATTTATGTAACCTATGACATATAATTTAGTCTTTGAGCTACTTTATAAAAATGGACTGCATAAACACACATGCAAAATGAGTTAGGCAGGAGTGATTCAGAGTTTACATAGGTTGTATTAAGGTATTCCTTTAAAGGCTGAAGGTCTCCAAGATATTTATCTTAATCAGGATTATTACTCCATTCAAAGTGCTCCTAGGAAAGCACATTACGTAGCATGCTGAACCTTTCACTGGGCCTTCTCACACAAAGTGAAATGAGTGAGATAGTGTTTCAAATGCCAAAGACTAGACAGTTAGCACCCTAATTATTACTGTCACATTAAGCAAATTAATCATAGAACATCTCGAGTTGGAAGGGACCCATAATGATTACTGAGTCCAACTCCCTGCTCCTCACAGAACTACCCAAAACTAAACCACGTGACTAAGAGCATCGTCCAGATGTTCCTTGAACTCTAACAGGCTTAGCGCTGCGACTTCTCTGGGAAGCCCATTCTAATGATTGACCACCTCTGAGTGAAAGGCATTTTCCTAACATCCAATCTGAACTTCCCCATATGCAGCTACATGTAATTTCCATGTGTCTTATTTCTGGTCACCAGAGAGGCGAGACCAGCAGCAGCCCCTCCACCACCCCCCTTGAGGAAGCTGTAGACTGCAATGTGATCACCCCTGAGCCATCTCTTCTCGAGGCTGAACAAACCAAGTGATCTCAGGCTCTCCTCTCAAGTCTTGTCTTCAACACCTGTCACCATCTGGGTCACCCTCCTCTGGACACACTCTAATAGTCTGACATAATTTTTATATTGTGGTGCCCAAAACTGCACAGTGGACTCAAGGTGAGGATGCACCAGCACAGGGCAGAGTGGGACAATCACCTCCCTTGACCAGGTAGAGATGCTGAGCCTGATGCACCCCAGGACACGGCTGGCCCTTTTGGCTGACTCATCTTCAAACTGCCATCAATCCAAACCCCCAGATCTGATCTCTTTCCACGGGGCTGCTCTCCAGCCTCTTATCTGCCAACGTTTGTACATACAACCAGGATTACCTCATCCCAGGTGTGGAATCTACCACTTACTCTTGTTAAATTTCACATAGTTGGTGATTGCCCAGCTCTACAGTCTACACGGATATCTAAAACTAATAATGAAATCCAACTTACCTATTGATTCAATCTGAAAGTCAAATGTGAGCTCTGATGACAGTTTGCGGCTGGATTTTAACCTGCCTTGCAGATTCACTATTTTTATGCAGCCTAGACAATAAATAAGGATATGTTAACCAAGAATTATCTTCAATATATGACCTAATTTAAAGACAGACAGTATGCATATACATGCATACATATATATTTAGCTGATACTAAAACTTACAATCCAAACACACCAAAATGGTATCTCTCTCCAGCTGTGTTACATGTACAACACTCGTCTCTGTAGTGTCTATAAAAAAATGACAGTGTTAGTTCATAACATAAATTAGCATGAAATCTGAAGTGCAAGTTCTATAAATTGAGACAATTTGATGGGTTAGTGTTTTTATCTACTTAAAATTTTCACCTTACTAGTGACATTTCTCTTCTCTTAGGCATGTCCACTTATCTATCTAATGTGTTGACTGTGACAGGAAACTGAAGCTAAAATATTAAAGTATGGATTTAATCCAGCCTTTTCTGAGCCATGTCAGAGAAGCAAATTCCCATCTACATTGTTCTCCCTTCATTCTCTGTTGGTGTAATTTAATATTGCTATTACAAAAAAGGGCAGATATATGTGACTGTGTGACTACACACACTATGCTGTTTCATTGCACTTTTCTTCTGTTTATTTCTAAATCCTGCTGCAGACTTACATATTACTACTTAATTCTTGCTGCTATTTGCAGACTTTCCATACTCAGATCTTCCCAAAATAGCAGATTATTTTCTTATCAAAACTCTTAAAGGAAGGGTTATTTTCTGCTTTTCTGGGTTACAGCTGCAGCGGTCTCCATCACAGCCAACAGGGATTTGATCCACAAGTGGACATTTCAACTCAAAAGAGAAGTGTAGTTTTGTTCCATTTGTTTGTTAACATTAAAATTACACATAAAGCAGCTCTAATTCAACATTACTGCCAGTGATTCTGTAGGCATCTTTCACATAGAAAAGAGAAACTCAGTAAATCCATTAGAGGTGAGAAATTAGAGCATGTTACCTAAAATACAAAAGTAGCTCTCGGTTAAATTATAAAATCCATGGTTTTGCTGAGAAGCAAAAAAACTCCTCAACAATGGCAGAAATGTGCTCATGAGATGGTCCCTCCATCTCTTTATTGCTGTTTGGCTTGGAAGGTAGATGCAGCCACAATGAAAGCGTGCAACAGAAAGACTGGAGGATAAACATCTCTGCAACCACAAATGTGATATGGAAACATGCACTGCACTGGCTGAAGGACGTCAGGGGAGAAAACCCCCAGTAAGTCTCTGCCAGCTAATTTTTTTAAAATATCTTGGTCAGACATTTACAAAATAATGTCAATGTCAAATGATAAAAACTACTATTTGATGGAAACTATTTGAGGAAACAGGTTGCACAGAGGTGTGGATGCCCCATCCCTGAAATTGCTCAAGGCCAGGCTGAATGGAGCTCTGAGCAACCTGGTCTAGTGGAAGGTGTTTCTGCCTACAGCAGGGGGGTTGGAAGTAGATGATCTTTAAGGTCTTCCTTCCAATCCAAATGTTTCTGTGATTCTGTATAGTACACACTTTCCTCACTCAAAAAAAAAATAAAAAAAAAATCTCTTTGATTGCATTATCACTCTCCTGCCAGCAGGGGACAGGAATAAATCAATCCAACAAAAGGATTTAAACTGGAGCCAAAGAAATAGGAGAAAACAAGACAGACACAACACAAGAACACATAAGTGATTCAAGGAAATTTAAAAAGTGGGTTTGGAAGGCACAATGCAATGCTAAATTTTCCACATTACAAAAAAACCAAACTGGGAAGGGATTATTAGTATTCCTGTACAATATTGAGAGAGAAATGACAACAAGACATTTTTCTTCAGCATGTTACTTTTATGGACTCTAGTATAAAGCCACATAGCTACACGAGTGTGTGAAAATAAAATGCACTGTCTGAAGTTGTTAAGTGCATTAATTGGCCATCCACTGCTCACTTTGGTTTTTTGTAACTATGCCTTAAACTGTGTCAAAATCTGATGCTCTTTTCAGCAGCAGGAAAGTCAGTGAGTATCTTCCTGGTAGAAACTGCTGTTCTTAATGAATTCTGCAGTAGACACTCAGCTGGACTCATACCTGTATATGCCAGCACAGGGCTACATATAAATTCATCATGAATAGACAAGGAATCGATGTCTGGTAAAAAAAAAGCTTCTAAACCTGCAGGCTATGACTAGGGCTGGTTCACTACTGCATCTAGGTTCAAGGGACAATCGTGCAACTCTAAAAAGGTCATTCTTAGCACATTTTTTAAAGAGAATTTCTGCTGTTGCTCAGACAGTGGCCTCCTCACTCGTGACGCCCAGACTGGTGACGGGGCAGATACCTGGTTTCCTGCTACCAGTTCTCATAATCCCTTTTGCTTTCCATAAACACCAGAAGAATGCTCTATCTCAGCAGGAGGCTGATAACACTTCTAACCACAGTGGCATATTATAGGAGAGCCAAACCACACCTTATAGAGATGTTGAAAGAAATTGCTCAGAACGCAATTCTACTAAAATATATTAAATAAACAGAAGTCATGGTGCCAGGGTAGAGCACAGAACAGCACAGTGGGTAATTTATAGAAATGCAAGAAACTGTAACTCTGTCCTCTGCTATATCAAAAATCTCAAGAAATCCAATCAGTTTAACAAGTAGAAACATCAAAAGAAGTGCAGGTACAAGCAGGTACAACCAGATACTCCTTTAAACTTACAATGATGACTTAGTCTTAATGATTTAACCATTTGATTCCTCAGAAAAACCCACCTTTTAGTGCTTCAGCTATAACAGAAGAACAAAGAACATTTCTGAATGCAATTACAACAGCACACAAACCTGTTTCTGTAAACCACGAAGAGGTAGAATTTGGGTTGACAGTCTCAAACTTCACCACCTGGTTGAAGTCTCTTCCTCTACTGACACCAACACAAACTAAAGGGAATTCCTGCTCGGGGACTACCAGCATTTCAAACAATCTCAGTGGACAAGGTACAGGAAAATCTATGTGCTAGATTTAGAAACAAAAATAGATATTAGAAGGGAAACAAATGTTGTCTGACTTGCAGATATTAGATATTTAAACTGCATGGTAGATTTTATGCCATACATTTTGTAACACTTATGTTTACTTCTTCAGATAACAGGAATTGATAAATATAAAAAGCCTGAATTAAGAAGTTTAGAGCATCTCATGGCAATTCAGTTAAAATAAGATAGCATGTCTTTCATCATGTGTGTCCTATGCAGCTGCCCACAGATGAAAAGAGTGCTCATCACTGCTCTCCCTGGCTACTAGGCCTCTAAGCCTTCTTTTCCAGGCTGATCAAGTTACAGCAACTGCCTTTCTACAAACATGAGTCCACCCTGGCTCTGTCTCTTCAGGTAGTGTCAGATGGGAAGATAACAAGCACTTCTGGGCACCTCCAGTGTCACAAAACATAGAATAAGTGGCCACCTTCTTGCAATGGGAGCAAGACCATTGTTAAGCAGTTTTATCACTTCACTCTGCCATGTCTCAGTCTGTCACCCAGAGTTTTCTATCGTGAAACCGAAGGGCAATGTTCACGGAGAGAAGGGCTCAGTTCTCTAACTGAATCGCACCATAAAAACATGAACATTCTCGTAAGTATTTTGAGTTAGTTAATATGACACATTTAAATAGCTATTTTAAATATAATCTAACAGAAACCAAGAGAAAATAATAAATCAAGAAATGGATAATACTTGTATTCTTAGCAAGTCACTACAAGATAAAAAGAACTGAACACAAGAGTAATTGTACTTTTACCTTGATTAACATAAATTTTTGCATTGGTTCGACCCATTCTAACAAAACAATGCTAGACTGTAGTGCTCCACAAAGGTACTTGTGGCCTGTGTAGGGATTCCTCACTGTCAAAAAAGGATACAGAATATTAGTGTACTAAGCACATACAAGTTATAAACAATTTCCAACCATGTCACAAAAAATAGTTGACTGTATACACATTTGAAGTGTCTTGGCTCTACTATGTTGGTTTGCCCAAGCTACCTCGAAATCATCATAAGCGGCTGTTAAAGAATGGCTTTTTCTATGACACAGACAGTTATTCAGCAGGCAGTGAACAACCACTGTCACTTGAGAACAGCTCAGCTGCCCTTCAAGCACCCTCACAGCGAGTCTGAAATCCAGGAGCTCTGTATATCTGATGAACACTTCTAGATTGTCAGGAAATTCAGCTGAAACTGAAGAACAACAGAAAAGCAGAAGTGCTGCTCTTCAACTGTTTATCAGAACTCAAAAACGGGCAGAGAACAAAGTTGCAAAATCAGGCACTGTGAAAGCTGAAGTTTCTCAACTTCAATTCTACAATATTGACAAAATTTCACTCCTTAAGCACTACCAACACATCCTTTAAGACAAACAAGTGTTATTTTGCACTTTGTACAAATATATCTAAAGACCAGATTTTATTGTGCAGCAAAGTGACTGCGGGTCATCAGGCACTTAACAACACAGTTTAGATAACACGTGAAATATGCTCATGCTACCTTATTGACACAGAAACCCATCAGAAATCCCTTGGCACCTTAAACATCAGTGCTTAATTTCATTAATCCAATTTCTCACTCAACAACAGTCAGACTGACTGCAAACTTCATCAAATAATGCTTGGTGCAACTTCTTAGCAAGGCTGAATCAGCAGCAGAAACCACAAAATGTGCAATTACCAACACCTAAAAGGTGCAGAAAGAAGACCAGACGTGCTTGTCTTTATCTGCCTCCTGTGACACTCCTGCTTCCCCAAGGCCAAAAGCAGACTTATGCTGCCAGCAGGAATGGAGGCTCAGGCTGCACAAAGCAAGCTGTGCAGAGAGGAATCTGTTGTTTCTCCCTTTGGACATACCTTTTGCAGCCACCCCTTGTTGCCTTCACAAATTATCACTTACACCTCTCATGCAAGAAGGGCTCCAGGCTTATCAGGCTAAGCTATCTCTGAATGTCAAGACTCCCCCTCATACTGTCAAGTACTATGGCACCTTGTTAAACTCTGTGCCTGACAGGACAGAAATCACAGGATCACAGAGCAGCACACCACTAGGTTTCTCATTTTATAAAGAGAAACATGGAAACATAGACTTCCAAATTAATTTTCATGTCAGAAAGCAAGCATTCATACATACTCTGATCCCTGTCACTCCACCCCTTTGGGTGTTCCCTTCAGTATCCATTAACACTCACAGCTTGACTTAGATACTTCAATTAGAGCTCAGGCTGGACATACACACAAACACATCACTATGTACATATCACTAACACCCTACCATACCCTAGAGATATTAAGAGATATTATCAGGATAAATTACATGCTCTCTTACCACCAAGTCTCTGAAAACATCCTGGGGAACAGAACTCCTCACACAAACATTTGATTACGGAATACCAGGTAGAACATTTCCAGGACACAAGAGATTCCTGAGATTTTTAATTTGTTTGTTTGTTTTTTAAATCTATCTTCCCCCCTTAACACAGTGCAGCTTTGAAACTTCAGTAGCTGGCACATTATTGAACACATTATAAATGCTTCAGAGACAACACTGTCCTCAAAGAATTGAAAATACTCCTTGCTTTTTATCATCCAATATTGATAACTGAAACTTGTGCTAGGAAGTCATACAGCTTAATCCTGATGACAACTTCTTTAAGTTGCTCCATCCATGGAGATTAGGTTCTTCCTCAGGACTGGTTTAAATTTTGACACCATTCTGCTTCTCTGCATTTCTTGCAAATTGTCTTTAAATATAAAGAGCTAAATGGGAAAGTTTAATTACTTAAACACAAGGACTAACCTGAATGAGCTCACTGTCTGCAAATGCATAGTTTCATAACAATGACAAAAGTCTCTTCTCCCTTCACCTCCTAAACCTGACACAGTAATCTTAAATACTGCCACCATTTGTATTGCTTCTTCATATTTATTCTCCAGACCTTTACTTACCAACACAACACTTTTGACACCATTTAGTGTCAGGAATTTTTGTAGATACTGCAAACTTCCTACAAGAGATAAAAACAAAATTATTGATCAATTCAAACAATCAAGTGAATTTGCTTTTTAGACAGTTGCTGATGGAAAAATATTTGCCTTACTAAAACACCAAAAATATATGTTTGTATATTTCTTCTCAAAGTAATGTGCCTAGAACATACACGGTGATCTCTCTGCCAGTATGACATGCTACTAAGTTATGCAGCATTATGAATGCAGTTAAGTCAGGAATGGAGAGGAATAGATACCTCACTGCCATTAAGTGTCATTTACCACTCTCTCTTGCTATTTAATTACATGTATTTATACACGTGCCTGGATACTCTATTGGTTCTGTCATGATGACTATTCTTCATAATGCTGTAATTTATTGCATCTTGTGCTGGATACTATAAAAACTCCACCCTTGTCCTAAGACACTGTAGTTCAAAGACAAGACATGTGGACACAAGGAGTGTGGGAAATTATGCCGTACTGGATAGTTTGCTGGGACACAGTCCTTGCAAACCAGTAGTTTAAAGTTGGCACACATTTTCAAAGGCAGCACAGCACTGCATTTTGAGAGGAGGTATGAAGGGGGACTAGAAGGCAGTTTTGCAAGATCTTTTCTCATGTGCAGGGGACACTCCCTGAGAAATCATGAAAACAATTATTTGGAAATTTATCAGATAAGCCAGGGAAGATGTTATTTGCTGGTAGTGGGAATCAGAGTTTCTACACAGTCTAGAAAGACAACAGGCAGTATTGAGACTGGCCACAGTAGTCTTGACAATAAAAATGACTAATTTGATGCTGTGGAAAAGATGGGAATAAGTGGATTGAAAGACAGAGGCTGCACTCAAAGCTATGAATTGGGAAAACAGCTGTACAGCATTTCAAATGGAGCTGTCCAGAAGTGACTGATAATGCAGCAGGTCTGAGCAGCATGAAAACTGAGTACTGGTCACAAATTTTCCTGGGAACAAGTCATGGAAGATTTGAAAGGAACTGCTCAAGAACACTCCAGGGAAAGAAGTTGGAATGGAGACTTGGCACAGGCATAGTTTCTGTACTGAATGTTTGCCTACCAATTATCATAAGTTGAGCTTAGACCATTTTGCAAATGAATATACAAGCCTCACAAATTACTTCAAATTCTATTTTGTACTGCAGTTTCTCTACCGAAAACTTTGCTTTTAACATATGTACATTTTTCATGCAGCACTCATCATCACAGTATCCAGGAACTTGTTTAAGAACCCACTTTATTGGGAGTCTGGTAGGAAAAAAAAATAAATGGTTTTCAGACCTACTTCAGATGTAGGTCTTCTGCCTGGCGAAATGTTACTACACTGAATCCTCACAAGAAGTAAAACAGCAAAATGGATTATCTAAATTAATCTCTCCTGCTTTTGACTGACTGGCTTGGCACTTGCACGTTCAGGTTGTGCTGCATTTTTCTTGGGAAGTGACATGACTGGACAAGAAATATTCTGAGCCCTCTGCAACTCAGGTGAGGTGTCATTCCAGGCTGAATATAGTATGAAAGTTTTGCTAGCATGATCCTTATGATAATTACAGTTATTAGTCCACTGCTGATTCACTCCTCAAACCAAAGTCACCCAGCCAAAGTCAAATTGAGAAGAGAGATGTGCAGAACAGTGGTGCAGGTACACAAAAGATAACAATTCAAAGCACAAATCATCTCTTAGTTATTTAGAATTTACCCTCTAGGAAGAACACAATTTTCAGACAAGCATTGCACCATTATGTTTGCAGATAACTGAATAAGAAGCCTTCCCCAAATCCAAGAATTGTTAATAGGCTGTTAATAGAACCAAAGGTAGCAAAGATTCAAGTTTTTTATAATACAATTTCCTAACAAAAATGCTATTATATTAGAAAATACAGTGTCTCACTATGCACTTCAAGAACCAAAGATTTTTCTGCAAACTAGATTAGTGCTACTACCTCCTCCTCTTGGGATTTGAATGGACTACCAAGGCTTGCTTGGCAGTGTCCTGGTTCTGGTCAGGACAGGTTCTATTTTGGCAGTAGCCAGGAGGGGCATGGTTAGGACACAGAGGTTATTCTATACCACCTCAGGTCATTGCTGGGGACAGAGGAAAGGGAGTCTCTTCCAGGGAAAAAAGGATCCCTTCTGGGTATTGTTTCTGTGTTGCTCTTTCTTGTACCCTCTGTCATTAGTATTGTTGCTGTTACTGTTCCTTCTTATCTCATAGCTGTTTGCAGTAAATTGTTCTTGTCTCAACCCATGATCTTTACCTTCTGTGCCTCCAATTCTCCTTTCCATCCCACTGCAGGGGAGGGGGAGGGAAAATGGTGGAGGGAGCACTAAATTGGAGAATACCACTCCTAAACTTACAGGCAGTCAGCACTGTACCCAGTTTCTGGAATTTTGTATGCACTTGTTAGTAAATAAAGTTGGAGGGGAGGGACTGCATGCACAACATACTGTAGGTACCTAGAGGCAAAAGTATCTTCTACGTTAGCCTGTGAAAAACGACCAGCCAATGATGAATGTAAATGTGTGCTCCAGTTCTACTCTTCCCAGCTTTCAAAATATCCTGTGAGCCCATTCCCTCTGCATTAACACATCCTCACACTATTTTTAATAGAACTGAAAGATATTGCCTAGAGTACCTAATGTAAGATCATTTCTACATGCCTGAAATATCACAGGTACAATACTGACCACATGTTTTGTTTAGCACCAAGAACAAGCAGGATTTACCATACTAGACCTGAAAAGAGCTATGCTCTGAGCTATGCCCAGAAACAAGAAGGTAAGATGTACCAAAAGCCACTTCTCTAATAAGAGTATATTCACATCTTGTTTTGTGTAAATGTAGGGGTTAACCCTCTGATTAATGCACACATGAGTGCAACTTGTAAACAGAGCTCCACATTATTTGGTATTCCCAGAGTTTCACAAGCATATCCTGAACTCTCACAATTAAGATATCTGATATATCCGATGAGAGGTACTTACCTGGGAAGTATTCGGTCAGGAAGTTTATGTGCTGGAATAGCAACAGGTAACTTTTGCATTTGCCTTGCATAATCAAAGAGTCCTGGTAGATTATGGGAATAAAGCTGAGAAGCTTTACCTGGAAATTAGAAAACCAACCACACTTCAAATACAAAACCAAATGTTTACCAGCACTACCATTCAAAGATAGCCCAGTAACTTACCAGATATTGATAACAAACAATTGTTCATGACATATAACCACGTACACCTTCGAGGAAATAGCTGATAAATGGAAGGAAAAACAGAGAAGTAGTATTCAATTTGATATATACAAGATATTAATCAATTAGTATCTGCATAGATGACAGGACAAAACTAATACTGACTTGCTTTTTGCAGCAGAAATTAGCTTAAGCCAAGTAACATTTACCTGGATTCCAGAGTTAATTCAGAGTAAATCTTAGGCACACATGCGATATTTAACATATGCATTAACATTTAGACAATTAGCACATTTTATACTCATGTCTTCAAGTACACTATAGTTATTCCACAGGATGTCAATATAAAGATCAATCAATCCTTTTTCAAAAACTTTAAAAACCACCACATTTTCTCCTTCAAAGAAGAAAAGCTTAACAACATAAACTTCAGTAAGTAAAGCATGGTCAACAAACCACAGCCATTCTAAGGCCTGTGATAGTCCAAATCTCTTGACACAATTAAAACTGGCACTTTGAAGGGACTCTCCACCTGCATGATTACACATTTCACTTCAGAGATCAACAGATGCAACAAGTGGTCAAGGCAGAACTGTTACTTGTCAAATCCTGCAATTACTAAAAAGATGAGGATGAAAGCAACAAGACATCCCTTTAAAAAAACCAAACCACAGCTACTTTTTTTCCTCTCTCACCTAACTACCTAACTTCTGGAACTTACTGGCACAAGATGTCATGGAGGTGGAAAGTATCAACAGCCTAAACAAGGGATTAGAACATACTTATGTTCAGCAGGTCCAAAAATGGACACAAAAAGCAAATAGGCAGGGATCCTCCAACATCTCTGATTCAATGACTGTAGTAGAGTCTGAGGAGAACAGACAGCAGACAGTGACCAAACTCATGGGCATTTCCCACTGCCACTTTAGGAAACAGACTATTGGGCTAGACAGACCACTCAGGAGGACAATTCTTTTGCTCTTAAAAAACCACCCAAAACACTGAAGAAAACAAGAAACCAACTCCCCCTAAAAAAAGATTCAAAGATTAACCTTGAAGGTATTCTAACTCCTGGAAACATATATTACTTCTGCTTTGTCCACTGGCGAAGTGGAACGTAGTGAAAAATAATGAAGGATACTACTTTGACTTTTATACTGAGTTGTATCAGACTCAGAGTAAATGATGACATAAAACACAAAACTTGAAAATGCTATTATTAAGGCCCTATTGACTGTTGTCATAAATAATGACGTGATAAATGATTAGCACAGAGGGTGCACTTCTATTCCGGAAGTCTTCTCATAATCTAAACACACTCTAAGAAACACCTACAGTAATAATCTACCAACCTTCTTGTATCAAAATCAAAAATGCAAGTTTGATTGACCTTCTGTAGGTGCACAGCATATTGTGATTTAGTAGATTTGGATCTGAGGATTAAAGAACAGTAATTCTTCAATTTAGCAGGTTAACTGACCGTTCACTCCATTCCTCTTGTTCCACAGTGGCTGTTTTAGCAAGCATCTGTTCTTGTCTCTAAGTGCTCATTAAAACACTTCCCTGAAAGCTCACTAGAGCACACACTACATGATTTTCATTACACCTGTTCTCCTTCCTTGCTAGTTAAAAACCAAACCAAAACCAAACCCCAAGGAGCAAAGACAAAAGCCAAACAAATCTTTCCTTGGTCTACCAAGCCTACAAGTATTATTGCATTAGTGATATTTCTCAGGGTGGGTTTTACAACTGTAGTGCAGCAGCAGAGATGTTCCTGAGCTAAGTTTAAACTAGGTAACTCAAGCACCAGTATGAATATGGGTTACATGGAGCTCAGTTCAAGCTAGCTAGGCCTCCCTCTCAACAAACAGACATATCTACAACATCTGGACCCTGGAAGATGAACAAACACCAGTGCCTCCAGCTTACAGTATGAAGGCTGTCCTTGCAAAATCCTCCATCTTGATAGCAGATGCATAGCTCCCTAAGTTAGGGAGAAGGCAGGAAAGAAAACAAGTCTCTTAGAGAGTAACAAAAGAGCTGGAGAAGACACCATACAGAAAAGCCTGCAACTGGCATTTTCCCCCTCCCCAGTATCCCCTCAAAAAAATTACTTTTTATAAGACTCTGCAGAGACAGAGCTTTAGGTGGAATTCAGTAAGCTGAGTCTCACCAGAAAGCAGAAAAGCTGTTTTTAAGACCAAAAGAATGGAATCTAGTGTATAAAGGATCTCTTTGCTTCCCTGTAGTTGAAACACGTTTGTTGCAAAAATTCTATATTGTACCAAAGCTTTAAGGAAAACAGAAACTTTCAACCAAAATATATCAGGGAAATTCCTTACTATTTGCCTAATCATTTAACTGCAGACCAATGCACTATGATGAAGTTCAAAACACTGACAGGTGAAGATCTCCTACTTGAACATGGTTCAGCCTACAAAGCACTCAAACATAACTGAAAAGTATCCTCAATAGCAAACATTTAAGATAATTCTCAGTGTAGCTAGTGCCTAGATAAATGTAGTAAAAACTACTTTTACAGGGATTATACAACATTAATCTGAGTGGTTTAAAAAAGGGATGTATTTTTTTCCAAAAATATCAAACCAGAAATATACCTGCTCCATTGATGTTTCATGAAGTTCATTGAGGTTCAGCGTGTAAATACCTTCTTCTGCACCAAATATCAAGTACTGATCTGCAAACACAAACAAAAAAAGCTAGAAATCCTGATTTTGGGGAGGTGTATGTGCGGCTCTTTACCAAAATAAGACTTAAAACAATTACACACATTGAAACAAACTAAACTATAATAGTTATGGTATTTGAAAACATGGAAAGTTAATCCTGCTAAGGAAGCTTCAATTTCTGGATGGGACATTAGGGAAGATCAGTCTTTTTTCTTTATGACTAACAACTGAAATTAAAAAAAGCTATTCAATCACAAGCAAGAACTCATGTGGACAATTTCCACATATCCTACTTAGACATTTCCATATATTATGTGAAATATTCATTGTCTTCTTTTGGAGTACTTCTACAGCAGTATCGACTGGAGCATTTTCTCAGTACTTTGTGGGTGCCTCACTTGAACATAATCCAAACCCTGGATTGCTTTAGGCACGCAAACAAGACAGACATCTCATACTGAGATGATGTCAACTGCAAAAGACTGACTTCCATAATTTCAATTTCTAAAAAAACCTAAGTGTTTTCTTGCTGATAGCTCAGTAGCATGTCTGTGGAGCTTATAAGCAAAAGGTGTAGTTGCAGATAAAGCAAGTACAATGTTATCAAGTATCTCTTTCATCAGGCAAGATAATAAAGCACTAGAATGTATGCAATAGTGGCAGAATCCTGTAGGACCAAAAAAAATCTAGGGAAAAAAACACAAAAAAATAAACAATAAAGAAACAAATCTCAACTAGGACCTCTAAAAGCCAGATTTTTAAAAAATAAATTAGGATTGGCATCCTTTGGGCTAAAATGTTAAGAAGAGCCTTTAACTTTGATATTTAATTTATTCTTTTTAATCACAGTAAAGATCTGCACCAAATATATCTTCATTAAAAGAACACCATAACTTCAGACAGCATAATTAAAGAACAACTCCTGTTTATATGAATATATGTCTATTTTAAAAGGAATAGTCTTGCTCATCTAGGCACTCCTGAAATCCAAGGAGAAGACAAAAAGGGTAAAATATTCATCATATAGTACCTCTTGTATCTGGATTTATCCATGAAGTTGCACAATGAATTTTTAATGGACAGCCATTGAAAACCTTTGAAAAGCAAGCACCCATCTGTAGAAATGAAAACAATTAAATACTGAAAAATTAAAATGTTACATTTCCAGTAGGTTTATTTTTACTTCAAGTAGTAACAAAAGGTTAAGAGTTGCCATGTGGAAAATAACCTCATCCAGAAAATAAGCTGATGAAGTTAGTTTAAAATAGATGAACTCCCCGTTTGGTGCAGAGCACAACTACGTAAATACACTGTCCAGCACACATGGAGGAGAGTGCTGAAGGCAGAAACAAATGGTCAAGAAACGGAAAGAGTGGCTCTTCTGATCACAGTGCTGGTTAAAAGCACAGTGACAAGTGTACACAGATGTTACAATAAAATTCTAGTTTGCTTTATTCCTCGAAGGTGCACGTGGGTATCTGCAACACTTACTTCCAGCCCTAAGGCATCTATGAATCCTATCTTCAGAAGTTTTGAACCCTAGAGCTATATAGCTTAAACTTGGTGCTATCTGCAGTTCCTGGGAGAGATCAGCTCCTCAGATCACTAGGTACCTAAGTACTAGTGTGACATTAAAAAAGTGAGTGATAGTTATATGACTAAAGAAGTAGGCAAACAAAAACCTTCACCCCAATAGCACAAAACTAAGGGTGATTTCTAAAATATCATACAGTCGTTTAGCATTTCTAAATGATATTGGATTTTATAATTAAAAAAAATACTACAAACATTCAAAAAATGTACTCTGTCAGTTTAGTAAGAAAACACATCCTTCTTCCAACATGCATTGATATGACTCAGCAATACTCACGTGTACTTTAGGTGTGGGAGGAAGGCCATTACTAATTGGTTTCTAGAAAATAAAATTTAAAAGTATGTTTACACACACATGCACACTAAGCATGAACATGCATATTTTCTCCCCAAATGACAGCATAACAAAAATAGAAGTAAAAAATTTTTTCAGAATGCTGTCAAAAGTACTGAATAAATAATTAAGCATAATTACATTAAGAGAAAATAAAAAGCCAATACTTACATCTACATAAGAAACAGATACAAAACACTCCCTGCAGATTTTTAAGACAATAGAGTTGTGTTGTATATTTCTGCACTACACTAATGGAAGGCACTGGGCACCTACTGAGAAATTCCACTGTGCCCAATGCCATAGGTACTAGACCTGAAAACCTTGACTGAACTTTGGCTACAGTCCCACTTGTAAGCAAGGTGAGACTAAAGACCTCCCTTCCAACTGACAGTTCCATAATTCCGTATGAGTTTGCCGACCACGTGCCTCTAATAACCACACACCACAAACTACCAGCAACATTTTCTTTCATTAAAATCTTTACTATGATTCCCTAGTATCTCCTCAGTGACTGTTTGCATAACCTTATGCAGCATTCTCACATTATGACTGTGCCTGTAAGAATACCATATCCAGTACTATGGAGTTAAACAATATGACTCAACTGTTCAATATTACAGCATTAAATTTTACCAATCAGTACGATATGCATTTTCCCGTATCAGTATCAATTTCTCCTAGCAAAAACATGCTTCCCAAGAAATGCATTTTACAGGTAACATAGTAAACTTCAAACACACAATTTCAAATGATGAGTTCAAAGCTGTTCAGGTAATCCTACATTCCAAAGTACTGCCAGTATTACTGGCATTTCCTTAAAACAAAACAAAGACCTAGACAATGTTTCTGGTCTACTTCCTCTTCATTTCTCACAAAAAAAGTGACATTTCCAGCCTCACCCTTAGAAGAAGCCCCCAAAGAGGACAGTTTCATGTTACATTTAATCTATTCTAACTACAGATGTCCCATTCTCTCATCTCACATTCCCACTTTTGCTTTTGCATCATGAAGTGACCACTCTGGAAGCCATTTTCTGACTTGATGGAAAACCTCACTTGAAAAAGGAGCAAAGTATGCAGGAAAGGGACCCCTTCCTCAGCTCACAGCTGGTTCAGGTTACCCATTGTGTAAGGCTGCATTCTCCCCATGAGCACAACTTCATATGAGAACACGTAGTTCAAGCCTGATGCTAAACCCAAGTCACTAAACCCTGAAACCTGGAGCTGCAGAGGTCAGCAGGCAAACGGCTTGCCTATCTAGACTTCAGTCTACATTTTCATCATCTTTTTCCCCCTAAATACCAAAAAGCCTGTATGCCTACACCTAGGATAAGATGAGGACTCATTCAGGAACAACTCTAATTCAGCTCCATTCCCAGGGCCAGACAAATACCCCAGCAAGCTGTCAGGAGGCAGCATATTCCATTCCCCCATTTCCTTGTTAGCTTTAATAATCATTGCTCAGTACAGTGCATCGCATCCCTCACACAGGGTCTCGCTCTCATTACATTTCTGAGGTCTGCAAAGGAGCAAGTAAATCGTATATATCCATGATAATAGTTTCTACAGAAATTTAAATACCAACTCAAACTTCAGCTTAAGACTGTATCACAACTAGACAATCTAAGAAACTGTGCTTTGATTCCAAGTAAACAAGATGCCATCCAGCATAATTTTAATACTAAAGAGTATGGCTGCTCCTTTTCCTTGCACATGTAAAACAGTCAGTCAAGAAAACTTTAAAAGAACACCTTAAATACCTACCAGTATTTCCTTCTTTTCTTTCCTTAAAAAATTAGTGTCTCTAGCTTCATTCTGTGGCGATTCCTCTCTTTCACCATTTAATTGTACAGAAGTGACTCCATTACCTAGAAAGATTAATTTTTAAAAATATGTTCTTCTACCTTCACCTCAAAGAGTAATCTAGCCTAAAAACAATTTTAAAAGGCCAACATTTCCATTTAAGTCAGAACATGTACTATACACAATACAGTACACAATACCCTAATTTATTTCAGAAGCATGCATGTTTTTCCATGTGCACATATAACCATCTATTCAGCCACATTCAACCTCAGTCCATGACTTTTGGTAATTAATATAACAACTCCAATGGGGCATAGAAAGGGATGCAGTCATAGTTATGAGGAAAAATGTATTGAACATACTCAAAGAAAAACTTGCCAAGAGCTAACACTTCAGTTACTGATTCCTTACAAACAGCCCTGAAGCATTTCTTAGCACTAGATGTTTAAGCATTAGAGTCAAATCTTTAACACACCAACTGCAGTACTGAGTATGAAGCAAGGAAAACCTGGCAAGGTATCAGACATTAAGAGTCAGACATTAAGCTTGCTTAAGAGAAGCCAGTCCAAGACAATTCTCAAAGCATCGGACGAACAAAAGCATAAAATGAACAGCCTGAGCAGACAGCAAACAAACACATTACCTCCTATACTACCCAATCCAGTTCATTACATACAAAAGCAAACTTTGAAGGCAGAATTCTGTTCTTGACATGGTCAAATGACAACAGCTGACGCACTCAACCTGAAACCTACATACACACTTTTTTTAACAATCCTGATACTCTACATTATAAGCCTGTTGCTTAGGAAAGCAATCATGTCACCGATGGCATCAGCAGGAATCATGTCAGTGACTTTGGTAGAAGGTATGTTTGACCCTCTTAAGAGGTAAAGCATGCTTTCTTCATGCATTTTGGCTTTCATGCACTTTCTGTTACTTGCCCACCATCGAAAAATTACCTCAGTATGTTTTAATGTGTGCACAGGGTGAGAATGCAGAAACAAAATCATGTTAGATTATTTAAGAAATACTTGTATACTTCTTGGAGTCACTCATTACCTAGAGGATTAGATTTCTGTGGAGGTAGTCGAGGAGGGGGTGGTCTGGGTGGAACGTGCGATGCAGATTTTGCTGGACTCTCTGATGTTGGGCATCTCTTGATTGTCCCTTGATTTTCGTTTTCAGAAGAATAAGTTTCTTGGGGAATAAAGATGGATTTAGGCTGAAAGAGACATATTAATAATAAAAACACAATGAAAAAAGATTCAAAACATCCATGCTACTTCTCAATGAGTAAAAAATCCCATATTCAATATTTGGATCCTGAAACTTTCACAAGTAAAAAGCTATCAATATAGTAATCTAAATATTTTGTATTTATTTGTTTATTTAAAGTGTCCTTTTCTTCTGGGCAATAAAATCCCCCTCACTTACCTTTGGTGGTAAAGGAGGTGGCACTTTAGGTTTCATAGTAGCACTATAAAGAGAAGAAACAAAACAGATTGCTACCTTCCTTCAACCTTGTCTTGCAGTCTGCAAGATGATACAGGGTTTTATAAATGGCATACACATAAGCCCCATTAACTTGTCAACAGCACCATTATATCCAAATAACTGCATCACAAATACTTCCAAACATTTTGTTATACCACAGATACTATATGAAAACAAGTGTCACAGATCCCCCCTAGAGAGCACAGTGTCATGAACTGATTTGTTGAAGATGCACATACTTGTGCAGAACAAAGCAGGGAGATACACAGCAGGCCTGATATTTACTCTGTTGAGACAAAAAAGATTTAGGGTATCAGTGAGCTTTTCTAAAGGGCCATCTGTAGGTATGCATGGCAAAGGGGACTTACAAGAAAACTGATGAATACCACCCCTTGAAAAATTTACTACTGATGATTTAAACAGCCTGAAAGTAAAATTCATCTGCAGTGGACAGCTACCCTAGTGTCTGGGTTCTTTGTTTTTTCTATGAGTTTCTTTTTTCATAGAAGTCTTGGGAAAGACAACTTTTTAACGCAAGAACAATTCAACAGGTTGGCTCAACAGTACAAGATATCAGCAGAAAACAAGAAAGCTGAAGCATGAGGAGCATTCTTCCTCTCCCAGTTCTGTAGCTTAAAAAATACGTTGCATTAAAAAAAAAAAATCAACTACATCCCTAAACTTTGTATGTTTTTAAAAGCTCTTATACTGCCCTGTTTCCTAATATTTTTTGAACTGAAAATTATTTCCATTAAATAAATTAGGAATACAGCTGTGAAAACTTGACATTCTTGCACAATATTTTCCTTATTTTTAAATAATGTTTCAAAGTTTTGGAAAAATATTCAAGTAGTAAGATATCTGTTTGTATGTCTACAGGTCAACAACTTGTCTGCTTTGCTTCATTCTTTTCAGGAGTTTCTGTCCTGGCATCTTATCCGTTGCTTATATTTCAGAGAAGCTTGGAAGGGGACTTCTGACTTCAGCTGCTATGGTGGTAGAAATTATCTCCACCATGGGACCAAGTTTAAGTCCTCAGTCATGTGTGTCCAAGCTCCACTTATATTTTTTTTCATATTCTTCCTGCATTTCAGACAGCCATTACAATGTTACTGGGCAGCCAAGCAAACAGAAAAGCCAACAATTTGGCATAAATGTGACAGATGTTTGCACAAAGGACCACGTGTCCTTGTTTCAACAACAGGGTTTAGGTGCAGTTTGTCACTGCTGATTACGCAGGGCAGTGCTCCAATAATTTCTGCTTTCCCAGTTTCCATAACCAGGAAATTCAAGCATCAGCAGCCTTGCTGCACATGAGAGAAAAAGAAATATCAAAACAAACAAAACTATTAAATGAGAGATAACTTTATATTGTTCTGTGAAGCATGTGGATTCTCTGTTGCTGCAAATCACCCGGTTTCATGCAGTGGAATCTGTCTGGACTGGAAGGTGTACAATGACCTCATCGTTTTTGTTCTGGATCTGAAGGGAGAAGTGACCGATGTCACATGTGCTCTTCAAGAGAAAGTCCATCTCACAGAATACAAATCAAACAAAAGCCTTGAATCTTCAGTGGGTTCCAGAGAAAGATAGCTGTGATCAAGCTGATGAACCAACAATTGCAGCAGAGCTTTCGGCTCAAGCAGATACCAAGAGAAAGGCACAGATGCAGAATCTGTCTAATCCAAGGTTGAGGCATTCAAGCTTTTACTCCTGTGCTTACACATTGTCAGGCCCTCTCTGTAGGGCAAGAGTACCTGGGAAGAAATATGTGAAGAAACAAAAAACACCAAGACTATTTTGGAAGACTACTGGTGACTACCCTTAGGGTCAGATGAATTGGAACCTCTCCAGAAGCGATCAGGTTCTTTCTTGCTTAATGTAAAAAAAATAAATCCACAGAAACACGACAGAGACATAAGCACCTAAAGTCAATGCTGTTTGAAAGTTCTGATGGAGCTCATGTAAGAAACAAGGGTTCTGAAGCACTGGACAAGGAAATCAGTGCTAGCACTTCAAGACAGCAGCGATCAAGAAGTTCCAAGCCCTGGAACACTACTGAGGTTGATGATACTGCCTGCATATCAAGCAAGAAGTCAGGAGAAAAAAAGAAACGCTAAACAAAAATGAACAGATACGAAGCTGTGCACAAAAAACCATCCAGAGATTAGTATGGATGGAGTAACCAAGCTGAGCTGGCTCACAGCAGCACAGCTATCCAGAGCATCTTCACTGGAAGCCATCAGAGTGAAGCTGGCAGGATGGAGCTACAGGGGACTGTTACAGCCTGCACTGGAGGAAGCCTGAGTTGCGATTAGCCAGGTCTATCCAGCTATGAGCAAAGCAGGTTCTCAGCTTCACCCAAGTGCTGGGGAGCAAATCATGAGCAGCATCATCAACTTCTTCCTCTCAATGACAAGACACAAGAGCTTCATATTATTAATGAACTATGTAATCAACCATGTCTTTAAACAACTGCTTAATGATGAAATATGAAGAATTTCGTCAGGAACTAGCACAAGAATAAAGCCTACTGAAAACCAGCTATTTTATTTTTCTATAAATATTACTTGTGTCAAACAACAAATATACTTGTGTTTTGAAAAACTGATTATTAAACAATGCAAATTTAATGTACTCATCACCGGACATCAGACACTATCAGTACCTTTACCCATCTTGAAGGGGGCTGTCCCACATGCTCAGTATGTGATAAAAACCACTGCTTTTGTTATAAAAGAACAGCAGTAAAATAACTCAAGGCAAAAAAAAGGAGACTGTATAATCTGTCTCTGTAAGAGACAGATGCCCACAATAGATAACACATGTTTTAAAGGTTTCTGGTATGAAGCAACAGCTTTCAAAATTATCCATTAACAGAAAGCAAACAAAAATTCTGTCTCAATGCCACCTTTATTTTTGGTCTTTAGATCAAATTTATTTAGGAATGTAAATCTACACACACTGGTTGTGCTTTTTAAATTGTTTCAGCTCTCATCTATAAATCAAATAGAGCCCGAGAATACTTATACCAATGGAATTTAATATGAGCATAATTAATTTAACATATGCCTTTGCAGTTCCATAACCTTGCTCTCTCTGTGGTAAGGGAGTCAGTTCTATTCCAAAAATCAAGCACCCATACAAGCATCCTCCTAGCTGGGAACATGGACAGAACAAACTCAAACTAGAGAAGACTTATGTATACATTTTACACACTTTTCATGAGCCTTACACAGTTATTGGTTCTAAGCAAGGCACCAGGACTTGGGGCGAATTACTGGCTCAACGTAATGACACCAAGATTTTGTTCAATAATAGAAGGTAAAAGGACAACTGTATCAAGCAAGGAACAAGACTCCCCACTCCCCCAATTTACAGTAAGTTTATTAGCAGAATAAGAAAACTTCTGGTGATGTAATCTAGTAACAACATTAAATGCCTATCTGTAAAAATGCTATAGAGTAAAGAATCCTGAGTTACTATAAAACATGATTAAACTTATTTTTTTTCAAATGTTCATCTATTCAAGGATCTAATTCTATTTATCTATTTATTTTTACAAGAAGGACTTACTGTTTAGAATCATCATCTGCATCATCATCATCTTCTAAATGTGCCACATGTCCCCTAAGAAAATGAATAAAGTATTACAGTTGCATGAGTTGTATTAAAATTACCTTGACTGCTGTGAGAATTTCTGAGCTCAAAGGCTACTACCTCTTTTACAGAATTTTACTGTCTTTTTTTAATTATTATTATTCTTTAGAGCACAGCTGCAACCCAGACAACTAAGCCTCTCTCATAACCTCTCGGCAAGTATAGGGACAAACAAGAATTACTTGTGACAGACAGAAAAAAAAAAATCAATGCACTAATTACTTTTGAAACACACAAGAGAAATTACTTTTGAAACACACAAGAGAAGAAAACAAAAAAAAGAATAGAATTACCGCTGATGCAGTTCTTCTTCAACTGATTTTAAGAGACTCCTTCAGCATTAAATAAGAATAAGAACATAGTTTAATTGTGGTACACAAATGCAATTATCAGAAGCCAGAACAAAAACTCTTATGATTCTACCAATAAATAATCCAAAGCAGCATGTTATTTCAGCTGGCTTTCAGAACGTACATCAAGCATCCATATACAAATGAACATAGCAGCAATTTTTCTTTCATTTATTTTTACACAACGTGCTTTCACATGTGTCTATTAATGTATTGCTATTAAGTGCAGTGGTCTTTTTTCCTTGTACTGTAAACCACTTTACTTGTTCTGAAAAACTTAGCTTGATCCAACTGAAAACAAATCCACACTCTCCAAGAAAATTGTAATCTTAAAAAGAAAATAAAAAATCAGACTCCTGAGGATTAAACTACTATTGGAATAAACTCATTCTTCCCTGGTTAATTTTTGTAACATTCTGAACTTCATTTTTGTGCTTTTGAAAAGACAGACAGGCAAGAATCACAGGCAAAACACAGGAATAAGAAACAACAGGATTTGGGAAAATATCAGTGTTCATAGTTTTCCCAATTAAAGACTGTGCAAAAAAATCAAGTTCTATGCTTAGATTTTCAACATGATTTAATTTGAAAATCAAAGCTAGGCATCTTAATTCTGACATGCATAAATGTAATTAAGAAATTGGGTGGAAAGGAAAAAATACACTGAAAATTATTTCATATGATTAATATATCACAATTATTAAATGTACAAACATAAAGTTGAAGGGCTTGCTAAGAAAGGTGAGTTTTATTTTTTAAAGCATTTATAACTGCATGTTCCCAGTGCCCCACAAGATGAAGAAGGGCATAAAGCAATATCAAAGAAGAGCACTGGTAGTTCCCAGGTGGGGTAAAATTGTGGTCTGTGGGACCTATCATGGAGAACATTTTGTAAACAAGCAGACCAAGATAGCAGCTCTTAAAAGGAATCTTACACCACCATAGAGACAACACAGCCTCAAATACTGAAAAATGCTGCAAATCTATAGCATTGGAGTTACTACTATTGTAGAAATAATAGTGATTTTGGAGTTGTAATTGATAGAAACAAGCTTGACTTATTTTACTACATTTCAGCTAATGTGTTAAACACACATTTGCGATTTTTATATTAAAATAGTCTTGAATTAGTTAAAGACAGAAAATGCTGCTGCTTACTCACTTATTTGCACCCAAGAAGTAGCCACACTGAGGACCATGACCATATTCTAGCTGTAGATCCTAAAAATGTAAGAGAATGAATCTTTAAGATGAACAGGTGAGCATCAAACACACACTCTGAGTCATGCTGCTGTTATCCCCTCTGCCACAGCTGAGGTACCAAACAAACTTATTTCTCTGGCTTTTCTGACCCCTATCACCACTCTCAGGCCCACTGCACTGAAAAATCTCCTCGCTGCCAGTTTCCTGCACCTCTAACTCCTTTTAAAACTCTGAACTTAGCCTCCTCCTTGCACACACAGGTCCTTTGCTCAAATAAAGTCAGCTGCATAAAAGGAAATAAAATAACAACAAAAATAATACAAAAATTGAAAAAAAAAAAAAAAGCAGCACTAAGGACTTTGCGATCTACCAGACCCTGTAGAGAACCCTGCTACCCCTCACTGGCACGTTGTAGCAGTCGTTTCAGATGGGGAGTAGTTCTGGCAGGGAGCCTAAAATCCCTTCAGCACACTGGGACATTAAAAAAATAAGCAGAGAGGACAATAAATGCTCTTATAGCTCTGGTTATAACCATATGTGTACGTTTTTAGAACACCTTTTGTACTGAAAAGAAAAATACAGTACTAATGAAGTCAAACACTCCAGCAATCATGGAGTATAAGATACAAAAAAAAAAGATGTGGCAACAGGCTTCCAACACTGTTATTAAATAAACACTATAATGCCATACAAATTTAATTCCTTAATGGAATGCAGGGACCCTGCTGAAACACGATCAAACCTGCACCTGCCAGGAGGATACTGCTATAATTACAGGGTATTTTTCTCTTCAAATGGATCACAATAGGAAAAATCTGAGCATAAATTTCCTCCCAAGATACTGAGTGTATTCACCAGGAGAAACAAATTACCGATCACCTAAATTAGTGATAAATAGAGCTACGCTGTTCCTTCCCAGAAAACACTGTAAAGACCTCCCAACATCTTCTGTTGAACCGCAACTCATATCAAAATATGCCATCCCTCATCAAGATGCCCAGATACTCAAGCTTTAAGAGCAATAAATTCAGATTAGATGGGGCTGATCTCTCAAAAGAGCATTTTTAAAAATCAGAGGAAAAGTCTCACATTAGATTTTCCAGTGTTCTAAGCTGATGAAGCAGAAACCACTGCAGTCCTCAGTTCCAGGCTGAAGGGCAAGCACTTTAATACAAAGCTATGGACATTGTTTTCTGCTTGGCAAGGAGTTTCAGGTTGTTTACTGTGCTCTCTATTCTGCTCTGCAAAGCTAAGTAGTAGTTTCCGCATGGGTGTGCCTACCACAGCTGTCAGTAGCACGTGATTGCTGCAGTAACTTTACGTATTTTCCCAAAACAAGTGAGATATTGTGAGAAAAACACTATGTAATCGATTACTTGATGTAAAAGAATGTATAGATCAGAAGGTTGAATAAAAATTGCAAAGACAAGCCTGATGCTGGCATTTCCTGAACCATGGAGAGACTGACTTTTCAATCTCTGTATCAATTTTACTACACTTCTTTGTTCTAGAATTAAATGATCCCCCAAACCCACCAAACTCTATCCACTTCTATGGATCTGACTCAGAAGGGCCACCCAACTTTCTCTCTAGACATCTGTTAGGGGATCTAGGACGACAGGCCTCACAAGTGGCCATGCCAATGGGGAGGAAGGTGTCAGGCCTCAGTCATGGCTATCTTTGATCCCTTCTGCTATCCGTATCTTCTTTCTCCACAGTTTGATCATCCTCCTATGCCTCGATTTTGATTCCTCCTGCTCCTTGCTCCAAACAAGTTCAGCAAGTCTCCTTTCCTCAAGAAAGGCCATCCTAGGCCCTCCACAGTTTCAGTCTCTTCATCACACCCAGCATCTGTCTCATTATACCCACGTAATTCCCTTTTGCTGCTCTTCACCACCAGCTGATGGACTACAATCCACAAAGAAATAAATTTAACTTTCTTTACTTTGAGTATTTATAATATTCCTTTGCAATCTCAAAACCTTCCCTCTGTAAGCACAGGTATTTTGAGGATTCAGGCTCTAGAGTAGAAAATAACAAGACTGGAAACATAAGATGTCGCCAGACTCACAAGCAAGTAGGTTAAACAGGTTGTGTGAGCCTATGTGAGAGGATGCCAGAACAAAGACTGGGAAGCTGTTGAGAGAAATAACGCCAGATCAGTATACTGAAATCTGAGATTTTTGCTTTGAAGAGACAAGCCTTCAATGTTGCAAAATCACATTATTCAAAAGTAAGAAACAAAGATATTACACTGGACAAAGCCAAAATGTCTGTCCACTTTAATTTACACACTGTGCAATGTATGACTATGAATACACTGTACAGCAATGACAGGAAAATTAATAAAAGAAAATAAATAAACCCACCTAAAACATAAGGAGCCTTCCTTTGCCACCAGACTTCTTAAGCATAACTGGAATTTTCTTTATCAAAAATGACGTCTGCCAGAATTACTTATGTTTAAATGCTTTTAAAGGGCAAAAGCTTTGTTTTAATTCAGTTTACTGTTGTGTAAGATTTATGATTTTAATTGGATATGTAGAATTTTCCAAAGCCCTTTAAACATTGCTGGCTTTCACTCCAACTGTGGGGTGAAGTACACCACTGCTAGGGAAATTCCTTCTTTTGCACTCTTGATAGATAAATACTGAGAGCTAGAAAGCTTTTAAAAAGTTAAATATATTT